>NW_026571036.1:16634894-17834894 GCF_026225935.1 Boleophthalmus pectinirostris | reverse complement strand
ACTTATATATGTTTTTTTCTTCTTCATTACGCATTTTTTGGCTGGTGTGATTTATACTTCAGAGCGACTTATATTCTGAAAAATACAGTAAGTCTACAGGAATAATTACACATTTTTTAACATGTGAATCTAAGGGGGAAAAAACTACATATTCTATTAAAGGTTGTATAGAGGATTTTCCAAGGAACGAGAAATCCAGCGACTGTTTGTCCTTTTTCAAATGTTGCGCATGCGTGAAACCACCCCCCCTCCCCTACAGCTCCCTACGTAGAAACGCCTCCTCCTTACGCCAGAAACAGGTTTGTTTACAGCCGGTGCGCTGCACATGACTTGTAAACAACTATCTACAGTGTTGGTTAGGCAAGGCGGAGAAGTGAGGAGCGGGGGGAGCGGGTGTGCGGACATTTCGTGCGCGGACGAGAAGTGAGGAGCAGGGAGAAGAGCGGAACGGGCAGCGGGGACAGGAGCAGGAAAGGGGTGCAGAGAAGGTTGCGCGGAGATTCAGTGCGAATGAACTAGCTACAACACGCAGCAGCAAGCGGACTCTTTTTTTGCCTTGAAAATTACGTTTTCAGACATAGGATATCGCTTTTGTGTCCTGAAAAACGTTTGACTAGCTCTTGGAAATAAAGTACGTTTTCATAATAAGCAGAAGTGACCTGTCCAGGAGTAATTTGGCGACCAATGCGTCAGTCTTTAGACCCTGCGTCTGCTTCAGTTGCGCTGGAATGAATCTTCAAGAATCACCTTAGTTTGGCTTCGCTGCTTTTCCCCTTGTCTTCTTCTTTCAGCGACCTCAAAAACTGACTTTCTTTTGCGGCTAACTGCTCCTGGATTCTTGTCTGCCATTGCAACAAACTTTGTGCTAACTGCGAGGAAGATATAGGTCAAAAAAAGCCGCTAAGAACTGTTGCGTTGGTGGAGTAAACAGCGTCTGTGCGGCTTGCGTCTGTGGACTGCGTGACAGGCGTACGTAAACCACGTACCGGCGGCGCGCAGGCAAGTCAGTTACGCTAGAAACGTAAGGAGATTGATTGACAGCCTGTCAGCTAACAGATAACGAGGCAGTGTCGTTATCTATTGGCAAATGTTTAGCTGGCCCCACCACGTCCAGAGTTGATGAATTTTTATTCTCTTTTTTTTGGTCATCATAATTACAAGGCGACTGCATCTCTATAATGCTATCATTGACAATTTGAAACAAAAAAAAAATCCTCCATACAACCTTTAAATGTAGAGTAAATTATTATTTGGGGGCCCTGCGTGGTTTTTGTGTTAATTGGAAGCTGTGGCACAAAACACTTTGGGAAGGGCTGGATTATTGAAATATTGCATAATCTAACCAAGGGACCAGTATGTAGCTAATAGGCAATCACATTACTCCACTACAATAACAATATTATCATTCATAATCAAGATGTTAAATATTATAATGCTTATTTGAAACTATTTTAGACAAATCTTTACTTCCATTAATCAGGTTTTTGTTGTGGTTATAATTCTACAGTAGATGTCACTGCAGGATACTAGGAAAAAAAACAATACATATTCTATTAAATTTGGGGAGCCCTGTGTGATCTTTGCATTGATAGGTGTCAGAAATATCTGGCAGGTGCCACGTCAGATGTCACGTCAGGTGCCATAAATATCTGGCAGGTGACGGAAAACAGCGGTACGTGCCATGGAACAGCTATGAAATTGAGCCTATACAGTGGAGAAGCAGGCTAACATCAGTGTTGCAATTGTGATTATATTTGATTTATGGTATATGATTAAAAAGTACAAAGAAACCAAAGATTTCAGAACATGTTTGTAGAAGTCTATTTTGTATAAAAAAGACAGCATATTTTGCTCTTTGAAGACGTATGCCAAGTCTAATTGCAATTTAGATTTGATTACGATTAATTGTGCAGCCCTACAATTCAATCCAAAATGTAAACCCTTTATTTAATCAACAGTTTACTCTGTGCTCTGCTTTAAACAGACGTGTAACCACCACACAGAGTAGAGCTGCCTGTACTTGAGTCACTTTCACTGCTCATAATGAGAGAGCAGGAGATGCAGCGCTGTATTTAGTGCTGTCTGCAGATGAGATGACAGGAGGCATGGATCACTCACTTTAACCAGCATATGTATAATTAGTGACATGTGTGGCTTCCCTGACTGCCTCCTGAGTAAATGCTTAGAGCGGGGGAGCAAGTGCCAGAGACAGTCAAATAGTGGGTTAGGGATGCCAAGGGTTAAGGACATACTGATTAATACTAGCTATAGTTATTATCATTTCCTTCTGAATTAAATTAGAAAACCATTATGCTGTTTTTGTTTGTCATAGATCAAGATCATTATAATTTAGTTCTAAATTTTAATTGGGGACACTAATTGTGGTTATAGTTGTAGTGTTGTCAGAATGATTTGCAAAACAATAGTATTTTCAGGACCAACCCATGGACTGTAGAAGTGGACAAAGGGTGTGTCAACCAAAGTGTTCGGCTCCAATCAAATGAAGCTCATGAGGGTGGCAGTTGTAAAAATTTAGACCAAAGTTCCATATTAGAAACTTATTTATGGAGAAAACAGTGAAATAAAAACACCAGGATCATATAGAGTGGATTAATACAAACATTTAAAGCCCAAATAGACAAGACTCACATAGAGAAAGGTGACAATTTTTCAAGCTGGAACTGCGACCATACACACTTCCTATTTAATAAATATATATATATATATACATACACATATATATGTATATATATATAACTCAGTAACACTTTTTCCTTCCTGACAGGCAGGAGCTAACCAGTGTGAACTGAATCACTTGTACTTGTGGCTTTCAGCTTTCTGTTGAGGCCGTTTTCCATTCAAAACATACAATCAAACTATTTAAACAGTATATTATCAGTATAAATCTAAGAATATATTGGAAAAACCTGCCGCCATCATTAAAGCAGGCAATTGTCCATAGGGATGCATTAGTCAAGTGACTAATGAGCTATGCCACAACTGCTGGTCACTACTGCTAAATGCATTTATCTCACTATAGACAGAATACTTTTGAAACAGAACATTAACTAAAATAGTTTGTATTTTAACAATTTGAGAATATGACCACGATTGTAAAATATTATTGCATTGCTAAAAACCATGACTGTTTTCTGATCTATGTTATAACGTTGTTTCCTCATCACAAACATAAGTGGAGTTGTGTTTTGTTTCATTCACACAGGTTTAGCAAACAAACCCTGCATATTTAGGCTGTATTCATCTCTCAAACTATATCTAAAAACACTCTTTCACCTTGTGATGTCATGTGGTAATACAGGAAGTGCTCCACTGTAATGTTAAACTCCATACACCTTCACTATAATTAGAATTTCAACCCAGGAACTGCCCATCTCTATTGAACTACAGGCACAACGTAGCCGTTAACTTGAAAACTAAGGCCTCGTGACATCACAAGGTGGTACAAAGTGTTTGGAGCTTTAGAGATATAGACAGATTAATAATACATTGTTACTCAAACATGTGTAAATGAAACAAAACACAACTCCAGGTATGTTTTTGATGAGGTAACAACTTTCTAACACAGCTTAAGGCTCACAGGAGTGCGTAGGACCTTTAACCACTAGTTGAAAACCACTCTTCAGTTCAACCACTTTTCAGTTTTATCAGCTCTATTTAAGATTAGCCACAGCTGCCTGTTAAGTAAACTATCTTAGGAAAACATCACTTAAAGAAACCAGGTCTGTGGTTTTCGGTATTGTGGCTTCATGCACAACTTAGAAACCACCAATAGTTTCTCATTATAAACAATGTGGTTTCAGGTTAGCATGCAACTCAACAACTGATTCTGCAAACAGATTAAAAACGTATGAAATAAGGTGAAAATGGGGTGACGAGTGCTTTAAGATCTCAGTTGACCATGGACAAAATTGGCAGGACGTAGGGGAGAGATAGTCTTGCAGCTGTCTGAATACAAGGCCTTAGTGTGTGTTTTGAGTGCATTACTGTAGCGCTCGGACCACATCTAGTTGGTATGTTGAGTGGGTTTGCACGGAAACGGCCTTCGCACAGACCAAACTCTTATCCTGACTGGGCAGGATGGGCTCAGGGCTCCAGCCTGGACATCAGCAAAGTTTGACCAGGTTGCGCAAAGGAGAGGAGGAGAGGATGGAATGTAGGATGAAAGTGGAGCAGAGGGAGCAGAAAGGGAAGATATAAAGAGAGGAGAAAAGAGACTTACTCTGGGAGCGAGGAATTTGTGGTCATCTTGAAATGTTGATTCACCTGTAAAGAAATAAGAGAAATAGTTTCATCTGATTTAACATGTGACAATTAAACAGAAAAGCTACATATTAACCCATTAACTAAATTACAGGATTTATCATACTCTCCTCAAGGTTGACACTTGTAAAATATATTGCAGTACAAAAAGGATTTATATAAGAGGGCTCAGGGATGAGAGCAAATTATGATTTTCTATTAGGCAGCTTAAAGGTGCTTTGTGTAACTTTTCTGGTGGACAGTCTCCATGGAGATGTTATCGCTTTGTCTGGATGTTTCACAATCACAGTATGGCATTGAATCCTACTATCTTCATGGAGACCAACCAGATCAAATTATAGGTCAGATCTGTGGTGAGGCAACCCTGCTCACAGTCAGAATGCCTGATTTTCTAAGTATTTTTAAGATATAAAACAACCTGTAATGTAATAAATGTAAGGTCATACTGTGGAACATTCCAGACAAAGCAAAGATATATTCATAGAAACAAGCACATGGCAGTAGCGCCACCTAGTCCAGGAATCAGAATACACTAGACAAACCGTCTAGTGTATTCTGATCCACAAAAACCCCGGAAGTGTGAGTTTGGGCACCAGCCAATCAGCAAAGAGCCATACATTCTGTGCAATGATTCCCAAGATCGAGGATTTAAAGCCAAAATAAAGAGAATGTTTGTTGAATGTTTTGGTGAAAATTTCTGTTAGCGGCACATTACATAAGTTACGACCAAATAGCAGCAATTGGTTAAATGTAAAAAGTACCCGCCTACCATCGAGCGAACAAATCCTCAGGTCAGACAGTTTCCATGAAGTTAAACCGGCTGATGAATCAGGCTAAGATGGCAGATCCTCCACCAGAAAAGTTCCTTTAAATGTACATAGTGTAACTTTTCATGTGGGCTTGATTGTGAAGTTATTATTTTCTCTGCAAGGTTTCATAGTATGTCATTACACGCACATATCGTGCAGTTATTGTACATGCATTTTTACTGTGAGGGGGCCTGTGAGAGATAATAAGTTTAATGCAATACTGTGGAATGTTCCAAGGCTAACATCTCCATAGAGACAAGCAAGTGGAAGACCTCACATGAGAAAAAAGTTATATAGGGCACCTTTAAATAGCTTAAATAATTCAAAAACAACAAGGTGAATATATTTGTATTCAAAACGGTGCTATTTGTTATGTGCTGTGCTCTGATGCCAATGTTCAGATCCTGTTCTCTCGCTGTTGGAGAATAAAGCACTCTGGCTCTATGCCCCCAGGACTAAAACACGATGTCTTTAAAATGCAAAATGTTAAATCATTTTGAATAAGTATGACGTCAACCTGTAAATGAAACCATAAGAACAAACTTGGAGATGTCATTACGTAAGTGGAAATGTTACACAGAATCTTGTGTCCTGTGTCATCAATGCTCAACGCAGATACAGTTGCATAACTTCATGACTAATACTCATAATTCATGTTAAAAGCTCCATACCCTTTTCAGATTTGAAATAATTGCAAAATCAGACCCATACTGTATATTCTGTACATATTACCATGTTGTGTATTAAACAGATCATGATTAAAATCTAGGGAAATACCAAAAGACTTGAACTACACTGGCTCTTTCACTTCCCCCATACAAAAGGGCATTAAGAACAGTGAATAGGCCACACTATCCAAATGTGCTATCAACAGCGGTCTTTTCAAACGCTTCTTATCGTTCCTCTGTTCTATGTGCCTAAACTCCAAGCTCAGATCTCCATAATAAATATTTGAGAAACCATGAGTAAAATAAAATAAAGTTGGGAAGAAGTGAGTAGCCTCTGAGGGGGCAAAAAAGAGGAAATCGTATATTATATAATAGAACAATCTGTCTTTTTTGGATGTGAACTTCAGTCTTGGAGAACAAGAGGAAAATAAGATGTATGAGGTCAGGGTTTTTTCCACAAAGATGTTTTATAATGCAATTACATATTTAAGCATGTAAAACTTACATGCTTAAATATGTAATTGCATTGCAAAACGTAAGCGAGATAGCTGTATTTCTTTTTGGCATACAGTACCATCTGGAAAATCACTATTGTTAGAAAACGCCACAAGTGGAAAACAGATAAAAACAAGTCCAGCTACTGATGCTAAAATAGATGAAATGATTATGAAGTCATTTAAGAGTTTTGTTGGCAACAGCTTAATGATTTTGGTCTAATAAAACAAAAAACAAAAACAAAAACAAAAACATGGACGATTCCCTGGAAATACAAAGTTCAAACCATATTTTGGAACATTCTCAATGGACATCGCTATGTTTTATGCTACACTGTGGAATATTTTAGCCAAAGGAACAGCATTTCCATGAAAACAAGCAGAGGACCATCTTCCAGGTCAAATAAAAGTCAGGTTTGTGGAGAAGCAGCCCTGCTCAGATTAATAATGCATGTTTTTCAGTGCAATAAACAAAACAAAAATGTAAAAAATAACAAAAAGGTTGGTTAAAAGTTACCTACTGTGGCTTTAATTTAATGATCTTACCAAGGAATACTTTGTGAGATTTAATACACAAAATAATTAGCCCACTTTATTTCCCAGAAGCCTGAAATCTGCTCCAAACCACATGCTGTAACTGAGAGATAATTGGCTATAGACCTGTCGATTAAAAGCCCAAAGCTAACCATTGACCATTTTAAACGACTGGATCTCAGTTTGATTAAAATTTGATGACTCGTAATTAGCCTTACCAGAACTACTTTGAAACTAGCACAGACAATGCTCTCTGGAATGCAAGAGAAATCGAAAGTTCAGATCTTCACAATGAGTCATTTGAGGTCACGGCAGCTGGCTCCTTTGTTCCTGGTGCAGTTTGTCAGTACTGTCACTATCCAGCCCCTCCATGTTTATGCTGTCATATGTGCTTCTCATTAGCCTCTTGAATGGAAGATTGGAACTAATTTCTTCCAGCGCACGAGGCTTGTAAAAAACCTCACTTCTGCCCTCCATCCCCACCACCCACTGAGACAAGACAATACTGTACCCATCAACCCCGGTGTCTCGTGATACTACTGAGTTCAGTCGCTCCGCCATCTTAGATTTGACTACAAGATATGTTTGTGTAAGTACAAAATGTTAATAGAAATAAATGGATAGCCTGTTTGTAGAGGCATGCGTCTAAGTGGTTAATTGGATTACAGCGTCACAAGATCCACAATCCAGTTACAGGCTAAGAGCTGCAGCTACTCCCAAAATGACAATTATCTAAATGAATGCAGCATGGTGCCCATAAATCAGCAACAGTCTTCTTTCAAGTTAAATTGTGTACATTGTAAAAGAGCATTCGCTAAAGAACAACTGCACAGTTGGAAAGAGCGATACAAGCAGTGAGAAGTAAACCATAATTTCTTTTACCTGAGATAAGTAATAGTTTGGAAAACATCATTATTACCATTATTTTGGTCATTAATGAAGTCGTGATTATTCAAGCAATAATTTTTTTAGTTACACAATGCATTTATTCAGCATTTCTCTCTCACTTTGTTATTGATAATTTATGCAAAACTTCCAAATTGAAAATTAATACAGGCTACAAATATGCACCTTAGAGCAGTTTTGAGATGTATAAAACATAAAATGAATAAAATGCACTTTGAACATGAAATAAGGCATAGAAAAACATCAGTGTATCCAAAATAAACTATAGATCCAGCTCTTCTACAATCTCTATAGTTAAAAAATAAAATAAATTTACTTATTTATATAAAAAATATCCCCAAATAAACCCAAAATAAATCGTTTCAACTCGATTATATGAGTTTGGAGATCGTTTGACAGCCTTAGTTTGGTGCATTGATTGTTAATTCTGAGAAAATTCATGCTGTTTCTATATGCTGTTTTTTTTCCTCCTTTTTTACGTGTAAGGAGTTTGTTTTTGACGCAAACGCAAAAAGCCTGCGCCTCTCTGATTGGTTCACCTGCCTGTCAATCACGGCCTCTGAAATCATGGAGAAAGGATCCGGCTCCAGATTCACTTGTTTTTGTTTTGTCAAAAGTAAACAGCGTTCGGGTCTAGTCAAATGAAGCTCACCAAGGCTGGCAGTTATACTGGAGGATTTGGAGCCGAGTCCCATATTTGGAATTTTGACCATGACTGTCATAGTAACCAAAGAGCCAAACCGGAGTGAGGCTGTTGAAGATAACAGCCCTTCCCCTGATTTACAGACAAAATAGCAAAATAAAAACACCACAATTATGTAGAGCGAGTCCAAAATGAGGAACCTGACAGCTGCAGTTACTGAAAGAGGTAACAGTTTTTCTATAGAAAGGGAATCGGAGGCAGAATTGATGGAGCTGGAAGTCTATAGATACAAGATAGAAGCAAACAAGTTGTGGTTGAGTTGAAAGCTGTTGTGCTTGTTGTGTAATTTAGACATCTGCAAATTCCTGCATAAGTTTATCAGTTCATTTCAATCTTCTCTCGAATGTTAATGCCTCTGGGGTTGTTTACAATGTGCACTCTCAACATAATCCAACTTTTTAACATATTGTAAGACACAGAAATCACAACCCAATATGCCAGTCTAATCTGTTTTTCAGATCTTTTGTGGTTGATTTCACACAGGTTACATGACATTTACAGCACTAAAAATGATGGATAGTATGATTACATAAACTATCAAGATCTTTGTCAACATTACACCCATCTCTAAAAATATCAGGGTATAGGCATAAAATATGAGTTTGCAAATGTTACAACAGAAAAATCTTTTCATAGCATTAGTCAAGGTTCACAAAATGATTAAAAGTGACATAGAAACTGCATCCTAATATGTGTATTATTTTTACCATAGCATGTACCATTCTAATTACACAATATTTAATAACAATACTTCCAGCTACTACAGTCAGCACAAGGGAGGATAAAATATATCACTGTTGAATTAAAAAGATAAATCTAGAATACTGTAAAACATAATATAACGTTAAGAAAAAAGAAACAAAAGAACAAAAACAACTCCTTCAAACTCTGGAATTTTCCTCTACAGTTTGGGACAGCTAAAGGAATGCTACTGGGAATTTCATAAACATGTATTTAGAGCTGGGACCATTTCATTTACTCTGTGAGATTGGTGAGCCGTCTGAGTGGAGTGAGGAGAGAGCAGGGCCCAGAATATTCTGAGGTATAGAGAAACCACACAGGAACATGGAGGAAGATGAAGGCTGAGAAAGCGAAGCTTTCACACTGTATGCACAAGAATGTTCTTCAAGCATGACAAGCCAGATTACAGGTTTGAAGTCGAAACTTCTACCAAGGACTTCCAGATCCAAACATACTTCGAATTTTAAAGTATGAAAGGAAAATATGAATCTGTGAAACATTATTGGACAAATCACTCAATTGTACAGATTTCAAAGAGTGTCACAAGAAATCAAAAGGCTTTTCAATATGCCAGTTTCGGGTTGAATAATATAAAATGTGTTGGTATACTGAAATGTGTTTATTTGGAAAAAGAACATGTGAAATATATTGTCCTCATTATTTTCAATAGTTCAAAAAAGCTGGTTGACTCTACTACAATACATGTATGGGCTTTTCCAACTGAGGTGGGACCAAGTCGTCGTTTTGCAACTCTCAAGTAAGTCTCAAGTCTTAGACCTCAAGTCCGAGTCAAGTCCCAAGTCAAATACAGGCAAGTCCAAGTCGAGTCTCGAGTCACTGGCTCGTAAGTCCAAGTCAAATCCAAGTTGTCTGCTTTGAGCTTCAAGTCATTTCAAGTCTTTAAACCAAAGTACCAAATATAGCTTAGATTTTTTGCAATTTAAATGACTTTTAAGATAAATTGTACTAAATTGTATAAGAGTACTGTAGTAGAAATAGAATTTTTTCCTTTTTAAATGTCTTGACAAGATCTTAGAGTGAATCATTACAGTCAGAATAGAAAGAATTCAGATTTGAAAGTGCTTCTCAAGTCTTCTCAAGTCACAGGCCTCAAGCTGAATCAAGTCCCAAGTCATTAACCTTCAAGTCCAAGTCGAGTCCCAAGCCTTAGTCCATTTTATCAAGTCAGGTCTCAGGTCCTAAAAATAGTGACTCAAGTCTGACTTGAGACCAGGTCATAACTTGCATGTCCCCACCTCTGTTTTCCAACATATAATCAGAATAAAATATTGCTTAAAGATACAGTATGTAACTTTCTGGGGGTTAAAACCATACTTTGGAATATTCTCCATGGAGGTAGATATGTTTTATGCCATACTGTGGAAGATTGAAGCCAAAGCAACAATATTTCCATGGAGACAAGCAGGAACAGGCCCTTCTAGGTCAAATAAGAGTCAGATTCTTGGAAATGCCCACTCACATATAGTATGGGCACAGGATTTTCAGTGCAGCTAATCAAAATGAAAAAAAAAAGAAACAATTTTGTTATAGTCTACTTTTTTGGCTACATACTGTGGTTTTAAGTATATGTATGTGTTAATGTTCTCCTGAACAAAGAAGGATTTGGCAACAAAAACTGATCCACTTAACAGCAAATAGCACATAGAGGGACTATAAACTCCATCATAAACATTTACTGGGGGTAAATGCTCTTTCTATTGCGTTAAAACACCATTATATTACACCTCACACTGATAAAGAAATAGTTGAAAATCATTGCATAAGTAGCACACACCATCTGCTATTGAAACACATGTCCTCACCAAACCTTTGATTTAAACCATATGTAGATTCAACAGTTACAAGCGTATTTCTAGGAATGGGCACGGGCGTGTGGTGGGGCCAGTCTTTGAACCCGTGGTGGGAGTGGCTCTACATTAGAGTCATTGGCCATAATGACAGAGCAGTATACAGGCAGGGTCAGGGTCTCCTCCTACTCAACCACACTCTCCTCACAGCCAACAATCAGACAGCCCTGGGGTATAAATATGAAGGACTAGGCCTGCCAGTGTTTTTGCAGGTGTCCAAAAGGGTAAAACCAGCTCACGGAGAGGAGAGAGGACCCTGAAATTTTGCGGCTAAAATGGACTATATGATGGCACGGGCAAACAGATGTACGAGGGTTATAGAATAGAAGATAGCATTAGTGGTAGAGCGTTTCAAGCTTGGGTTGGGAAATATGACCAAAAAAAGTACAGTAAAGATTTTTGACATGCCATTTTAAATTTCACTTCATAGAGTTTTAACTGTATTTATCATTAACATTTATCGTTAGAAAAACAGTCAGAATACTCGGTTAGGATTGACTGTAGACCTTTAGTTAAAAAAACTGCACTGCGTAACTTTTTTGGTAGAGGGTTCACCATCTGCTTGACTCCATGGGGATGCTATAGTTTTTTCCTGGAATGTTCTACAATATGAAGTTTAATTTAACTATCTCCATGAAGATAAGCAGACCACTTCATCAGGGCAAGTTACAGGCCAGATCTGTGGAGAAGAGGTAAATATGCATGCTTTGAGAAATGCAATAATTCTGAGAAAAAAAACAAAAAACACCTGCAATTGAATAAATAAAGTATATTTGTTGTTTAATGACATATTGTGGAACATTCCAGGCAAAGCAATAACATCACCATAGAGATAAGCAGATACAGAAGCAGACCCTCCACCAGAAAAGTTACACAGAGCACCTTTAAGACTTAAACTGAAATAAAAACATTGTATTTCTGTATTCAAATAGTAGTAGGTAGCAAAAAGAGTTACCCATAGCTACTGAAATCAGAGAACGGTAACCTTCTGGACAAAGCATGGATGGCTGCATTATTTATTTTATTTTTATTTCTGAGAAATAATGTTAGTACAGAACTGTATTTTGCACTTAAAGTTGATACCTTAAACTAAATATTGAGTGCACAACCTAAAATATTCATAAGAAAACTTGGCATCCATTGATTTAGGTTGGCTTTTTGCCTGAATCAGCTACTATATCTTTGAGAGAGAAGCCACTGAGTTTATGTTCAGATTTTAATGATCCTTGCATTGTTCTTGACAATAAACTTTACCTGTACCTAGTAGTAGAATACAGGCTGTTACAGGGACCAGTAATAAAGGTGTGTACGAATTAGCTTTATTTTTTATTCAGTCCAGTCAATTCAGTAGTTTAAACTCATTAAAGGGACCATATTTCACTATTTTCTGATCCATGTTATATATTATTTCCTCATCACAAACATACCTGGAATTGTGCCTTGTTTCATTCACACATGAGTTTTTCTCTCAAACAGAAAACATTCTGTTCCGCCTTGTGTTGTCATGTGGTAATACGGAAAGTACTGCACTGTTTTTAATCTCCACACACCTTCACTAGAATAATTTGGTTAATTTCAGCCCTGAAATTGCCCATTTCTACTGAACAAAAGGTAAAAGGACTGTTAACTTGAAAACAACCAGTTCATGACATCACAAGGTGGAAAAGAGGAGCATTGGAGATGTAGACAGAAAAATAATAAAAATGTACTCAAACATGTGTGAATGAAACAAAAGAAGACTAAGGTATGGTAGCAGCATTCTAACATGGCTTAAAGCTCACAAGAGTCCTTTTTGTGTAATATAGGAGCTTTAAGAATTATTATAGTTTCAGTATATTACCTCTTATTTCATTTTTATTTCATTTTTTTTTTATCATTTGGGTAAGAAATTACTACTCACCTAAAGTTTTCTGAAACAGTCAGAAATTGTAAACTACAAAAGCAATTAAACCTAACATAGTCAAAATTATTATTCTCATTTTAATGTATAAGATATAATTTCATTTTTTGCAGCGTATAAATCCACCATTACCCATGTCCAGACAGCTTTTGGTAATCTCCCTGAACACCATCACTTCCCGATGGGGCAAAGTCAAGTCTTGTGATGCCTGATTCAATTTAGAAAGACAAAAGGCCACAGAGCGGATTCCAGAAGCACTTTGAAAGCCCTAAATGAGGCGTGAAGCAGAGGAGCCCAAATCCTTTAAGGCGTCTTGAACAAGTGCACCAACTCATGTGTGTTTAGACTGAATGGGACAGAGCAGGATTGGGTACGTACCTTTGTTAGCCTTGTGGGTATGTGGGCATGACACCAGATGTCTCTCTAGCCTGTCCTTATGGTTATAGGGCCTTTTGACTGACCACAGATACTTTCCACTCTCCCCTACAAAACAAGTGGATTGGGAGCTTTTAAGTGACTAATATAAAGAAAGGTGACCAGTGAGGGGTAAGGGGAATTCAAGTTATGACATGGAAAATAATGGTGGTTAAATGGAGGGTGGAGGGATGAACATGAGTTTGATACTGTGAAAATGGCTAGATACTCAATACTAATTTCGATACCAGAATTATGTTAAAAAAACACAGTAAAAAGACTGTAGCTTTTATAACAATATAATATAACAGTGGTTTCTTCAATGTTATCATTATATATTTTTCAGAATTGATTTTTCTGTATTGATTGGTAAAAATTTATATAAAGAATGCATTTGTATAAAGGGCCCATATTACTATTTTCTGATACCTGGAGTTGTGTTTTGTTTGTCATTTGTCATTCACACACAACAAACAACACACAAACCCTGCATATTTAATCTGAGTTCTTTTCTCAAACAAAAAACACTCTGTCCAATGAGGTTCATTTGGTCTTCCAATAATTTACTTTAGGTTATTTTTTTCAGACTAAGAGTTTGTTTTCGTACCTGACTAGCGGTCTTCCTCAGACTGGTCATGTGATGTTTTTGTGACGTGTCCGGTCAGGTGCTTTATACAGGTTTTGGCGCTGTCTTCCTACTGGTGGAGGCAGGACGACAGCACCATATGTGCACCATAGGTAGCTGTTAACTTGAAAACTACTGCTGCTTCCTAACATCACAAGATGGAACAGCATTTTAAGCTTTAAAGATGTAGACAAACTAATAATGCAGGATTACACAACAAAACACAACTCCAGGAATGTGTTTGACGATATAACATTATAAAATAATTAAAAGCTCACAAGAGTCAATTTTGCGTAATATAGGACCTTCAAAGAGAAAATGCATGCATATTTAGGTCTAAACTACAGGTCTAGCATCTCGAAGATCCCATGAGACAGAAAAACAACTTTTACAATTTGCATGTATTCAAAATTAGACTCCTTGTATGATTAATCCACAACAAGATAATGGTGCATAGATGTGAATAGATGTGAGCAAAATAAGCAGCGGTAATTGTCTTGGACAGAGGCAAGAAAAGCCATCAAAAACACATCTTTGAATGTGTTAGAAATTCACTGAACCACATCTGCACCTAATTAACCACAGCCCCACACATAACATTATCATTATGCTCTATAAACATAAATATGGAAATATAAACAAGCAATACGATTATTTCTAAACAAATATTCATGAATGACTTAAAGATGTATCTGAAATTTAAAATGTGTAACATCTTTTACAGTGAATGAACACAAAGAAGTAAAGAATGTAAATAATGTTCTGAAATGCTCATTTTATCAGACATGATTGTATATTTGAATGTATTAGGGTATGCATTATTTATTATTAAAATGGTACAGGGTATAGATTCTTATATACTTTGACACAGCAATGAAAGATCTTGTTAAACAAACTAACCATAGACACACTAGCTCTTCTGAAGTAGAGACAATCATTAACAGTCTTGCCAAAGTTTTCTATAGACAGACTTTATTTCCCAGCTGCATTGGGTCCAGGCTCAAACTAAATCAGCGCATTCACTCTTCATGTTCTGAGAAACGCTCACTAGTTTCATTGACCCACTGTACAATGTCCTTTAGTGTAGACTTCTACAAAGAGGAAACAGCCTCAGCCTTTGAAACCCAAACGAAGAGTTTTCAATGGTGTGGTTCAATGTTGTCGGGAGACTACAGTCTCAAACTCAAATTTGGTACTAAGGGAAAAGTTCAACACTCAATATCACAACTAAGTTTAAGACAATACAATGTATGTTTGTAAAACTATTCTTCCTGTATCGGTCCTTGTTCAAATGAATATTTAGTGGTTTCCAGTTTTGATACTAGATAGAGTATCTGGGTATTGATTTTTTGACAACATGAGGCTGCGAAGGCCATCTGACAGAATATTACCAAATAACTGTGTGACTGGTTTATTGTGGCAACCCCAATAAGAAAGAGGTCACCTGAACTATAAACCAGTACTGTATTGATTAAATGATTATATTGCTATTTATTAGAGAGATCGATCGAATATCATTTGTGTTCCATTCCCCTGCACATTTCTGTTTCCCTGCATATTTCTGTTTCATTGCTCTGCCTAAAATGCTGCACAGTATAAAATTAAACAGCTCTACCTTACATTTATTCAATTACAGGTGGTTTTATAGTCTTAAAAATATCTAGAAAAACAAGCATTCTGACTGTGAGCGGTGTCACCTCTCCACATCTGACCTGGAACTTGGCCTAGGTTGGTCTCCAAGAAGAGATAAATGCGTAATATCATACTCCCAAACATTCCATTGGTGAAAAGCATTTGAGGGATCATCCACCAAGTTACACAATGCACCTTTAAATTTGCAGCACAGGCCAATATTTAGTTTCAGTCAATCTGGTGCCTAAAAATACACACAAAGTTTTATTTGTACTTTAATATGAAGAGATAACTGCATAAAATGTAACTATACCAGGTCCGGGTCTACAGCGGTGCAAAAGGGTGTATTGGACTTCAGTAAAAATATTTGCACCTTCCTTTAAGGCACCTATAATAATGTAGCTTAAAGATTATTGTATTATTTTTGCACCCCTTTGAAAGTCTGAAGCACCATTAGTCAGTTTGATCTGCACACGGACCTGGACTATACTCTATAATGTTTGTGGTTTGTGTGGGTGAGTTTGTAGTGCATTTCAATTACATAATTTGAGGAAAATAATCAAAATCAGTCCCAAAAATATCGGCAGAGAGATCAGTCACTCTGGCTTCTAAACAACCACCGTCAGCATTATCCATTAAAAACCCATAACGGTAAATCTCTAGTGCTAATCATTGCTAACACTTACCCAATGTGCCCATATAGATAAATTGAGTTATATATTAAGACTAGCACAAGATCTAGTCCACAGTGCACTTTGAATCTTCCATAATGGATGGATTGAATGGATGGGCTAGCCCAAGTGCTACAAAAATGTAAAAATGATGAGCAGGTCATGTTACGCCAGGCCAAAGAGTAGAGGCATCCAGTTTTTCCATGTTTTGCATTTTTCAAAACCGACTTTCAGAAGACTTTCATTTCTGCCTCTCTCACATGTTTTATGGATTTGAAAAAAAGCTTTACTACATAGTGCAAAAGGTTCACCAAATGCAGCATGCACCCAACGTGAGCATGGTGTTGAAATTATCCGGGGAGATCATGTGGCACAACCATTCAGGAAAACCAGGATTGAACCATTACAGAGCAGAGTTGTGAGAAGGGAAGATGGATGACTATCTGACAGTTCTCTGAAATGTCTTGAGCAGATGTGAATGTGATGATCTGACCGTAGATTTATACTTAGGAGTTGGAGCTGTACTGTTTGTCTATGGTGGTTTATGTGAATGTGTTGTCAATTAGCACAAAGTGATGTTGGCGAAGGCTAGCTGTAACAATGCAGCACATATTGGCTATTGGCAAGTGTCAGATGCTTAATAGTCAAATGGATCCACGTGTGATTCGTCAGCAGGATCTGATGAGCTGGGATGCGGAGGTGGTAAGTGGCTACGTGGAATAGATTTAGAAGTAAATTAATTACTGCGTAAGCAAGGACATGGAATATCACCAGCATGAGTCCAAGGAAAAAGAAAGTTAAAACCAAGCTATGAAACTTTCTTCATGGACAAAGATCCGTTTTTGCCTTTTTGTGCAATATTATAAGGATGCACCAATCCAGCAATTTCAATACTACTGCCGATACCCAATATTAACTGAGACTGAAACTGCATTTATTTTCTTACAACAAAAATACAATAAGACCAGACTGATTCAAATCAACCGATACATGTAGGCGATATCCAATCCAGCAAATTATTCAGTATCAGTATTGATATTTGATACCAGTATTGGTATCGGTGCATCCCTATTATTATATCCAAAGAACAACATTTCCATGGACACAAGCCAGTAGAGCCCGTCTTTCAGGCCAAGTAGTGGTCAGGTTTGTGGAAATGCAATTAAGAGACAAGTTTCTTTGTACAATAAAACATCAAAATACCTGCTTTTTAAGTTTAGAAAAAAGTTACAGTAAGGCTTTAATGTGCTATTGTGCACAACGATAGCCAGGCTGGCGCCACCTTTTTCTATTACCTATTTCTCTCCAGTGACTAGGTCAGGAATTGGAATACACTAGACGGTTTGCAAGAACCCCGGAAGTTGTAGACCGCACACCGGCCAAATCAGTGAAGAGCTGAAGTCATGATGTCAAACTCAAGTGCCTGTCTGGATCCTTTTTGTGGTACACCATAACAGTAAACAAAGCGGTCGAGATGGATGTAGACGAAGCCATACATTCTGTATTGGCAACGATTCCCGAGATCGAGGATTTAAAGCCGGAACAAAGAGAATGTTTGATGAATTTTATCAAGGAGAAAGACATTATTGACCTTCTTCCTATGGGATTTGGGAAAAGCTTAATATACCAGTGAGCACATTACATACGCCACAAACAAATAGCAGTGATTGGTTAAATTTTAAAAAAGTACCCACCTACTGTAGAGCAAATTAATCCTAATGCTGCAAGGTCAGACAGTTTCCACGAAGTCAAACAGTCTGATGAATCAGGCTAAGCACAACCGCGGCCCGCAACCACAATCTTAGCGTCACTAGTTCCTTTCCAATTTTATCTCTTTTGAGGTTTTGCCAAGTCTTGCTAAAGTGAACACATATTTAAAGATAAAGCAGTGAACAGATGTCACTGACAACATGTTAAAAACTACCTAAATAAAATGAGTACTTCAGCGGATGACACTTGTGTGTTAAAGAAAGAAAAATGTTTGTCTCAATGCTAATGCTAATGCTAATTTTGAGGCATAATAAATATTTAAACATTACAAACTGAAGACACCTATATATAAAACAAATAATTGAGTCATGTTTATTTTAATTCATTACAATTTTGATTTTTGTTTATTTTATATTTTACAATTTTAATACATTTGACCTTTAGCTTTGAAACACAATGAACTAGCTAGTGTGCTACTGTGCACAGAGCCTATCGTGTTAGTTGTTTTTAATCATAGGCCAAGATAGACAAACGCAATTCTCTAGCTTATTTGCACACTGAAATGCTTTATTTTTTGAATGAGAACAGATATTTTGTTCACATTTTGAAACAATACCATTAACACAATAAATAAAACTCCAATTTGTCAAAAGCGTTTACATCTACAGTAGCGCGCGCCCCTACTGTTTGGCCTGAAATGGTACCACTCTCAAGCCTTTACTGTTTTAGCAGAATATGTGTCCGCAAACAGTGTAATTTATGTTTAAAAAGTGCAAGGACATTTGACAGTGTCCCAGACCACAGGAAGTATGTCTGCAGTGGACCACCTTGGACCCATTGACATCACAACACTGAAAATCCATAGGCCAAACGAAATGCACACCACACAATGGCTATTTTCCTCTGTGGTAACCGAGGCACAGGCCATGTGTTGAGCATATGAGGGTGACAGTGTAATGTAGGTGGAAAAGTACCCTGCTAGTCATTTAATTTGGGAAAAAGTAAAACCATAAAATAAATGTTACTTAAAAGGTGCATTGTGTAACTTTTCAGCTGGGGGGTCCATCACCTGCTTGTCTCCATGGTGATGTTATTGCTTTACATGGAATGTTCTACAGTAAGGAATTGAACTTATCTATTTAACATTTATTCAATTATTGGTGCTTTTATGGCTCAAAAATACCAAAAAACAAGCATTACCTCTCCACAGAGCTGACTTGTAACTGGTGGAGTCCCTTGCTTGTCTCCATGGAGAGAAACATGTTTAAAACCATACTGTGAAACATTGAAACTTGTAAGCCATAACATCTCTATGAAGAAAAGCAGGTTAAAAAATTAACTCAGGTAGAATTAATTAGTATACCATATTGCTAATGATACAACTTACAAATGACCTTGTTATGATTTCCATTTCTGGGACTGAAATTCCTGTCAGAGGAAGTGACTTAGCCTGCCCACTCTGACCAACCTTGGCAAAGTGGCGTGGAACACAAAAGTGGCATGTTCAGGGTACAGGGTTATGAAAATTATAAGACACAAAAAATGGAAAATGGGAGCTGTGAGCACTTGTCTCCTAGCAAGGAAGTTCAGTTCTCAGGGTGAAGAGGAGATGACGTAAAGCATGAAGGACTGGAAATGTTTAGCTGTGGAGCAAACAAAACAAATATATACTTGATCCAACTATCTAACTATCAATTAAAAAATAATAATAATAATAATAAAACACAAGAAAATGCAATAACAACAACAACAAACACTGCTGCTTCTGAGAGTTTGAGAGTTCATACTTCACTGTGATTGGCTGATCCACCTGTCACTCAGTCAGAGCATGACAGAGGCTGACCAATAGGAGAAGTGGGTTGGAAAAAGTCATGCAAAGATTTGCAATGAACAGCTGAACAGACAAGCACAAAATGGCCGATCGATCATCACAGTATCAGATCATTATTGGATTTGTATCACTGTGTCACCCAGCTCTGGTCAAAATTTTGTTGGTAAATATTGTGTTGGTTACTTATACTTGAGTACAGTAGTGAGTAATTCTCTTTGTCCTCTGAAAAAAAAAAAAAAAAAAGCCTATGAACTTGCCACCCCAAAACACACTCCGTAGCAACAGGAGCAGATGACCTCTGTGACTCAGAGCAGAGGGAGCTGCTTGGGGCTGTTTAGTGGCTCTATAAGACACATGGGTCCAGTTTGTGTAAATCCAGCTTTAAGTTCTTTATTTAGAGCCAAACCACTGAGGTCCTCTGCTGTAGACATGAGTTTGTGGATGAGCATCTAGGCATTAGTGGATTTTGGGGTTTGTAGTTCTTTGATGGGTTTGTAGTTCTTTGATAGTCAGAAACAGCAGAGGTTACATGGGGACCAGAAATAGACATGCATACAGTAGATATCATGTAACCTAGCCCTCCTCCAGGCTAAATAATAGGGCTGGGCATGGTTTGATTTTTTTCAATACCAGTATTTTCACAATACTTGCATTTCAATACCGGTTCCTACACAGTTCTTATTTCGGTGCATGTACTTTTTTTTACATGCACAAATGGCTACTGTTATTAAGGAAATACAAAATGCACTTTGCACATGCACTTTGTTACAAAGTTACATTTTGCTTTCGCTGCATTGATAAATAACTTTACACTTCGACTACACAGTTACCTGAGCAAAGGAGGAGGATACACAGCCTCGGATGGCTGCATCCTTACACACATGCTCATCACACTGGAAAGGCACTATACATTTACTTGGGATTTACACTTTTACTGTGATGGAGGAGGAGGAGGATTTTGGCAGAGTTTGGTTCATATTATCTGTTTGGCTTCAGCTTTATGCAGGCACTGCTGACTGTGATTGGATGTGGATTTATTATTACAGACAGCACTTTGACTTTGACACACTGCCCCTGTGCTGGAGATTCTCTGGGTTTGAGCAGATACAAGCTGCAACTCTGCAGGCTACTTCTCCACCTCTTGTTTTAGAGGTAAGATGATACACTGAACTGTTTGACACATGTAGGTCTATATTAAGAGCTGTTTGTCCCATTCATTTGTTCAGAGCGCAGTCATGATGAGTGAGAATCTGCTCTGCTGATAAATCAGTGAATGTATTTAGAGGCTAAATGATGTGGACATTTAAAGCCAAGGAACTGAAAATTGGCACCTGGTACTTGCTGGATGTTTTTGGTTGCTCAGCCCTACAAATCAGGTTTGTGGAGATGCAAGCATGCTCACAGCAAGGACACGTGTTATTTTAGTCTATTTTTTCCTAAAAAGTTACACAGTGGAGCTTTAAATAAAATAATTAAATCACTACTTGGATAGAACCACTAAAATGTTGTTTATGTTTTCCTTAATGTAATAAAAATCTAAATATTTTAAGTGATCAGTGTGTCTATCTTTTAATATTATGCAGACTGGTAACATTTTGAATTAATTTTGACACCTTTCATGCCTCAGAATGAAAAAAAAAAAAAAAAACTAAACAAACAGCATATACTGTATCTCATGTTTAACATTGTCATACTACCATTTCATATTGTTTCCATTGTTCCTTAGTTCTTTTTCCAGACAAAACAGCTGATTGTGCAAATATGAGATCACAACGCAGTCAAAACACAGAACAAGTGGCTTATGGGTGGATCCAGGAGACATGCTTTTGAAATCCTGTGGCTGTACTCGGATGCACGCAGTGATTACAGACTGGGAGCTCCAGCTGGCACTGCTCTGCTCTGCTCCAAAGCCAAAAAGCCATTCACTTCTGGGCCTGGTCACTGGGCCTCTGCTCACTGTTACTTAAGTCCTAAACAAGAAGGAGGATTTATCTTATAGATCTGGACAGCCATACAATAGTACCAATTATAGTTCTTGTGATGCTAATGACAACAGTATAACAATAGATTTGGATGAGTGTGGTACTATGTCAACATTTGTGGATTGTGCTCAAGTCAAATGTAAACAGTAGTTATGTTTTATATGAATAAGAAAGTTTCACAATAGGAAAATAAGAACCCCCTTATATAATACCTTAATAAATGCAAGTATTTTTGTGTCTCGTCTACTAAGCTTGTAGTCATGTAATAATGTTGTTACCTTCTCAAAAACATACCTGGAGTTGTGTTTTGTCTGTTTACATCTCCCTTGTGATGTTATGTATTGGTTTTCAGATTAACAGCTACATTTTATCTTTAGTTCAGTAGAGATTGGCAATTCCAGGGCTGAAATCATCCATATGGATTGTTTTCTGTTTGAGATAAACCTAAATATGCAGGGTTTATGTGTTAAATATGCGTGAATGAAACAAAACAAAACCCCAGGTATGTTTTTGATGGGAAAACATTATAACAAAAAGTGTAAAATGGGCCCTTTAATAACTTCTTTCCATACTTTTTACAATTTGAGTTATGATATATTGCTAAATGTAATTATGCAGAGTGCAGATGTGTTTAAATTACTTGAATTATGCTTGTAAATGAGTAAAATTTTGGCATAGAGTATATTGTAAAAAGACCCAAAAGAAAGACTTAATAAGGGTTCAGTATAGGATTCACTTTGGTGGTCACTTTACAGGCAAAAAATCATTCATGTGAATATTAGTAATATGCCTAAGATTGAGTGCTTTAATACTTACAATTTTCATGATTGGAAAATTGGGTAATGCAGTTTTAACTACTTCATCTATTTAGAAATAACACCACCTTTCAATTACACCACCACTTCCACCAAAAACAAGTGAACCCAATATGTTTGGTCGAAGAGAACAGCATACAAACTCACAATTACCTAAATTTGTGTAAAGTTGACTATTTATGATTCATGACAGTTGGCTCAGGTTCTGTACAGTCCTGGTGCCAAGACCCTGGCAGCAGCTCCAATGGAAACACTTCACCCTACAGGCAGGAGCAAAGCCAGTGAACCTTCAGATGGCTTTTCAAGGACATAACCACAACTGCATGTAAAAGTATATAGACTTACCCCTGTGACCTCTGTCTGGGGTCATCCAGGGTCCTAACTTGACCTTTGAACCCATCCTAAAGGACCTAGCAGACCAATGATGATGTTAACATTCCTGAACTGCTTAAACTGCCTACAAAAATAAGAGCTTCAGGATTTAGAACAAAACAAAGCTAAAAAAGGATCTTTTTTGAACACTGTAATTGACTTGTTGACACGCTAGTAACTTCAAAGCTGACCCTTCATAGAAATACATAGTAATATACAATATACAGACCTATCCCTAAGTAGGATATTGTTACTGCAAAATAATTAAAGAGTGTTTTCAGTTTGAGAACTCAGTGTAAATATGCAGGATTTGTGGGTTGACATGTGTGAATGAAACAAAACACAACTCCAGGTATGTTTGTGATGAGGAAACAACAAAATAAAAATCAGAAAAGAGTGTCATATGGGCCATTTAATGGTAAGTTTAATGAAGTAAGTTTTAAGAACAAAACTGAAGAAGCAAAGTGAAAGTACAGCAAAACACACTGCTCTAATACCATATTTGTTGTACAATCGACCTGCCAAATTAAAATTTTCATGTACAAGTGAGTTTTCCTTTTTTAAAAATCTCTAACTAACAAAGTCTTGCCTTGTAACCTTTTCTTTAATTGGTGGTGGTAGTTGGAGGTACTTATTCATATTTTGCAGCACTCGAGGCTGCAGGCAGTGAGGGGAGTCCGAGAACAGCAGTGATGGAGCCTAGTATGAAAGAGTCATTTCTAAAACACCAGTGTCAAAAGTGCCTGTTTACTTTCCTCACAGAACAACCACATTCCCTCAGAGCATAAAAAATGTCAGTAGCCTACGACTTTTACCATGAACACAAGAAGCAGCACACGCAGGAGATGGGCAGCTGAGCAGGAGATATCTGACCTCTTATTTAACGTATTTATACAAACAGACATTTCACTTTCAAAGTTAATTGACACATGTTTATACTTTTGGTCTCTGCTGTGAGTTTGGGACTCTCCACAGAGATAAACGACAACAGCCAGGGGCCACGGAATCATTATAAGTGATTTGATTTCTGAAAAGCAAAACAGGTCCTTTTCCTGCCCTTAAGGTATGAACAAAATTCAAATGCACTGTTGGTAACCAAAAGTAAAACATTTTCATATTTCCAACCATTTTATTTAGTTGCATGTGGCTAAATAGTTACATAAATAATAATGTCTTCATTATGTATAGCCTCTTTATTGGTTATTCATTCACTCATATCCAGTGTTTCCATATTTGCCATAGGGCAGACTGATCTAAGCAGGGATGCCATACGCAGTTCCTCCAATAATCAGTGACCTGGTTACATACAAGCAATTGATAGAGGTAAGGTGACTGAAATGCCTTGCCGAGGGACACAACAACAATATGCATTGGCTAATCCTGGGATCAAAGGCTTTCAAGTTGATGCTTTACCACTGAGTCATTGCAGGCAAAAATGTTAAGCATAACAATAAAGTGGTGAGCTAGTTTCATATGTTGTTGGGCTGTTGTTAAATAGCCTCTGAGACTCTTAGACTTTCTTCTGTTCTTACACATTTTACTCCAGGCACATATACATGCATATAACTCATATGTATTTATCCAGGCTTAGATCCAGCACAAACAGATGAACTGTCTGAAGATTCACTTTAACATGTCTCTCCAATGGAGAGCCCACAGTAACATGGTAGTGAACAACTAAATAGTGGATGTGACATTCCTGGAGTGCTGACCTGATAGAAAATCACTGTCTATCTTTGGTAAATTGCTTGTTTCAAAAAACGTTGGTCTCAGCTGAAGCCAAAGAGGGCATCTGTCTAAATAGAACATTTAAAGTGCATGGCTCTACATGGGCCAAACCAGTGCTCGGGTTTTAACAACATGGGCCGGGCCCAGCGTACTATCTGACCCGCTGTATATTTAAGGCTGCTATTTTGGACTACTATATATTTTTTCATTGCTGTGAAATGAGAACAGCACGCAGAGCTGTGGTCACATCCCTCACAGAGCCTTGAACAAGGTAAGTCATCGACCACACACTAACAAACCTTGTAACGACCAATGACATGCTCCGGGGGACGCTCTCACCTCCCATGGGCTCTAGGACAGGCTGTTGGATTCAAGTGGAAAATAATTGGATGAGCAGTCTAGCCTGCTGTTTGATGACAAGTGTCACTGCGGCCGGCGAACGGAAACGAGCGCTTTACATGTTGGGTGTTCTGTGGCTGTAAACACAGGAATGTAGAGGACTTCTACGCTCCAGTCTGAGTAAACAAAGAAACATCCCCACCAGGCAAACACTGGGCCCATCATATGAGGACCACATACCAAACCTGCGCCAAGAATAGAGCCACCATGAAAACGCATACAGTAACAAAGATGACTCTTACAGCACAAATTACAGTCACTGTTATATGAAACTGAGGTATATTTTCATTGTCCTTGGAAGGATTTGTTCTCTGTATTTGACCCATTCTTTAGTGTGAACACTGGGTGACCACAGTGTAGCACAGCAATAACCTTGGTAAGGAGTTTATATATAAGATTTGACTTTTGATGGTGATGGGGGAAAATCACTTAAACCATCCATCGGAGCAGTACGGTATTCAATGAATCTATTTTGCATTCATTTCAGCAGATGTTTGTAGAGCTCAAAAATACCTTGAAAGCATGCATTCTAACTGCAAGTGGGCCCACCTCTCCACAGATCTGACCTGTAACTTGCCTAGGGTCACCACCAGATTGTCTCCATGGAAATAGTTACATTTAATAACATACTGTGGAACATTCTCAGTAGGGTCAGGTATTGTTAAGAAGTTGCCGATACGATACATACCTTGATACATAGGCCACGATATGATACATATGTTGATACAGTGCACTTTTAGTTCGATACGATATATTTCAAATTAATTCGATATGGTTCAATAAAAAATAAAGGTAAAATCATGTCTTTGATACTAAAAGTCTTTGTTAAACCACTTCTGTGTAAAGTTGATATGAAAAGCACCCATTTTACTCGTCAAAACAGTGAACATGTAAAATGTGTCGCATAAACAAGTTTCCTTCCACTGAACAGGCAACAAAACTGTAACACTGTAACAAAATAATTTAGTAAATTATAACAAAACATACTCTTGGCGATATACTGATATAGCAGTCTCCGATATCGATACAGTGTCAACACATTAAACGATGTGATATATAAATATTTCAATATTTTTGCACATCCCTAATTCTCAGCACAGCAATGACATCTTCAGGCAAGTAGCAGCCCCTCCCCCAGAAAAGTTACACAGAACTTCAGATGTGTTTCAATTAGCCTGCTCTATCACGCTGTTTACTGTGTTGAATTGAGATTAGAGAGGCCATATCTTCAAAGCAGCTGATTAAAGCAGCTCATTCCTTTAACGGAGAAGTGGAGACCTTTTTTGTACAAGACCCCTATTTATCCTGGCACAGACTTTTTAAATTATGGGATACATGGCAACATGAGCGCATGAGTCCCACCCAGCACCACCCCCTCCTCACGCAAAACCACCACAAGCAGACACCCCTGTATGCAAAAGTCATAGTTTCTTTTTGCCTAAATGCACAAAGCATCTAAATAATGGATGAACTATTTGGATTTGGAAAAAATATCTAATTTCTGACAAGCATTGCGATTAGATTTGCAATTTATGTTTTAATAATTCTGATGGATTCTGTTGAAATTTCTCCTTTTAAACACGGCAGTGAGAATTGACAAAAAGGGTAAAATATGAACTGACTATTACAAGAACCACATTTCAAAAGTTTAAACTATAATTTTGGCAGTTTTTATCCAGAATAAGACAGGATATTTGGGAGTTTAGTGAAAGAAATTATGGTACTTCTAAAATTTCAGCCTTCGTGATTTGCTAATTCTGTCTATTCAAATTTGATTCGAGTGCAGTTAATCTTGCCCCCCTAATCTAAATAAGCCTACAAAATAATATTATGTTAGTTTGGAATTTGTGAACTTTATTTTCAATTTCAAAGTATTATCCTAAAGTAAGCAATAGGACATAAACCAGAAACTTTCAGATTAGCGTGCAAACTATTGCTACACTGTGAACACATTTGGATGCTTGTAGCTACGTTGACATTATGATGACTAGCATAGTGGCTAATTACGGCTAACCGCGTCTCCCAGTACGATGCCTACAGATCTTCACACATATCAGCTAACAAGCCATTACTCTCTCTATCTGGGGGTTACGACCACAATTACTCTGCATTAGCAACATTGGCACAGTTTGCTTTTCCATCGGGACTATTTCGCTCTCAAACAAATACACTAATGGAGCATAATTAGCCTGTTGTTTAGTGTGTTTATGTCTCGGGAAAAGGCCAGGAAAGTACACAGCTAATACTTGCTAAAGCTAGTCTGGGCTATTACGCAATAACAAGGTCATGTTATTGCTATAATAATAGCTAACAGCAATCAGTTTGCTAGTTTTATTCTTTAAACTAGTATCCAAGTGTATATAGACAAATTAGCTGTTACTGCTTCACATTTCAGCAACTTTAAAGGTGCATTGTGTAACTTTTCAAGTGGAGGGTCCGTCACCTGCTGTTTCTATGTTAGAGTGACCAGATGTTTCTATTTACCCGGGACATTCCCAGTTTTGTGTCCTGTGTCCTGTGTCCCAGCAGATTTAACCCAAACCAGTGATTTATCCCAGTTTTATACAAAAAATGTCCCAGGTGTCCCTATTTTTGACCAATTTAATCTAAACCAGGATTAAACTAAGACTAAACCAGGACTAAATCAGGTCTAAACCAGGACTAAAACAGGACTATCACAATTTTTGACTAATCTGATCCCTGCCAAAAGTAAAGAGGAGCATAAATGATCATTTGTTTAGCTAAAATACAGAAAACCGTGATTGAAAATGACAATAAAACAAACAAATTGCAGCATCAGAAGTCCCTCAGATTATGACTGTTGTGAGAATCTAAAATGTTACATGCTTTTCAGATTTTCATTTTATTTATACCACACATCCCAATGTGGGTGTTGTCCAAGTTTTGAATGAGCAGTTACTGCTTTACATTTCAGCAACTTTAAAGGTGCAGTGTGTAACTTTTCAGATCCGAGGGTCCATCACCTTTTTATTTCTATGGATATGTCATTGCTCTGCCTGGAATGTTCCACAATATGATTACATTAAGCAGCTCTATCCATCCATCCATTTTCTTCCACTTATCCGGGGCCGGGTCACGGGGGCAGCAGTCTAAGCAGGGACTCCCAGACTTAAGCAGCTCTATCTTACATGTATTCAATCATAGATGGTTTTATAGCTCAAAAAAAAAAAAAAAAAAGCATTCTGACTGTGAGCGGGGTTGCCTCTTCACAGATCTGAACTCTAACTTGGTCTGGTTTGGTCTATATGAAGATAGAAGGGTTTAATGCCATACTGTAAAATGACAATAACATTTACATGGGAAAAAACATTTGACAGACCCTGCACCAGAAAAGTTACACAATGTATCTTTAACGTAAAATAGTTTAAAACCTAACAAAAATATCCTTCTTTAGCCTTAGATTTGCTTTAATGTAAAAAGTTGTGTCCCAAATTCAGTAAGAGGTGGATGTAGCAGTGCCGATGGAGTAGCAAGTGGGCTCCAAAAGTCACACTTCTGTGTCTGGAACGCAACAAAGCCTTTATCCCAAGAAGAAGACAGGCATTCTGAAGGACAGCTGGTCTGAAATGCAGTCAAATGAGTATAAACAACAGTCTTTCTGGGTTCTGTCCTGACTTTAGATTCTGACTGTCTTTGAGTCACCCACCAACGTCAAGTAAAATAGTTTCTGTATTGTAGGTGGTTTTGGCCTGGTTTTGTGTTCCATACCATAAATAAGTTTGTGAGCAATGTGAAAAGGATAAGAAAAGTACGATAACCTCCCTATGCCACGATGGATGAAATAAGAACTATTTTTATCATTCATTAAGTAATACTGAACATAACTGGCGATACTGACACCAAAACTGTAAAGGAGGATAATACATGTAAACAGCAATGAATACATAGATTGTCAAATGTTATTGTACAACTACTCCAAAAAAAGAAAAAGTACATGTGAGTTCCAAAAATACTGTTCCATCTTTCATTTATTGTTTTGTTAACTTGATATAGTCATTATTATGACTGACAGGCCTGCAGAAATTTAATTACCCAGATGTTGAACTTTCCACTTTCCACTTGCTAATGCATGTTCCCACTGGTTAAATAATCTTTCAAAAATTTCAATTTTGGCTTTTGAGGTTTGTCTTTTATTTGGTCGTGTGTGTATATACTGTAAGCTAGAAAAACTAAGAAAAAATATCATATTTTTTGAGTAAATCTTCCATATTTTTCTGTAGCCATAAACCATGTCATTACGATAATAGTTAACAGAAATCATCTTTGCACTGTTTTCCTTACGACATCTTGTATATAGCTGAGATATATTTGTATTACTGTATTTCTTTATTTTATTTTACTTGTACAAATACATTTATATAATTATGCCTTATTTGACACATGTCTCTTACTATTTTGGCCACTTATGTTGAATTTGAATTTATTATGACCATTTATATTATTGTTCTTTGTTATTATGTGTGTGTGTGTGTGTGTGTGTGTATGAACATCAATGTGTATTGGATTGTGCGTCTGTATTGTGTATATGTGTATACTAAAAGAATTAAGTACGTATTCTTTCCTGCACTCATAAAAGATGAGGTTTGTGAGTTTTTCGTGTATGTTAATAGGGCAAGACAAAATAAGTTTTAAAACTTCAGCCTAAACCTCTTTGGTCTGTAGAATAACTTTAGCGATCTGCATAATTTCTGTGTTAAATCATTGTAATATAACATATGATTATGTTAACTGACCAAAGAAAATAAGATAAACTAACAGCATATTGTGATTTCCAAATAATTTCCCTTGTGGAGCACTAAAGAAAGTCTCAGTCTGTGTCTAAGTCTAACCAACAAAGCAATCTTGATTCAACGTCCTTATCACAGCTCACTATTGACAAAATTAAAACCCATTTGACTTTGACTTTACTGAAACCCCACACTGCACTCACTTAATGCACAGTGACCCAGGGCTCAAGTGGAGAGAGGAGCGATGGAAGCACTGGCTGTAAATCCAGGTCTAAAGGTCTGCACGCCTTTTTAGCTCCAGCGCCTCCATGATGAGTGACACCCTCCACTACGAGCTAGAGCACCCGCCACCGAACAAAACCTCCTCTGTTCACCCGCCCTGCGCCGAGAGCCTGAGCGCGGAGAAATCAGGCTCTATATTCTGTGTGGTGTATGGACGCCTCTCAGGGCCTGACCGCACCACGGACCGGCACCTTCATCTGAGCACACTGAGGCCAAAAGTAACACGCTTTAGCACCAGGGCTATAAATCTGAGGCCTCGCTAATCACAGGCAAAGAGTCACTAACTGGAATATAATGGGAGGTGTGATAAGGTTGGGAATAGGGCAGGTAGGGCATGATCCAATGTGCCGTGCAATATTTACGATAAGATAGAAAAGTTACATTTTAGATTTATTGCTATGAGAGAGAAAAAGATATTTGCCATCAGTATAAGTGATGGCATAAACAAAAAAGTCAAATCATGTATTTAACCACAGCAAGTACCCACAACAAGTATTCATACCCAGATACTAATTAAGACTAAACTTGTATCAAAACAAGAATCAGTCAGTATCAGCAGAAACAGAAACAGAAAAAGCTGTACCTTTCCTCAGTCTTGATCAGAGTTACTTTATTTTTGAACACTTTAAAATGTAAGAAAGCATAACATATACTTATGTACATTTAACGAAACACACATGAACTAGAATAAAATGAAGTACTCTGAAAATATGACTGACTGTTTGAAAAATACCATTTTGCATCACTTTTATGGTATCATCAGTATCAAGTATCAAGCCTTTTCCTTAAAAATATAATTGAAGTTTTAGTATGCACTAACTCAGAGTCACACAGCTTAAAATACCTGTATATTGTGTATGTAGCCAAATGTATTAAGTCAAATTTTGTAATTTCTTATGTTTTTTATCAATGGCATTAAGACAATATAAATCTGCTTCAGTAATTCATAAGATTATACTAAGATACATAATGGCAAAATAAAAAATTATTTGGAAACTGATATGGTTTACTGAAGTTGTATTTACGGTTCAAAATATGTATAGGTAATATTGTCATTACGCATTTGCAATTGCCATTGATCACCGGTGTCCAATCATAAAATCTATTCGAACAAGCGGAAGGATATGTCTGGAAAAGCGTATAATAATGCGATAACCTTTCCTTCCCAAAAACTACTGCTATCAAGCCTAATAAATGCAAATAGTTATCCCACTACAGTTTTAATGGAGATAAGAGTTTGAGTTCAGTGTCAATGACGTCTGATGTACGGAGAGGATTACTCATGCATGGCCCTGTGTATCGATGTCACTCTTACATAAGCAGTAGACCTCCTCTTCCTCCTCCCTCCCTCGGCTCCCCTGCACAGAGCTGGAGTCAAACCTCTGCCTTTGCACATTATGAGACACTAACAGAGATAATGTAAAACAAGTGAGACACCAAGATGATTCAGGCATGAGTGGTCACAGAATAAGACAAGCCAAATGTCTTCTCTTACACTAGAAAAACAAATAAAGAATGAGCGTACACTGATTTGCACTTTCATGTCTTTTGATAAACAATGGGTTTTGAAGTCTGCTCTACAATCAAATCAAACGCTGTGCTTTTCAAATGTCATTATTTAAATTCAGTCTATTTAAAATCATTTGACATTTAGTGATCTGTACCCAGTTGATGAAGGGCCCCATAAAAATTATAGTTTCCTCCTTGGTCCTTGATCCTGAATTTTAATTAAGCAGGAATATTTCAGTTTTAATGGGAAGTAAAACAATGTGGGGTTAAAGGAATTGATGGAAACCTCTCAGTAATTGATGATTTATCGATCTATCATGGTCAACTATGAGGTCAAATACACATTGTACATAAAAATATTAATATTTTTTGCAGTATTAGAATGTAATATGCATTCTAGCCAAAATGTAAGCAACATAGGCTTGCACATTATCTAACGTTTACAAGTCCAAACAAAGTCCCTGTACTGTATCCTGATATTGTATTGTCAAAAGTCTCACAATAATATCTTGGACCATAAAAATATATCAAACTACAGGCTCCTTTGCATAAAAGTGTTGTTTTGTTGTTGCAGCTAAAAAACAGAGGGAACCACATAAACCATGACCCTTTGCTCTGTTTCAGTGCGGAAAAAACAACTGTAATTAGGCACTTTTATGTCTTTCTTCTTTGAAATATGACCATAATGATTTGCACCAAAGTCTTGTCAGGGCCTTTTTAAAGCCAAGAAGTAGCACATCTACACTGTAAAATACCTAAAAAAATATATCATACCATGAGATAAATATTGTGATAATACTGTACGGAGAGATTTTCAATATTCTTACATCTTTTTAAAATATATTTAGTGCATGTGGTGTAGAACTGTGAAGAGAAAGAAACAAAATGGAGTGAGCAGTGAGCAGGGGGATTAAAAATGTGACTTGGTGAGTGACTCTCCGGCTGTTCCAGATGTTTATCAGGTCATAGGGTCTCAGCTACAACACTCACAGCTCATGCTCCCTCACAGTCCCTCACAGAGCACGAACCAGTAAGCTTATCACTCCCTCCCTCTGAGCTGACAACACAGATCTCATACATTTCAAACTGGAACATATTTGAACCAAAAAGAGGCTTTCAGATTTGTTTAAATTACTCGTAAATGGTGAATAGTCACATTTTTATACAGCGCTCAAAGCTTTACATCAAGGAACCACTCACTCATTCACATACAAACAACATACAACAGTGCATGCAGACATTAGGGGTGAGGAGGGTTAAGTGTCTTGCCTAAGGACACAAGGACAGCATTCATCTGTGGGAGCTGGAATCGCACCTGTGGGTCAGTGGATCTTGATGGTTTATGTTGAGAGTGGGATTCAAACCACCAAGATTTTGTCTGTGTCTATAGTTAGGGTGGATAAAAGAGAGTAAATGTCATATGAGAAAATTTATGTCTCTGGGGATTTTTCAGTTTTGTGGAGTGTTTATCATACTTGAGAACACTTATACTTAGTGGGAATAAGGCTACACAATGAAATAAAAACTTCAAAATGCTTAGATGCTTCAGATGATTCATGAGTGCCAAATGTGATGAGAAGTAATGAAAAACTTTATGAAAAAAATGAGCAGAAGGTTCACAGATTGTCACGTGTTCTATATGAATAATTCAGACATTTATGCGTCTTAACCAACCCGGTATAAACCCATTTGGACACGGCTGCGCGTCGTTTGGCCGCGCCAGGCGTGCGTACTGAGCGCTCGGATTTGGCACGAGCGCAGCAGTTGCAGTGTGAGACAAGATTTTAGTGATCAGACATGCACACACACAAGATCTGTTATTCCAGTTCCCAAGCCCTGGTTAGCACAATACATCAAAAACGTGCAAAGACAAGTAAAGTAAAGCAAAGGAATAATGTAATTTTTCCATGGATGTTTTATGGCGCGCTCACTGATTTACAAGTTCTAAGAGTCTATTTCTCTACCGCGCATCGTTAAATCTTGGTTATGAATGAACAGAAGGCGCCCCTAAACTCTTTCCAGCGGATTTCATAAAACGGGCTTTTGGCCAGACCTGAACCACATGTAAAGCTCATCAGATGTTGTTTTGGTCAACACATGTCTTTGTAGGTGAAGTAGACTGTGTGAGTGGGACAGCAGAAAAAAGGCAAATATGGAAAAGTTCTTACCGAGATACTGGCGGATGTCTAGCAGGATCTGAGGGGGTCCTCCGTTGAGCTGGTAGAGGATCGATCCGAGGCAGAAGACGAACAGCGTGCCCATGCAGAAACCATATCCTCGGAGGGAGACCCGGAGCGACGCGGCGCCCGAGAGGAGCCCGCTGCTGCTGCACTTTCTCCCGTTTCGCTCTCGGATGTGGTTCGGAGTCTGCCCGTTGTTGTGAAGAGTATTGCCGCTGTAATTCTTCATCATCTCCTCCTCACAAAGCTCCCCCAAAAGTCACCCATTCGCCTTTGAGAAGTAACACTCGTCTTTTTAGGTTCATTTGAAGCATCCAAGCTCTCCTTCGCTCCTCCGCTATGTTGCTTTTTTACGCACAGTCCACGTTCACTTCTGCTTTCGTCTGGTGACTGCTCCTTCCGTCCGTCCTACCAGCGCAGTTAAAAGTCCATCCTTCTTCAGAGTTTTGGGTGTCAGATTACCGCTAAACGTGGAAAACCGGGGGAAACTTCCACTTCTTCACTCAGGATTTGAAGTAGCCCAGTAATGCGTAAAACAGCGACACCGAGTGGCAGTGAGTACAGGGAACGCGCGCAGTGAAATGAATCTGATATGTGACAGGCCACGGGGAACAGCGACTCAAGCTTAGTCAAGTGTTTGAAGGCGAATCAGAATTTCAATGTGGGACTCCCAGTGAAGCATATATTGATTATGGTGCGAAGAAGTTGGCATTTAATTTAATCAACTTTTGCTGCGGCAGACAGAGCATCAGTACTTGACATCTTTTACTTGCTGTAAACTTTCTCTTTCCCCTAAGGCCAGAGGTAACACTAAGCACACATCAATCACAGCTCAGAGCCCTTCCTCCTCATTCACTCATCCACAGGCACATGTCTGGGAGGGACCAGGTGGACCTCTAAACAACCTATCCAAACTATTTAACTTTCACTTGGAAGTCGTTTTGTTAAGAAAGGTCACTAAGGTCCCAACTTTGAGGTAAGATCTGAAGGATAAGTTCTTAAACAGAGGTAGGTAGAGTGGACAAAATTTGTAATCATATTATTATACAGGCTAAAGTAAAAAGTAGGGACCCAAATAGTTATTGAAGTAAGAGTAAAAAGTATTTGGTGAAACTACGTGCTACCGGAGAGTACTTGACTAACAGTGTACGTAAAAGGCAACTGAAATATGACTTACACGTTACTATAATGAAAAAGATAAACCATTACATATAAGCAGATGCTGGTCATTACAAAGAGTAGACACAAAATTTACACACACACACACAAAAAAGGCTTTTGTGACTGTAGATTTACTCTCAGAGGTAAGAATATTGTTGTAAAATTATTCTTACTTTAAATAAGATTTTACTCATGTGGAAGTAAAAATAAGGTGCCACAAAACTACCCAAAAATATCAGTGGTGGAGATAGCAATTTGGGGGCCCTAGGTGAATTTGAATTTGGGGCCCTCACTTTAATGTACTGTTTATTGTTTATTTGTTTTGTTTTGTTTTTTAATTTATTGTCTATTTTTCCTCTTTGTTGTTGAGACATGCACATCTCTATTTATTTGAATTATGGTGGATTGGAAACTTGTCTTAGTTTTATTTTTTTACTAGTGCAATTATATTTTGTTTACATCCTTTAGCTACGATTATGATTATTGTTTAAAAGTAAACTACTCTCATTTAATGTCATATTGAGAGAAAATCAAATTGCTCTGAGGCCTCGGTCATTAGTGGCACTGAAGGCAATTGGTTGGGGGCCCCTCCAGGTTAGGGGGCCCTAGGCAGCCACCTACTTTTGCCTAATGGCAGCACCGCCTCTGCTTAAAATTACACCTTCAAGTAACTGAGTAAATGTAACTCAGTACTACTCCCTTCTGTATATGAAATATACTAAACCTTCTTATCCCAAATGTTATGCAATTTTTTTTTTTTTATTCTCCCTCTCACTGAATATAAAACAGCTGTTATAGTGTATGAATACAAGATTTCATGCCCTGTACAACATGGCAGGTCCCAGCAGGAGAGATCCCATATTGAAGAAGTTAATTGTGCGTAGTATTCCTCTTGTCATAACTGGAATTTAGGAATGCTTTGCTTCACATTTTAGCCCCAAAGAGTACAGAAAATCAATCAGTCACAGCAAGAGAGGTCATTTCATCTAATAATTTGCAACAAGGATTCATGTGACCACAGTGATTCAGCTGTCTGATATTCACTACCGCCATTTATTGAAACTATCTTGCTACCAAATAAAACTGCAAACTTTACACTCATATTTATATCACTCATTAAATGTTTAGCTCCTAAGTTAAGGTATTAAAAGACAACTCTCTGGCCTAAGTGACATTTATTGGATACCTTTAAAATGCCACCAGTATATAACAAGTATAACGGTGTAAAGTGGCCCTGGGTAATTGGAAGTTGTCTGCAGCAAAGTTTTTATCCGCTCCTTTTAGTGGAGGAAGAAGTACTAGTAGTAACCTAAAAGTAAAAGTACAGATACCGGAGCAAAAAAAAAAAAATACTCAAGTAAAAGTATCACATGACAAAATCTAAGATATTAAAGTACCTGTTTAAAAATGTACTTAAACTGTAAAAAGTAAATGTATTTCACACAGAGGTCTTGTAAAGCTTCAAATATAGTGATTTTGATAAAGAATCATGCTGAATTTTGTTCAACAGAAACAACTGAATCTATTTTTCTTGTTTTATTTGTTTACTTTTGTTTGCTCAAACTAGGAACATGTTAAAAATAAATCCTTCAAGCTTTTCAGCAGATCTTAAGACAACAATAAAAGAATACTTTTACTTTTCAGTCCAGTTAAAAATTGTAGGAGCAGAAAGTACAGATACCTACTCTCAAATGTAGTTTACTCAAAATTTTGTCAACATTTACTCAACAGATAGCTGATACCAACAGAAACAGATACCAACAGCATAGTATTTTACTACTTTTACTTGATTACATTTCACAATTGACTATTTGTCTCATTTTGTCTTGATATAGAAACAAACACCTTATGGCAAGAAACATTTTATTATATTTTAGAATGACAAATAGTTATGGACATGACATTTTTGTTGGTTTTCAATACACAAGCAAATCTGTATGGACAATCATTAGGTAGATGAAAAACCAAATAAAATACTCATTTGTACATATATTTTACAATACATAGTGTAGAGTTCCTTACTGGCTAAAGCAATATGCATTATGCAGAAAGGTATTGCTATTCATATAGTACAGCTAATTACAGTCAATATGAAAAACAAAAAAGCAAAAACACAAAATAAGTTATTTAAATATCAATTACATATATAGAATGTGCAACGAGCATTTCATATATGTAATTAAGACTGAAGTAACTGAAATGGATAAGGTTGTGTGAATGCTTACCAAATTCACTGTTGGGAAGGTAATACTAAAATACCCAGCATAACCCATTTTACATAACCTGATGATGACATAGGGCCAAATATAGTCAAATTCATGAAAAGAAAAACAGCTAGGATTACCTTCTAAAGTGCATTTACAGTGTCAGTATCTCAGTTACTAAACACACATTTTGTAAAACCTGGCCCCTCAACTCTTTCTCTCACAGAGCACCATTTTGATTGAAGCGGAGATAAAGGCATCCATCGTCTATCTAAGTGCCCACTGCAAAACGTATTGAAATGTAGCAAAAACAACACTAAGTTTTCATAGAGGAATATAAAGTACTGTGCAAAAGAAAAAAAAAAGGTCCTATATTACACAAAATTGACTCTTGTGAGCTTTAAGCCATGTTATAATGTTCTTACCTTCTCAAACACATACTCGGAGTTGTGTGTTGTGTTTTAGTCTGTCTACATCTGGTTTTCAACAACTAAGTTTGTTCCTTTGTTCAGTAGAGATTGGCAATTCCAAGGCCGAAATTTCCCAAATGATTCCAGTGGAGGTGTATGGAGTTTAAAAAACATAGTGAAGCACTTCCTGTATTACAATAAGGTAGAACAGTGTTTTCAGTTTGAGGGAAAAACACAGCCAAAATATGCAGGGTTTGTGTATTAAACATTGCGAATAAAACAAAACACAGCTCCAGGTATGTTTTTGATGAGGAAACATTAAAACATAGATCAGAAAATAGCGTAATATGGGCCCTTTAAGCAATATTTTTAAATGCAAAAACCTACACATTATAATTCTGTTTGTGGTAGCGATGTAGTCTCAAAATTGTATTAAAACTCACATATCTCAAAATCGAATGTTGTCCTTGGTCCAAACCTTTCCAGTCCTGACAAAACTGAAAATTAAAGTACTCAATAAATTCTTCTATAACCCTTTGCACAGCACTATATTTCTGTTTTTTGAAGATAAGGAATGTTTGCAAACTCAATTTATAAAATGAGCTTTTGAGTAATGACTATAGGTGTAATGGCCCATCTTGTCTCCCTGATTAATTGGTGAGTGCACCAAATGTTGCAAGTCACCTGATATGGCACCGTTTCTATCATTCAAAAGTTCAATTTATTCAATTCAAAAAGTAATACAATAATATGTTAACAAGTCTATTAGCCTGCCTAAATAAGACTGTTAACGCATTCCTGTGCAGATGTCAGCTGTGCCTTAGGAAAGTCCTTGTAATGTACTGCCTGGCCAAATATTTTTTCTGTTTTGTAACACTTTGATTAAAATAAGGCATTTACAGGGAATGTCTTGATAGTGTGAAGTTTATGCTGTCAAATTTAAGATTTTTGATGTAACAAGTGAACAAAGCATGTATATATACGAGAATACAAAAGTGTAAGTTGTTTTAGCTTAAAAATGACTGGCATCAAAACAAGGCGGCAACGTTAAAAAGGCAAAAAGAAAACCAAAACACACTCATTTAAATTGTGTTATAATACAGAAGCATGATACAAGATAAGCCATATTTCCAATCTCCAAAAAGCAGTGATGTATTCTTCAATGGTGAGTTGATGTGAAGTCCAGATACTGAGAATCTATTAAGAAGCCCATTAAATCAAATTCCTTTGGCCGAGCTACATCCGTTAAGAGACTCAAAGATTATGGTGCCATGCCGCAAGCACTTATGAAATATGCAGGAAATAAAATGTCTCTCTGCATTACAAAAAACACTAGAAAACAGTGTGCTTTCTTCCTCAAAGGCAGATCCAAGTCTAATCTATAAGACTTTCTTTAGTTGAAAAGGCATCTGTTAAGTTGTCCGTAAACATTTGAAAAGTGAAGGGCAGTAATGGATGTCTCACTGTCCATGTTAAAATACTGACCTTTCGAGTCCTTTACATGTTACTATACCACATAAGGGACAGTCCAGAGTGGTTAGGACCCTCCGTTTGGGCTGACCAGGCGGGACTCGTGCACTAGTCTGCGGACGTGCCTCTCGTCTCGTATCCCTGCCTCCCAAACGCTGCTCTCCGTCAGTGAGGTGACCTGGGGCAAAGTGACGATGCCTGCAGCAGCCAACGGGGCAGCGTACATGGGCAGGCCGATGGACACCAGCCAATCAGAGACGGTGGTGATGTGACCCACGGGGAAGAGCTTCCTGGAGATCTCCGTCTGACCTCCAGATGGGATCTAAGGAGTAATACGCAATTTAATAATGCAACATAATAATATTCATGAGTAATAATTAGGTTTTGTGATGTCTGAATTGCAGCCTTTCTGACCACCAACAATCACTCACACAAACACAGCACACACATACATAGGAAAGGCAGGTGAAGTGCCCAAGGACATAATGTTTTATTTTATAGTTTTGTAGTGTGGGTTTGTTAAATGTAAGAACAAAATATTACATCAGTTACTATAAAAAATATTTTTACTATGGGAATTATGTGTACACTCAACCATGATATTGTTTTATTTACAGGCATGTATCATTTTCCATCTATTTAATCTTTTAAAAAAGTTGCCTGTTATAAATTATGAAGAACTCAGACTATTTTGTAAGTTCTTAATGTCTTAAAAACAGGTGTCTTCCATGCAGTGACTCTATGTTTGTTCAGTCTGTACAGTGTAGAGAGACAGAGGCAGTTAGCTTACAGCCATGCGGTGCTGTTTACGCAGCTCTCTGACCCGGAGCTGGTCCAGCGAAGAGGCCACGTCCTTCAGAGGCTGCTCCACCTCCTCAGAGTAACGCTGCACCAACAGCTGAGGAATGCCAAAGCGCCCGTGCTAAAGAGAACAACAATGGAGAGGAAGACCACAGATTACTAGAGTTTCTCATAAAAGGTTATGATTATGCAACATTGCAACAGGTAAACACGCAATTCAATGGCAATTATATCTGTGACAAATTTAACCTGTATATACATGTTAACTTTGGCCACTAACGTACACAGAAAGACCCAACCCAAAACATGCTACACAGGTCTTCAGGAAGAACAACTGATAGCTAAGGACAATTAAAATACAATCAATCAATGAATCTGCCCAGGGACTACAGGTGGAAAATAGCACTGGTGCTACAACTTGGCACAGTGCATCTCTCCTGTTAAGGTTAATGTAAATTGTGCACTATCCCTGTCTCATTAAATAAATAAATAAAATAAAGCTAAAGTAATCTATTAATAATATGCATAAACACTAGACCTCTACTAAAACATCTTCAAAGGTTATTCATTTTGTGTTTGTTAGGGAGGCCATATGTTCAACAATATAATGACAACACACAAAGCAGACAATTTGATGAGGCAATTTCTAAACTTAAAATTGATGAAAACAACCACTAATCTATGTAATCCCCTTTTGCAACACAACACAGGAGTTTATTTTAAGAAAGATTAGAAATGGCCATATTGCCATATTGGCTGTGATTATAGAATAATATGGCAGTTACACACTTTATCAATTATGAAATTAATATTATTATTATTTTAGCATTCCATATTAATAGACAAAACAAATGAGCCTAGACAATGCCCTAGGTGTTTTCTTTCCTTCCACTCTTTTCTAATAAGCCCTTTAGGACCTATAATCTGGTCTGACACCTCATCGCTGGGAGCCTGTTTGGACCTTGTTTTGTTGCCAGTGTTGGGGGATGTACAGCTCTGATGGGGCCCACTCCGGGGTAAGAGTTACAACACAGTCTGAGATCCAGACCATAAACTTAACAGACTTCACCACATCATAGAGCCAGCACACAGTCGTCCCCCACCACTCAGGCTCTTTATTTATGCACTCCCTCACACATCTATATTTAATACTCGCTCTGCATGTACATGTGTCAGCACCACTCATATATGTATATATATACACTCACTACTATGGAGGATCTGAATGCAACAAGTGCTCATTCCCGCTGACTGGGCTGGATGACACATGGACTAATGCAGAGTTTATGTGTTTTCAGTGCCGTGCCAAGTAAACTTATAAAGCCATTACATTGACAGCCTCATGGGAATCATTATAAGCTTGGGGAAAGTGAGCTCATATGTTTTTATGCTAGGTTATGCTTGGTTGTTTTCATCAAAAAAGCTATGCTGTTGATTGTTTCAAAGGAGTAATGTCGATGTTTACTCTGAAAATGGATAAACAAATTAACCACAGTCAATGAGAGTAATTATTTCAAAAATGTCCAATGGTACTTTCTGTATACATTGTCTTAATTTCCCCACAGTACTTAACAATACAAACCTAACCATTCCCACTTAAAAGATATTCCCAAAGCAATTAAGATATCAGGGAATTACTATCCATCAGATGAGGTAAAATTAGGGGGCTGCCATAGCAATAAACAGACAACATCTCTACCTCTTCAACAGGTCAAAAGTCCTCAAAATGGCCTCCAAAATAGGAAAAAGTATGTTGCCTAAAGCTTTGCACTGTGTTTTATATAATCAAACTGCATGCATAGTACACAACATCAGTTACTGTAATGATGCCAAATACTTGCCTACAACTATAACTATGCTCAAATATTAGAATGTAAACTAGTTCATACATGCCGTCTTTATTTTATATTGTATCATCTTACCTTATCTGAATAGGGCTCCTCCGTCAGATCAATGCCCTCCACCTCCAGCCGCTGCTCCAGGATGGTCAGCAGATCGGGACTCATCTTGGAATGGGACACTTTCCTGGACACCGCCACCTTTCCCCCCAGGTCCGACAGCCAGGGAGGGGTCACCGTGTTGCCCGATTCCTCCCCCACCGAGGAGGCGGACGAGGAGTAGCACGGGCTAGCCGGAGTGCTGTTTGAGGGGGTCTTCGCCGGGAGAGGGGGAGGCGGGGGTCCTGGGCTGCTGTTGGTGCTTCGTATCACCGGACTGCTCGGATGGGACCTATTGAGTGAGTGGGTGGGGGAGGGCGAGGAGGGGAGGGAGAGGGGAGCGTGGCGCAGACCGTTGGTGAGGCGCTCACGGGACTTCTTAGCCGGAACGGGCGGGGGCACTGGGGGCTTTTTGGGATGCGTTTTCGGAATTATCTTTTCACCGGTGGATTCAGGTGGGCTCGTCGGGGGGCTAGACAGGAGTTCAGGGACAGTTGGTGAATTTGGGGTAGAACAAGAGGGTCTAAGTGTAAGCTGGGAGGGCACTGGCGGTCTCGATTTCGGACTTAGAGGAGTTCTGTTTTGCTTTTTGGGGCTGTTTAATCTAGCTTTCTCCAATGTTGCTCTGAACTCTGCGCTAGATTGCTCAAACCGGATATCCCCTAGTGAATGGGACCTCTTCCATGGACCCTGGTGCTGAGAATGTCCATCCAAGTCTTCACAGCTGCGACTAGACGGGATGGGGGAGCGTCTTTGGGACCTGCGCAGTCCGAGGAGGTTGAATCCCTTCAGAGACTGCTTGGAAAAGAGGTTTTTAGGGAATTTTGTGCGTTGGTGGTTGCCGTTTTGCTGCAGAGCCTCATTGGAGATGGTCATAGGAAGGGTGGGGTAGTCTGGAGACTGCAGACCCCCAGAGGAGCGACTAGAATGGGAGGTTTTTCTGCTTTTACCTGCAAAATAAAACAGTAAAAATGTTGAGATGAAACAACATTTACTATATGATTCACTTCTCTAATTTAACCAATATAACTATTACTCTTTTCCCCAGTTCCCACAATTAGGGTTTTAATGTGCACTGAGGAAGTTACAAGAATGACATTTAGTAAAAGGAAGTAGCACAAACCTCACTACTGTGCCCTTAAGAAATGTTATGTTGGCTAAAGGTGGCAATACAAGACACTGTCAAAAAGTGCATTTCTGAAAATATTTTGAGTATAAAATTAAATGGTAAAACATCAAAGCATTTATGGGGTGTTAATATTTCTTGAGGGGACAGTAAATCAACAAAGAGCTGATATGGCAACATTTACAAATAAATAAAATTATGAAAACAAAGGCAAAATAAAGAAACTTACCATGACTCGTCACAGTTTATAGAGAATGGATGGGTGAAATGTGAGACTCATTTTAAACAGTGAACGAAGGAAGGAAAAGAAGACATGGATGCCATGAGATGTCAAAGGCTGTGTTAAGAAATGATTAGAACTAAGAAAGTCTAAACATCTACATGAGCAAGAATAGCAGAAGTAAGCTATACAGTAAGACAAAATGTTTTAGAAAGACATCCTGAGAAGACTGTTAGTTTGTACTATTAACTGAACATTCAACAATATATTATCATTTACTTTCAATGGGCATTGTGACTGCCTGGAGCCATTTTTCATTGAATTTTGCATGGAGGTGAAAATACCTGTACTATTTAGTTATGACTAGTTCAATTAAAAATGATTATCGCAGTTTGTCTGGTTAAATACATGTACAAGTACAGATGTATAAGAGTTAAGAGTTGTTTTTATGTAAGCATAAAGACATGTCAGTCACATCCTCCACAGTCTGTATATGTACCCAGTGTACAAACCTAAAAGTACCCGAGAACGCAGAGCACTAACACTAATGTTATGTAGCTAATAGGTGATCAGTGCTTAGAGGCATGGGAGGAAGAGGAGGCAGAGAGGAGGCGGAACATAAAAAAATGAAACCATGATGTACCAGAAAGTCCTTTATTTAAAGGAGAGGATTTGTCTACAGTGGTAATCTCTAAAGTGGCAGATTGCACGCTTACTGAACATCTGAACCAGAAGAACACAGACACTGGTGCCAACACAGACAGATAGACAAGCTTATTGAGCTGTGATTCATACGCTTTTTAACTGTTCATTAGAGTGAATACAGTCATTTGCAAGATAAGGGACATAAAACTCAAAAATAAAACACAAATTTCTAAAATAACTTTTTTCTTATACACCAAAATTAAAACTATTTTCATCCATTTGTTTTAGGCACATACTGAATGAATGCTTGAGCAACATTGAAATGGTAACAGTGGAAGTGAAGAGCAGTAAACTGTCAGCAGTAAACTAGAACTACCACTGCAATAAAGACAATTTAGCAACATGCTACTGCATTAAGTGAAGACACTTAACAGAAGTATTCTCTTAAACTATATTCATCTTCCACATAACCGCCTTGGGCATCGAGCACTGAGGCAGCTGGGAAATTGAGTCCATGACTGGGCAATGACCTTGCTCTCACCAGAACAGTTCTTTGCAAAGGTCTGCTCCTGTTTGCACAGGCTCCCATCATTTTGAGTTGGGCAAGGTTCAGGGGTCTGGGGGCAGGCTGGCTCACACTTACAAGTGGACTTTGGCACTTGTGACACAGAATGCCTAAAGAATGAAAAGAAGTGAAGAAAGTATGGAAAAAACAAACAGTAAAAAGTATAGGAAGCTCAGAAACGATGAGTGTTTGATTGGCAGGTCCAAAGAAGCGGTATGTTAGAAAGCAGAAGCATAGCGATGGGCTGGGATGAGGTCAGAGTCACTTGGGGCAGCTATGGCAGGCTACATGGCACTAGTCCAGGGTGTGCTAACAGCTAGTCTAACTGTAGCTGTCATTACCATTCTCCAGGTTCTCATTGCTCTCGTAGCAGCCAGAGTCCCGAGGGGAGTCTCCCACCAGACCACAGCCCTCCGACAGCAGCTTTTCCTGGGAACCACACAGCCCCCCGCGCTCCGGATCACTGCTGCCTGCAAGCACAAAACACACAGCACATTTGATTCCAGTTTATTTATTTTACAGCTTGATAACCTGCTTTGACTTCAGAGCAGGAGTTTTTGGTTTCCACATGTGAGTGCTACAATTCAAAGGATCATGCGAGTACATTTTTGGAGAGTGAGAATGTCAGAATCAGTTCAAACATAAGCTACCTAGAATTCTATTATTTATTCTTGGTAATCACACACACAATATGATGTGATAACAAGACTGATTGCCCGCACAAGCCGGAAAAACAACTTGGGAACTCGGGCCAAAACTTTCTGCCTGGCTTCTGCACGTGACGTCACCTGCGCTGTACAGATGAACAAAAAGCGGATTTGTTTCTTTGTATCTTGCACATTGTAGCTCTTTGAATAAAAGTAGCTGCATTTAGAGATTTAGTGAGCTTCCTGTTATTATAAGAGGAAGAGAAATTATGCAAGACAAATCTGTTGTCCCTCTGTGCGTTACAATTGATAAAAAAGTTAAAAGTTTTTATGAATTCAAGTTTGCGGAGTCCGTCCCTCTAACAGTATCTGTAGTGTCTGGTGTAACGGAGCACTCACTGTCATACTCCTGCAGCAGCTCTACAGCAGTCAGCAGCACCGCTCTGTGCTGAGGGTCTCTGATGTTCAGCTCGTCCAGATCCTCCTCCTCCAACAGTTTAAACGTGTCCAGATCTTCATAACCATTAAACAGGAAAGTGGGCATGTGCTCCTGTCACACAAAAAAGAATTCTGATTAATTATAGAAACAAATTACAATGTCTGCTTAATATATAAACAAACAAAACACAAGTCTAGGTATGTTTTAACATGGCGTTAAAGCTCATAAGAGTCAATGTTGTGTAATGTAGGACCTTAATAACTTTAATGTGGCAATCTCTGTGATGGTACTTGCTTTGATTTGGCAAAGATTTGATGTAAGATGCCCTTCCTGACACAATAATTTCATCTACATTTACTAAGTAACAAAAAGTAAACTGGCTGATGACTCTCTGGCTACTTCTGTGTGTGGTTTTGCTTTTGCAGCTGACAATAGTCCAAAACCGCAAATCTCAAAGAAATGAAAGCTGTAATAACTTGATTTTGTATGTGAAAGAAAATTAGCAATGTATTTTAGTTTGTTTTATGCAAAGGTAAAGGAAACAATAGCAGACAATAACTGAAAAGCCACTTGTGATAGTGAATAGTGCCAGTGGCTACATAGGCACAGTAGTAACAATAGAGCCTACCCCGAGTTGTCATCTGTAAGTCATTTCCTAGACACCAGTTTTATTTTTAACTCACTGGTGAACCAAGATCTAAACAGTTACTGCAATTCCAACCAGCCATGTAATCATGTTAAGTAACAGTAAACACATGGGTAAAGCTCTAGACAGCATATTAAGTAAATGTTAGTAAGCTCGCAACCCAACGCAAACGCTGTAGCCAAAAGGGTGCACTCCGCCAAACTTAAGTGGGACTAGCAGCTTCGTAGGTGGAGACGAGTACATCAAAGTTACCCGGACACCACACCAAAGCCAGTCTCTAACCACTACACTATCGAGAAACAAGGGACAAGAAACGCCCTTTTGTAAAATCAGTTGACATCACCGTCCAATGCTGGTGGCTGGGCTTGTTTGCCTGTTGTAGACTGTGTGTCACCAGAGAGACCATCAATTACAATGGGAGATGCTCTGAGGAGAACGCGCCGTGTTTTTTTCTGCTATTTCTGCCGACTGACGGAGGACTAAACAAAAGGACCACCAACGAGCACAGCAGAAGCTCTCATCTGGCTCTACTCTCACTGCCTGCTCTGTTTGAGGTTATTTCTGAAGATATACAAGGTCACAATGAACCAAACAGGGACTCAACAGCTATCAAAAATGCAGGAGAAGCTACAACAACAAGGAAGCATGTGTTGACGTGTTTGATGGTGGAAGAGAAACCAAGTACAGTTGTGTGAAAGTTGTAACTTTTATGAATTATACATACGCAGATCTGGAAGCCATACCTATCATTGCCTGTGAAAGAACACTTATGTGCAGTCTAACAAAGCACGATCTAAAGATTCATGCTTGACACTAATATCTTCTGAAGAATATAAATACTCAAAATGTAGGAGTGTGTGAAAAATATCTGTATGACTACAACAGGGCGACCAAATTTTCAAAATAAAAAACTGGGATGACTTTTTTGGTGGTTTGTAATAATAAAATTGTGAAACATGTGAGTAATTAAGGAAAATTGTTCTGCAGAGACCATTCCTGACGAACTTGTGAGTCAATATAGTCACATTTTCTTTGTGTTTTGGTCATTTTTAAGCAGTTTTTCTGTATTTTACCCAAACAAATGACAATTTATGCCTCTCGTTACTGATACTGCAGGGCATTTTTGTATAAAACTGGGACAAATCACTGGTTTTGGACAAATCTGCAGGGACAGGGGACACAGGGCTCAAAACTAGGACTGTCCCAGGTAAATAGGAACGTCAACCTAGACTACTATTACACTATTACTACAACTTATCCAAAATCTTGGTTCAAACTGTTTTCTACAGTTGAAATATTTCTAATTTTTATATGACAGAATAATAATTTTCAAATCTGTATCAAAAATAAACATATATGACATGTTTAATAAAATGTTTAATGAAATGAATAATCTTAAATAAATTACTTCATACGACTGCTTTTACACAAGTGGCTACAATACACATTAAGAGGAAAAGATTTAATTAAGGCCATCTTATCTTCAATTTTGATCTTATCTTAAAAGATTCCTGAAAAATATTGTTTCAACATGATACTAAGCTTGTGTCCACTGCAGTAATAGACAGCCAGTAGGGGAGATCTATGATTTTTGTGAACCCCTCAGTATGAATAATGACACAGTGTACACTCTTTAATCCGTGTGTGTCTGGGTCTGTCTGAGGAGAGCTGCTCCTGTCTGCGGGGCAGTGGGAGGAGACGCTCTGAGCTCTACTACTGTGTGGGTTCATAATTAAAGATAAGAGAGATTTGTCTGTGAAGAAAGTGGGTGTTAGTGTTTGTACACAAATGTCACTTCAAACGATTTATGTAGCACACCCCATAATCACCATCACTTTACATAGTACTTTATCACTGTCTGTAAGTGTACATCTTTTCAAGAGACTAATGTACCTCCAGGCTTTTTCAAAGTTCTATCTAAGGCCCTTTGTTGATATTGACAACAGAATACAGAATACCCACCCAACTTTAAATAACACTTTTTATAATGATGGTAGGTTGGTGGAGTACACGCTTTCACTTATCTTTTTATAAGGGTTTGGGGTGGGCACAAAGATCACATTGGCTTGTGGCTCATATGACTGAATCAGTTAGCAATGCTCACAATAACTATTTAAAGTGCATAGGCCCTTGCATGTGACATAAAATAAGAGTTATTTAGTATTCAAACGCCTTATACTGATAAAGTTGCATACAAATTAGAATGATGTTAAGCTAACTTGAGGCTAAAATGTGTCTTGATTTTGACCCTTGCAATGTAAACAATAATTAAAGAGGACCTAAAGCAGTGCTTGCAATGCTTAATAAAAATAATTAAGAAAAATAATGAACAAAATGTTATGTTTTGATGAGCACCTTGAGGTTGATCCTCTCCAGCAGCTCCTCCACAGAGGTGGGTTTGGGAGCCCGGCCCTTCCTCCTCCTCCTCACCGGGCGCTTGGGCTTCTCCTCTTCCTCACTAAGGACGTCCACGTAGATGAACTTGAAGGTGCCCACTTTGTTGTTGAGGAGCCCCATCCATGTGCCCATGGGCGGCTTACTGATGATGTCGATCACATCACCGCGCTACAGGACAGAAGCAGTGTGTAAGGTCAATAGGAATGAACCCTCTGTATTTTAGCTTAAAATGTAATATTTCATAAGAGTATTCTGTGAGACAATAACCTACTGTAAAAACAAAACTCCTGGTAATTAAACGGCCTATCTACAGAAATACCTTGCCTAAGGAAAACAAAAATGTATCTGCTTTCAGTGCCTTGAAGGTGGAAAAGAGCTAGATAAAAATGTGACCATTTACTGTTTATCTCATAAAAAGCAGGCAAATGAAATATTTGTTTACTAGTACAGTTTTTCAATTTAATTAAAAAGCACTTTTCTACGAATAATAATTCATAGGATGGATAAAGCCCCTTCCAAGACACCCAAATGACTTTACATTGCATTATTCATTCACTCCACACTCAGCAGTGGTAGCTTCTGTGTTAGCCACAGCAGCCCTGACACAGACTGATGGAAGCAACACTTAGGAACAGACCACATTTAAACGGCAAGGTTTTTCCACCAGACACAATGACAGTTTCCACTAGAGCCACTGCTGCTCCAAATGATAATATCATAGTTGGATATTGCACAAGTACTGGCAGAACAAGCTGTTTCTTGAATAACAACTGAAAAACTACAGCTATTAAAACTTCAAATTCCCTGTACCTTGAGTTTGAGAGAGTCAGTGTCATAGGGGCTGGGGGTGAAGTCGGTGTGCACTCGTGCTCTCCCACAGAAGGGCCCTCTGTACGGAGGCTCTTCATCATCACCATCCTCAGACTTCACACTCTCTCTGTTACTGGCCGACGAGTCTGTGGTGCTCACCGTCTGACCACCTGCACATACAAACATACAGTCATACACTCCTCTTCTGTTTTTTACAATACACTTAATCTGTTTTCATTTTCACTACAGCGTAAATGATGAGGGTTATATTTTTGGGGATAATACCTCAGACAGTTCAGTGTATATTTTAAGTTCTAAAATTTGCTATTGTTAGTACGCAACATTTTGATTTAATATAGCAAGATCAACATAAACGCTCATGTTTCTTTTTGTATCATTGTGAAAACACCGTGTAATCAATAGCAAAGACGTTCTCTTGGCCAACCATCTGGGAGTATGACTCACTGCAAACTAGAATTTGAGAGCCGGCAATCTCAACAGCCCAAAAAGTGCTCCAGCCGCTAATGATTTACAGATACTGATAAAATATAAGGTTCCCCACAATTACTTATGAACTGTGTACTATTTGGAAGACGCAACAATGTTAAGAAATAGATTATGCATCACTTTTGACAAATTTTCTCTAACAGAGGTAGACAGGATTTAGATTCAAGAATTAAAATAATGTAAATTAGGTATAAATGAGAGTTTTACACAAATCGAGAAGCAATTTGAGAGGAGTTAAAACATATTACAGGAGTATTACAGAGGTTTTTTTTTAGAGAGTTCCCTACTGATGATACTGGGAAAGATTCTGTCCAAAAGTTTGGCACAATTTACACAAGAAAGACATTTTTTTCTGACTGTTTAAACACAATTTCTACAAAACAAAGGTGATTTCGGTATTTTCTTATATATATATTTGGCAAATAATAATCTCTTTGTGAATTTGAGGAATTTTGGCCTAGTGTAATACATGGTTGCTTATGAAATCACCTAGTTTGATGTACTGATATCCAACCAGGAAGTAAAATTTGGCACCTAAAAAATTCCCAAATTGGAAAAAAATGTTGTAGTCCAAAATGAGGAGTCCAATCTGTCACTGGCACTAATTCTCTTGAGGAATGAACTTTGCAACCTTTTTAAATCACTACCTTGGTAACCACTTCCCCACAATGCAATTGAGGCGGTAAACTGGTGTAATTTCTTCTCATTGACTCATTTTATTCACTCTTTGCTCCATTTAAGATAACATAAGATCATTTCAGCATCAAACTAATATTTCTCAAAGCCTTGGCGTGTGTTACCAGATTCTTGTTTGTAAATCAGAGGTGAGTGAGGGCTGTTGGAATCATGTTAAGAAGAAAAGCACACTTCCTAAACTAATCACTCCCTCATGTTTGCCAGTCTGTTAGCGTGTTTTCCAGCTCTGGTCACTTTAACATGCTGTACATTTGCCAGCTCTTTAATTCACCAACACTTTCATTACAGATGGTGTTTAATCCTCACACGTAATAGAAAACGCAGGTTTCCCACATCAGAAATAGTAATTAGATGAGATGAACGGGGGATTAGAAAACTACAGCGCATGACGCATCTGGCTGTCATTAAATAGTTCCCTTCTAAACCATAGTATTACAAGATGAGGTGATGGTAAACATACTCCAGTAGAGGGAAAAAGCAAGCAGTGAGAGCCCTCTAGTGTCAAGTCGATGAAAACATAAAAGCAGTGATGGAAAGTAACAAAGTACAAGTAGTAAAGTACTTTAAAATAGTTGACGTAAGTACATTTTAAAGAAGGTAATTTTTACTTTTACTTTGCTACATTTGAAAGCAGGTATCTGTCATTTTGTAAAGACAATTAAGAAAATTCTAAAGAAAATTAAGAAATGTATTCATATTGACCAAAATCTGTATAATTTTTAAGCAATTAAATATCGCTACGTTTAACACTTTAACAAATTGACAACACTTTATCAAAATCTGTATGAAATACTTTTACATTTACTCTAAATGTACATTTTTAAACTGGTACTTTAAGACTTTTACTTAGTAGATGTTTTCATGTGATAGTTTACGTTTGCTTGAGTATCTTTTTGCCTCTGTATCTGTACTTTTACTTAAGCAACAAAACTGAGTACTTTATCCACTACTGCATATAAGTACTCGTGATAAACAGTTTTATATCTTTTTAAATAAATAAATTTAATGTTTTCAGTGAACACTAAATCAGAACCATTTTAAGCTATATAAAAATAAGTAATAATAGTGACTTTATGATAAATTTTGACAATTTGTGGGGTAAAACCATAACATAGCTAATTGATGTGTTTCAAAATATGAGTGTGATCTAGATTAAAACAGTAGAAGATCGATTTTTGGCTGTGAAACAATCAGATTTCTATTTAAAACAAATTACAGAGACTGGGACATTCGACTTGCATCTTTTATATTTTCTGTATATTTTTTATCTGATACTGGCTGTGTTGAGAAATGGGCCATTATCTTATAGCTTATACTGACACATTTATTATTATTTTTTTATGAATGGGCATTGTCTCCTTTACAAATGAATACATAAATAAATAAATATGGCGGTCTTACTCATTGAGCTCTGGCCGCTGAGTGAACTGCGCAGGCTCTCCACTGATCCTCCTGCTTTGAGTTTGGGCTTCTCCAGAGAGTCTGTGTCGGGCTGAGGAGACTGAGGGGAGCCGGGCGCACCATCCGGACTGGACTGTGAAGGCAGAGTCCAAATGGATAATTAAAACACAAGGGAAGGAAAAGAGCAAAGTTCTGCAGTTCAAACAAAATTGGAATAAATGCATACGGTCTGATGACTGCAAAAACTTTGCTTTTAGAGTCTAGATAAAAAGAGAAAAGTCAACTTGAGCATTCATGACTCAGTATATTTTGTCTGAAAAAAATAATGATTCTACTTCAAAAAATGCTATCTTTGCTGTGTTATATTGAGACAGACTGCACTGAGTGAGAAATGATAAAGATTTGGACACTAGAGGGCGATGTTGCCTTTTAAATCACCAGCTTATTTTACCCTATGAGTGTCACAGCTGTCGACTTACACCTACAGACAAAAAACTTATGATTATTGTCCCTAATGGAGGACATAGAAGAGTTACAGACCCACTGATAGACAGGTAAACGAACTCAAACGCAGCTACATGTGATTCTTTACAAAGTGACCCAGGTTTTAATGAGCAGGCCTGGGGGAGACTTGCATCAGCGCATGACCTCAGCACGAAGCAGACCCCACCCTCCACTGTGGGCCCAGAGCTCAGTCCAACAGAGAAATCAAATATAAAGTTAAAGTGTGTGTTTATCCTGTAACTAACAAACACTCCCACCCACTCACGGTCCCTGGACACAATATGTGGCGCTCAATGCTAAACAGCCCTTTACAGTGGAAATGGTGTAAGCTTCTAATGAAATAAACATTTTTTATACAAAGGCAAATCTGTCATTTATTTGAACAACTTAAGTTACACCAAACAGGGACTATATTGTGACCACCTGGCAAATAATAGGAATGATGTTATGTTGAACCCACTGGCTAATAGGAGGCACTGAATAACACATTTCTATAGACACTGACCGTTCCACTGCAGGCTGGAGACAAAACAAGATACTGCATGTAGTTTAGTATGTAGGGCTGTAGTCTTTGGTCTGGTTGGAGTTTTAGTCGAGTTTAAGTATTTATTTGGGACAACAGCAGGAGCAAAAATCTATGATGTGAAATTAATCTACAGTTTTACATGTAAATACAACCTTTAAAAGTACGTTTCTGTTAAATAGCTGATTGTGCATATTGGAGTTTTGTGAGTGCAGTTTGGGTGAGATCACAGAAGTTTTGAGTTTTTTGCCACGCCCCATTTTAGTTGACTACGCGGTCGAAAAGGCATGTGTTTACCGAGAATGGACCAAGAATTTCTTTTGCCGACTGCAGCCCTAGTAGCTTTGTCATTTAGTGTTTTGTCATTTGCATGTTTGTGAAGTCCAGTTTATATACTTGAACAGTTCTCTTACCTCTTGGGACAAAAGGCTCACTTTTAATTACAGCCAATGAGTTTAAATTGTATTTTAGAAATCATACTTTCAATACTTTTTCATTTGTAACTGAAATCAACATGAATTCAGTCTATTATTTATGTACTGTAAAACATGTAAAGGGAAATTAGACTAATTTAATAATAAGATTTGTGATTCATACTAAAAGACACTGTTGATTTGATTTGCACCAGATATTGTGAGGATGAAGCAGCTCCCATCTCACTGAATTTTTAAACTATATTAATATTATATATATATGTTTTTTGTGTTATTGATTTCAGTAGTAGTTTAGTATTAGTAATGACATTTAAAGTTCAATAATTGCACATTTGTAGCATTTTTTGATGAAGTGATTACCTGCTCGGACAGAGAGCTGCTATACTTCTTGGACATGCGTTTTCTCATGGTCTCTTTAACCGATTTGACCTTCTTGCCCAGTGAAATGCGAGATGTGGTCGGGGACTTGACCACTTCCCTATAAATGGCCTCCTGATCCTTATTCTGTGAAACGAGACATTTCAGCAAATTTAACAGGAGACACGGAAGCTTGACCTGAAAGTTTCTCCTCTTAAAAGTGTCAAAATCTGGACTCACGTTGCCATCGGAGGCAGCGTTGTTGACCACATGGAGCGAGCGGTTGGACAGGTCAAACCCTCCAAAGCTGCACGTTCTCTGCGGGTGAGGAGCGCAAACACAATAGAAAACATCTGTCAATAGCTGTAAGGTCACGTTAGCATAACTCCCCCCATTCACAGACGCTAAAGTTCAACGCACAATGATCCATGCTTGAGACAACACGACAACTCTCATTAAACACAGCACCAATGTAATGTACAGTCATATATGGTGAAGAGGAATAGGGTGAACAGAGAGGAGTGGGGACGATTACAAAACGACTAGACGTGATGTAACATGAGCGACTGAGAAGTCTTTGGTAAAATACTTCAAAATACTGCATTGATCAACCTTTTTACATATTGATGATTTACGTTTGTAGTTTGTAGTGCATTATCTCAATAAAAATATTCACATAACTATACTTTAATAATGGATCAGGAATGTACTAAAGTGTGCCAGTAAATGTCTTGATTGAGGTTCAAGTATCAAAACATAAATAGACCCTAACATTAATCACAAAATGTCATAAATATCACTTAATATTGGACAATATTTTAATTATAGACAATACTCAATATTATAATTTTGAATATCTCAAGTGTGATAAGGCCTGTCATGATAAATACTATATCGACTTATTGTTCATTATATAGTACATAGAACAGTAATTTTTGGGGGTCAATATTTATCATGGGTACTTTTTCTTTGTAGTAGTGGGAAATTTTGGTTATTTTTTTTCCTGGAATATGAACTAAAATTGCACAAATTAACTGAATTCTGTTGCTTATTTATACAGCTCAACAATATTTAACAATATTGTACTTTTAGAATATTTTTTTGGGATAATTCTGTATTATTGTTTAATTAAATATTATAGTTTATTATCAATACTGACTTCATTATTCATATCAACATTGAATTCAAAATTTGTCCCACATCTACCACACTATTAGGAAAAAGGGAAAAAAACAAAAAAAGGATTTCTGTGGAACAATATGACTCAGACAAGAAATATTACGCTACAAAAATGGTCTAGGGTTGATATGTGCTTAGAATATTATTTGGCTTGGTCTAAAATGGCCAAATAATGTGACAAACATAAGGACATAAGGATGTACAGTAGTCACAGAGCGGTACTTAATGAAGCACAGGAGCTGGACCAGCGGAAAGCCACAGAGACAGTTGACATTGACATGCCCGTACACATGTGGCCAAAAGCATTTATATAAATACATATATAGACTTCAATATAGGAGCGAGAACTGGCCTAGAGTCTGCACTGGACAGCTATGCACCATCAGCCATTATCTCCAGTGGAAAGCGTTGCACACAAAGGCAGCGTCGGTCAGACAGTAAAAGATGTCCACAGCTGCTCCCCACATGTCGGCTTCCCAGGACGAAACATGTTTTAAAATCAAATAGGTGATTCTGAAAAGTCGATGGAATGGACATGCAAAAATGTTTTTCAAAATAGTGCTTATAAGCCAAATCATAGAGGCACGGGCCCAAAAACAGAACAAAAAACGTGAGAACAGAAAAAGTGGCTTGGAGGTTCTTTTGGATGGGACTCCGATGACGGCACCACTACACTATGAGGCTCAGGTGCACTCAGAGCTGCAGGACAGCTCCCTCACGGCAACACTTCTCTGTATGTACAACACAATACAGTCAAAGTGTCCCTCTGCCCTATATGCAAAGAGGAGGAGGGGGGTTCAGTTGTGGATGTGTAAGGATGAGCTTGTTGTCAACAGCGAGCCGAGTGTGCTTTTACTCTTAGGGGATGTGACATTTATTAAAGCCGTAAAATCTATTCTGCTACTTGCAAAATTGCACCCCAGTGGGTCTCAAGAGTTTAATGATCCTTTTATATTCAGTCTAAGTAGAAAAGTTTGAAAGCTTAATTCACTTAAAGGTCAAACAAGATGACATTCTCCTGCGGGCGCTTAAGTTTTTAGGACATTAACTACTTCACAGCAGTTGTGTGTGCATGTTTCTTACACAAAGAGTTTATGATCAGGTGTGTTTGAATATGCATGTGTAATATGCATGTGTGTATGGCCTTGTCTAATCACATGAGCTATCCTGCAGCTTTGAAGCACTCGGAGCCCCTCCCACACGAGGCGGTCGACTGGAGCTCGTTTGCCTGGACTCACAGACTTCTGTTGGATGCGTAAGAGCACGCGCTTGGTGCAGCGGTCCACGCTGGCCGCCCACTTCCTGTCGGCCTCACGGTCCTCGTCCAGCAGACAACGGCGCTCGGCGCGGCTCAGGGTCACGGGCCGCACCAGCTGGGCCCAGTTCAGATGACCGTACAGACTCCGCTCCACCACATACGTGATGTTGAGCTCACTGACCGCTGTCCGGCCACGCAGCCGGCGAGAGGGAAATGCCCAGCCCCCCGTCCCACAGCCAAAGCCTTTGGACTTGGTGACCTCACAGCGGGCAGGAGAGGAGGGGGTCACGGGGAGAGGGGGTGCTGGGTTCTTGTTGCGAGAGCGCTGGTAAAGAAGGTGCTTAGTAGAATATGCGTAGTTTGGGTCTGGTTTGCGGTGCGTCCAGCTGCCATGTTTGGGTTGGTGCTTTGGGCTGCTCTGAGGGCTGTTCTCCAGGGAGATGAGGAGGCGGGATTGGGGGTGTGGTTTGGGGCGGGGCTTGGTCAGGCCATAGTAGGCATACAGGGCTTCGTTGGTACTTACCCCATGGGAGATGGAGCTGAGTGCTTTCCTCATCTCTCCGTCCGTGGTGGAGCGCGACAGTTTCCCCTCGTCGTCCAGGCCACAGCCATCCAGCTCGGAGAAGGACGAGCCGCTGCCCCCCACACCCGAGATAGAGCCCAGGCCCCCAGAGCCCAGAGGGGTCCTCCTGGGGGGTCGAATGAGCCCGTGGGTGCTGGAAGACTTACTAAAGGTCTTAACAAGCCTGTGCCCTGACCAGGTGTCCAGGCTACTGGATGAAGGGGAGGTGGTCAAACTGTCTGAGTCCCCATCCAGAGACAGCTGGTCCTGCAGGAGTGAGGGCAGAGAGGCGTCCTGGGAGGGAGGGGGCTTCTTTAAGACCCCAGTGTACAGGGCTGCGTTGTCCTCACACGTGGGTGTCGACTCGAGATTCAGGAAATCTGAAAAGTGATACAAAGAACAGAAGAATTTGATTGTCTGTAAGAATGTAACAACTATTCTCCTTCAGCACATTATTCTCATAGCTTGACAGATGCACCAACCTTCGGATCCATGTTTCTTTCCATCTTCGACTTTGATGAGCTTTTTCCTGACTCGGCGTGTGGAGTTTACGAGCTTGTGAAGCCGTTTGAACTTCACTGAGTCCTCTGACTGCTCATCATCTGACTGCTCTCGAGACTGGAGGGGAGACCAGACACAGTGTGAAAAAAGACCATTTACACACAGACATTTACAAGGACGACGAATGTATCAAAGAAAAACACATTTTAGTGGAGACATGGGTCTTTGTTTAGGATGGGGCTGAAGTTAGTGAGGTGAGAAGTGGTGATGGGAGGAACTGTGAATGCAAAATCAGGCAAAACAACAACCCAACATGACTGCTTCATTTTTAATTCTGGGTTGAAACAGTTCTTAAACAAGTCAAGTGGAAAATAGACAGAATAATTACATTTCCAACAAAACCCGCATCCCCAAACACGTGAGCGCTTTTTCAGACAATCATATCACACATCCAGCAGAGCCCCAGAGCACAGCAGACACGAGCAGCACATGTGGCTCCACTAGGGCCTATGACAGCGCCGGTCTGGAACAAGCCACTGTCATTATCACGCAGTCTAAATAACTTCATTTGTTTCTCCCAGGTTTCCACGGTAACAGGGCTTCTCCGGTCACACACTGGCAGCCATGTGTTTTTGAGGTCGATGGGGTATATTTTTCCAGTTAATATGTAGCTTTCTCGTCCAGGTCAAGAGCAAAATGCAGTTTAAGTTGAAATAAAAGCCCCAGACCTGGCAACGCGCGCTGCTGACATATAGTGAAGTGATGTTAACTGCGGCTGTGTTGTAATACAAATACATGTTGACTCGCAAAGGCACTCAGCCACTTTATAACTCAGGCTTAACTTTGCCAATTGGTACTTATCTCAGATGAGGGAAGAAAAACATTAATCAAAGCACCAAAGCATGGGCTCACGAGAGAGGCCTGTTTTTGAAAAGTGCGTGACAATCTTGTTTTTTTTTTTACTTTTTCCATTGACAAACATGACCCTCTATTTGGGTTCACTGTAAACACAAATATATGCCACTACTTGAAACTCTGAAAGAAAATTACATGTTTCAGTACCAAGTAGTAGCGATGGTGGCAAAAATCATAAGTCTGGTTTTTATTTTTTTATTTATTTAATTTATTCAATATGGACATAGCAATTACCCTGGACAAGACCAGATTATTTGACTCATACTTGAAAACTATTATATTTATACTGTCAAAATGAACCTGTAAACAGAGAACACACCTACTCTGTTTATTAGAAAAGTGCTCCAATATTCAAGTGTCACAACAGTCTGAACAGAAGATAATAAAATCTAATTTAAAACATCTGTAATTGAACACTGTTATAATTGAAACCACGATTTTTAATGCAAAGGATTTTTTTTAGGTTTATCAGGTTAATGTATTATCACATTAAGTCAACTCAGAACACCCCCTATACTCTGACTTATGCCTACTACATACCAAGTTTGTGAACAATATACAAAATGTTCAAATGTCTCTTTTTATAGAACTAGCGCACACACACACACACACACATACACACACAGTTACTATTAGCCCCAGAGAGTTTTAATGGCAGAAGAGAGGGTCAGAACCATATGCTTAAAATGTAAATTAACCTGAATGAAAAGTTAGAATTGCACACAACACAGACATTTATAAGGCACTTTGTTTTGTTTCGACTGCAGCTCCTCCTCCTGAGAGACAGACAGAAGTAATGGGAGGGAAGCGAAAGTGACAGTGATATACAAGCTGTGACTAGGGCCAGAGACAAGCATCCATGCAAATGTCCACATTACTGCATAGTATACACAACAAGTGAAGAGGCTATCAATCAAACCCCAAAATAAAATACACCTTAAATAGCCTTAGGACAGCCTGAACAAAGATCTAAAAATGAAAGTGCTTGATAAGAATGATTCAGGCTTAGGTACTATTTCTACTGTTATCTAAAAAAAAACAAAAAACATCTTTAATATTCAAAATGCTCTGTTTTTTGTTTTGTTTTTCTCAGAGCTGGAATCATGTAAATGATTTTAGTGAAGGTATATGGAGTTTAAAAACACAGTGGAGCACTTCCTGTATTCCACATGACATCACAAGGTGGAACAGAGTGTTTTCTGAGAGAAGAACTAAAAGAGAAAATATGCAGGGTTTTTGTGTTAAACATGCATGAATGAAAAAAAACACAACCCCAGATGTTTTTGATGAGGAAACATTATAACATCAGAAAATAGCGTAATATGGGCCCTTTAAGTAGCTACAAAGTCTGAAGCACTCTTAATTTTAGCTGTCTTTTAATTATGAATTGAGGATAATTTACCACAACAACCAACTTATTTGCAATGACAAACAAAATCAAAACTAAATTGAAAACATGCTACTTACATTTCAGATAGAAAGCTACGACACCATCACCACGACCACCCATAAAAACTCATCAGATCCATAACAATCCATTAACAACTTATGCATGCGCTCCCCGAAATCGTATGTGCAGCCTCTAGTGTGCATTCAGCTCTGAGGAATGAGAGACAGTGGAGGTGCCGTGGCGCAGTGGGCCAGCAGAGAAAAGGCGTGCTGTGCTTGGAGAACAATCCTTGCATTTGAGCTCCGTGACCCCACCGTGACCCCCACAACGCTAATGTCCCACGGAGGAATGCAATGAAAGCGAGCGCCAGGCCTGTACTGTATATATCCTACTTATAGGATACTTACAATGACTCTGGTAAATTCTGTTCAAACAAGGGCAGACAGTATGTGACACTATTAGGAATATTTTAGGAGCTAGGGGATGTCCTCAGGCGAAGGATGGATTCTCTTTCTCCTTTTTTTTCCTTTTCTTTCCTTCTTTTACATGTGTTGCAGTCTCCAAGGGCCAAACTATGTGTTACTAACAACAATGCGGCTACAGTGAAGTTAACTTTGTCTGTGCAGAAAGAAGAAGAAGCCCCGACTGAAGGATCTTTGAATGCTCACAACAGGATGTGAGGGGCTAGCGGCAGAATGAGGGGAAGTGTAGAGTTAACGGATGAATCAGGAATCCAATCTCCACATTATAATACAAAGTGACAAGAAGAAAGTTGAAATTAAGTTCTGCATAAGATAATTTATGAAATTTCCATATCAAAGGAAATGGCTAATTGCACTGAAAGACTGCCAGCTTTAAAACTACTGACAAAGTAAAACTGTCTAATAAAGTAGACCAAAGTTACGCTGTGAAACTGTGGACATTAAAGGGCCCATATTACACTGTTTGTTGATCTTTGTTATAATGTTTCCTCATCACAAACCTGCAGCTATGTTTTGTTTCTTTCACAGATGTTTAACACACAAATCCTGCATATTTAAGCCAAGTTCTTCTCTCAAACAGAAAACACTCTGTTCCACCTTCTGATGTCATGTGGTAATACAGGAAGTGCTCCACTGGGTTTTAAAATCCATTCACCTTCACTAGAATCATTTGGATGAGTTGAGCCCTGGATTTGCTAATCTCTATTGAACTAAAGGTAAAAGGCTGTTAACTTGAAAACTACCACTTCATGACATCACAAGTTGGAACAGAATTTTGAGCAACATTTTGAGCTTTGGAGATGTAGACAGACTAATAAAAAAGATTACTAAAACATGTGAAAATGAAACAAAACACAACTCCAGGTATGTTTTTGAGGAGGCAGCATATAACATATAACATGGCTTAAAACCCCTGAGAGTCATTTTACATAATATAGGACCTTTAAGTGAGGAAAAGTGTAAAAAAAAAAAAAAAGAAAAAAAAAGTGCTTTTTATGGTGTTAAAACCAAACGAGCACACAGTTAAACGAAGGAAAAAAAAAAAAAAGTGAGTCATTCTTCAAAATTGCTTCATATTTGCATCATGCTTGGAATGCGTGAGTTTGAATAAAGCGACTTCCTGTTGTAAAAAAAAGTGGGTCAGTCTATGGGATAGTGTTATTTTAGTAAAAGATTCCCACATGATGCCAAACAGCGGAGTGTAAGGTTAATGAAAAATGGCAATGGCTGAAACTTTTCCAATCTGCATCAGGAGTGACCTCAATTAAGTATGGGAAAGTTATGTATAAAAACAAACAACCACAGAAGACAAGAAAAAAATATACATTCAGTATTTAAAGAAGAACAATCTAAAACATTTCAGAAAAAAGTGCATTTAAACTGATTTGGTTCAACTGTCCACATTTAAAAGATGTTGAAACAAAAATACTGAGAGGAGTTAGAAAGAAATGTTCAAAAAAGTATGTCTTCAAGATTAATCACAACCAAATGGAAATACCAAATTGAATTGACATAATCTGCACATCGTAAAGACTGCTAAATATTTTACAAATTATTAAATATGCTGTCGTATTCTGAATAAAACTCCTAACCCCGTAGTTTAGATCTGTACAGACATGTTCTGAAATGTGACTACTGTATTTGCTTGTCAGTTTATATTTTTTGTCATTTCTTCTGGACGAGTTTAAAATATGAACTTAGAACAGAATCCTATTAAAACATAAACTGCAAAACGAATCACAATTACAATGCTTGTCAGAATAATCACAGTTAGAAATTTCTCCCAAAATCATGCAGTCCTATAAAAAAATTAAACACAAAAAGTTTGGAAAAAGACGTTCAGAGTGTCATAGGATATTACAGTACTTCCCACTTTGGCAAACAGCAACACACGTAAGCAGCAGTTTCTTTAGCCTATTCCAGATTGTCATACAATGTTTGACTGCCATTCACACACCATCACACATCACAATGCAGGGCTCCTCCTGGCTGATTGCGGGTGAGAGTGGTTGGTGACATACATGAGGTAGCAGCACAGGGCGGGGCAGGCGTACTTACATCACAGGTGGAGGACTGGTTAAGAGCAGGTGCTGTAGATCCTTCAGTCCCCTCGGCAGTGTCATGGCTGCCGGACTGTTTGTTGCGCTCATACTCCTTCAGCTACAGGAGAAGAAGAGTTTAGAGAGGTAGAGGAAGAGGGCGGGACCACCACTCTCACCAAAGCAGAGTCCGATCATGTGTTCATGGACTGAGAAGGCACGCGGTCGTGTAGACAATGAAACTGGGGATGTAATGGTGCAAGATATGTACATGTACTTGATATGTACTTGATATGGCAGTTATAATTACCTTAGGACATATGATGATAGTCATTTTGTATGAGTGATTGATTTAGATTCAAAGGTACAATATAAGGTTAGATCAATTTGGAAAATGGCATGACGCATTAACTTAAGATGGTACTTGATTTCGATTAATGGTAAAAATGGAACACCAACTTTTTTGTTTTTAAGTGTTTATTTTTTATTGTATTATTTTTGTAAAGTACACTTATGTCTATGGAATTTTTTTTGAAAACAGCCAATTTTGTTCTGCTCTACTTTGAAATGGCCATGGATTTCTCTGTGATGAAAAATTAAGACTATTGCTATAGCGATTCAATATATTAAACACTAAACGGTCATAAAAATTGTGTCCGTATGAGAAAAAAAGTGTTGTAAAAGTCAGTTTAAGGCCAAAGAAATTTAATTCATTTGAATATTTTCAAGAGCCTGGTGATACTTTGATAGCCAGCAGACACACACCCATAAATGTGAAAACCAAATAGTGAAAAAAGACATAAAACTATCCACAAGAGCTGATCTTTGATTGTCTCAATGTGATTCGTTTGACAATGTGTCAATCAAAATCAGGGCCACAGATTTCAGCCGACAGGAGACTGAATGATAGATCGGCATTGTGGAGAGCAGCACCAACGCTGTGAACGCCCAGGACAAAGATATGATTACTCACAAAAAGCCAAAAGAAAGAAACATTCCCATTCATTCTACATCAAATGAATGACGGACAGAAAATTAAAAGTGTACAAAAGCCAAATAAGATCCATCGTCACTATACAGAAAAGAACAGCTACGCCCAGGAACACATGTGTCTCACCACATGGAGCTTTTTCTGACAAATCAAAGACAAATGACTTGAAGCAACACACCCACACACACAGGCTTTCAAATCCCAAATCCCCTAAACCTAGAAGCACTAGTCAAAAGCACTATTCAGCTCAACATTTCTGCATTTAAAAAGACAATGCTGGTTAAACAGAATGGCCTTGTGGTGTTAGTATGAGTCAGTTGTTTTAGTAAGCAGAAGGTAATGGGAAATACAGTCATTGAAGTAGAGGTAAGATAGAGTAATACTATGATATAAGTAGAAAGCATGTGATCCAGGAAGGAAGGGAGAGGGAGGAAGCCATGACAGTTTTTCCTACCCGTGCCAGCGCTTCTTCTACCGTAATCATCTTCTCTTTCACCATCATCATGAGCTGGATGCGCTCCTCATCGCTCATGGTGATCTCGCTCGCCACGTAGCCAATGTCCTCTCCTACGGCAACAAAAGGTCAAAGGTCAGCTATGGGACTAAATGTGCAGGGTGAAGTTTGAGAGTGTTTAAGAACCTTTAGATGTCTGACGGGCGACAGGTTTGTGCTGGGACTTGCGGAAGTTTTGCCAAAATGATTTGTTTTTCTTCTTGTTGTCCCATTTACCTGCAGGAAACAAACAGTAAGAGCTATGAGTATATAAGGGAACAAAAGCATCACCCACTTAAGATAATTACTGTAAATAATATCAGTTTATATCTTGGATCCCGTATAAAAAAGCAGATGACATTTTTGAAATCCATGAGAAATGTGCTAAAACATAAATAAGTGTGTTAGCTGAGGTTAAATTATTGCATAAAAGTGATTTAATAGCAAATGAATGTCAAAATTGTCTTTTTTATTTTTCATTTCAAGGTTATTATTAATAGTTTGCTGTTAAAATATTAGAATAACATTTACTGCATTACAGTTTAAACATATAACAATGACTATTTGAATATTTTTTTGTGATTGTATGTTTCCTTTCCTCCTGCTGTTGTTGAACTTTGTATTACAACACTGTACTTTTCTCATGGTGGGACAAATAAAGGTTATCTCATCAAAATATAAGAACAACAAATTGTCAATATCAATTTCACTGTAATTATTCAATGTGTTTTGTATTTTATATATAATTAATATCCCCATTACCTCCAGATCCATCTTCTGAACTGGACTTGTGCAGTGGCATCCTAAAACAGAAAAGAAGACATTATTTATTGCATATAAACATTTTTAAGGGTACACTTTTGTATTTCCACCACTTGGGGTCAGTAGTGGAGCTCAAATCATGTCTGTGCAGGCTCCAGAGGCTTGAGAGGGAGAAGTAAGAGATGGGCTAAAATAACATCTTTCTGCTTAACTTAAGGCTAAGCTAAACATGTTGGTAATATTAAGTAAATATTTAAAATAAATCAAAACGGAGGAAGGCGTGTGGGCAGATATGTGATGAGACGAGCAGAAATGGTAAGCACAAGTGGGCGGAGAAACCACTGTGCGAACTCAGCCAATTTGAGTTTCCACTTTAGTTGACAGAAAGACAGTCATGGGGAAGAAATGATGGAAAAATAAAAATATAACTGCTAACATGTCTGACAGCTCTAACAAGAACTTCACAGCATCTCATAAAAAAGTAATACAGTATATGAACTACCTCCGTATATACTCTCTTGACTTGACTTTAGAGTCTTGGATGAGACCAGAATAACTTCAATAGCAGTCTGGCTCATATAAAAATATAGGGGCAGGGTACGCTCCAGTGGGTTTATCTTCAAAGGCAAAGTTACTGTGAAGAACTTTGATATTGCAGTAGGAGAAAGTATAGATTTTTTTCAGATGGCTGTAGGGTCTTTGAGTTCAAACATATGCTACAACATTGTTAGTCCTTGTTAGTTTCAATAGTCTACTTGTTGATGATAAAAATATTAACGTTGGCAGAAACTTTGGGCCTTAAAAAAATTCAATTTGGATTTTCTTTGGTTAGAAATTTGCGCAAGAGATTTACTCATTCACATGGGGGGCTAGGGATGTCAAAAATATCAAAAATCTGATACTAATCGATGCTAAAACTAGTGTTGATTTCTATTTTTATCATCATCGTGGTATCAGAATTAGTACTGAGCATATTCCTTAGTACTGAATTACTACTGAATTAGAAATTTTAGTTTCATGACAACACTAACAGCGGCATTTATAGTTACGTACACCACTACACCAAACACTAATGGTTGAAAGAACTCGCAAAATCCACAACCACAAAAATGTCAGGAAGGCTAGTCACTCTGCCACCACCATTTCATTCCAATACAGTCACCTAAAATCAATAATTCACAGAGGGCATATCTTTAAATGCGTGCCCAGTTGAGACGCTGAGGGATCTATTAAGTATCCCCTGTATTCATCAATAAGTATCTATGGTAAACAAAATAAAAGATCACATCCACATCCAATTATACGTCTAAGAATTCATGCATTTTAGTTAGTCCAATCACAACCCATTGGGGACATACTGGTGCAGTTTAAAGCCCTGGCTGCCATGGCAACATAATGATATGCTAATTGAATGTAGGCCTGTATGGCTCCTCGCCCCCCTCCCTCCCTGATCGGCTAGGCTAAGGGGACACGCTAAGGCTAATTCAAGAGAGTCAATGGAGAGAGAGCAGCATAATGCCCCCTCCCTCTACCCCTCCATCCTTCCATCCTTCCATGCTCTATAAATTAAGCTCACACTGGCATAGACATAGTTCAGAATGTCTTTGTGTAGGAGCCTGGCAACTTAATTGGTTTAACCTTAAAATCTGTAGCATGGCTTCCTTTGCACTTGGCCGGCCTGCATTGAGAGTAGGACAGTAAAAACACTATCTCATTTGCATAAGAGGGTAGCTGTCTATGTGAGATAATATGCAAAGCTACATTTTACCTTTGGCTGAACTCATGTAGAGGAGGTGGTAGTGACTAGAACTGTGGCATGGTTCAGCAGAAACATCAAGGGACGCTACGGCTTTGATCTTATTAAATTTCATTATTTTTAATTGAAAAAAAAAAAAAAAAGATGAAATGAGAAAAAGGATGGTGTAATGTTTAGTCTTGTATTTCTTTTTGGCTATTATTGTTGCAATTAAAGATACCATCTGCAGTTAGATTAGCTGATCCACACGTTGTATTCTCAGATATTACAATGGTTGCGTCGCCTTGAACCTCCTCCTCAGAGCGTCTGCATCAGCCAACGTGCACCTCCGAAATTTTGTAACTACCCACCGAACCGACATGGCCAACAAGGGAAAGTAATGAAGACAATAAGGGCTGTGATTGGTCCTCTCTACATCCGCTCTACAGACATTTCCAGTACTCCGCTTTCCCGCTTCATTTTGTATACACGAACGTCATTTTTAAATCCTAGCCTCCTAGTGTTGTGGCGGTGAATTACTTTGCAGCGCATAGACCTCGACAAGGCAACGGCAGCAGTGTGCGTTGAGTCGACGCAACTATAAAATGGCCTTGATAGTGCGCCAGCTTTAGCCTGACAGAAGAAGAACAGAAAGCACAGGTGAGTCTGAAAAAAGGCCATCTACTGGTAAAAAAAATAAAAATAAACTTGCAGATGGTGGCTTTAATGATGTCATGTAACATTAAAAAAAAACAAAACAAAAAAAACTTTCCTACTGTAATTTTTAGGGCTGCAGCGATCCAGCTTTTTCAATTCTAATACAGATTCCAATACTATAGCTTTAAGTATCTGCCGATATTCAATATTAACTGATACAAGCGCAGAGACTGAAAACTGCATTTATTTCTTTGAGACAAAAAAACTGATCCATGTGTTACGGACGTGTTATTTATGTTTGTATAAATAAATTTTACTTCATGAGTTTTATTACATCAGTGCATATGTCAAATTAAGATATCAGCTGAAAGTATATTTGGAAGCCAATATCTGTACCTTAAAAAGTAACAGATCGGTGCACCCTAATGATTATTCAGGAGTGTCACATTTAGAATAAACTACTGATGCATCTAGTATTATTTAATCTTAACATTACTGATAACAAAAGACTTAAAATAGCTTAAAACGAAAAGTACTGAGGGGTAACAATACTAACACATGAGTCACTTCTTAGCTCAACCTCATGTGACAAAACGCCCAGGAAACACGACCAAACTGCACGCTAACGAATGTATGACAGCTGTTTCTGGTCTATTTTGGTAGGAAAGTAAAACTCCGCTTGGGGTTAATTTTGACATTCTAGTTCATGCTCAACACCTGGACTGAAGTGACGCAGTGAGAGCCCAGAGACAATGAGAGGCAGTGACCCTGTGGCACAGCAGAGGGATGAGCAAGACTGAGGTCAGAGAGGAGGTCACAGGGAGGGAAGACATTCATCATTACACAGGGAAATATCACCTTCTACGAGTACTATAGTACTGCGGACATATTTATGCTTTGGGGAAATAACGGGCTTGAAAAATGATTCACTGAGGAGGGATAAAGCAAAGACCTCACAAAGCTACAGTTATTTATTAAAGGTTCTATATTACGCAAAATCCAGAATTGACTCTTGCAAGCTTTAAGTCATGTTATAATGTTATTTCCTCATCAAAAACATACTTGGAGTTGTGTTTTGTTTCATTCCCACATGTTTAAATTCTGAACTAAATCTGGATTCAACCAGTGTGAAGCCAAGAACAAGACTAAACCAGGATAGAAAAGTTAAATTCAATAGTGTGGAACATTCCAGGTGAACTCCCCACCATGAGTAGCGTATATTTAAAGGTGCATTGTGCAGCATTTCTGGTGGAGGGTCCATCAAATGCTTTTCTCCATGGAGATGCTATTGCTTTGTCTGGTATTAAACCTTTCAATCTTCATGGAGACCAAAACAGACCAATTTTTCTAGGTATTTTTTGAGCTATAAAACCACCTGTAATTGAATAAATGCAAGAGGTAGAGTTGTTTAATGTCATATTATGGAACATTCCAAGCAGAGCAAGAACATATCCATAGAAACAGGCATGTGCACCATCAAAACACAAACTACTGAACTAAATCTCAGTGGGATATAAGCTACTATTTCTGTGCACGTTTCATTTTGTTGCTGTGCTGTCAAATTGCAATTCTCAGTTTAATTCAAATCAACAGCCTCTTTACAAGTTAACTGTGCAGATGATAAGTTCTTAGCCCCAAAATATATTGTTCCAGCTTTCATATATTGAATGCTAAGTTGATGTGGTAATTATTATTGTGACGAGTCTATGCATATGTATTAATCCAGCGCAATTATGAACTCAGTAGTCTGCCACTCCCTTACCCCTTCCCCATCCACTTATGTTGTTGATGTCTGTTAATGTATGCTCCTTTCTGTCCTTGTAAGTTGTTTGTGATGGTGTGTTTAGAAATAAAAAAAAAAACTGTCTTGCTAACAGACCAAGAATCCAGCGGAAACTACCAAACACCATTCTATAAGGATATTTGCACATTAAAAGTCCTATATTATGTAAAATTAACTTGTGAGCCTGAAGTTGTGTTTTGTTTCCCTTTATTATTAGTCTGCCTGTGCTTCCAAAGCTCACAATGCTCTGTTCCACCTTGTGATGTCATGAAGCGGTAGTTTTTCAAGTTTTTTTTCTTTCAGTTTTAGTTCAGTAGAGATGATCAGTTCCTGAGCTGAAATGATTCTAGTGAAGGTGAATAGAGTGGAGCACTTCCTGTGTTTTTAAACTCCATTCATGACATCACAAGGTGGCCTAAATAAGCAGGGTTTGTGTGTTTGACATATGTGAATGAAACTAAACACAACTCCAGGTTTTTGATGAGGAAACAGCATTATAACATGGATCAGAAAATAGTGTACTATGGGACCTTTAACCAGTATGACTAACCAAACTTTGCAGTGTGATAGAAAACTTATCTTAAACTTTGTCATTTGACCCATTTGTCACCCAGTGCTGATCATCTGGGAGCCTGTTTGCACAAGAATGCTTGCGGGTAAAAACAACAAAATATTTTATTGGAAGTGCCTTTCGTTTTTGGTGCTTAAAAACACAAAATCCAAAACCACCCTCCAGAATGGAAAAGTTGAATACGTTCCGCCGTAGCGTTTCCATCTACACTGCCCAAGACGCAACACTCTGGTCAGATCTGTTCATGTCGCGTACACGTTTATGTCACATACATCACCACCTAGCATCACCACCTGGCATGCATACCCAATCAAATTCCACACACTTTTGCATCACCGTATGCACAGAGATTTCCTCCCGAAAACACTTGTCTAAACGTGGAATAAAAAGTGAAGACGCAATGCCACTTTTGCGTCTTCTGTTCAGACTGTCATCATATAAACGTAGCCTGGGTTAAGAGTATCTAGCTCAAAGATTGACCTACATGTCACACATTTTAGGTAGAAGTACAAACTGAAGTCCCCAGAGGAAACCCACACAGACACAATGCTGGAAGTCTCCCCATGTTAGACTTAACAGGCTCCACTGTTAAACTCCACAATCACCTCCTTGTATTATTCTTTCATCAAGTCCCATTTACTGCTGTTGGTAACTACACTGATAAGCCTGCGGTAGTCCCCGGCAACAATACCAACCAATCAATCAACCTTCAAAACAGGAAGTCCCCCGCTTGAACCCTAAAAGCCTTCTGTCATCGCCTGCCCCATTAACACTGCTATGCCCACGTTCTGCCAACAAACTCACAAAGAAGGGCTGGCAGTACCAACATGGCAGAGACTATAGGTCCCGAGGGTGCTATTGTCCTATGGCGAGGTGGTGAGGGGGTGAACGCAGGAGAGGTTGAGGTATGTTTTAAAGGACTTGTCTATCAGTCTGACTCTGCATGATAAATCTGTATACCTGAGGCCCATTCACGGAGAGGGGGACAATAGAGCGGGACTATGGCGGAGGAGAAAAGGAGCCAGTGAAAGATGAACTGACGGGGGAAGGGAGATGTAGTCCTCGGGCATTAAATTGGAGCGCATAAATTTTAAAAGAAGTGCCACATAAAAATGGACTTTGTGAACAGGCTCGTAAAAAAAAAAAAAAAGTGGGAGAAGGGTGCGGTTTCATTATAGAAAGAGGAGAGTTGTCTTTTAGCACTGCTTTTTTAAAAGTTTGAGACGTTAACATAAAACAGTGTTCGTTTTAGTAGTGTATACAATATAAGATCAAATTACCGTTCCTGTAGCTTTCAGAAAATCATTTTGGTATGAGAGATTTTAGTCATTTTTGTAAGAACAAATGTTAGTCTTTAATCTATATTCCAAAGTAGGGATGTAACAATACATTAAATATTGTGATATCGTATCGTCAAAGTTCTCACAATAATATTGTGGACCATCACAATATATCGAATTACAAGTCTCTTTGCTTAAATTAAGAGATATCGTGCAACAATAGCTAAGAAAAGACAAAGGGAACTACATAGACCATGATCCTTTGCTCCATTTCAGTGCAGACTACACGAAGAAATAACAGTTCTGAGCACTTTTCAGTCTTAGTTCTTTGAATTAAGTCTTGTCAAGGCATTTTAAGAGGAAAAAGTAGCATATTAACAGTTTTGTTAGCCTCCACAAAATATCAATAAATAAACGGTACAATAAATATCGTACCATGAGATGTATATCGTGAAAACATTGTACCAAGATATTTGGATATTGTTACATCCCTAATCGTGAGCCTCACCATCATATTGTGAGCTTTCCCACGGTATCGCAATAAATATCGTACTGTGAGCTTCATACCGTGACGATATTGTATCGTGAGATTTGAATATCGTTACATCCCTGTTACAAAATTTAAATGTAGAGATGCCATATTCATTACGTTTATGTTATACAGAGTAGCGCTGTGGCAGAGTGGTTAGACCTGCCTTCAAAACAATGGGTTGATCTCTGGGCTAACTATAATGCCAGCATGTTGTCTCTTTCCTCTGTTAATAACTTTAACAGTGTAACTTTTTGGTTGGGGGTCCATCACCTGCTTGTTTCCATGGATGTGTCATTGCTCTACCTGCAATATTCCACAATATGATATTAGACAGCTCTACCTTACATTTATAGAACTACATATGGTTTTATAGCTTAAAAATATCTATAAAAACAGGTGTTCTGACTGACAGTGACATTTCCTCTCCACAAACCTGATCTGTCACTTGGTCTGCTTTGGTCTCCTTCAATTTAAAAAAGGTTTAATGCCATACCGTGAAACATTCCAGATAGAGCAATAACATCTTCATGAAGTTTCAAGATCTGAGCAAACGCAAATGTTAGTCTTAAATCTATATTACAAAGGTATAGTGTAGAGATGCCACATACATTGCGTTTGTGTTATACGGAGTTACACTGTGGCAGAGTGGTTAGCCCTGGCCTCAAAACAATAGGTTGATCTCTGGGCCAACTATAATGCCTGCATGTTGTCTCCTTACACTGTTAATACCTTTGCATAGGTAGTTAATTTACCATGTAACTTTTCCTGTATGGGATCTGCTTTTTAAAATCTTTTATCTACTTTTCTATCTTGTGTCTTATTCAGTTGCAAGTGTTTTATAGAAAAAAGCAGCCTTGCAACTCATTGGATCTGACCTAAATATACTGTCGTCACCTGGCTGTCTTCCAGAAGAATATGTTTAATAATGTACTGTGAAACATTCCTGTCAAAACATCTCCATGGTGACAAGCAGATAGTGGACCAGAAAAGTTAAACAATGCAGTTTTAAAACATTAAAGTGCACAAGAAACTTTTGTTGAAGGAATTACGGTTTTGGATGACCTCTTTCGCTTCATCTTTGACATACTGGTAGCAAAAGCTTGAAAACCAATCTGTCATATTTTGTCAACAAATTTTCAAAGTATCATCTCCATGCTAAAACTCTGAGGTATGTGCTACACCAGTATGACAATCTCCATTTTACACAGCCAAGAATAGAGCATACATATAAGCCCTGTCTATACCGCACAAAGCCAGGCCATAACAGGGAATCATCTTGTTACGTTTTTTTTCTCTTTTCTTGGGGCCCCTCTGCTCTTCTCGATCTCAAATACCCGACGTCATCCTAAACTCTGGCATCTGTTTCCCATCACCCTCCACATGTGTCTGTGCAGCATACACGCAGCTATGGGAGAAGAAGAGTTCATGTATGTGGTATGCGCTTCCTCTCCTGCACGTGACTATCCCTCCAGGGGTCACAAGGGGGCGACCATCAGGGGCGAGGATAAAAGACCAATCATAATTTTACAGCAAAATCCATTCGCCATGTGTGGGGTACTAAATCTAATACTACTTGACAGTGGGGGAGTTTTCAAAGAGATGTTTTGCCAACAAGCTAAGAAGTAGAGCTTTTCGCGATGACTTCACTTTGGGGAATTACCTCTGTATAAAACAAAAGGCAGAAAAAAATGTCGTAGAGTTACAGGAACCAACGAGAAGGACCTCCACCCAGGCATCCCGCGTTCGCTTCTTGGCTGTAATCATTAGACTACTAGCCCCCCCTCTCCCCTCCTCTCTCTCTCTCCTGGACTGGACACAAAGGGAGGAAGGAAGCCCCGGAGAACAGGCTTTGGACTGGGCAGGTCGGCGCAAGGAAGTGGCCAGTGGTTTTCCTTTCTGTGAGAGTGGGAGTTTGGAGGACCACCTAGTACTGTGTGAGTCAATGTGAAAATGGGGCAGAGTATGAACGATACGGGCAATAAGGAGAACAGGAAGTAAAAGGCCACAAATTTAACTTAAGGGGAAATCCATATTGTTATTAGAGGTAACAGTACGAGATATTCTACTTCAAGGAGCACTATGTAACTTTTTGGTTGTTTCTATGGATATGTCATTGCTCTGCCTAGAATGTTCCATAGTATGACATTAACCAGCTCTACCTTACATTTATTCAATGACAGGTGGTTTTATAGCTCAAAAATAACTTGAAAAACAGGTGTTCTGACTGAGAGCGTGGTTTCCTCTCCACAGATCTGACCTGTAACTTGGTCTGGTTTGGTCTGAATTTAAAAAAGGTTTAATGTTATACTGTGAAACATTCCACATAAAGCAGTAACATCAGAAAAGCCAATTATGTATCTACCACCAAAAAAGTCACACAATGCACCTTTGCAGTAGTACAATTTGCTGTCCAATCCTAAAAAACATGTACTTAATTAAACTGGTGAGGTACAAGTAAATACTGAACTGGAGTTTTTGGTGTGTACTTAAACTTATCCACTGCAAGAACATACTGACAATTTATAAATAAAATTTCAGGAAAACTGTCCCATCTGCACAAATACATCAAATTCCCGGCTTATAAAGATGGACAGTTCCGTGACCTACAATCATGACCACCACAGGTGTAACCCATCCCTCACCTCGGCTCTAAACCTGCATGCACGGACACGCTCCCCTCTATCTGCTATGGCTCACAAAGAAAATGTGAATTATGCTCCCCATAGATGTTGATGAAACCCAGACACGACAGCTCTGCGTGTTGTTTTGACTTCAACAGACACACGTGTAAATGTGGCCATATTTCACTGTCCAGGGCTGGTCTCGGTCACATGGTGTGGAACATAAAGAAGAGGAACACAGGACATACTTGCGGTCTGTCTCAGGAGTGGAGAGTTGACTGCTGAAGCCCAGGGATTCCTACGGCAGAGAGGAGATAATGTGTTAGTATAACTATGATTTATAACAATTTTCATCTGTGAAAGAACTGAACAGTAGGGCTGTGCTGTATGTCAAATGAAATTGAAACATTTGTATAAAGGTTTACTATAAAACATGGATGTTATTCCTTACAAAAATAATCAAACTTTGGACTGGATGAAACACATACTTGCAATTAGGGATGAACGGCACTAATACTGGTATCGGATAAAGCTGCCACTACTGAAAAAATTGGATGGATTGGATATCGGCTTCCAAATATCGATTCAGACGATATCATGGTCGGACTTTTACTGGTCATAATTGGCCCAGTATATCTCTTTGAAATTTTATTTATACAAAGATGTTCAGTTAGTTGAGTGATAGATAACAGCTACATAACACATTTGGATCAGTTTTGTCTTATTTTATTTTTGTTTACAGAAAATAAAGGCTGCATTCCGTCTCTGCACTGGTACTGGTTGATATCGACTATCTGGAGGTGTTTTAAGCATTTGGTATCGAAACTGAAAAAGACTAGATTGGGACTTGGGACTAGATTACATTCTAAATTTACTGTCAAAAATTATTGATCAAATTAAAACAGAAAAATTAAAAATTAAATAAATAAAATATAATAATCATAATCATAAATAAACTATAAAAACTTCTATTCAGCATTATTATATACTGAATATTGTGTGTATATGTATTGTGCTTGAATTGAATGAGATCATTTCTAATATAGCACAGCCCACTGGAGTCTAATAAAATTTGCTTACTTGAATCTCAGAGCGTAGCTGCAGGGAAGTGGTGCTTGAATCCTGTTTCTCCTAAAATGACAAGAGGGAAGGTGTCAGTGTTTAACATTCAATAACAAAGGAATATATTCACTACAACCGCGAGGGCCAGTAACAAAAACATTGGAGTCTCAGTATAAAACAAGAGCTGTGCGTATGGAAAAGGTCAATTGTTTCCAGAACAGTGTGTAATATAGACAACAAAGGTGATGTGGGATAGACCTGAGGTGAGGTTTGACACACCTGTGCTGAGAGTGAAAACAAACAGCAGCACGTGCAAAAGACACCGTTTAACAAGTTTGAGCCTGTGTCCAAACCTGCTCTACCCGTCCCGCTGTATTCATCCACCAGGCGCTGAAGAAAGATACAGCTTTTCAGGCAATAGAATAGGCCAGGTTGGGAAAGTGTAATGATTGGACGATCTGATTACAGCTTTCATGTTGGTGTCTTCACTACAGAGTAACACCTGTCTTTGTGTCTGGAGTTACAGCCTTGTGGAGACATGCCTTCAAGTCAGGAGTCACATTACATTCACATCTCCCAAGCTGTCACACTTGTGTAGTGAGAGTTTTGGAACAACTACCTAGTTATTAAATGTAATCTTCCTCCGACTCTGATTTGTCCAAACTTGTAATTGGTAAAACAACAATGGCACTAATTATGCCAGTGAGATTGTATCATCAAGTCATTAGTATTGTCTTAATGAGCTTCACAATATATGACATAATGTACCATAATAATGTAGCAGTATTAGGTCTTAGTAGTTGCGGGCTCTAGCAGTACTAGTCAGCAGAGGTGGGACCAAGTCATTGTTTTGCAAGTCTCATATGTCTCAAGTCTTAGACTTCAAGTCTGAGTGAAGTCCCAAGTCAAATACAGGCAAGTCCAAGTCGAGTCTCGAGTCACTGGCTCATAAGTTCAAGTCAAGTCCAACTCGTCTTCTTTGAGTTCAAGTCATTTCAAGACTTTAAACCAAATATAGCATAGATTTTGCAATTTATATGAATTTTAAACTAAATTGTACTTTAAAAAATCATAGTATCTTTATATCTGAGTATTTATAGACTATATAAGAGTTGTAGAAATGTAAATTTTCCTTTTTTAAATGTTTTGAAAAGAATTTAGTCTGAATCATTACAGTCAGAATAGAAAGAATTCAGATTTAAAAGTGCTTCTCAAGTCTTCAAGTCATAGGCCTCAAGTCTGAGTCAAGTCCCACGTCACTGACCTTCAAGTCTAGGTCTAGTCTCAAGTCTTAGTCCATTTTATCAAGTCAGGTCTCAAGCCCTTAAAATAGTGTCTCAAGTCTGACTCGAGTCCAAGTCACGACTTGCAAGTCCCCACCTCTGCTAGTTAGACTACTTTTAATATCCCTCATGGTTGGGTATTCTATATTCAATTTCATCATAATTATTTCAGTAGTAACTAGTAGTAATAACTGTGTTTGATGTATAAATAGTAGGGGTGTAACAATGTCCAAGTCTCATGATATGATACTGTAACAGTCTGAATCTCACTGTACAGTATCTATTGCAATATTTTGTGGAGGCTCTTAAGTTTTTGCTCTTAAAATGCCTTGACAAGATTGAATCCAAAGAACAAAGTCTTAAAAGTGTTTAGAACTGTTATTTCTTCATGTAGGCTAGGCTGAAATGGAGCAATGGACCATGGTCTATATAGTTCTCTCTCTTTTTTTAGATATTGCTGCACCATAACTCTTAATTTAAGCAAAGAGACTTGTAATTCAATATATTGTGATGGTCCATGACATTATTGTGAGAACTTTGACGATACGATATCACGATATTTCGGTTATTGTCACATCCCTAATAAATCTTAAGTCTTAAAATGCCGAAACATTTTTTTGACCTATGAAATCTACACTCAGGTCTTTCAAAACACACAGACCGTAAAGCAGATCTGAATAGGATGATACGTGCTCACATAGCTGCAGTGGAAACTAAGTGGAAAGATTTACTACATTTTTGACCTCTCCTGTCTAACCCCAGTGCAAATGTCCATGATGTTCTTTGCAACGTGGTGGGACAGATGGGGTCAGCGTGTTCCCGAGGGCCAGAGAGTGGACAGTCCAAAATACTGACACACAGGGAGATCTCACCCCAGGGAGCAAAGGGTCAAAGGAAGGCTAATTTGTCAATGAGCATGTTAAACTGTGCGCAAAGACAGACTTTTATCATGTTCACTCCTTTATTTTTTAAGATAAAGGTGCAGGGCATAATATTTTGGTTTATAACATATAGCATTTATTGATTGATTGATTTTTTTAAATTGGTTGCGACAAAAATGTAACAATAGAAGTTTAATGTCATACTGTGGAACATTCGAGTCAAAGCAATACTACCATTTTAATAATAGAGAAAGAAACAGGTGGCTTAGACTCGCCCTTAAAAATTACACAGCACACCTTTGATAACTTGTATTCTAGTAGTAATAATACAGCTTTATATTTGTGCAAGTAACTTAAAGTACTATTATTGCGTTTACAGTTTAAATAGATGGGTAAAAACTAAAACTAAACAATAAACAAAAGAAAAATGTGTGTTTTTAGATATTTGGGAAATGTGATAAGCGGCCAAAACCGTATTGCAACATGGGGGGAAGTTATTTATTTCTGATAAAGTTGAAAGAATTCCCAAGTGACACTGAAATAGAAAGAAAAAAGTCATTCACACAGTGCTGACCCCTCTGTTTGCGTTTTTTCTGAGGAAGTGAGAACAGTCTGGAGGATCAGTCTAATATGAATCACAATATTTAAGTTCCTATTTTTACTTTCTATCCGAGTTTTCACAGTAGACCTGTTAATGACTTTCATTTTTACATTCATTTCATTTTTTGAGAAGGAAGTTGAAGAGTATATGAGGTGATTTACTCCTATGATAATTCTAGAGTTGTATCCGATGCCCTGCCAAATGTGACACCCTCAATTTACCCCAATCGACACAGCTATATTTACAAGTGACGGTTGCTACTACGCTACTACAGTTAGTGTTAAATGCATGAGTATCCAGTTACTTTCCAGCACTCCTCTGAGTATAAGTAACAGTCACAGGAAGACAACCTTTGCCTTAACCTTTTATTATCTTGTATTTGAATAAGCGGACAATACTACCACACCCTTACCTTGACGAAATGACCACTAATAGTTAAAGGGCTCATATTACTCCATTTTCTGATCTATGCTATAATGTTTTTTCCTCATTACAAACCTATCCAGAATAGTGTTTTGTTTCATTCACACATAACAAAAGGTAAAGGGTAGCTGTTCTACCAATATATTACATCATAAGGTGGAACAAAGCATTTGAGCTTTGGAGGTGTTGACAGACTAATAATAGAGGATTACTCAAACATGTGTGAATGAAACAAAACACAAGTCCAGGGGTGTTTTTGAGGAAATTACAACATTCTGACAAGACTTAAAGCTCAAAAGAGTCCATTTTGTGTAATACATGACCTTTAAGAGTTAGTGATGACATAACATCCTTTAACAGCTCCTTTTGCCCTGAAGGGTCATCTGATCCGAAGGGGTGAAGTGCTGAGGCGGCTAACCACCCCAAAATGAGCCCGAGCCCTATACTTATCCCAGCAGTGCTCAAGACAAGAGACAGTCTGCCTGGTTTTATCTTTAAGTCTTAACTAGAACAGTGGGAGGCCTGTACCTGGCGTGTTTATCTATTTGTCTGTTATGGCATTTACAGCACAGATCCGGAGGTTACAGTAGCGTGTAAATCAGGAATGCTCCTGTCCTGAACGCTCGTCCACGCATGGGAATACTGAGAGTCCCATAAGTCGGACAGCAGGTACCAATCTGCAACATTCGCATATGCACAGGATGTGAGGGAGCGGGTGATAAGAGGCCTAAAGCATGTGAGGTGTGCAGTAGAAGAGACTGTATAATGCAAAAGAGTCGTGCTAGTAATGCATGTTAATGTCACGCTGATACAAAACACTATAGTTCATGTAATCCAGGGCTACTCAAGGCTTTCAACTTCATGTTACTGGAAACATTTTGAGGACTTTTTCCAATTCAAAAGATATATTTGGTTTTAAATTGTTAATTGCAACGGTCATGGCTTTCAACTTCTCAATATATATAACATTTTGAGAAGTTTTTCTCCATACAAAGCTGTTTAAAATTGTTAATCACTATGGTAACAGCCCAAAATGTTTCAATATTCTGAAACCCATGGATAAAAAAAGAGACAAATAATAGATCTCAAAAAGTTTGGATAAGAGTAAATAAAAATCTAATACATTTAAACCTAAATTTCAAATGTTTAGGTTTATTTGAAAGTAGTGCTCTGTTGAGAATTAAAATATATTCATGAGATAAGCCATTGTTTTCTGTGTTTATATAATTCACAACTTTTTTTTTTTATTGTGTGAAATAGCCACCCACCCGTACCACTTACATGAGTAGGATATGAATCTGTATTTTCCTGAAATAGAAATAGAAAATAAAACACACTAAAAAGGACCGGCATCAGCTGTGTTTACAAAGGGTGGCTTTAAGAAATAACACACATATAAGAAGTCAAAGTTTGCCGTAGCTTTTTGAAATCCACAACGCGCATACTTTCACAGAGGTAGGGCAGATTGGTTTTACTATCAGATCTCCTTTGATCGCACCCCTACAGTGACAGAAGATATCACTGGGCACGCTGCCTGCTGTCTCTACAGATGTCTGAGAACAAGCTACTGCACCAGCTACACAAAACCATGGCAACGTACCAGGCTAATGGGAAAATAATTTGTGTTTTTGTAATTAAGTTTTTAAGTTTTTGATTAATGTTTTTTAAATGAAGATGCAGTTACAGTGGAAATGTTAAAGGTCCTATATTAGGCAAAATGAACTCTTGTGAGCTTTAAGCCGTGTTAGAATGTTGTTACTTCATCAGAAACATACCTGGACTTGTGTTTAGTTTCATTCACACATGTTTGAGTAGCTCCAAAGTTCAAAATGCTCTGTTCCACCTTGTGATCTCATGAAACAGAAGTTTTCAAATTAAAAGCTACGTTTAACCTTTAATTCAGTAAAAATTGGCGATTGCAGAGCTGAAATTATTCAAATTATTCTAGTGGTGGTGCATAGAGTTTAAAACACAGTGTAGCACGGCCTGCAATACCACATGACATCACAGTGGAACAGTGGAGTGTTTTCCATTTGAGAGAAAAATAAATACACAGGGTTTGTGTGTTTAACATGTGTGAATGAAACAAACATAACTTCAGGTATGATTTGATGAAGAAACAAGCAAACAATTAAGAACATCGATCAGAAGTTATGCATAATATGGGCCCTTTAAACAAGTTCAGGTCTATTACATCGGAGAGAAGACTGAAATCCAAACAGCTAACCTGTACATTTAAATGACATGTATTTCATAACATGTTTATAGAGGTCTAAACTAAAAGGTTATCACATTACAGTACAGTATAGACGTGTAGTTATTTGCAGAAGACATTATATTACAGAAAATAGTTGTAGTCTTTGGGAACTGATATTGTGTCCATTAAAATTTTTATTTTGAAAACTATAGCTAAAAATCAACCCCAAAATAACCCCATATCCACAGTACTGTCATAAGATAGAGCACAGTGTGCAGTCTGGTGTCTGTGCTCCTGGCTGTGCAGCTCCAGTCTGAGCGTGCCGTCTCTCACACGCAGAATCTGTGCAAAACAAACACAACCTACATCCAGGAGGAATCTGTCGCACATCTCCAGCACAGGAATGTAGACGCATATTTACTGTGATTGAAGAATATATACCCATAAATATCCAGTTTCCACAGGAATTATTAATGTAAATACATTTCAATCTTCTAGTTCAAGTCACTCTAGCACTGGGTCAGGAGTTCAGATATCAGTCTTCTCTGAAATTTGTGTTAAAATGTGAATTGTCAAAGTACATTTTAACATTGTTCCACTCAAGTGAAGTTTGATTTCTTAATAAATGAAAGCAACAGCAGACAAACTAGTTAGATAAGCCCTAGTAGTTACAGTTGTAGTAGTAGTTGCAGTATTGTAGAAAATCAGAAAATACAAATAATACTTTAACTTGTATACGGATACTACCTTACCTAATATTACCCAAAAGTATTAATAATGTAACATAACTCAAAGGTGTCTTGTAGCTGAAATGCAGATGTGTGAAGAAACTGCTGGTGCATCTGACACATATATATATTTTTTCAAAGAGAATCCCAAATCAGTGGCTTCTGAATGTCTGGATTAAGGCTTAGATCTCACAACACACTCCCAAAGGGGCTCGCTATCCTTTACATGAACCCAGCCACAGATACTGGGAGATACTGGCCTACTTTCTGCCTCTTCAATGGAAGTCAATATCTGCAGGGTTGTTTGGGAATGTGCAGGCAAACCCCAGTCCTGATTGCTTAAGCGTGACTGGATTGAGTTAGATATAAGAGGCTGGGTTAATGAGGAACACAATGTCAGCTATGAGAGCAAAGCAGGGGAGCATCGAAAATCTTGGTAAAGCTAATTACAATGAGGAAATGCATTATCGGGTCAGTTATTTTAGTGTGGACTGGTAATGGAAAAACTGGTACGTAAACACTCAATGATCAAAATAGACGGTTTAGCCAATGTTAAAACCTCAAACTATTAGAGTAAAATGTATTGTAGGTGTCTTAAGCGAAATATTAGTACTAGGAATATTGATACGTTTCATGCTGGGGGTGTTCTGTATGTGTATGGCAGAATGTTCAGAACAAATACAACACACACATTAGTAATAAACTACCAAAAAAGTTTGAAGACAGTTTGAAAACTGAAGAAAAATACAAAATGGATTTCAATAATACATTTTCAAGAGTCTGTGATCGATACGAGCGTTGTTTAGGTGTTTAATTTCAACAAAATGGTGAAAAACTGTTGGCTAGGTTGACTGTAATGTTATTTGAGAGGCACAAATCAGCTCTCCTGTTGTAGTTCCAACTAAGTCAGCTCTTTTTTGTTAAAACAAAACTCTAAAACAAAATTAAAGTCTAACAAAGCTTCAGACACTGCAGTGGCTAAATTAGCTTCAGACCTCCGGGGAATGTTGATGACATCGGCTGCAAAGTATCAATACACAATCTTTAAACGTAAAGTGACAGAAGCAATTTGTATGCGCTCACACTACTCCAAAAAGCAGGTCTATACAGTACTTGAGAAAAAAAATGCTCTTAGGGCCTTTTTACATGAGAACGCTTGCAGGTAAAAACAACAAAATATTTTATCGGAAGTGCCTTTTGTTTAGACGGTGACAGCGTTTTTGGGGAGTAAAAACGCAAAAATCTGAAACCACCCTCCAGAGTGGAAAAGTTGAATACGCTCCGTTGTAGTGTTTCCATCTACACTGCCCAAGATGCAAAACTCTGGTCACTCTACTCTGCTGACATCGTGTTTGCATTTACGTCACATACATACAGAACACAGAAACATAGCATGCATACCCGATCAAATTCCACACACATTTGCATCATCGTTTGCATGCAGATTTCCTCACGAAAACACTAGTCTTAACATGGAATAAAAAGTGAAGATGGGACACCACTTTTGCGTCTTCTGTTCAGACCGTCATCATATAAACATAGCCTTAGAAATTAAAGTAGTAGTAGTAGTAGTTGTAGAAGTAGTAATTTATTCAATCTAATTCATTCAACTAGAAACGGTCTAAAATATCAACAAAATCATCTGAAATCATCCAAATGATTCTAGTGAAGGTGTACGGAGTTTAAAAACACAGTGGAGCACTTCCTGTATTATCTCTTGACATCGCAAAGTAAGAAAGAGTGAAAGAATTCAGCCTAAATATGCAGGATTTGTGTTTTAAACGTGTGAATGAAACAAAACACAACTCCAGGTATGTTTTTGATGAGGAAACATTATAAAGGAGATCAGAAAATAGGGTAATATAGACCCTTTAAAGTAGTAGCAATTGTAGTAGTAGTTATTTATTCAGTGTAATTCATTCAAAAAGAAGTGGTCTAAAAATATCTACTCCAATATACACTTTACATTTTGCTTATACTCCCTCACAGTGTATACAAAGCCGTCTCAGTGCACTGGCCAGGAAAAGGTGGATATGGAGTGAATGCAGCTAAACCAGAGGAACCAGGTGGTTATGGGACATTATGCCAACTGGCAACAGGCTTTGGGTGAGCCTGGGTGGGCGCGCCGATGGAAGGATAGACACCAACTGGAAATCCTGGTACACATCCAAATAATACACGCACCACTACCCATGAGGCTCGAGCTCTGCACACGCCTGCAAAACGGGCTCATCTGGAAGACTCATGAAAAACATATACAAAAAGATAGCATGTATAACCATTAGCAAATCTGTGTTTTCCATTTCAAAGTGATTTATAAGTAGCTACTATAAACTTGTGAAGCTGCGGCCTCAAAATCCAGGTGGTAAAAGGGCAGAATTCAGCTGCAGTTTTTGTAGTACTTTTAATTTTAGTCTTACCACAAACATTTCTGCATTTGAAAAGCCAAATGACCAAATATAGTAGAAGGGATAAAATAGTCAGCTGTTTTATTGTTGCTGTTGTTGTAGCAGTGAATCAAAGAATATGTAGCAGTAATGTTAGTAGTACTGGTAATTGAAGTACTAGCAGTAGAAGTAAGTATGAAGTAAAGATTTGCAATTATTAAGAGTTTCAGAATGCAAAAAAATTGTGACGAACAATTTAAAATACATATTATATTTTAACAGGAAGCTGAAACCCATGAAAAATTATTGAAGTATTTGTGGTGTAAAGTAGCAGTAATATTTGTACTTCAAAAATATTTTACAGTAAGATTTGATTGTGTTGTAGCTGTGGAGAGAGGGGTGGGTGGCAGGATTTAGTTTTTGTCTTTTTTCAGTTCTTAGTTTTGCTAAATATTCAAATAAATAAATAAATGAATAAATAAATAAAGTACAGATAAAATTTATAGACGTATCCAGTTTTTTGCATTTAAGCCCAATTTAGGAGCAGCAATAAATCAACATTTCGTAGCTTTTCAAATTGTGTTGCAATGCATTCCTAACCTTCCTAGGCTCAGTTTTGTTTGGGCTTTTCCACCAGAATACCAAAGTTATTACACATTCCACCAACAGTTCCACCATAACATCTGGATTAACAAATCGCACTCAAAAATCATAAATACACATCTAGACTTCTCCAAAAGTTTACACCAGCATCATCAAACATTTGAAAAGCACCTCAGAACTACAACACCAGTAGTACTACAGTAAATACACACAGGATTTGTCTTGGTTCAGTACTGTGGCTTTAACCCTGTTGAACTGACCCACTTTGATAAATGGGCATGAAGAAGGCATTAGTCCATTTAGCACAGGCTCTTTCAGCTGGTGGCAAAACACACAAGTCTGAACTGGAGTCTCGACCTTCAAAATACTGAACTAAAAAACCATTACAGAATCCCTTAGGCCACGGGATCAGTGTTGTTTTGTGTCAAAAATGTTTAAGTTATGACTGTTGTCAACATTTAAAGGGTTTGTCAAATAAAAGTGTCAATGTAGTTTGGTACTTGCGTCAATGGATAAGCCTAGCACAAAGACATGATGGTATTTTAGGCTTAAATGTACTATATTACCCAAAACTGACTCTTGTAAGCTTTAAGTCATGTAATAATGTTGTTATCTTCTCAAAAACATACCTGGAATTGTGTTTTGTTTTGTTCACACATGTTTGAGTAATCCTTTATTATTAGTCTGTCTACATCTCCAAACATCATGTAGTGGTAGTTAACAGCCATTTTTTACTTTAGATTCAGTAGAGATAGTCAATTCCAGGGCTGAAATCATTTAAATGATTCTAGAGAAGGCGTATGAAGTATAAAAACACAGTTTAAGAGAAAAACTCAGCCTAAATATGCAGGGTTTGTGTGTTAAACATGTGTGAATGAAACAAAACACAGCTCCAGGTATGTTTGTGATGAGGAAACAACATTTTCAGATGAGAATAGATGAAAAAATATGGGCCCATCACAAATGTGTTTTTGTAATTATTATTTTTATTTGGTGGAATAGTACCTGGAAAATGGCAAAGGAGAAATTCAATTTATCAGCTGGACAAACTTTTCCTTTGCCATGGATTCTACCTGGACGACTGAGGGATTCCACACACATCTTTGGTAAATATTTATCAGTCAGGTAACAGTGTGAGGAAATGTTGAAAAAGTTTGAAAGACAAAAAGTAGTTTTGAGAAAATGGGATCATTCTATCTGTCTTCAAGATTCCAAATTTCGCATTACTCATTATATTAAATTTTCTGCCTAAGCATTTCTTTTACTTTCTGCAACTTCTACAAGTTTGGGATTGAATAATGGCACCACTTTCTGAAGCTGTGAACATTTTTACTTCTTCACTTCATTTTGTGCTGACCAAGAAGACACTGAACTTTATACTAATTTTGTGGCTAGTCCCGATAATTACAGTGATATTAACCACAAACCAAGTCGACAAATCTGCAATCTGGCAATTAATCAGCAAATTCCACTACAGACCTGTCTCCAGCTCACATGAACACAACCTATTAGTACAGAGAAGAACTGCTATCAAAATTCTGTTATGATTTATGCTCATGACATCTCTTTCATGAGGTAATAAACTAATACCTGAGGGTAGTAAATGACTTTCGGTTCCTTGGGATGATGCATTACTTCCTTCATTTGGTGTCCTGGTTTGTGCGAGTTCTAACACGAACCTTTAGCCTCCAAAGCCTTTAACATGCAGCTGTGTTTGGTTAAGATTAAATGGACAGCTCCTTTCATGTCATTTTAAGACTTTTATGACCTGTCTCCTCAGTTTAGATTGACTTTCACCGAGGCTTGTCTGTGGTCTTAAATTGTCACATTTTAAATGGTGCGTCGCTGTACAATTATTATAGTCACTTTGAATTCTTGGTATTAATTAAGCAGTTACTAAGCCTGAATCATTCTTAATAAACTATTTGTTCATCAGGAATTACCAGATCTTTGGCATTTTTTGCCCGAACAATATGAAAATGGTCACTGCACACACCCGAACCATTAGAAGGAAACCCTCCAAATTTGAGATCGATCGGATGAGCAGTTCGAGAGTTATGTGTGGAACAGACGAACAAACAAACACACGCAGACAGACGTTCCTTGCATTTATAGACAGATGTATTTATTAATGCTTTATTAAGTGTAATAAAGTTGTAGTCATTAGAAAGAGATACCAAAGTGTTAAAGCAAAACTGACTTTTGTGAGCTTTAAGCTGTGTTATAATGTTGTTACCTCCTCAAAAACATATCTGGAGTTGTGTTTCTGCTCCACTTTGTCATGTCATGAAGTGGTAGTTTTCAAGTTGAAGCTAAAATCATTAAAATATTCCAGTGTAGGTGTATGAGGTTTAAAAACACAGTGAAACACTTCCTGTCTCCAAGCTGGAACCGTTTGACAGAAGAAAACATGCAGGATTTCTATGTTAAACATGTGTGAAAACAACTTTACAACATTTATTAGAAACTAGCATAATATGGGCACTTTAATGTGATATTTTTGCACAATTTTTATGACAAAGCCTCACAAAGTACAGCTATTTTGGGCACTTCCCGCTATAATCCTTGTATCATCTGATCTTCCACCAGCCAGTGCCAGTGTAACGTTTGCTGTTTATAGGAGCGTTGGGAAAGTGCCCGCTTGTGTAGACAGAACCCGTGTCTCACATATGGAAAAAGGGGAAGTTTGTTTAACCTGATTGTCTGTGCTTTTCATCAAACAAACACAAAGATGCACAAGAACAACACGCACAGAGCTGGACAGGAAGAGGTCCAGAGACGGTCCAATCAGAGAGAGAGCCTCCATCATCAGGCCTGTAACGTTAACACAACAGAGGTGGGGCTATGGCTGAGGCCCTCTGGAAAATGGAAGCAAAAATAATGAAAGCAAATTCACTCTAGAATTTAATTTTGGAAATGCTTGTTAATGTTGAACTGATCTGGAAAATTATTTTTACGTGGAATTTCAAACAGTGTGCCATTATGCGATAACTGATCACGCATACATTTGATTTAATTATTTCCCATTTTAGTGTTTTTCTTCAAAGTGCATTGCGTACATGTTCAGGTTGGGGTTCCGCTACCATGGAGATGCTATTGCAAAGCAATAGCATCTCCATGTAATGTTTCACAATATTATATTAAACTTATATAAGATGCATTTATTCAATTATGGCGGTTTTTATTGCTCATAAATACCTTTAAAAAATGCTTTCTTGTGAGTGAGGTCGCCTTTTCACAGATCTCTCTCGTAAGTTGACCTGGAGGAGTCTCCTGCTTGTTTCTACGGAGACTGAAAAGCTTAAAGCCATACTTTGGAATATTGGTGGTAAAGCAATAACATTTCCATTGAGACAAGTAACTGGCAGGGCCCTCTACTAGAAAAGTTACACATTGCACCTTTAAGCAAACCTCACCAGAGAGCAAAACAATCATCACTGACAAACTCTAAGAAACAGACAGTGGTGTGGACAATATTCAGCAACTTATATAACCCTAAAGATGATCAAAATAAGCTGCCCTCTGCAGGACACTCTCCACATTCTTTTTTAAATCGGGTAAATGCTGTCATGATGAACGCACTGGAACAATTAGAAAATGACCACACCGGATTGTACTCTACAGCCTAATAATAAAACAAAGACCGGACCTGGAGTGGGTATTGTGAGGTGGTGGTTGCATCGCTACTGTCCCGTACCTTTTATAGCACTAGCCTTTTCGCTAAAGGTCACATCTCTCACTTAGGCTGGTGGCTAAATGTCGTAGCATTCGTGTGACCTTCCCTAACCATCCGCTAATGATCCACAGACAGACCGCGGCATCGGAGCCAGGAAACGGTTGGAATATTCACCCAAATTATCAACCCGCTTCACTCAGTACTGTCACGCCGGATGGCATTTAAGGATTCCTGGAAAAATTATGGTAGAATTTAAATCAGCAGAGTCACAAATCAAATCACAGGAACCATAAAATTGGACTATTTCACTAAGAAAATTCTACCTTTTTAAATTAAAGTTCTTGTTTTATTATCAGTGAGACAATTAAGTTAATTAAATTCATAGATTTAATTAACTGAGGTGATTTAATGTTTTCACCTAATAAATAGTTAACATAATTCTATGACAATAAAACTAAAATTGACTTTCTAAGTTTAAGAATTCAATTTGATCATATAACCCTACTTACTTATATTTAAAGATGCACTGCGCAATATTTCTAATGGAGGGTCTATCACATGGTTGTCTCCATGGTAATGTTATTGCTTTGTCGAGAATGTTCCACAGTATAGATTAATCCTGTCTATCACGAGGAAGATGAGCAGGTTACAGCACTCATTACAGTTCAGTTCTGTGGAGAGTCGCTCCTAATCACAGAAGGAATTACTGTATTTTTAAGCAATAGAAACACAAGTAATGAATAAATGCTAAATGTATAGAATTATTGGCATTATTGACATACTAAGAAATCTCCATGGACACAAGCAGGTAATGAAAAAGCAGCAGAAAAGTTGCGCAGTGCATCTTTAAGACTAGAAATGGGGACACTTCAGCTTATACACCTGAATGAGAGACAGTATTCCGTGGTGTGGGCTTGTGCTTTGTATGAGCGCGGTGTTGTCTGACCCATATTCCCTCCCACAAGTTTTGTTTGTGTTTTATTTACTGCCAAAGTTTGTGGAGTGACAGGACAGCTGCAGGCTCTCTCTCCTCTTCTCATCCACACATCCTGCTCCTCGGCTCTCCTCTTTTAAACATGAAGCGCACAAAGCCTATCTGCCCTGATTGCTTCCTCTTCCTCTGTTTTATCTCCACAGGATGTAACAGCAAACTCCAGAGGTGAAAAGCATTATTTCAAACTAAACACTGAGCATAGGTATAGACAGTCAGCAGTGTGAAGCCAATGAAATCAATATACAAACAGATTTTAAAGTAGGCTTGAATACAGATATCAATACTATCAATACTACAATTACAAGCCTGTATTGATCTAAACTAGTTTATCCTCACTTGGTTTGAAAATTACACTATTTTGCCATTGTGTTATATCCAGTATTCTGTGTTTTCATTAGTATCAAAATCAAGTTTGACATTTTAGTTTTGCTATATTACAAGTGTTCACAACTATGGTCAGCACATTTTCATATAGGTCAAAATTATGCAATTTTGGCTACGTTCAGGCTGCAGGGCTTGATGCTCAATCCAGATTTTTTGTGAAATCAGACTTTTTTGCGAGGTTGTTCACATGTCCAATTAAATGTGACTTGTATGTGATCTACAGTGTGAACTTTAAACGAACCAAAAGTGTCCCGCATGCGCATTGGAGGACACGATGACGACACACACAGCGAACATACTCAGTGTTTACATAAGTTGCAAAAACATTGGGCTTGTCTCCCAAAAATAAGGTCCAGTTCTTTGTAAAAGGGACAGGTTACACGTCCACTGTCGCTTCGTTTGTTGAGTCTTTAGCCTCCTTGTATTTGGCTCTCAGCCTATTTATTTTTTGTTGACAATGGAGCTAGGGCCGCCTGTAGCCACGCTCGGCCATTTCTCTGGCAATCATTTCAAAAACCTTCCAGTTCCGATAAGACCCCTTCAATACAGCGATTCCCACAAATATTACTAAACTCGTTAACCTCACTTTCCCTCCATTGACGAGACCCTGAGCCTGACGTGTAGGTTGGATGAATGCGACCGGGCTGTTCAGACTGAAGTCGCATGTCAAAAGATTGGATATATCGGTTTTAGGAGCACATATCCAAGTGGCCTGGGAAAAAATCTGATCTTTGTCGTTCAGACTGTCATTAAAAGATCAGAGGCAGGTCGCATAGGAGCAAAAAAGTCAGATTTGGGTCGCTTCAGGCTGCAGTCTGAACGTAGCCTTTGAGATATGCACACTCATTTTTAACTAAAAATGTAAGTATATGGTTAACGTTGTCTTGAAGGAAGTGTAAATGCATTTTTATCTCTAAACTATATCTTTTTTACCTACATACAAGAAAGAAATATTGTACTTTACACTATAAAATACATCACTTTAACAATTGAGATGTGCCCCCATATGGAGAACCCAATCTGCATATTGAATACTGTGGATACACATGCTCAATCTACAGCTCGTCTATAATCTACCTAAAGTCATGAAAAGAGCCAGACTCCAGTAAATCAGCGCTCCATCTAAGCCATAGCTGCCAACTCAACCAGAACCACATGGGCCTGCTGTCAAGAAGAAGAGGCTGTGCTATTAAACTGGGAAATACGGTAATGACAGACAGAATATACAGCCAGACATCTTTGGACAAGGGCTAAAATAAGAAAGTCTTAAAAGTAATGCGGTACATGTGTGAGGGGATTATATGCAAAGATGTATTTTACCCAACTATGCTAATTTGGTAGTGGCAGGCTGTTGAGAAATGCTGAATTTAAGTGTAGTATTAGTAGTAGCAGTAACTATTTTTATTTTTCAATACATTTTTAACTATACATTTAATATTGAGAATAATGCAAGTAACTGTAACATCTAACAGCAACTTTGGGCCCAAACAAGTAATTCCAAATCTGACAGATAGCTATAAATAAAGGTTTGTTTGTTTTTTCCCACGATTTTGAGTTACAAATTTTTCCAGCTCGTGTATGTCTTGGGGAAGTCAAAATAAACTGTAACTTGAGGAGGGCGTCCATACACACGACCCTTGCCCCAGACTTGAACCCACAACCTCGTCGTAACCCATATTTTAAATTGACCATAACCATTAGGATGTTGGTGGTAGAATAAGGCTTATTTATTTGAGGGCCTATGGGGTGACTTCTCTCTGGTGCAACATTCCGAAATAGTTTTCCCTGTAACTTGGCAACGGAAGGGTGCCCCACTACCCTACATCCTGATGACAAAGGACCCCAGGACTTCCTATGGGGTTTCAAAAGACTACTTGGAAAGAACCTTGAAACACAACTCCAGTATTTATTTTAGTACTGCTTGTATCACTGACTGGACTAAGTATGTTTAAAGTCCCATATTATGCTATTTTCATTGACGTTATAATGTTGTTTCCTCATCAAAAACATAACTGAAGTTGTGTTTTGTTTCATATACACATGTTTAACACACAAATCCTACATATCTTTGTGTTTTTAAACTCCACACACCTTCACTAGAATCATTTGGGTGATTTCAGCGCTAGAAGTGGGTTAGGGTTATTGTCAATCTCTGCTCAACAAAAGGTAAAAGATAGCTGTTAACTTGACTAAATGACGTCCGCTTTAGAGATATGGACAGACAAACAAATCAGGATTATGCAGGCATGTGTAAAAGGGAAAAAAAGGACAACTCCAGGTATGTTTTTGATGAGGGAACCACATTATAACATGACTTAAAGCTCACTAGAGTCAATTTTATAAAATATGGGATCCGTAAGTGTTTTGGACTTACCATGTCTAGTTCTTGTGAGACTCTTCGTTTGCGCAGCTCTTCCATGCGGTCGCTGACGTCGTTGAAACAGGTGTTGTAGTACTCTGCGTACTCTTGAGCAAGGTCATCTATGTTGCCCAGTGAACCATCCTATAGAAACACAGAATAAGAATAGCCTTTAGTACAAAAACAAAGAAACAATGAATCAGCCAGGCCAGTAAGCGTTATACCAGTGTGGAAATTATAAATACATTTTGAGTAATCTTTATTTTCAGTGTACGTCAATACCGTTTTGAGGAATGGCCCCACTGAACTTTAAACCCAATTCCTTTCTGTTAGATAAGAACTTGTTTGGGCTAGTGCATCCTATGTTGACTCCGAGGCCTTCATCTACATACAAAGACTGGAAGTGCTCCAACAACAATCTCCCCAGAGGTCATACAGTCTTTACAAATGATACAATCCAGGAACAGACTATTGCTGAGTAAAGAAAAGACTATATATCATAATTCCTTATAACTGTACACCCGGCACTGACTAAATATGAGGAATTAGGTCAGTAGATAGTGGGATGTTTGTGTAATAATGACTGCTTAATAATGAAAATACGCTGATTTTAGAACATTTTGGTTCTCTTTAAGGCTGCACAAACTATACAAGAGAACACTTAAAGGTACACTATGTAACTTTTCTGGTAGAGTTCACCTCCTGCTTGTCTCCATGAATAAGCTTTGCCTGGAATGTTCTACAGTCTGGTATTAAACTTATCCTTCATGAAGACAGTCAAGGAGGCACTAGACCAGTTTACAGGTCACATCTGCGTAGAAGCACCCACCTCTTACTTAGAATTGTTTATCAATGCATTTTTTGCAATAAAAAAAACACATCTAATATAATAAAAATAAGATAGTTAGATTAATTGCTTTTACACCACGGTCAGTGAGAATTTCAATGGCTAAAAATGGCATTAACACTGTATAATGCGCAAGTACATCACCATAGCAACGAGTAATTGCTGTTGTGTATATTTGTCATTTAATGCTTATTTAAATCAATAAAAATCACCTTGTGGATAAAAAAAGGAGACGTCCCTACCACCAGAAAAGCTCAATAGTGCAGCTTTATGTACCATGCATGCAGTTATACAGGTTTATTGTTTATTTATTGTTATCTTTTCGAATATGGTGCAGCCCTTGTCCTCTGGTCCATGTGAGAGAATCCCAGCTGCTGAATACTGAATGGTGTTGACCTAATCTGTGCCAGGCAGACAGAGAGCATAGAGTCAGTGTGTGCGCTCGGAACAGTCCTCCTCAGTCTACGGCTTTGTGGATGGGTGCTCTTCTCCTTTGGGTGCCAGGCCTCACATGAATAGATCCCTGTGAGCGGACCACCACAGGCTGTGTAGTATATAACCACACCGGGCCGGAGAGATGGCACATTTATATGCGTCGCCGATGTGCAGGAAATGCCTCCACCAAAACACCAAAACAAACAACCCAAGAGCGCAATTAAGAAGCAGTGTTGGGAAATGAAGATGGAAATAACCAAGTATGGATTAAGCATGGGTGATCTTGCTAAACAAACTGAGATTAAACTTGCAAGAGGCTCCATGTTGCAGAATTTTTCAAAATTCAAGACAAATATTGCTAACTTCCGAAAGACAAAATTTCTGCTTAAAGGGGAATCAGCTGGAGAGTCCCCCTGGCTGGAAGGTCCCCAAGGCACCCTTTATGAAACAAAGTAAATGAATCTATATTAAAAAAAAATATAAAATAGAAATAATAATCATCTATATTGTATTAATTACACACACAAGTTACAGTATATCTCAACACATTTGTTCATGTTGAGCATGAACACCCAGCTTTTATCCCCTGTTGCATGACATGACACCTGACATGAGTTGATTATGTTAATGGTAAACAGGGAAGGAAATAATTAATATTTCTTCTCAAATCAACAGTTACTTATGCTATAGGACATGGGAACAAGAAAAATATTATTTAAAATATGATATCATAGTAAACTTCTGCGAGGAAATAAGGATTATATTGATATTACATATTGAAAAAATGTGTGCCGCTTCAGGAAAAATCAGTAAAATGACATAAACAAGGCCTGACATTTGGTCTGGCTACATTCACATTTCATTTTGTTACGATATAGAATGCTGATTTTCTAGTGATTGATTTTGCTTACTAAATCCCTCCTCTCAGTTACCCGTGTGTCGCCCAAGAGAAGCGGGTGCCCGGAGGGAGGAGGGCAAAGCTCGAGCTGGGACTTTCAAGCCAGGGGGACACTTGAGCTGGTATTTGCTTAAAGGTAGAGTGCTACCAATCTGAAAGTTAGTAGCAAGATCCCAGTTTGAGTCTATACCATAGACTATATAAAGATGTGGACTAAGCTCATGAGGCGAGCAGTTATAGGAGTGAATTTGGAGTCAGTAAGATTGATTTATAAATAAAAACACCAGCATCATGTAGAGCGGGTTGATACGAAAATTTTACGATCAAAATGAGGAGCCTGACAGTAGCAGTTAGAGAGAGCAGAGTGACATTTTCTCCATACTGTCTTTGTTTTCCTTCAGTAAGACACTTCACCCGGATCAGCTCCAGCGTTTATGCATGTGTGTGTGTCTGTGTGTCTGTGTGTTGTTTACAAAAATATAAGGGACAAAAACAAGCAGCTTTAATAATATTTTGTCGAGAAAGAGCTGGAATGTAAGGTCATTGCTTAATTTTGTTTACTGATGTGCTCGTAACCTTGTGCTTTTGCAATCTGGGAGTCGCAACTATATGGGCAAAGTAATGTGCTGATTGTTGCTTGTTTTAATTCCATCTATTTAGAATGTAACTCTAAAAACCTAAAATTAACTATCTGGGACTGGCAGGTCACAACACAAACTGTTCCCCATTTTTTGCAATAACCTGAGCTCTGGTTTTAACATGTCATCTCCCAGACTCGTTACAAAATCCGCTACGTTCACAATCTTGTTTGCAGATGTCTGAAATTCCCAGTGGGATCAGACACAAGCTTTACCACTTCGCTCTTGTCAGTTGCAAAAGTACAGCATGTTTTCATTGGTATACACTTCTTAACACCTTACCTAAGTCCGAAGATTCAACTCTCCAGTGGTCAACTTAGCAGATAAAGTGGGACATGTAGAGACAGACTGCACGTGTTTGGCTGTTTTCAGATTGAGCGCGTGCTGAAGTCCTCATGTACGCGCACATAGTCGGGATTCTTTTAATTCTCCAGTGGCATGAGCTCACTGGGGTACAAGGCAGCTGACCACCTCGGCTGTGTAAGTGATATGGCCGGCTGTAATGCAGTTTGTACGAGTGTCATGTGAGAATGCATGTGAAATCAGGGGAAAGATTGTATCAGGGGAAAGTGGAGACACAATACTCATCTACAAAAATGTACTCAAGTACTTTTTGAATGCTGCAAATATACGAATACTGTGTGTGCTTTTATGATAAATTTCTATATGAAAAAAGAAAAAAAAAGTAAACAGTCCAGAAGGAATGGGTCTTAAAAATATGCTATTTTTGTACCTGTCTCAAACTTGTATAAATGGTGGAGATTATTAGTAGTAGTAAGAGTTGTAGTAGTGGTAGTAGCAATTATACTTAGTAGTAGCGGTAACAATGGTCTTACTTGCTTGCAGGAGAAGGTTTTACAAGGGTGCTTGTAAAAGGTTACCAAGACAACATCAGTTGAGGGGTAAAAGGTACACAATGCAACTTTTCTCTCCACCACAGAATGATATTGAACCTGATTAGCGCTATTAGCGGTTCAATGATAATGAAAGCTCACGATATGGTGGGAAGGTTCACGATTAGGGATGTAAAGTTATCCAAATCTCTCAGTACGATATTTTTATGATATACATCTCACGGTACGATATTTATTGTGATATTTTGTGGAGACTAACAAAACTGTTAATATGCAACTTTTTCCTCTTAAAATGCCTTGACAAGACTTAATCCAAAGAATGAAGACTTAAAAGTACTTAGAACTTATTTCTTCATGTCGTCTATACCGAAACAGAGCAAAGGATCATGGTCTATGTAGTTCTTTTTTTTAGCTATTGCTGCACCATAACTCTTAATTTAAGCAAAGAGACTTTGATATATTCGATATAGAGGAATTTGATATATTGTGATGGCCCATAATATTACTGTGAGAACTTTGATGATACGATATCACAATATTTCGGTTACTGTTACATCCCTATTGACTATTTTGGATTTGTTCAATTACAGGCGTATATCAGCTAAATAATACCTTGAAGATCATGGAATTAGAATGGTGGTGTCATTTGATTGTCTTCATGAAGACAATTTTAATGCCATACTGTGGAGCATTCCAGGGAAACACCTTCACTAGAAAAGTTACATTGTGCACATTCTAAAGACATGATGAGTCCTAGACAAAAGTTGAACTTTGTAGGAGTACACATATGATCAAGTTATTAAGAAGCTAAATTCCCATTGTATTCTGACATCTAGGGACTAATACAACGGATTTATGATGTAACAAGTCCTCCACCCATGGCCCAGACCGCAGCCAACTCCCCACACTGACTCAAACAATAGCAACAACAGCCTCAGAAACACCCATGCTCAGATGAACTTGTATTTACAGTAAGCCTCCTCAAAGCCATTTCACTGCCAGCGCTTTCAAGATGGCGTCTCCCCGGCAGCGGACGGAACAAAGTGTCAGTTCTGTCCTCAAGATTTTGCGCAATTGACAAACAGAGGAGTGATTGAGAAAACATTATGGGCTGGAAAACACTTGTGATGAGTGCCAGTCTTTGACCAAATTAAGTGGCTGCTTTATAGTGTGAAGTACGGTATTCGGACCACAACAGTTGGACTATTTTTGGAAGGGATTTTGCTACCATTAGTTTTATTATTGCTGTGGTTAAAGTGACTCATTAAGTATTATTGTCTTTTGTAAAACATTATGGGATTTCTAGTTCTATTGAAATATAATGCAACAGAACCAGTTTGGCTAGGTGCTAAAGTTAGTAATCTTTGCCAAATTAGTGAAAGCAATGTTAATATTTTACCATAATATCCAATTTTGTATATCAGAGGTGTTTATTTTTTTATTTTTTAAATTAAGGGCCAGATACTGAAACAAAGAGGGCGAACTGAGAGCTGCAGACTTAATGGTCGGTCATAGGCTGCTGTCTGTAATTCATTTTTGCATTCACCACAGGTTAGACTGAGCCACTAAACCTAGAATTAGGTTTAGAACTTTAGTGTGGCAGTTCATACTGGGTTTATAATACGTGTTAAAACTTGAAGCACTGCAGCACAGCTTTAAGTAATATGGGCCAATTCAAGCCTGAGGGCCAAGAAAAAAACAGTCTGCACATTTGGTCCCCAGGCAAAAGTTTGGACATGCATGATGTAGTTTCTATTGTTAAACAGTAAACAACAAATGATAATGACATTTTTACATTTTAGTAATTTGACACGGATAAATATGTGACACAGAAGAGCATTTATTCCTTTAAGGTCCCATATTACAAGAAAAAATATTGTGAGCTTTCAGCCATGTTATAATGTTTGCTCCTCAAAAACATACCTGTTTTGTTTCATTCATACACATTTTAATACGCCTTTAATATTAGTTTGTCTACATCTCCAAAACTCAAAATGCTCTGTTCCACCTTGTGATGCCATGTAGTGGTAGTTTTCAAGTTAACAGCTCCCTTTTACCTTTTGTCCAATACAAATGAGAAATTCCAGGGCTGAAATTATCCAAAAAAGAAAAACTTAGCCTTAATACGCAGGTTTTGTGTGCTGAAAATGTGGAAATAAAACAAAACACAACTCCAGGTATGTTTGTGATGAGGAAACAACATTATAACATAGCTCAGAAAATAGCGTAACATGGCCCTTTAACTAGTAGGGCTTAAATTTTTCCTTCATAGCTTTAAGAACAAGAATATCTGACTTTATTCAGCCCTCGGGACCACCAACATTTCTGACCAACCTCTGCTCAACATTTTTCATGGGTTAAAGCGCTAACTTCTCACTTCAAGCTCAAAGAAGAGACACATTCCAGTTGGTAGTGGGCGTTTGGTTCAGGTCAATGGCTGACGCTCGCATTCAGTTCCTTCACTGTGGACGGCGGTGTACATGGCTGGCCCATTGTTTCTGGGGTGACTGTGTGCTCTCATGAGGAAAGAACAATGACAACAGTTTACAATAGCTGTGCAGGGCATCTGATGTAATGTTAGAGCGGCAGGGGAGCGAGGCTTTTCACTGGATACACAACCCCGGGGGAAAAGAGAGCAGGTAGAAAAATGCTTACGTGTGGTAGAACTAATAAGCAAAACATTACAATGCTTCTACTGTGTTTTAAATGCAGTGATTTCATATAGAGTATTGTAGACCTGTCACAATAACAAAATTTTAAATACAAAATATTGCTGAAGTAAATATAGACAAAACTGAAACTAATTTATGCAACTGACAGAATAAAGTATAATTAAGTAGAATTATCTCCAAAAAACTATTTTCAATGTATTATATGGTTAAAAAAATAGCTCTGCCTTACATATATTCAATTACAGGTAGGGGTGTGCAAAAATATCAAAATATCAGTGTATCGTATCATTTAATGTGATGATACAGTATCGATATCGTGGGCTGCTATATCGACATATCACCAAGAATATTTTTTGGGAGATTTTACAAAATGATTTTGTTACAGTGCTACAGTTTTGTTGCTTGTTTAGTGGAAGTAAACTCATTTAGGCGACATATTTGACATTTTCACTGTTTTGATGGGTAATTTAATGGGTGTGTTTCATATGAAGTTTGCACAAAAAGTGGTTGAACGAACACTTTCACAATATATCATATCAAACCAAAAGTGCACTGTATCTAGATATGTATCGTATCGGCAACTTCTTAATGATACCCGGCCCTAATTACAGGTGTTTTTTTTCCTCAAAAATACTTAGAAACAGGCATCCCGACTGTGAGTGGGGTTGCCTCTCCACAGATCTGACCTGTAACTTGGACTGGATTGGTCTCCTTAATGCTAGAAAGATTTATTACCGTACTGTGAAGCATTCCAGACAAAGTAAAAACGTTTCCATAGAGAAAAGCATTTAACAGACCCTCCACCGGTACTTAGTTTGCATAGGGTTAAGGTAATATAGTCATTTTTGTGGCAGGTCTAATGTAAAGACCAATCTAGTGGCAAATACTTGTGTCCTCTTTTTTGTAGTTATATTTTTATTTATGAAAATGCAAACCAAAATGAAAGCTAAAAGCGCACCAAAATGTCTAAATGACTTATATTTACCATTAAAAACCCATTCTAGGCTTGGTTTGGAGGAAAGTGAAATACAAAGTGATGGGAAACGCAGGTGGCTGGAAATAGGAGAAGACACTGCTGGCATTTTGGCCGCTCTGACAAATTCACTCTTCTAATATAATATGAAGTCATGAAACAGTCGCGGATTCCATTAAGGCAACTGAGGGGAGACTGGCGAGGAAGTTTGGGAGCAAGGGGCAGACAGCATCCCTTCTCGGGCTTTTCCGCAGGATATCCCGGGGCAGAAGAGAGGGGCAGATAGGAAACCTGCCAAATCTCTAATAATCGTAGCAATCCGGGAGGGCAAAAAGGTTATCCGCACCCATATTAAAGGCTCAGATTACGCTATTGTCTGATCTATGTTATAATGTTATTTCCTCATCACAAACATAACTGGGGATTTGTTTCATTCATGTTTAACATACAAACCCTGCATATCTCAAACTGAAAACACTTTGCCATTATAACATGGTTTAAAGCTTACTTAAAGAGTCAATTTTGTGTAATATAGGACCTTTAAATTATGACAGAATGACTTAGAACAGAGATAAGGCAGCAAAAGAACACAAGGAAATGTAATTTGGCATGGATACTTGAAACATATGGAGCTGAAGTGTTGTGTAGGAGGTAGCATATGGTTCCTAGACTGAATCAATAATCGTATCTTGTTATTGTATTCTTAGCTCAAAGGATGAACTACCACCGTCTAGAACATCACATTTTTTTCATAACTTACGTCAGAACTATGAAAAAGAGAGACTAGGCAGACCACACGGCCTACTGGCTCGAGAAGAGACTTGGAAAACCTGGAAGAAAACCTGGAAGATTTAGGGTTTGTTTTGGAACATTAGATCAGGGCTTCCCAAACTTTTCAGGCCAGCCCAGACTCCTAAAATAACCGTTCAAATGCCTGGAATAATTTAAAGCGGCAAAACATATACATTCTGATTCAAAGTACTATGCTTTTGAGTAATTCATTTTGTTAGTTGACCATGTTTTAGGCAGAGGAGATATGATCAGGGTAATAGGTTTTGTCATATTTGAAAAGCTGTCAAAAAGAATACACAATGCATCATAGCTGTTGCCTGTGGGAGCTGTAATCATTCTATTTTATTCACTTCAAAAGTCAACAAATTTCAAAGTATATTTCAAAATATTGACTCTTGTGAGCTTTAAGCCATGTTATAATGCTGTTACCACCTCAAAAATCATACCTGCTGTTGTGTTTCGTTTCACACACAAACACATTTTTGAGTAATTAATCAATCTGGCTACATCTCCAAAGTTCAAAGTACTCTGTTTCCCCTTGTGATGTCATGAAGTGGTAGATTTCAAGTTAACAGCTACTTTTTACCTTTAGTAGAGATGGAAAGTTGGGCTGAAAATACACTAATGATTCTAGTGAAGGTGTACGAAGTTTAAAAACAAAGTAGAACACTTCCTGTATTTACAGCAGTGTTTCCCACAGAAAAGTGGTTCATCAAGGTGGTGGTGGGGGTAGATTCTGTGCCGGCGAAAGTGGGGACAGGTCGTGACAACCCTAGTTTTGTGAGGATTCACGTGGTTTACAGGGACATAGTCAAAGCGGGGGGCAGTTGTTGTCAAGGTGGCTGCCCTAACTATAAAGCGCTGCGGGAAACACTGAACAGATGACGTCACAAAGTGGATCTGAGTGTTTTCCATTTGATAGCAAGAACTCAGCCTAAACATGCAGGATTTGCATGTTAATCATGTGCGAATGAGACAAAAAACAACTCCACGTCTGTTTGTGATGAGGAAACAACATTATAACACAGAAAAACAGAAAACAGCGTAATCTGGTCCTCTTAATTAACATTTCCATATTTAAGCATAGCCTTGTGTAGTGCATGTTTAATAACTAAAACCCGCGCTGGGAAAAATAGCTTTAGCTTAAAAAGTGCAACCAAATCTGTTCTGAGGCGTCATTAAACCCAACCACATTTCACAGTGAGTAACGTCCCGACTGCCTTTAAACTCTTAATTAGCCCAAGAGCTATTTACACAACTCTAACCTCAAATAAATGACTGACTCGTGCAGGCATTCTTATTAGCACATACCACGACAGGTTGCAGTGTATGGTTAACCTTTTGAGGTGTGAACTCATAAGCAAGGCAAGGGAACAAAGGGTCAGACTGGATTCCTATGAGATTTACAGTCAAAACATGAAGGACCTATATTTTGAAGGTGCGTATGAGAGCGTTTGGTTTGGCAGATGAAGTCAAAAATGTTTCACGTACGATTACAACTTCTTATCAAGATTGATGATTATCTTAAACAAGTAGCTGCCAAAATACAGCCCGAGGAGGATGGAAAAATTCAAGGCTAAAATAGCAACTTGATAAATACTTGTCAGTTAAAGGTGCATTATGCAACTTTACAGGTATGTAGGGGGGTCCGCCATTGTTCGTCGCCATGGAAACGATACTGTTTTGCCTATTATGTTCCACGCTATGGCACTAAACTTATCCATCTTATGTTTATTCAATTGCAGGAGTTTATATTGCTAAAAATACCTTGGAAAACATGAATTGTTACTGTGAAAGAGGTCGCCACTCCTCAGATCTAATCTATAACTGGTTCTTCTCCAGAAAGTTTAACAGAGCACAGTCATCGTAAGTGCACTGTGTAACTAGCTGAAGTAGTAGCCTATAAGCACTTATCATTTTGAGGTGATAATAAGCACTTTTTACATTACATTTATATTCCTGGTACTACAAGCTATAATGTGCGGTTACAGTCAACGTTATTGGAATTCTCCTCAAAGCGTCTTGTGTTTTACTGTGATGTTTAAAACGTTTTAAAACTTGTGGGCGTTTCATAGGAAAAGACTAATGAGAGCGTGGTGCTGTGTTTATTAGCTCTATGGGCAGCTACTTTAATGTACTGTTCCATACTACAAAGTGGACGGATATTACTAACATATTTTAAAGGGACAGTGCACTATTTATAGTTTTAATTGGTAGCAAGAACAAGATTTCATTGTGTAATTTACACATAAAAGCCTGTAATAAAGTCAACTGATTGTGTATTTAAAAATAGTTTATGTATGTTTGAAAAGGAAGCACAAAAATCTGGCTGACCAATCGGTGGACAGCGATGGCTCTACACTGCACTAACCCAGGCTGACAACTACATACCATTCACATCTCCAGCGCTAGACCAAACTAAATTAACACCTCAGTCTCTAAACGCTGGAAGTGGCAATACAATCACAACTGTCCAGATCAATGGGCTGCAACAGTATCCCTCTGCAAACAAAAGAGCAGTGAACTGAGCCAAATGGTAACGTGAAAACAAGTAAAGTACAAACCAATACTTTTACAATGCATATTATTATGTATACCTGTCAGGATAATTACTATACTGACTTATCACTCTATATATGAAAGATGGAACAATATTTTTTGAAGGTCAGTATGTACTTTTTCTTGAAATTTGTGATATATATATTTTTTTGGCTATGTAATAAGATTTAAGATGTAAAAAGTTGAATACATAAGTTCTATGTCTCTTTACAGATGCCACTCAAGTATAAAAGTGTTTTATTCTACTTTTTATTTATTGCAGTGAATGTACAATATTGTCAAAAAAAAACCCATATAGAATATTTTTTGTGGTTTAAATCTGTTCTTAGATGATTGCGTCAGTGGTATACATTAGTTTCAACATTATCGTTTATTGTCTATACTTATTTCAGCAATATATTGAACCTCAACATTTGTTATCGTGCCGGGCCTATTATTAAAATTATGTATAACTTTTCATAGTAATTATGTTCTTACTAACAGATTTGAGAACTGAATGTGTACTTAAAAGTGCAAGTAACAGGCCTTTTCACCTCAGAAAGTACCTAAATAATTTCTCCTAAACCTTTAACAAAAAACAGAAGTTGGATTATTCTGCAATCTTAACACATCGAAAAGTTGGATAGATCATTGCACAAATCAAAAATAATAATCAAGCTATGATTAAACCAGTTTTAAACTACAACAAAACAAGACTGAGGAAGGACTAATTCAGATCTAACTAAACCAAAATTTAAGATTATAGGATTATGGCACAGTAAGAAATAGATCAGTGGTGCTCAGATCTGAATTAGAGAAGCAAATAGCACTTTTTTTTTTTTTTTAGACATGACACACTAATGTTGCGCATGTTTCTACATGAAGTTACAATACAACTTTGTAATAGAAAACTGATAGTCACAGTAGCAGAGATAGCCTTACTCTTGAGTTAAAGCATCGTTATTGCCAAGTTAATTTACGACTATAGCCTACTACAAAGAGTTTGTATTTGAGCAGGCTGGAGAAGGTACGCTACGAATTACACTTTACGCACATCCAACGCACAGCACAAAGAAGTCGAGCCATTTAACACAATGCTCCTATCGTGGGCACAGTCAGACAATGGTGTTGACGTGCAGAAAACCTTCACAAACTTTGTTATCGATCAGTAACGAGTGCAATCAAACAGCATACAAGTTTTGCAAGGCCACAACACAATAACCTATTGGCTACCAGTAGCTGGGCCCTTTGGTTGGAACAGCGTTGTTTTGATGCGTAGTTCACACGTACTTGCTACATGTCTGTGGATAATATCACTCCAGCAACAATGAAGTGCAAATTTTGGCTGTTTTTGCAGGTCTAAAGTGTCCCCCATCCCCCAAATGACAACACGCCACTCACCAGCATCCCCATAACGTCCGTCCAGAGCTGGGAAAAGCTGTCGGACGCAGCCGCAGAAGTGCCATCATTTTGGGCTTTCTCGGTAGAAGTTGTGGTCCCTTGCTCACCCTCCATCGTGGTCCAGTAAACAACTTTAACCTACTATCACGTGCGCGTTAAATCCTTGTTTTAAAAAGTAGTGAGTCGGGAGGTCGGAGCCAGCGTTGCTCTCTACGCAAAAATCCCCCTGTCACGCCGGTGTAGATTTCCAATAAGAGTGCACGGGACCGGTTGAAGCTCAGTGCGTAAAGTTTGTCCCGACATATTTACGGTATCCAAACAAGAAGTCATGCGCAAAACATTGAGTCTTAAATGTTAAACCAATTTTAAAGCGCAAGCATAGAGAGGCAACAGGTCCCCCACTTTTTCCAGCAAACTTCTTCGCCCCTTCTCTCCGCGTCAAGCAGCAGCAGCAGGCAGCCTTTCCCGGGTTCAAACCAAAACGGGGAAGGGGGGCAGGTCTCGTGAGCGGGCGAAAAAGTCTAATCACTCCTCAGAACACTGTAACAGCGCAAATAGAAGTCGTTAATTTCAAAGCAGCGACGCATTCAAGCCTGTTTCTATGTGGAATAACAAGAGAAAGAGGCTGTGAAAGTTGCTGCCCAGCGGCCAAACTCTGCGCTTCCCCCGCCTCAGTCTGAGCTCTCACACTCCTCCTCCCCCTCCTCCCAAAAACATGACCGCAGCAAACACATGCACATGTCACAGGCGCTCAGAGGACGTGCATCCCGATCATTGCCCTCTATCGGCACAAAACTGGATGGAAAATATAAGACCGTGCTACTTTTACAACGAGACAAGCACTGGGTGTCACAAGATATTATATTTGAAAGGACAACAAAAATACATTTTAGTTATAGTACACATATTAGTAAATAATATCAGCAGTATTTGTATTTGAGAATGCTTGAGAAGAATACTTTGAAAATTTTTTGAATACTGAATGGCCAGCGTCCAAATGTAGCCTAGTTATTTTGTTACACATTCCCTTACATCAGACATGTCAAACTCAGTCCCAGGGGCCAAATTTGGCCCACGATTTAATTATATTTGGTCCAAGAGATCATATCAAATATGTATTAGAGCTGGCCCGCTGGCTAAAGATAGGCTATAGAGACATTATTTATTTAAAATGTTGTTATTATTTTATATTCTGCTTGTTCTGGATTCAGTGTTTAAGCAAAAGTATTATTAAACATTTATTTAAATAAGGAAAGGTTTAACATTACATATCTCAAAGAGAAAATACGCAGATGTTGTTGAAATTTTTCAATAAAAATTTAGTTTGGCCCACGACTTAGCTCCAGTTTTTAATTTTGTCCCTCTGTGAATTTGAGTTTGACACCCCTGCTTTACATGGTCCAATCAGAGTATTCTGAATACTTATATACTTACTTATATTATAGTTTAAAAACACAATGCATTTATACATTTATTTGTCACTGATTAGAGAAAGAAAAATCACACAGCGATGTATTGTAGAGCTGTTTACCAGTTTTCTTTTATCTTTGATTTAAGAAAGTAACCAAATTAAAAAAGTAACTATACTGAATAATTTAGGTTAGATGTATTTGTTACTTTCCAACACAGCACATTTTTTGTATATTTACCATAGGCGGGATCTGCTCCACTTTTAGCCTACTACTGTGAAACAATTTATTTCTAAACAGTATTTCAAACTTATCTTGTGCTGACATTGCCTTCCACCCATACGTCTCTTGTACGCAGCTCGGCTTCAATAGAAACAGTGAACAAAGCACATTCTCCACACAATTGTATGAAAAACAAAAAGGCGCATGGGAAAAATGTTTTGCAGGGGGTGCTTGCATACGGCATAAATCTGTCACAAAATACAAAGAGAATCAAGCACTGTAAAGTGGAGTAAATTATGAAATATGGCAGATATATTAGTCTAAATGTCAAATGTTAAAAGTCCTGTATTACACAACATGTATTCGTGTGAGGTTTAAGCCATGTTATAATGTTGTTACCTCCTCAAACACATACCAGGAGTTGTGGGTTGTTACATTCATACATGTTTGCATAATCCTTTATTATTGGTCTATCTATATCCACAAAGCTCAAAAAGCTCACGGGTATGTTTATGATGAGCCAGCAACATTATAACATAGATCAGAAAAAGCGTAATATGGGCCCTTTAACAGTAGCAAACAGGCCCCTGCACCACACTTTGATTTAGCTAGAGTGAAAAGCGTTATGTTTGAGCGTGAAATTGCACGGCTATCCTTTGTTACGCTCCTCCAGTGAGCAGCTGTATTGTAAATATGGAGATGTGAAACTCTTCTTGTTGTTGCATGTGGAATTTTATTTTCTCAGAGCACCAACAGCTGCTAAGTCTCATGACAGATGCCAGAGATGGAGTGAGGATAGAAGAGAGGAGAGGAAAGAGAGAGAGAGGCAAAACAACACTTTTCTTCATGGTTAACAAGATGATTAGACCTGCAATCACGTGTATAAGTACAGCCAGGACCACACATCTGATGCATTCCAGGCGTGCAACCTTATAACTATGTAAAAGATAATTGGTGATATGGTAATACCCCTGGCTACAGTTGCAACATGAGTTTGACATGTTCTAAGAGGCCTGTGGGACGTAAAGACTTATAAAACATATGTCACAAGTCAATATTAATCAACGTGATATTACACAACATTGAGCTTTGGTGGTCATTTCATCATTAAAATAGTGTTTGAAGGTGATGTATTCTTGATGTAGAAACATAGGTATCTAAATCTACTACCAAAAATCACTATATCACTAAATCACTATATAGAATAACAATTATAAATGCAATCAAATAATAACAAAAATTTGTAAATATGTAATTTCAGTTAGTTAAAAAATGTTGCACCTACTGCCTGATACTAACTAGCCAGACTGGCGCCACCTAGTGCCTCTGCTCAATTTCATTTCTCTCCAGCGACCAGGTCAGGAATCAAAATACACTAGACAGTTTGCAAGAAGCACGAAAGTTGTAGAGCGCGCACCAGCCAATCAGCAAAGAGCTCTGTATCCATGTCTGAGTCCCTTTTGTGGTATAGCACAACAGTAAGCAGTCAAGATGGATGTAGACGGACCCATACATTCTGTGTTGGCAACGATTCCCGAGATCGAGGATTTAAAGCCAGAACAAAGAGAATGTTTGGTGAATTTTATCAAGGGGAAAGACGTTATTGCCCTTCTTCTTACAGGATTTGGGAAAAGCTTAATATACCAGTTAGCCCCGTTAGCGGCGCATTACATACATCACAACCAAATAGCAGCGATTGGTTAAATAAAAAAAGTACCTGCCTAGAGTCAATCAAGTTCATCAGTCATCAAATCCTAATGCTGCGAGGTCAGACGGTTTCCACAAAGTGAAACTGGCTGATAAATAAAACTAGATATTAACTACAATGTAAATTATTTTATTATAGCTGCTCCATGTATTTCTTACAGACAGTTTTCCATTATAAGGTGCACTATCTTTTCTGAAGGATCCCCAGAATGTTCCACAGCATGTCATTAAACCTATCTATCACTCTGAAAGGCATTCTTTTGCAATAAAAACATCGGTCATTTCGTAAATGCAAGATAAGTTCAGACAGATAAGATAAGTTTAATGCCATACTGTGGAACATTCCTTGCAAAACATCTTCACGGAGACAAGCAGGGCAGACCATCCACCAGAAAAGTTACATAGTGAGCCTTTAAATGAAGCTGTTGTACTCTTATGTTTTCAGTTCAGTTGTACTTGAAACCATATGAATGACTTTGACTTGGGGCACGGGTGAGTGACGGCTCCTCACCAGTCGTCTGCTTACAGTCTAAACACAGGGGCACAAGAACTGCTTTGTCCACTCACGTCTCAGGTCCACTGCCTCTAGACCTACGGGTGATCGACCTCTGTGTATATGCAATTACATCATCATACTGTCCATTAAATCTAACTAGGAACCATGTCGTGAAGGGGGATACCACTGAGCTGCAAGTGTCAAATGCAATGTCTTTGTAATCCAGTTTTAAAGAGAACATTTTATATTCCTCTTATTATTTACGGCCTGTGCTTGACTTTCATTTCATAACAAAGTCAAAATTGTTACTCTTTTTGTTGCCTTTTCTTCTTTTTTTATAACTCTTTCAGCAATAATGATGTTTATTTTGCGTTTTCAGTTTAAAAAGTAGAAATCTGTGATAAAAGCGTGCTTTATAATTGGCTCTATCATTTCATTGTCTTTTGTCATTTTAAACATTTTCACAAACTGCGTAGCTCTGAATTGGAGTCCTTGAAAAACTGCTTTTAGACATTTTCGTGTCTCTTAAAATGAAGTGTTTGATTATATTACTGGTTGTTGTGTTTCTTTGAAATTTCTTTTTATCAACAATGTGTGACTTTTTACACCCAGTTGTTTGAATAAATTACACAACCTTGTTACAAGAGGATGATAAATTGATATACAGACAAATATGCAATTCACAAAGGTAGTTCTGTAAGGTAAACATTTAAATTTGTATTATTGTATATGGATCACTGAAATAATTTAACCCAGCCCTAGCACCATCTAGTGCCTCTGCTCAATTTCACTTCTCTCCAGCGACTAGGTCAAGAATCGGAATACACTAGACGGTTTGCCAGAAGTTGTAGACCGCGCACTGGCCAATCTGTGAAGAGCTGTGAAGCCATGAAGTCAAACTCAAGCGCCTGTCTGGGTCCCTTTTGTGGTGCAGCACAACAGTAAACAAAGCCGGAACAAAAAGAATGTTTGGTGAATTTTATCAAGAGAAAAGACGTTATTGTCCTTCTTCCTATGGGATTTGGCGCGTTACATACGTCATGACCAAATAGCAGTGATTGGTTAAATAAAAAATGTACCCACCAACTGTCGAGTGAACAAATCCTAATGCTGAGAGGACAGACAGTTTCCACGAAGTGAAACTGTCTGATGAATCAGGCTAATAAGCATGTACACCATTGATGCTCTCTCTGCACCTATATTATTCTAATGGAAGTGTACATGCTAATCTCCACATATCACAAATAAATATATCTTAAATTGAAAAATATGCTTTGAAATGAAGAAATACAAGCTGAGATTCTGAATTTGTACAGATTAGATTGGATCAAAATGGTTTTGACTTTTCATGGTCTGTCAAACACTTGTCTTCATGGATATGTTAATACATTGTCTGGACTAGTTCAAAGTACGGTATTAAACCTTTCTATCATCATGGAGACCAAACCAAACCAGTTACAGGTCAGATCTGTGGAGAGGAAACCCCATTTACATCAGAATACTTTTTTGAACTTTAAAACCACCTGTAATTGAATAAATGTACGGTAAAGTTGACTGTGGAACATTCCAGGCAGAGCAATGACATATCCATAGAAACAAGCAGGTGAAGGACCCTCAAGCAAAAAAGTTACATAGTGCACCTTTAAATAAAGAAAGTAATTATTGCATTTCCAATAAAAAATCACATGAGTCTGATTTGTAAAAGTATAATTTCTTAACCAATGAATTGTTAATATATTTTGCTCTTTTTGATAAGATAAAAAGTTGCTAGGAAAGTAGTTTTATTTTAGTGCTATAAGCCATAAGCTAACTTCCGCAGCAGGAGTTAGTACAACACCTGTGTTTTTACATGAAGACATTTTGAAATATATTTTGAATAGTAGAAAGAGTGTGGACAGCTTTCAAATATCTATAGCAGCCTTTTATGTAGGATGATATGACACAACATCAGAATAATGTCTAAAAGCCTGAGGACTGTATAGAGCCTCATGACAGGTCTAATCATTATTTTGACATTTACACTTCTTTTATCTTTTCCCTTTCATCTGACTTATCTATTATTAAAGCAGGGTTTGATTGTGATAGTTTTCTTCTTCTGAACATCATAATGGAGCACATCAGCGGTGATAGACAGAGCTTCAAAGATGTTACTGAGATCTGGAGACATTAAGCACATCTCATGCACTGTGGATCTGCTCTTTAATGATACAACCAGGTGGATATGACCAATTTAAAAATACAAGAAGTTGGAAGATTTACGAAACTTGAGATATCATGTTTTATTTTTATTTTTCTAACTTTTCAAAGGGCCCATATTACGCTATTTTCTGATCTGCTCTATGTTATAATGTTGTTTCCTCATCACAAACATACCCGGAGTTATGTTTTGTTTCTTTCACACAAACCTTGAATATTTATGTTGAGTTCTTCCCTCAAACGGACAGAAAACACTCTGTTCCACCTTGTGATGTCATGTGGTAATGTAGGAAGTGCTCCACAGTGTTTTTAAACTCCCTATCATTAGAATCATTTGGATTATTTCAGACCTGGAGTTGCCAATTTCTACAGAACAAAAGGTAAAATGTAATTGTTAACTTGAAAACTATACTTCATGATATCACAAGGTGGAATAGAGCATTTTGAGCTTTGGCGATGTAGATAGACTAATTATAAAGGATTACTCAAACATGTGAATGAAACAAAACACAACTCTAGGTATGTTTTTGATGAGGTAACAACATTCTAACATGGTTCAAAGCTCACAAGAGTCAATTTTGCTCAATATAGGACATAAAATAAACTGCTTCCCTTGTAACTTTTTGGATTAGTTTTGCTTATCAGATGTGGAAATCAATACTTATCAATTACAATTTATGAGCAGATTGATTCAGTGTTCAGAAAAGAGAAAGCATAAGTATCATTTCCACCATAAGAGTGAAGATAACCAGAACATTTTGCACATTCTTAGACATTACAACTAACCTGCTGTGTAAAATGTGACTGGAGATGACTCAGTCTGATTAGAACAAATGTAGTGAAAATGGCAGCGAGATAGAGAAAGAATGTAGATAATATGAAAGCAGGAGATAGAAAGGAGACCTGGACCCTCCCCTCCTGATAGTGAGAGCGACCCTTTCTGGAGGGCACTGACCCACGCCTTTTAAATATAGACCCCGGGGGGAGCTGCAGAGCACGCTGGCAGTCTGATTAACAACACAGTGGAGAGACATCAAGGGCACCACCAACAAAGCAGAGGAACGCCAGTGAATATCAGAGAGAGGGCTGGGTGTTCAGTATCAACAGGCTCAAAGGTAGCTCCAGGCAACTTTTACATAATTAGTCTTCTAGTTTTAATGAGTTGACATTGTTCAACATTATTAGATTAAAAAAATAAAGTATATAGAAATCTAGTTACGCAAGAGATTAGTAATAGTAAAAGTAATACCTACTCACCTAGTACTATTACTACCAAGTCAAAAGTACTCATTTGGGAATTGCACTTAGGTCAGAGACCAGATCGGGTAATAGTTGCTGAAACGGATGGGATTTAACGTTCTCAAATTTTACAGGTGGGTATGCAGGCGGGTAGTGATTACACACGGGCAGGTCAGGTCAATCAAATATATATTATACATATATATATAAGAGTACCATGTACAAATAGTTCTAATCACAGTGTGTTCAGAAGGCCTACAGGGGTCTACATTCTTTATATTTAACTAAAGCCTACATCACTTAACAGCGACCATGGCAATATTCTCCAGCAGCATTCATGGTTTGAGGAGCATCGGCATGACGGAAGAGATAAAAGTTAAGTTGATGAGCGGTGCTTTTAAAATAGTTCACAATAACTCTTCAAGGGCAACATTTGTGTGTGATTTATCATGGGCACGGACGGGTAATGGGTAGAATGTTAATGGGTCCAGGCGGGTGCGGATTTAACTTATATATAATCAAGGGTTAACAGGCGGGTGTGGTGCTGTACTGCACGAATGAGAGCGGGTACAGGTCTCCAAAAATGTACCCGTGCAGGACTCTGACTCAGGTATGTTTTATTGTCAACTGTGAAGTTAAGTTAAACAAAAATGTCAAAATATTTTACAAAAACTACATAAACGCTTTTACCAAACCTTCATGATAAAACACAAGCTTTTCTAAATATGTCTTACTTCTTCCTACTCCATTTTGAGTGTCTCTTGTTTCTGTTTTTGCCAATAACATATCTTGAAATAAAGATGAAAAACATAACCTCTTTTGAACTCTTTTAAATGAGTGACTCGACCAGCTGATAGATCTCGTCTCCCAAAAGCTCTTCCCACTTCTTATCAGAGCTCTGGTCAGTTCTGGTCCAAGTGTCTCTTTCCAAAGCCAACTTCAGTCTCTGCACAGCATCTAACAACAGCTCTTCTGGACTTGAACTACATGACCCACAATCCTCTGCTTCTACTTCTTCTTCCTGCAGCTCTGATTGTTCTGGCTGTACAGGAGGTGGACTGGAGCATTGTTCTGGCCCCTCCTCTTCGACGTACAGACTGTGTGACAGTGGCGATCCACAGAGCACAGTTGGGGGCGGAGTCACATCATCTTCGTCACCTTCTAGAAGTTTAAGCTCCTCCTCTTCCTCTGTTTCCTCATTTTCTTCTTCTTCTTCTTCGTCATCTTCTGCTTCGTCCTCTGTTGTTTCAGTATTGCGATGACTTTCGATTTTCTCCAAGGCCTGCGTTACAAAGGTTTCCAACATGGAGTGATGCCGTTTGAGCGTTTCCACGGTAACCTCCACCTGAGAATACTTGTCTTCCAAAACGCTGTGCTCTGATTGGACGGTTTGCCTCAGCGCCTCAAGTTGTTCCTCTAATACGCATTTGTCTTGTTGCAAAGTTCGCAGTTCCTCCTTCAGAGCGTCTCTTTCTGATTGGTCAATGTCCCAGTCTGTTTGCTGGGCGGAGTCTGATCGCTCCGGAGTTGGTGATTGGTCGGTTGGCTGGGATGGTGACACTGGTGCATCATGGGATAAATCTAAGCTGTCTTCTCTTGGCGGTTGAGGGTTTTGCGGAGCACCCATTGACACTTGTCTCTGCCTCCCGCTTTGCTTCAGTCTCAGGGCGTGGCGTGCATTCTGGACCAATGACGATACAGATTCTTTAAAAGTGGGCGGCATACAGAACTCAATCATTGGATGGTGCTGTTTGTGCTTCCTGGTCCGACGGTTTGTGAAAAAACACGTCTGACAAAGATGGACGTTAACACACTTCTCACAGCGGAACCTCAGGCCAGTGAAGGGGCGGGACTTGCAGCAGTGGCATCGCACGTTATGAGAGATATTTTGACTGACGCTTAGCCGGTACATCGTGGGTAACCATAGCAACAGACGAGGTTCACTGTGAAGCCACAAGATGACATGATCGCGAGAAACAGACGGTGACAGAACGCTTTTAAAACAGGACTTGACTGCCACCTCAACAGAACCAAACACAGCGTCTTCTTGTACTAGCTTGGGTATCACACTGAGGTTGTGGAGCAAGGTCCGAAGAGAAGATCGATTGACCGAACCAGGAATAGGAGATGTACCAGAGGCCGCTAGCGAGACCAACGCCAAATACTTCTCTTTTGAGCGAATCAGCACATAATGCGACCAAAAACGTCTGCAAAGAATCCACGTCCACACTTCCTCCTTTGTCGAAAAGCGTAAAAATGGCACTACTCGTCTCCTCTGGCGCTTCTAGAGTCACGTGACCAGGTATTTCCTGGGACACGCTGACGAACATCCTGTTTAAGAGCTGAACCACTTCTGGTCTGCTGACGTCGCTAACTCCGCCCACCGAGCGCAGGGCCGTGGTCACGTGACGCACCAACACCACATGGAGGTGCGTGAGCCTCTGGATAGACTGCAGTTTGAGAGAGGATCTGTAGACTGAGGCGTGGACTTCGTTTAGAGCTTCAATGCTGTCTAGATCCATCATCAAAAGTATGAGGTAATCCTGAACGTTAAAAATGAAGGATAATCGATAAAATGTCAGAGAAGTTCCTTGTGCGTGTAGTCCACAGAGCAGGCTGTACCATAATGGGACAATAGTGGAGCATGGTGAGCTGACCTGCTGTCGATAAATTATGAATGAGCTGTTGTTGCTACTTCTCGCCTGTCACCTGTTCAACCTGCTGTTCTTTGGCCAATCACAGACCTTCAGATGATCATGTGATATACTCGAAAGGGAGGGGATTGTACTATTACTCTGGAGAATTTAGAGTGGCAATTTTTTAACCATAAGTATACTAATTTGTGGTTAAATGATAAATGAATCTTTTCTGTATGGCATTAAACTAAATTGTCAAATCTTTAAAATATACTTAATACACAAAACTGACTTTTGTGGGCTTCAAAAACATACCTACAGTAATCTTAACAGAATGTTGCCCTTACTGAAAAATGTAAAAGTGACCAAGGTACAAACCCGAGGCACTAAGGCTGAATATATTAAATGCCAACGCATTTCGACCAGCAAGAAGGTCTTCATCAGGGCATAATCAATCAATTACATTTTTCAGTAAGGGCAACATTCTGTGAAGATTACAAGTTTAACCCTCATAGAGCATCTGTACTGCTTTTCTTTTACTTTTTTGTGACCAGTGAAGAGCTCTACCTCTTTTCTTCATCTGATACCTAGAGTAATGTTTTGTTTCATTCACACATATTTGAGTAACCCTTTATTGTTAGTCTGTCTACATCTCCAAAGCTCTATTCAGTCATCTCAAAGCTCTATCCAAATACTCTATTCCACCTTGTGATGTCATGAAAGAGTAGTTTTGAAGTTAACAGCTACCTTTTACCTTTAGCTCAGTAGAGAAGGGCAATTCCAGGCTGAAATGATCCAAATTATTCTAGTGAAGGTGTATGGAGTTTAAAAACGCAGTGGAGTACTTGCTATATATGCAGGGTTTGTGTGTTAAACATGAAACAAAACACAACTCCAGGTCTGTTTGTGATGAGGAAACAACATTATATAAAAATCATTAGATCAGTGTAATATGGGCTGTTTAATCTTGAATATGGCACCACCTTTATTTGTTTGCTTCTTATTGACTTCTTTATTAGGTCTGTATTTTCTATGTACATAACACTGAAGTATGGAGTTAACATTAATTGGCTTCAGTGGATTGGTCAAAGGCCTGCATTCAGTCCCTTGGCATTTCATTCTGGATTAGAGCGGATTTATGTTTATCGATATGAGCTTGTGTAAGACTGTGTGTATGTAGCGAGTGGGCAGCAAGGGCAGAGGAACCAGTGCACGGCTCCCATCGCGTGTGGGAGTTTTCACACAAGCCAATTAGCAAGACAACTCATTAATGTTTCATCACTCCATCCTCCAATACGCCGAGAATAAAAGACAAAGGTGTGCAGAGTGGATCAAGGTTAAACACACTGAATCAAAAAGGAACGCTGCGGAATGTAAATGAGTAATACAATACAATGTAATATCCTGTAGATGTTTCAAATATGATGCAGGAATTTGCTAAGTCAAGGAAATACCAGGAAATGCTCTGCAAAAGCTCAGGTTTAGGTCTTTAAAAGAGAGATAACATGCATTTTTCTGGTATAATCTGTGATGGCTGCAAGATTAATCGCAAGTGAATCAAAATCAAATGTGATTCTTGTATTAGTTTGCCAGTTCATATTTCAGTCTTTTTGTCAATTTGCCTGGATGTGCTTAAGATGTCAGCTCTTAGTGAAACATGAATCATAAATGTAATCGCAATCGCAATGCTTATTGGAAAAATCTTAGATATTTTTTCCCCAAATTATTCAGCTTGAAACTATGTAGTAGTAGTAGTAGTAGTAGTAGTAGTAGTAGTCATTATAGTAGCAGTAGAAGTAGTCATAGTAAAAGTAATAGTTATAGTGTCGTAGTAGTGATGATAATGCATTTTGGGAAACGATTGTAACTGGTCAAAATGTCAATTTTGCTTTGTATGATCAAAGCACATTTAAGTCCTTTTAAATATGAAATTAATATGTATTTTATCCAAAAGAAAAGGGGAAGGTTTACACAAGCTTTAAGTTTCAACAGCATTTTACAAAGACTGAAATGTATAGTTAACAAAGTTTTTCGCACCTCTTTAACACCTATTTTAATCACTGAAGACATAAGTTAAAGTAATTTTAAATTCACTGTCATTTGTCTTACTCTCCAGTGGCCTATATTATACACTTGTCTAAGCATGTAATCAAAAACATGCACTTCCACCTACTACAGCACCTACCCCAGTGTTCCTTCATGTCCTGTTAGGAGGCAAACACTAATCTGAAACCAAAGAATTTTGGCGTTAATCCCTGGCTTCCCCAATTCTTCATGCCCTCCTCGCCTCTCAGGCCATGTGTGAGATGATAGAGTTACACCATTGTGAGGCTGAGAGAGGGAGAGAGACACAGAGAGCGGGAGAGAGAGTGGGATTCCTGGGTGTTTCTGTAAAAAGGACAGATGTTGTTTTGGATGAAAGTGAGACCAGAACGGTATGAGAAGTGGAATGCAGGGCAGTGGTGTAACTTTAAAGACTTTTTTGACATGCAGGTGTGACAAACAAAACATGAGTGAATCCAGCAGCGAGGCCTGGAGAGTCATTTGAGTGGAGTTTGAAAGGTTAATGTGAAAAAGTTGTTACTGATGATCTGGTTTTCCCATTTGAATACAAAGGATACAATGTCTTACATGTTGGCAGTGGTGGATTAGCAGTAATGAATGGCCCTGAGTCCACTTTTGGTGTTTTTTTTTTTTTTTTTTTGTCATTAAAGGAAATTGTTGACAGTGATTTATCTGAGAACTAATCAGACTAAACATGAATGACCCTTACCTGGCACAGGTGAGATCACACAGATTTTGCCTTAATTCTGCATTATCTAGACATCTGGTTTATTTTTCACCTTCTTATATAAAGAAATAATAAATGAATAAACTATTATAAAGCCTTGCACATTCAACATTTAAATATTGTGTAGTGTGACTGAATAATGACTAATTTAGTGCTTTGAGGGGATTCGACAAACCGGTAAGGCGCATTACAAGTGTAAGGCATTATTACTGTTGTTGTTGTTTGTATCAAAGTTCAGAAATTTGGCTATATTTCAGGGGAATGGTACAGATTAAAATTCTGCACTGTTTATGTTCAGCAAAGTTAAATTGCCAGCCTTTTTTTTTTGTACTTGTTTTAATGAAACCACATAAATCAAATAAAAACTGTGGTTAGTTTTTACCATATACGGCCCTGCCCTATTGTTAATGTAAACCTCAGTGCCCATAGCTTTAGTGCGTTTACATTCACAACATGTTTCCTCCATATGTCCCCAATAAAACACACAGTGGCGCCCCCTGCAGTTAGAAATCAAAGACCCCCTTTATTCCATTTACGACTATAACTGTCACAGGCACTGCTGTTGTAAATCGCATTGCATTGGCACAACTATCCATCATAGAGCCATAAACCATATGCTCACTGTTGTATTGGCCATATGTGAAGTGAAAGTCTATTTGTTCAGTATTTAATTACATGTTTTTAATAGCAGTGTATGTACAAATGTATATTCAAAAGGGAGTTGGTCTGTGTTTACAGGACTACATCACTAACAAGACAGTAGCCGGTGGGCCTGGCTTACATTTACAAGCCTTTCTCCTCCACCTAACCACTCTCACCTGTTAGAAAGAGCTTTGGGCATCTGCACTGGGCTCCAATCCAACATACTCAAGTGTAATTTTAGCCCCTATTTTGTTGCCAGAGCAGAATTTACCTAAGAACTGTAGTTTTTGTATCATATTTATGTGAGTACTTGCAGTATTCTGACATGTAGTGATGAATTGGACATTATAATAAGTTGTTTCTTGACAGGCCCGAGGCTGTTCTGTGGTACGGCCCACTGTAATTACTGTCAGCATACACACAGACATCATATATCTCCTGCATAACCAACCCGACACATGAGGAGTTACCACTGGAATAAAGAAGATGTGTTACGGCCGTGTAATAACTATTTCACTGCATCAGCAAGTACTTGAGCACATCTACAAACCTACAAACGTAATCCAGGTAACTGTAAGGCAGCTGGAGATATGGGTATAGGAGTGAGTCTTCATTCATCGTTATTCATATGTTAAAGCAACACTGTGTAGCCTTCTGGAGGTGGAAGACATGTTTTTCTCTACAGTTACATTTTGGATGTTTAGAAATTGACATAAGCACTACAGAGACACCATATATATGTTATACGTAAAACAACAACAGCAACAAAACAAAAAAAACTTTGTAAAATAATAAATTCTTATAATAATACCTAGGGATGTAACAATATCCAAATCTCTCGGTACAATATTATCATGATATGCATCTCGCGGTATAATATTTATTGTGATATTTTGGAGAGGCTGATGTAATTGTAGATAGGACACTTTTTTGCTTTTAAAATACCAAAGATTATATATAAGATTTTGGTGTGAATTATTTCGGTCATAATCCCAAAAATTCTAGTAAAAAACATATTTCTTGATGTTGTTTGCACTGAAATGAATCATGGGATATGTAGTTCCCCATGTTTATAAGCTGTTGCTACTATCAGAGCATATATTTAAGCAAAGGAACTTGTAATTTGATATACAGTATTGTGATTTTATTGTGAGACTTTTGATGATACAATAATAATAGTTCGGTTATTGTTACATCCCTAGTAATAACTGATAATATTGCAATGTCATGGAAATATGCAAAATTAGAAATGAGAAGATGGAGTATAGTCTATAATAAAAACAAATCAGGAAGCAAAAAGCAGTCTCTAAGCACATTTAAAGGGGCATTATGTAACTGTTCTGATGTCAAGTCCACCACCTTATTGTCTCCATGGAGATAATGTTATTGCTTTTCCTAGAATGTTCCATTATATGACATTAGACGTATCTCTGTCCATAGAGACAGCAGGTGATGCCATGTGGTGAAGTTACAGGTCAGATCTGTGGAGAGGCAACCACAAGAAATGCAAAATTGAACATTCCGGTAAAGCCATATTTTCAATGGAAACAAGCAGTTAGGTAGGAGAGAAATTACATAATGCACCTTTAGGCACATTTCTGATAGATGTTCTCACCACCCACTCCTACTAATAATATTACTCTGGAAGGCATGTTAGTTTCAAGCCACAGAATCCTTTGTCGGAATGTCTCAATATAATTTGTGATGCTTTTTAAAGAAATGATTAAAAGAGCAGGTTAAACTATAGAGCAAAACTAAAACCAACAAAAACAAACTTGTTGGCTGTGGCTGGACTTATTAGAAAGTGTAGCACATGTACTGAAGCTCCCTCTCGTTCCTCTCCGAGCAAACCTGCTTAAGTGATTAGGAAAATATACAAAAGTTGTTTTGGAGGATGTTTTCGTGGTTTGTGTTGCCTTGAGTTCATATTTTGCTACAGTAAGCACCATGGTCTGGACTGGGAACTGGGGAAATTCCTCTGAGAGTGGAAGGAGGGCTGCAGGAGGGCTGAGTCAAGTTTGGGTGAGTTGGGTTTATGTCGTTGTAGACTCTTTCTCTACAACAAACAGACAAATAAATAAATAATGATGTGAACTGTAGGCACTGCTCTGTCTGAGGCTTTAGACTTTAACCTGAGCTTTGTTTTAACACAATCTGACCAGAGTTGATTGAAACTACAACAGGTGAAGTGAAATGTGCTGTTAAACAAATCTCTGACATAAAATTACAGTCCGTACAGACTTTCAGTTAGTCAGTCTCACCTTTTTGTTGAAAATCAAACAGCTAAACAGGATCATGAATGCTTGTGTTGATCACAGGCTCCTAAAGATGTGTTGTTTAAGTCCATTGTGTATTTTTTCTTTGTCATCAACATAACTGCTAAATAACGTTTTGGCAAAAAAAAGCCTTCAACAGATATTTTTTGGCTTTGAACTACAGTATGCAAAAAAAGCAAGAAAAATATCTGACGAAGGCTTTTTTTTGCCATAACTTTACTTAAAAATAAAAAACCTTTTGCACATTGACCATCTGAGTGTGCCATGCATTTTTTCGCTTTTATCTTGCTGCTCTTTGCATTTGCAACTCTACAAGAATTTCAGTGTTCATTTTCTGTTTCTTTTGATTGAACTGCTGAAAGTTACACCATACACATACATACATGATGTCACTGCAGACTATCAATAATGGTAGTTATATTTAAAAGTAGAGCGTCTTTTTGGGTGTTCCTTGGCTGTGTTTACTTTTTATATAAACGCTAATGGCCGATTTCCATAACCCGTTCCATCTCAAGCTCTGTAAAAAAAAAATCTATATTTACAGATGTATGAATGTTCAGTTTCAAAGATATCTAGACATAGACAGATAAAAGGTTGATGTGACAAAATTAAAAGCAAGTTCTATGGCTTCAGGATTCCATATTCCGTCTGCTGTATGATATATCAGAGGTGAAGGCTGTGGCCTTGTTTGTGGATACAGTCCATTATGGTGCAGTGGTGAGCCTGGAGCCTGGAGCCTGCCCTAAATCCCTGGCCCAGACACTTATTATTACCAAACAACCCACCTACAGAATGACTCACTGTGGTCAACAGCATACAAACAACAAAGATGGCCGCCATCAGAGAGCTGGAGGTTAAAGTTTTGTGAGATTGCTGCTCCGAAATGGTGTTGATGTTTTCCTTATCGCACGGCTTATTTTATCAGACGCTGCTGACTTCCACATGTTTCCAATAGCCTCTAAACCTGATTATTTAACACACTTTTGGCCAAAGACAGCAATTGCTGCAGAGATAAAATATATAAATATGCAACTTTTCTGGAGGTGCTGGGCCCTTAATGCCCCAAATCTTCCACAGATTAAACTGATCTAACCTGTAGTGTGGGAGTGTCACCAGTTTGTCTCCATGGAGATTGGCAAGTTTAATGCTATACTTTCGGATAGAAAGGTTACACAATGCACCGAGTTAAACTGTAAACCATTCCTTACCTACAGAAAAGTCTTCTATACAGTACTACAATACTATAAAAAATCTATAAGGCTATTGCTACAACCATTGCCTCACACTGACATCTTGATTAAATGGTAAATGGTCACATTTTTCTGTAGCACTTTTCCACCTTCAAGGCACTTTACATCAACTAAACCCATTCAAACACACATTCACGCACCAGTGTACGAAGACTCTGGGAGCAAGGTGCTTTAAGTGTCTTGTCAAAGCATATCTGAGAGCTGCAGACCAAGATACATTTTAAATAGTTGTTTTTCAGCACATTTACCTACAGCAAACTCATCCAATTTTCGCAATGTTTTTCATAAAAGAAACTGTGCCAAGATCATCAGAAACCACTATGAGTCAGTCTGGCTTTCTCCACACAGGCTGAAATACCCAGCGTTGGTGTATGAGGCGGTATAGAGCAGTATGGAGTCTACTGAGGACACATGCCCACTGCCCTAGCCTCACGTAGCCTCCTCTAGCCTCACACAGCCTGCTCTGTCTCCGCTCTCTGCCTCCAGGATCTGTGCTTTTGTGCTGTCCTCCTGCGGGGGCTTATGCTGAGTTTAGAAGACATCCTGTGGTACAGAGCTGGCACTAAGCCCAAGTAAAGGTAGTTTTTCTCCCATTATCATCTATCTTCTCTGGATCATCTAACTGCTTGATATGAGAACATAGACTGTACAAAGAAGTGGACTAAGCGAGCGTGACGTCACCCATAGTGTTCAGCTCCAGTAAAATGAAGCTCACAAGGCTATGGGGCGAATTTGGAGCCAAGTAAATTCGTAAAATAGTAAAAAAAAAAAAAAAAAAGACTAAATAGCGAAATAAAAACAGCAAGATTATGTAGAGTGGGTTAATACGAACATTTTAAGACCAAAATGAGCCAGCACTAAATCAAAACAAACAAATTAGAGATGAACTACATAAGCAAGCCTGTTCTAAAGATTTGGAAAACTATTTGGTACTGGAAAATAGACAGAGCATAATAGACAAAATAAAGACCAAATGTCACAAAACAGGAGTTAAAAAAAATGGGAAAAAATATTAAATGTGTTGTAAAAAGTTTGGAAAAACACATTTAATATCAGGTCAGCCAACATTAGTATATCCACAGTACTAAAGTTAACAATTACATAACAGAATTTTTTTTGTTCAAATGAAAAAAGAAAAAAAACAAAGACCTGCAACTTATCTAAAGCGACCATTTCCGGACTAGTCTTATTTTCTCAACCTAATCAGAGCTTATCACACGAAGAGAGACCAGAGTGCTTTTCCTTTTCCTTCTTTGTCAAATTGAAAATATATCGGCCGGCAGCTGTTGGAAATCTGGACAGGATGATCTCATAGAAGAAAAAGTCCAGCGCATATGGTTGTAAAGCACATTCCAAGGATTAGATGGTTTAAAGCTCCTATATCTCATGTGAAAGGGAAAACCCAAACTCTCCCTCTGTTTGTAGTGTGTGTGTGTGTGTGTGTGTGTGTCTGTGTGTGTGTGTGTGTTTTACTGTATTGTGTGTTTTGGCAAAAGGTATCTGGGATGGCTCTGGCACACTTCCCACAGTCTGGAGGAGGTGTGGATGAAGAAATATGTAACCATGACAACCAGAACACTAACACAGTAGGCATGTTGAGAGATGCACCAAGTTGGACTTTTCAGTTTTGTCTTTTCAGAATGGTATTCCACAGAAGAGTCGTGTAATGTGGCCCATTCTCTACGCTGCACATTCAGTAACAATACTAATGCTATCTACTTAACCTCCCATAGTGATCAACAAATGATTTATACCATTGTTTCCCAAAGACTGGACTCTCAAGTTGGTCACAAAAGATTTTTTTGGGGGGGGGTTGCCTTGTCATGATCTGACACTGATCTGCATGTTGCGCTCTCCTCCTGCACCCCAGACTAGAACAAGCTACAAAAATACAGACAGGCGTTTTATTGACTGTTTAGTTCCAATATTGCTGGTTCAATGAAATCTTGAAAGGAAAAAGAAATGGGCTGAAATGGGACCCTTTTATTGTTGGTTCAATTACTGTTTTTCATTGTTTAAAAGTTAGTTTAATACTAATTGTTCAGAGAGACACGATCACTCAGTCAACAATAAAATATTCTCTAAAATAATGGTCAAATTTACCTTTATTTTGTGATTTACGAGCACTGTCTTTTGACTTGGGCGTGAACATTTGTGACTTTTAAAATATGAGTCCCCAGAAAAAAAGTTTGGGAAACACTGATTTATACTGTACATTAGGCTCATTTTATGTCAGATGTCCTTCCTGAGGGGGACAAAAGTACATTGGTTTGTGAGGGGGCCTCTATTTTCTGTAGTTTCCTCATTTCAAACATGCCTGGAGTTGAGTTTTGTTTCATTCACACATGTTTAACCCTGCATAACCCTGCGTATTTAGGCCGGGTTCTTTTCTCAAATAGAAAACATTCTGTTCTACCCTGTGATGTCATGTGGTAATACAGCAAGTGCTCCACTGCGTTTTAAACTCTATACATCTTCACTGGAATCATCTGGATAATTTCAGTCCTAGAATTGCCAATCTCTACTGAACTAAAGGTAAAAAGGAGCTAACAACTTGAACACTATCACTACATGACATCACAAGGTGGAACAGAGCATTTTGAGCTTGTAGACTGACAGATGTAGACAGACTAATAATAAATCAAAACTCTAGGTATGTTTTTGACAAGTTAAGGAACTTTAAATACAGTTTTGTAGTTTCTACTTCTATCTGGTGTCTCAAGAACTGAAAGTGTACAGGCCTAAATTTAAGACCATGTTATGCTGTACTAACACAGTAAACAGTGAAGTTGTAGATTCCAAATGTAAATACGGATCTCTGTACAACACAATGGCAAAAATGGTAAATTAAAAGTTGAAAAAATAAACAACAGTACTAAAATAAATCCAGAATATGTTGATATGAAATGAATAAATATCAGCGGTTTTGCCACACACAGTGCCTTGAACCCTGTCCTAACCTGAGCCTCCGCCTTCACCCTGTTCTGTTTATACACCTCAGCTGTGCGCTGAAACCTGCTCGAACATAAAGGACTGTGGGATTTTGTGATGTGATGTGAGAAAATCCAACATGCTGAAGTGGTTACAAAAGAGAATGTGAGGAAGGAGAGGAGGAGGTCTGAGAGGTGAGCTGTGTCCAGAGGCAGGACAGGCCTATAAGAGGATGAAGCCGGTCAGAGGTGAGGCAACAGCTCCCCCTGGGGCAAAGAGCAAAGAATACATGTACAGGGGAGTTAACAATCATTGGTCCATAACAGATGGATCCAGAATGCTGAAAAGTTTGTACAGTTGCCATAGCAATTAACAATTCCAACATCAACAGGCCTCAAAATGACACGATATACTGTAACATGAAACTCAAACCAATGAATATACACATCAACAATTTTGAGCAAACACAGATTACAACTATAGATTTCTGTAGTCATATATACGTTTTATATCAACACTTCAATTATCACAATAAATCAATGATATTATTACTTTATATTCATTATTTCATTATGATTTTTGTCTGTCTTATACTGACAACAAAGTGTTTTCTTAATGCTGACACTCTGAGATTTGTAATTGAATTGTATTTGAATAATTTTTTTCTACTGAGCCTTCTGCATGTAAGTGTTTATATATATTTTTTTACTTTGACATGCAACATTGAGAAAAAAATATTGTGTGTATCAAACTACTGGACCACTCAGGATTCAAAGAACCCAAGAACCTCCATAACATCATAACATGTTTCTTATCCCATTTTTCTCACAAGCATCTTTCATTCTTTTATGTGTTTATCAATTCACCTTTACAACACCCATTAACCAGGGACCTTTGGGTGCAGAGCAACTCCAGGGCAGGAAATACAACACACGACTGATTCATTACGGTAAATCTGTGTCCCTTAGCACCTCGTAACCCTTCACAACATACACACGTAGCTGCGGCCGCCATCTTGGACATAAACTCCACACACATTCATTCTTGATCACTGTTCCGTGGATGCGGTTCTACCTCTGTCATTATTTCTCCATTTGCGGCCAGTCCTGCAGCTGTCCCATGCGCCACAAGCATTCATTTAAGACTTCAACTAAAAGCTAGTTTAAGGTAAAGGGTGGTTAACTATAAACAGAAGCCACATTTCAGAGTAAATACAAAAGTGCACACTGAGGAGGAACTGATTTGAATGTGTTTGTAATGAGAATGAATGTGACATAAGATCCTTCGTGTAAAATTGTTATGAAAAAAGCAAGCCAAAACCACATACAGGATCTGAGGAGCAGAGACCACAAAGCTACAGGAAATACACCCTTCTGGAAAAGACAGTCCACCCAGATCCAGGACATTTTGGGCTCTCAGTGTCAGTGGGAATAAATGGTACAGACATATAGAACTGTGCTTAGACTCAATAACATCTGGTTCAGGGGTAAATGCTTTGACTCTTTATAGAATAGTGTTAGTTTGCTGACCTCTTGTGGTTACACTATTGTCCCTGTACAGAAAGTACGCTCTTGCATTTGACCCATTCAATTTAATGTCATTGGGGAAGAGTGTCAAAGTGTTCAAGTGAAACCAAATTTTAATCTATGTTCATGGTCAGAAGAACCAAGAATGGAAGATTAGGAAGATCGCCAAGAGAACATGAAAACTTGGGTATCGAACCTAGAAACCTTCTAGTTACTAACCAGGAATATTCACCAATTAGCTATTGTGAAATGTGACAAGTTAGTTCCAATAATGGAATTAGGTAGAATTTTTCTCTTTTTAATAACATACATAATAATACTGATAGATATTTTTAAGACCTTCTGATTCTGAGATATATTTTTTATTACTTTGTTTCTATGTTTTATTTTATTTTACATACATTTAAATAATAGACCTTTGTCACCTGACCGTAATGTTAGTTTTGCTCAGAAGTAGTTCACTAATGTTACTGGATAAATTCTTCACGGACAGAATATATCCTTTGTCGACCTTGTTGGATTAAGATTTGGTAATGGGTAGGCAGATTTATGAAGCAGGTGGAAAATACACGAGACAGTTCCACAGATATTTTGCCATAGAAACTATTAATGTAAGCGACGTTTACCCTTTACATCGAGGCACTTCCAGCCATTGTGGCACACTTCCAGGTCTATTATGCCTTATTTGACACCAGTCTCTTGCTATTTTGCTGCTTATTTAGAATGTATTCTTACCATTTATATTTTTTTCTCTTTGTTATTATAATATATTGTGATGTGTGAGCTGCTGAGTCCAAATCATTTGCCTTGTAGATAAATAAGGTCTAAGAGCTTCAGATTCCCTTTTACAAATTGGTACACTTTCTCTGATGAAATATCCTAGACCCAATGAAAATATGAGCTCAATAGCGTTAGTAAAAACATAATTTTTACTAATAATGTTACCCTTAAAACTGAAAATGAAATGTCAATTTGATTTCTTAGACGCCCAGTAGTCATGAGAATTTTATCTTATTTGTAAATGGTAAACAAACAGCTCTTTCCACCGGGGGCACTCATGGTCAGGAGGTTGCCAAACTCATCTTGTCTCTGCATAATATGTAATTTCTAGCGCTAATACCCATTCATCCACGGATATGGTGTTGGCAGTCCCAGTAATTTCTGTTGCCAAAATTCACACAATGTGGAAATACGTATTTTGATGTCTTAGTTTGGATTATTTTCAATTCATTTAGCAGCTAATTCAAATTCTTTTCATGGCTGCTGGGGCTGATGGGATGTGGTTCGGGGTTGAGGAGATAGGGGAGTGTGAGAAAGTGTCTGGTCCTGCTGATACGGCTCCGCTGAGACCTCTCTGAACTGAGGTCATCCCCCGCTCGGTGACAATCGTACATCATGCCTGACATCACCGTGCCATCACACCATAGCGTCGTCAAGGGCAACGGTAAACAGGAAAACCCAGTGTGTGGATATCGTTGTAGAGGTACCAATGGTCAAAGCTAAAAAAAAATCCAAAAAGTTTCAAAATCACAAAATGTTGTTGTATCCAAGTAGGTTTTGATTTCGATTATGTAGTTCTCCATGAAATTTAGAAATAGACCGATATATGGGTCCGATATTTAGACTTTTTAGCGTATCAACTGTAAATTTCCAGCATAGATATTTTGTTTTGGTCAATCTGGTGCTTAAAAACACACACAAAACTTTATATTAACACTTTAAAATAAAGAGACAACTGCACCACATAGCTCTCTTGTGATAAAATGGGCTCTGAGTGAGTTCATTTTAAATTAAAATTACATTATTTGGGGGAAATATCATCAAAATTGGCCTAAAAAATAAAATTAAATAAAAAAAATATCGGCAGTGCTTATCAGCCATTGTATCAGAATCAGCCATGAAAAAAAACCTCAACAAATATACAAAGATATGAAGATTTGTTCAATTACAAGGACACAACAATTAGACAAAATAATGTATTTCAGTGTGTTTGCCTAATTTAGATCATAGATTTCAAGAAAATGTAGAAGAGAATCTGTAGAAGAGATTAAACTTCTAAAATTCCTTCTCAATGAAAACTTGAACATTCAGTCTCTCGTGTAATCATGCGAAATGAACTAAACATGAAAAATGACTTGAAACACATCCATAGAAACTGAGGCGTTAATAATTGTCTGTGATATATTTGTTGCTGGTTGGTGGCACTACAGTGGAGAGTTTCCTGCCCCCTGCTGTGCCAGTGTGTGCCTCTCTGAAGCTCAATGCCACCATGGTGCCAGCAGCAATCACAGCTCTTTGTATCCTCACAGCCCAACACAAAAAGAGCAGGCCCACAATCACCAGAGCTTATTCTACATCCAACCAGGAACAGCCCAGACTCTCCATTCAGGCTCAAGTACGAGACAGGATACAAATATGGAGACTGTAACTGTACTTATGGAGTATGACATTTCAACAAAATGGTGATTAAAATTAGAAATAGTGTGTTGAATATTTTTACTCAACTTAACAGTTTCAGATAGGGATGTAATGATATCCACATTTCTCAGTACGATACTTTCACGGTATACATCTCACAGTATGGTATTTATTGCAATATTTTGTGGAGGCTAACAAAATTGTGAGTATACTACTTTTCCTTGCCTTGACAAGCCTTCGGTTCTGTCATAATCTAAAGAATTAAGTTTTAAAGTGTATGTATTAATAATCTGCACTGAAACAGAGCAAAGAATCACGGTATATGTAGTTCTCCCTGTTTTTGTTTTTGTTTTTTTTAGCTATATCCCTGAACCATAACTATTAATTCAAGCAGAGAGGCTTGTAATTCAATATACTGTGATGACCCACGATATTATTGTGAGACTTTTGAAGATACGATATCATAATATTTCGGTTTGTGTTGCATCCCCAGTGTCAGATGTTGAGAAGGTCCCATGTCCACTCTAAACAAAGTGTAATTGAAAGGACACATATTGTGACTTATCTGACTTTTTAAGCTTTTAGCAATGTTATAATGAAGTTTAGTTCATTCACACTGAGCCTTGGAAATCTATCAGTTTCAATTTTACCCTGATTGTTACGTCAAAGGTATACTAGTAAATCCTGTGCATGCCGTTTTAAGTCCATCATCCATACATCATCTGCAAGACAAAATAAGAGCATTTCTGTCATTAAAACTTCATGTTTATATTAGCATGCCAGTCATGTTACTTGAATGGCTAGATTTTCTTTTGTTCATTCTCACTGTTACTAGCAGATACCTCGCTTCTTACAATTTTAAGTTCATGAAATGTCAAGGCAAAGATACTCAGGAGCAACATCATTAGTGAAGCAGTTTCATACAATATAGTGTTAAACCTGTTTTTGTTCATGGACACGACCAAGTTACAGGTCAGACAACAGGCAACTCCGCTCACAGTCTAAATACATGTTTTTCAAGGTATTTTTCAGCTATAAAACCATGTGTAATTGAATGCATGTTTAATGTCATACTGTGGAACATTCCAGGCAGAGCAGTGATATATCCATAGCAGAGGTGGGGACTTGCAAGTCGTGACTTACACTTGAGTTAGACTTGACTCGCTATTTTTAGGACTTGAGACTTGACTTGATAAAATGGACTAAGACTTGGGACTCAACTTGGACTTGAAGATCAGTGCCTTGAGAAGACTTGAGAAGCACTTTTAAATCGTAACTCTTTCTATTTTGAATGAATGATTCACATCTTGTCAAGCCATTTAAAAAGGAAAAATTAACAAAATTTAATTCTACAACTCTTATATACTCATAAATACTTGCATATAAATATATTGTGATTTTTAAGTATTTATCTTAATTTATCTTAAAAGTCAAATAAATTTCAAAAATCTAATCTATATTTAGATATCTATATCTATTTATATCTATATCTATATTTGGAACTTTGGTTTACAGACTTGAAATGACTTGAAGCTCAAAGCAGATGATTTGGATTTGACTTGGACTTATGGGCCAGTGACTCAACTTAGACTTGCTTGTATTTGACTTGGGACTTGAGGTCAGAGAATTAAGACTTACTTGAGACTTGCAAAACAACAACTTGATCCCACTTCTGATTCATACGAACAAAGAGGAGACGGAACCCCAACCGAAAAGTCACACAGTGAACCTTTAAGACGGATCAGCCACGGTCACTCCATCTATTGTCCCTGAAATCTGTGTCATCTAATAGGGAGCAATATTTCTCTTTTATGTCATGACACGTCTCTGAAAGATTTTACCCCAAAAACACGAAAAAAGCCTCTCTGATCAAAACCAAATGTAGCGTGAATGATGTGGGCATCCAAGTGCATCCAATTCTCCACCACAAAGTCATTCAGGGCAAAAACCAAAACAGCAAACTACAGAATAGACAGTGCACAAAATTCTCCTAAACATGGAAAATGCACTCTATTTGTTTTTTGCGTTGTGACCTGCAGTGAACTGACTTTGACTGACGCTGGAGTCAAAGGAGAGATGTCTGTTTGTCAAGATAAAAGCCCGCAACATAAAACGCAAGAGATCAAAAAGAGGAAAAAAGATTCGAACAGACCTATCCTCTCACCAAAGAGGATGAAATAAACATGGGAACTGCAAGAATTTTCCACAACTACGTCAAGACATGTCCAAAAAATAATTCGATCTTTGTGGTCAGTATTAGAATTGAAAATACAACCCTCTCCAATCTTTGACTTCCTTTCTTGCAGCTGTGGTCACCCCTCTGTTCTCCCTTGGGTGCTGTACAGTATATGTCATTGTTGGATGCGGAGTGTTGACATCATTGCTGAGTTAATGTTTTTGCCTGGACCTAAACAGACGACAGCTTTGTCACAACTCGCACTTCTCTAATGCTGATTGTTTAGCGTGGCACCGCGGTAACGCTTATGCCATCATGACCATTGGATCATGAATGAAGTCAGAGATGCTTACAAGGATGATCTCAAGGCTGGACAAAGCGTAGTTTTGTGTTAATCAGGAAAATAACAACTATTTTCCATGCTACGCTAGCTTAAAAAGAAATTCAGTAGGTCTAAGTTTGTAAATAATACATTACATTTTAGTGCAATTGACATTTTGGAGCTGATGTCATCAACATGAACACTCCAGATTTCTCAGATCTGGCGAAGATTTTTCAGATCAGGTTTTTCATCTTGTTTCCAGATTTATTATCGATTTACTATTTCTGAAACTGCTTAATTCTAGTCTAGAAGTAGTTTATTTTAAGATAACTTGTCAAGTAAAATGATCCTGCTGCATGGACAGATAATTTCACTACTTTTAAATCATTTTCTGATAGACTTAAGTGTTTATGTCTTAAATTTTGGCCAAGCTTTTTGCAGTAAAGCCAACTGAAAGCACTACTCTATTAGACCTAATCTGAGCTTTATTTTTACACAACCTGACCAGAAAGAGCTGATTTGGTTGGAACTACAACAGATGAGATGATTTGTGCTGTTAAACAAGTCTCTCATGCATAAAATGACAGTATTTTTTTCAAAATTCAAAACTGGGACAAAGCCGGGTTGGATTAAATAAATTGTGAAAAGAGTGCGTAACATTGTCCATTGTCGACACAGTTTGGGTCATAATCTGAGGGACTTCTGTTGGTGGTATTTTTTTTTTCTTTTTTTCTCATGGTCATTTTCAAGATTGGTTTTCTGTATTTTTGCAAAAACAAATGACAATATCTCCTGCTCTTTACTGTTGGCAGGTATCAGATTGGTCAAAATAGGAACACTAGGGATATTTCTTGGATAAAACTGAGACAAATCATTGGTATCTGCTGGGACAAGGGACACAGGGCTCAAAACTGGAACTGTCCTGGGTAAAGAGGGACGTCTGGTCACCCTAAATTACAGTCACAAGCTACCTAGCATTAGCCTACAGTTTTTCAGTTAGTCACTCTTATCATTTTTGTTGAAAATCAAACACCTAAACATGATCATGAACGCTCATATTGATGACAGGCTCCTGAAAATGTGCTGTTAAAATCCATTTTGTATCTTTTCTTGAGTTTTCAGAGCTCTAAACGTTTTTTGTCAGTGTTTGCTAATGTGCTGATTATGATAATATGTCACCATAGAAACTGCTGAACATTCCACCCATAGAAATGCATTTTAGAACCTCCCCAGTGTGATGTATCAATAGCATTAGCCTCTGACTTGCAAACTAGTTAAATACATGTATAGTAATATGATAGCATGGGTGGCAAACATTAGCGTGTAAAAATTGAAAGCTTGTTTCTTTGAATGTCACAATTAGCATAGAAGCGCAAGGCTAAATACTGCCGTTTCCTGACTTTTTTTTTGTTATGGAGAGCAAAAGTGAAATCACATGACAGTACTGTTTAGTTAAAGCGACTTTTATTATTGTAATACTCATGTAGAATTATTTTGGTTGTGTTTCTTCCAGTGTATTACACACTGGTTTTGCCTCAGTCTTGGCCTTGTAGTTTTCAAATAGTGCCAGTCAGTCTTGGCCTCTGTGTTAGTTTGGTCTATGTTTCGTGCCCCAGTTAATTCACTCAATGTTAGCAACACATTGAAACTGTAACATAAAAAAACAAAAACAAAACAAAACACTGCCACGTGCATTGTACCATCATTTTACCTTGGCTTGTCAAACCTTAGCTCATAACAAACACGAGCGTCCTGAATAAAACTACTTTTCACATGGATGTTTTGCAGCTGGGCTCTCGAAGAACTCACACATGGCTCAAAACCAAACAACTGTTCTCTCATCTCTCCGTTCCCATCGCAGGAGTGAAACCACGCAGATGTGAGGCGGTCCCTGCGCTGGTTAGCCTCGCGCTAATGATGTCAGCATCCACCTGTTGCCATGGCGCTGGTCCCTGCCGTGCCTTGGTGGGACTAGGCGCAGTGAAGTGGCATTTCAGCTGGCAAGTCAAGCCAACGAAAAGTACAGACACAGTTAATATGATCCAATGTGTGTATTTGGGCTTTTCATTATGGTTTGTGCAAAGGACAGGCCTGTCAGTCGTCACATGAGCCGTAAGAGGAGTGACAGGAGACAGGAGCAGTTTTGACAGCCAGGCAATGTCGTTTTAGAGAATGTGATTTAAGCTCAAGTCTGACTAAAAAGTTAAATACCATCAGTGGAGCGTATAGACGACTTCATAATTCCTTCCGACAGATGCATGTATTTGCATGTATTAAACTAAATCCAATGGAGAGTTCACATATATTCCATACAGCATATTTGAATAAATAGGCTATAAATAAGATAGAAATGTATAGTGTGCTATATGGTTTGTTCACAGTTGATTAGCTTCTCCTGTTTTGGAGTTTGGACTAGGTCTGTCATGATAATTACTACAGTATATCGACTTACCATTCAATATATCAAAGATGAAACTATATGCAGTATTTTGAGAGTCATTACTTATCATGTATATGTTTTTTTCTGTAATACAATAAGATTTTAGTTGTAGAAGGTTGAATAACTAACTTCTATGGCTGATTATTGGTTAATTCTGCTGTTTATTTGTTGCAGCTCATGCCTTTTAATGATACTATTTAAAAATGTTTACTTGTATTATCCTGCTCTATTGTTATTGTGTCAGTGGCGTAAAGTAGTTTCAATATTCAAATTTCTTGCGATATTTCTGTGTAGCAATATATTGTACTTCAAAATTTCTTAGACTTTGACAAAGTTTATTAATCCACAAGGGAAATTATTTCATATTTGTTCTTATGAGAGGCCTAGTTTGGACCAGATCTGAACCCAGCCTGAACCAGGTCCATAACCAGGTCCAAACTTTACCTAAAAAACAGGCAACAGCCATCATAATGCAATTTGAAAAACCATTGTGCAATATTATTTTTTGACAAATCATCCATTGCAAAATTTTGAGTTACAGCAACTTGGCCACAGTGAGAAAAAGCGCGCATGACCTCATCCACAGTACAAGCTGGCACCTGCGTCTGAGCGAGCATGTGTCCAAGGCTGTATGGGTTCAAATCCGTCCATGCATTTGTTCAAGGGACCACTTCCTGGCTTTGCCCCTGCATATCACCCATTCACAAACACAGTGTCAAAAGCTTCCTTTCCTGCCCAACGGACCAAACCTTCCGACGTGAACTCTTGTCTTACACCCTTTCCTCCTAGTCGAACCCCTCCTGCATTGCTCCTTCCGCTCCCCCTTTCTTGTCAGCTGCTGTGGAGGTCCAGATGTGAGCTGGACAGGAAAACCGAAAGGAGATCCGCACCTCCCCAGTGACAAGCTTCATTGTGCAAGACCTTTGAGACGAAGTTTGGAGACGCGAATGCACAAATAGTTATGCATCTCAAACAATAGAGTCCCTCTAGACAACAAGGCGCGATTGTTCGATCCCAGTATGCGATTTTGTATCTGGCCACGAATCAAATGAATGGACTACAACATCTCGCGGTATAAGTGTTGATATTTGTTGGCGTTTTCACAAAAGGACTTCGCCAAGGCTTTTGTTCATGGCTGCCGACAAGGATGCGATCAATATAAAAGATGTATTGCTGAAACACAGTGTGCCAACCAGAATCTTGGCAACAATTTGTAAACCAGCAGAAGCTAAGCAATTACTAGCATGAAAAGGTAATTACTGTTAACCATTTGAAAAGAGCCAACAATTGAAAACACATGTACAGCCGCACACCCACTTTGCCATGTGGGATAAGGCAAAAAAAATGTGAGTCAGCAAACATGAAAAGTTGAAGTAACAAAGAAACTAGAAATGTAGTGCCTTATATACAAGTTACAAGTTTAAATACGTTGATGATAAAGTGACAACATCATAACTAGTAAAGTCAGTCAATGAAAGTTTACTTAATCGTGTGAGTACTTACCCGGAGTTGGACAAAGCTTCAAAAATTCCCAAAACTTGAGACTAAGAAAGAAAGCAACAAGTCGTGTACAGTGGGGAACAATGCATGACTACTGAGGCACAGTGGTCCAGTCATTCGGCTCCGCTCACATGGGACGGCCAGAGGAAAGGAGGGGAGAGGGAGGGAGAGAGGGAGAGAGTGAGGAGGAGGAGGGCTGGACTCAGGATAGACTACAGTGCTGGGCTAAGGGGAGGGCTCAGACAGAATGAATTTGGGCATTTCTCTTGCTCTGGTTCACTACCCTATATTCTGTTTTTGGTGCGTGTCCCACTTTCCACAATAAGTATATTCTGTTATTTCTATTAAAGTCATTATGTGCAGAAGAATTATACAGAACATGATTTTTCCCATAATTTCTGCTTGGCTCTTCAATGCCGGGAATATAAGGGCTGGGTAAGAGTTTCCATTAAGCAGTGTCCTTAACCGCACAAACGTACTGACATCCTGCTAATTCTAAGTGAATGGAGCATCACAGCAACAACATGATGAATTATATTTTATGTTTTCTGGTACAACTATGAAGTCTTTAAAAGTGCACAGTGTAACTTTTCTGGTCTGTCACTTGCTTGTATCCATGAAGATGTTATTGCTTTGCCTCGAATGTTACACAGCACAGGATTAAACATCAATTTATTTCATTACAGGTCTTTTAATTGAGGAAAATATCACAGAAACATGCATTCCTACTGTTACTGGGGTCACCTCTTCATAGATCTGACCTGTACCATGGCCTGATGATGTAAAGTTTATTATCCTACTGCACATTCAAGCCCATACAAGTAGGTAGTGGATGCTCTACCAGTAAAGTTACTCAGTGCATCTTTAAGCATTATTTTATGTAATATTTCATAGTAAGATCTCATTTGGAGTAATTTTGATCATCGCTGGTACTGCTTTGAAGATTGTATTTGCTAAATGCAGTGCAAGCAAAGTCAAAAGTATGTTTAGAATCTTGCCCAACCATCTTCATTCCTTTCTTTTAATAGCCCAATCTCACTTTTCCCATGACCTTTGGAATTCCTTAGGACGCACAATATTCCAAATTGGGACGATTTTCTCCTCTGCTTTCCCCCTTTGTTTTCCCCTTTGTCCCGAGTTAACATTGGATCTTATACTGGTGAGTAACTCCTTCAATTAATTGTTGTTTTAAGCCGCTTCAGGTTTCCCATTCTCCAGATCGTCCTCCTGCCCTGTTTCGGCGCAGAAACTGGGACACTTGTGAATTAAGGCCTTTGAGAGAAGAGAGGGAAAAAAGGAGTCTAACCCAAACTTGAGAAGCCCTGTAATTTTCAGTTCTATGATTACACGGGTGCCCATCGTAGACAAATAACCCAAATGGAGATTGTCTATACTCTTTATTCAGCCAACTATGGTATGCATTTATTCAACCAAACATTTAGTCTCGGTGGGTATTGGCAGGTGCCGGTGAAGATGACAAAGAAGCTCTATGGAAACTGGCTTAACTAACGCTAACATTGTGAACATCTGGTAACAAGGCAAAGTGAGTTTTGGTGGAAATCCTTCAGTCAGCACCTTTGACATTATTGTTATGAAGACAAGATGCAGTCAGCTCTTCCCAGACTGTCTCTAAATGTGTTTGTCTGCGTAGTCTTCAAAAATGCTCAAACTACTCTTGAATATGAGTGTCTATTCCCCAAAAAAAATGTAAACAACAGACAATTTTGAGGTTACTTCGACTTGGTTTAATCCTCTTTAGACTTGAGTTGGTCTGTGTTTTATAAATAATGCATTTTTGTGTTGAGCTGTATCACATCCCATTGTTTTGGTGGTACTGTATTTAAATCGGTTTGAGCACAAATACAAATCTAAAGCCAAAATATTATATGAGGTAGGACATGAAAAGTTTCCGAAACACTTCACACAAACTGACATAGCTCTCAAGTTGCCAAAAACAGAACATTTTCAAAGCATAAATAGTACATTTTATAGACCACAAAGATATCGAAAAGCTGAACTAAAACTATTGCAGATGTACCAGCAAAGCAAAGTCTTTGATCACATGCTAATGGAGCTCTGAGGACGAAATCTGCCCAGGGAAATGTCAGACTAATTCTTGACGTTTGATGAAGTGCAGAGGTCAGGATTAGCATCAGATTAAGGAGACAATGACATAGTATCTTCCTTTATTAGATGCCATCACCGAAACAGATTGTCTCTCTAAATTTAAGATTACCAATACATTAAAACCACAGTACCCTAATTCTACTCCCCATGTAATAAAAAGCACTTTGCACGAAGATTGAGAGAATAAATGAATATGGGTTCCAACTTCAGTTTTAAAGGTTTTATATTACATAAAATGGACTCTTATGAGCTTTTAGCCATGTAAGAATGTTGTTACCTCCTCAAAAACAAACCTGGAGTTGTATTTTGTTTCATTCATATGTTTAATTAACCCTTTATTATTAGTGTGTCTACATCTCCAAAGCTCAAAATGCTCTGTTCCACATTGTGTGTCATGAAGCCATAGTTTCCCAGTTGACCGCTCCTTTTACCTTTAACTGACTGTAGTGAAGGTGTATGGAGTTTAAAAACACAATGGAGCACTTCCTGTGTTACCTACCACATGACATCACAATGTGGAACAAGCATTTTCTGTTTGAGAGAAGAACTCTATGCCTAAATATGCAGGATTTGTGGGTGTGAATGAAACAAAACACAATTTTAGTTATGTTTAAGACGAATAAACTACATTAGAACATAGATCAAAAAATACTTTAATTATGGACCCTTTAATGAACCTGTTTGTCATGGGTTTTAGCTTCAGATTATTTTGAGGACTTCACCATTCCAAGATACTGTATATTATTTAGTTTTATGCTGTTAATTGCTATGACAACAGTCCTAATGTGTGTAATGTGCTTCTCTGAGCTAACAACATCAAAGCTACGCCGCTTACTCCATAAGTAATACAATAATTAGCATTCTTTGGAGTTTGTATATTTGTGAATAATGTCCATTCATCTTTGTCTCTTTGGGTTAAACAGTGCAGATGATGTGATATGGGCCTACTGTCACTGCGGCCATCCTGTGTACCTTCTTCATAAGCCAGTTCAGGCAGAGCAGCGCATCCTGTTTAGAGCATCAGTCACAACATTTAGAGAAGTAAACGCACTGCAGAGGTCAGCATAAACAGGCCAAGAAGGAATTACAAAGAGGGACTTTCTACCATGAACGCTTTGGCCAAAATATATAAACAACAGTGTACAGGCATGTGCTGAATACAGATGAGGGAGAAATGCGGTCAACATTCTTCGCTCAAGTGGTCGCTGCGGATGTTTCCTGTGAGCAAGGGAAATTTGTCATGCTAATAATACTGTAACTGTAATTTCATTTATATCTGCATAAAAAAGTGGCTCTGAAGAACAAAGCAGGCAAAGCCACAGTGGAGTTACTTGAGGAAATATACAAAATATGGCAAAAAGAAACCAAATAAAGTTATTCTTTGTATATAGGCTAGGGATGCACCGATCCAGCGTTTTCAGTTCTGATACCAATAGTCAGTGGCGGAGTTAACAATCTGGGGGCCCTAGGCGAACTTGAGTTTGGGGTCCTTATTTTAATGCACTGTTGTTCTTGTTGTTGTTTTTAAAAAATGTTTTTCCCCATTGTTCTTGAGACACGCACATCTCTGTTTGAATTAGGGTGGACTGGAAACTTGTCTTATTAGTTAGGTAGCCCACTAGATAATCAGAACTGAAAGTAGTTTTATTTTTTTGCTAGTACAATTACAGTTTTGTTTACATCCATTATATATGATTATATATGAACCTGATTTGAACATGATTATGTTCATATCAGGTTCAAGCTGACTAGTCCATTCTAATATGGAAGGGGGGATGCATTGACAGTTCAAATAGACAAAATAGACAATCAGATACTATTTTGATGGTGTTTTTTTGTTTAAAAGTAAACTATGTCATATTGAGAAAAAATGTAATTGCTCTGAGGCCTTGGCCATTAGTGGTAATGTTTGGTGGCCCCTCCAGGTTTGGGGGCCCTAATCGGCCGCCTACTTTTGCCTAATTGTAGTGCTGCCTCTGCCAATAGTGATACTTTTACTTTAATTAACTGCCAATATTAACCAATACAGTAAATGGCACTTATTTAAAATGCAGTTAACGTATTACACAAGAGGCACAACTGTGTAATGCAACTGTTATTTATCCCTCAAAAACATTTTCTGAACATCTTAGTATGAATACAAGTTCAAACATTATGAGATGATTTAGGCCAAAATCCATCCATAGACATCCATCCAAGGCCCAACCAGGATATTGGCTGAATATCTTGATACCATTGGCCCACTTGACCATCTATTATTATTATTATTCACTCAACTTACCATGAGGTGTCTTGCCCAAGGACAGAACAATAGCATTCACTGGTTTGAGGTGGGATCCAGCCACCAATCTTTGAGTTGGTGGGGGAACACTCCAACCACTGTGCCGCTGTTGGCCCCTAAGTGCAGTAAATTTGTACAGTCGATCCAGAATTGCTTAGTTTCAATCTGCTGCCCGTTCTTATTCCCAGTCAAAGCACATTGTATACAGCAGTGGTGCACTATTACAGTTTCATCTCACCAATTACATCAAATCTAAATCAAATGTCATTTTGTGAAAGCCATTTGCAGACTACATTGCCCTTTATTAATATTCGCTCTTGTTTTACACTGGCTCTTCTCTTTTGTGCACACTGAAAAACTCATCAAAACCCTTGGAATCAATTAGTGGAATGTAAATAGGCCATTCAATTACTGTGGGCTGCCAGTGCGGCCCTGTTCCTCCCGAGGCAAACAATCAGGCTGAAGACACAAATTAACAGTGAACAAGAGCACTTTGTCTAAAGCAGGATCGCCCACAAGCAACATGGCTATGACACCACCGAGAGACTGTCAAGGCTACTGAACGCTGCTACTACATGATATACTGTTAAATATGGGTATGTAGTACAGTGAGAGTGAGTCTTAAACGAGTAAAAAAATACTAGCTTGTGGTATGTTTTACTTCAGGGGTAAATGCTTTATGAAACAAAATCTTGATGTCCAACAATAGTCTAAATAAAAGTAGCATTTTTGCTTATAACTAACCCCTTGAGAATAGAGATAGTATTTTGGATCATTTTTAATAGTATTTTTGACACTTACTCAACAGTATTTGGATATTGTACAGCCAAACTTCCTTGTCAAAGCATGCCTGGTGCCACAGTGGGGCGCCAGTGGCAAGAAAATGGTGTTGTCCTTGGGCAAGACACTTCACCCACATTGCCTAGTATGAGTGTAGTGTATGAGTGGCACAGATCGGCTGCCTTGATTCTGTCAGTCTGTCCCAGGGCAGCTGTGGTTACAATAGAAGCTTACCATCACTGGTACTAGTAACCTTTCCCTATTTGAGTAATTCATATTCTAGGTACAGTGTTTGAAGTGATTTGGAAACACAACCAGCTATACCAAAAGTACTACAGTGTTGTGTCTGAATACCTGTGTGGAAAGTGAAGTCGATGAAGCATGAACAAAAAGGGCAAATGCATTGTTAAATAGGTGTCTGAGATGAATATAGTGCATTAAAAGTTCAATTAGACTTCTAGACTGAGGTCCCTCTGTCCTTAAACAGGGTGACAGGCTAACAAGGGCTGGTGACTGCACACTGACTCAGAATACTGATCACCGCTGTGCATTAGGGGGCTTCCTATACACACAGCAGAGCACATGGGCATATGTACAGGGACAAGGCAGCAATCACCATCTGTTAGACGCAACGCGCTAATGAGCCCAAATGCTACAAGAAAAACAAACAAGAGAGAGAGATTGACATGCTTTAGACATATTAATCTAAGTACAAACTTTCCAGACAAATAGGAAAAAATCTAAATTGGACAAATCTTGAAATACAGTATATGTAACAAACAGTATGCAAAAATATAACCTGTTGTATAATACCAGATGCCACAGTGGAACAGCCGTGGCTCTAGTCAAGCATACACTGATGTTGTGTTCTTAAGCAAGACACTTCACACACCTTGCCAGTTATGTCAGTCTACCCCAGGGCAGACGTGGTTAAAGTATAGTGCTGAGTGAATGAATAATGCGAATAATGTTTTGGGTGTCTTGAAAGGCATTACATAAGTCAAATGCAAAATTATTATTATCATTACATTGCATTACATTATCACTATCAATACTGCAGTTCAGCTAGTACTGTTAAAAAGATTATACTTGTACTGCTAACAATTACTTTATTGTGTATAACCATTACTCCAGTTACCATAATTACAAAATATACTCCAACAAAAAAGTGTAATATTTCATTTTCATGTTGGTTACATTGCACATAAGATGACCAAAACAAATTCCAACTACAGACACAATAGTATCATCCTGGCATATAGCCTACAGTAAATCTGCATTAAACACTCACTGACCTCACTGACTCATTGCACCACTAGATGGCAGTAAAGTTTTGGTCTCACGTAACACGCACACACTCATACAAACACACACACGGAATGGTAGACATGCCCGGATGGGGAGTGAACGTGATGAAAGACCGCAGTAAAAAGCAGACAAGCAGACTCAACCACAAAGCACGTATGGCTGAGGGCTAGACACAAACCGTGCAAGGTCTCGTACACACAAACTATCAATGTCAAAGTTTTCGGCTCCAAAAGGAAGAGTGCCTGTGCATTTAGCTGCAAAGGGGTTATCAAGGCCACTAGATCAGACTGGATTTGTGGGGAAGTGCTCTTGTCCTCTCTGAGTGGCACCAGGCGAGCTTCAGAGTAAAATAAAATGAAAAGACATGAGTGTTCTGGACTTGTTTAGCTGTATAATAAGTGTATATATAAGTGTAGATTGGTAAAGGTTAAAACAAATGAGGAAAAAAGCTCCAACTCCATGGCCCTGAGTGTATCTTGCAATGTTAGTGACAACAACAGAATAGCATAGATTTTTATTTTATTTTTTTACTCAGTTGTTTTTTTCAGACTAAGGTTGTTTTCATAGCTTTCATACCACACGGTCAGCTGATTTAAACAGCAACATCATGTGACCATACTGAGGAAACTGTCATATGAAAACAAGCTAAACCTTGATCTGAAAAAAGAACAGAATAAAATAAATTACCAGAAGACCAAATGAACCTCTTTGTAGTAGAATAATATGGACTGTAATCAGAGATCTTGCTTTAGGAGAATGTTCTCATCTCATGCGATCCATGTTTTAAAAGTGTAAAATAGAATCCCCAAAAGAAATACTGTACATTCAAACATACATTCTTAAGGTACGATATGTAACTTTGCCTTGTCTCCATGGAACATTCCACAATATGGCATTAAACGTATCTTAATGGAGAAAAGCAGGTCATATCTGTAGTTAAAGCAATGTTATTAATAGTATACTTGTAGCACAGAATGAATAGAGGCTATGGATTAGAACCAGTAACTAATCATTTGATCAATTACTAACCCCCTCATAAATAGAATCAAACATATTGTGGTTTTCAGGTTCTTGAATGTCATACTTCCTCACAGGGGGCAAGAGACAGTACATTGAACCAATACCAATACCAGATTCACAAATGTTGAATCTGATTCTTTCTATGGTAACTAGACCCAAGAACTCATAGTTTGATGAAAAAAATCTTCATTTTAACAATAATTTTACCTCCTCAATCTGTATTAAAGGTGCATTGTGCAAATTTTCTGGTGGAGAGTCCACCACCTGCTTTTTCCATGAAGATGTTATTGCTTCCCTGGAATGTCTTACAGTATGGCATTAAACCTTTCTATCATCATGGAGACCAAACCAGGCCAAGTTACAGGTCAGGTCTGTGGAGAGGGAGTCTGAATGCATGTTTTCTACATATTTTGAGGTAACAAATCCACCTTGCACTTTGGACAAATATAAGGTATATCTGTTTAAAGCCATATCGTGGAACATTTGAAACAGAGCAATGACATATCCAGCCAAACAAGAAGCTGACAGACTCTTAACCAAAAAAAAAATACAAAGTGAACCTATTATATTGGTCAATAGAATGTTGTGATGTCATGCGAAACCTAGTAATTGGTTAAACTAAATTGGCACTTTCAGTGCAAGCCAAACAAACGTGTAAGTCCACTTCATTCATTCTCCGTGGCATTGGGTGAGTGAAATAAAATGAACAAGCCCTGTGTATTCGGTATTTGTTTTGGTGCCGTGGGGTATGTCGAAGCTGCTTGAGTGTTGATGAAGGGAGACAAGAGAGCTGGTGGAAGCACAACTATTAGATGTAGCCCTGAGCTGTGGTTAAAAAAACGAAAAGAAAAAGCATGGCCACAGACACATAAAGCACGAGGAAAACTGCCTATGCTGTCCCCACCAGAGGGTTAAGTCACTTCTGGTACCAGTGGAAAAATAATGTGATTTTATTGACTTCACTTCATATAATGAGAACATATTACACTTTATGGCAATTTATGTAACATTAGCCCATAAATGCAAAAGGTGTCTGTTGATCTGTGTGGCATTTATAGAGAAACATGAGATGAAATGAAAAAGCCAGAGCATTAAGTGGAATTTTTCTAGCATTAGATACTTGCGGGTGACGGGCTACAGAAATGTATGTGGTTTAGTTCTGTTTATCGACCACTTAAAAAAACTCAATTCCAAAGAAAACATTTACTTAACACATTGCACTATAACAAGGCCATTAAAGTAACTTGTACTTTGATAATAATGACTTGGGACTGGAATAGAAGATTAAAATTGTTAAAAGCTAATAGAGTATATATTTAGGTATACTTATGATCACATTTTTATACAGGGTTTTCCACTCAAAGTGTTATACATCAAGGAACATTCAACACATTCACACCCCAGTGTACATAGACACTGGAGGCAACATGTCTTGCCCAAGGACACAGCGACCCACAGTATTAATCTGTGGGTCAGTGGATCGAACCTCTACCAACAATGTTTTATGTCGAGAGCAGGATTTGAACTGCCAACCAAGCCAAGTAAGCCATTAAGATATGTGATGAAGATTGCAGTTTTGGAAATGCCAGTAGTGGAACAAATAATGCTGTTTGGCAGATTATGGGACAGACTGAAAAATAGCTTTGTGTTATTAAACCAAGACTACTACTTAGCTTTCTGTATTTACAGTAGTCAGCATGTTGTCCATTGATATCTCTTGTGTAATGAACAATAGTGGTGACACAGGACACCCCTGCCTCGTACCCTTACATGGTTTCATCTTAATCCCATCTCCTGTCATTCTAAATCAGCTTTTTACATTCAGAATAGTCTCTGTGTCTCCAGTGACCCCTAAAGGCAAAAGCATAAATTGAATGAGTGATATAAAACCACTATGCATGTTCTACCCCCTTCATGTATTGTCATTCCCCCGTGCGTTGTCTTTTGTCTCCATCTACCTCTCAGCTCTAAAAATGGCGGGTTCATGGGTCACGGTGCATTTCGGTGCGCCGCGGTGATTGCCTGTGATTACGCTTGGAATTGCACCCCTCTCTATCCACTGAGCACCTCCTTTGAGCTCATCTGGCCCGGGCTGAGCTTTTCCACGCTAGAGTCATTAACTGGAGAGAGAGCTGGAGAGACGAGGAAAAAAACTCACCAGGGAACCACTGACACATTTCCTTCAACCTTGACATTGCCCGGAGGTGAGCCCATTCATTGTGCACGGTGGCGGGATGCTACAGTCGTGTGAATTAAAGCTTCAGGAGGCATAAAGGTTATTCTGTGTGTGAGGGTCCTATTCCCAGGGCAGGCTCTGAAGTGTAAAGATGCATCCATGGGAGGATAAGTGTAGTGGAGTAAGTTAAAGCCACTCATGCTTCAACCCTATAGTTTAAATAACACTTTATATGCAAATGAACTGCCTATACCAGAAAACAAATATATTATGATGTTCAATCTCGCACTTTTTAATTGATATATCTTGAACTTTTATTGTACTTGTGTATAAAAATGACACCTTGATATAGTTTGTTAAAGGTGATACACTAGATTTTTACTGACATAAAGGTGCACTGCATAACTTTTCTGATAGGGTCACATATGATTGTCTCTATGGAGATGTTATTGCTTTGCCTGGCAGGTTCGACAGTATGGAATTACAGTTAAATATACTGCATTTATTAAAATTATCATGTTTATTGCTCAAAAATAGCTTTAAAAATATGTATTCTTATTAAAAGTGGGGGCGCATCTCCATAGATCTGGCCTGTAACTTGGCTTGGTGCTGTCACAATTTTGCCTCCATGGAGATATACATGTTTTATGCCATGTTGTGAGAGAAAGCAGGCAAAAATAATAGCATCACCATGGAAACAAAGCAGAGGCAGACACCAGAAAAGTTACTCAATGCACCTTTAAAAAAACATTTTACTAGTTACACAAGCACAACACAATTAATTCTTGCCTATTATTTATGGTTAAAATGTTAAAATATCCATATATCCACAATCTCCGTAACATGATTTAGTCTAGGTGTGCATACTGAACAAAGTTTACCATTCTGACATTGAGAGGATTCAGGCGTGTATTCACTGAATCTGATCAACATTCTGACTCTAGAAGTGTCAGAGAAGTCAGTCACAGTAGATCTAACCCCACAGAGCTCCAGCCTCCTCCTGTTACTGGAAAACTCTGATGGGAGGTTGTGCAGTTTGACACAAGTATTTGACACAACTGACAGTCAAAACTATCAACTACACTGTATTTGGGATCTTGTTCACAGAATAAATCCAACTTTAAATTTGTGTGAGACTTGAAAACAAACAAGCCAAGATCAGCTCAAGAACAAGAGATATTTTAAAAAAGAAAAAAGGAAAGAAAAATAAAAAAAAAATGCCTAGAGTGAAATATTTAAAAGAGCCTGGTGAATGATTTCAAGACTATTGTGTGACCAGAATGAGTATAAGTGTCTTGAAAAAGAGATGAGACGTTGATAGTTCTGCTGTCGGGGGGCAGGATGTTGGAGTGGAGTGAGATTGAATTTATGTATATGAGTGATCTGAGAGGACATTGGTTAGACAAATAGTAAACTGTGAGCAAAAGACTGAAAGGAAATATCGTCTTCCTTGTTGATTTTACATCTTATGTTCAGGAGTGTGGACAGAGATGTTGACTACTCATGGGTATCAGCTTTCTGTTATGTGCAACAATTTGAGAACTTTTTCCCCATTCAAAAGATTTCAAACATAGACTGTATGGACATAGCTATCCTGCTATGTTCAAAATAGGAAGTGAGCATCGACAAGCTTCTTAGCCAGGCTCGCACCACCTAGTGCCTCCACTCAATTTCATTTCTCTCCAACAACTAGGTCAGGAATCAAAATAAAATAGACGGTTTGCAAAAACCCTGCAAGTGCAAGTTAGGGCACCAGCCAATCAGCAAAGAGCCATATATCCAGTCTTATCAACAATTCCCGAGATCGAGGATTTAAATCCAGAATAAAGAGAATGTTTTGTGAATTTCATCAAGGGGAAAGACATTATTGTCCTTCTTCCAACGGGATTTGGAAAAAGCTATCAATTAGCCCCATGAGTGGTGCATTACATACGTGACTACCAAATAGCAGCGATTGGTTAAATGATAAAAAGTGCCCTCCTACCTTCGAGCGAACGAATTCTAAAACTTGCAAGGTCAGACAGTTTCTACGAAGTGAAACGAGGTGAAACCGGCTGATGAATCAGGCTACAAGCTTCTGGCTCGTCTCAGATTCACTTTGTATTGACGAAATGTCGTATTAACCTGCTCTACGTGATCCTGGTGTTTATATTTCATTATTTTGTCCGTAAATCAATTCCTATTCCTAATATGGAACTTGGCTCCAAATTCGCTCCTATAACTGCTACCCTCGATGAGCTTCATTTGGCCAGAGCAGTATGCTGTGGGTAATGTCACACTCCCTTCGTCCAGTTCTTTATACAGTCCATGGTTTCAAATTGTTATTCGCTATGGCAACAGTCCTAATTTTCCAACCCATGGACAGGAAGAAGTTGTTGTCACCTTTGCCCAGCCAGCTAAAGAGTAAATTTAAACCTGAAGATGGTTCAATCTGGAAAAAATCTCGTGCATTTTCCACAGCAAGTTAAATTTGTCAACAGTTGCTTTCACCGCATACCTATGTACTCTCCAGGAATCTCACACACCCATCTGTAGTCCATGTAACTACAGCTGCTGCCTTGCCCGTGTGCTGCCCTGAGCTTTGCCTGCAGGCTTCTCTCTCTCTCTCTCTGTCTCTTTCTCCGGGCTGTTTATGTTGGGTATAATAGCCCTGTGCGAGTGGAGTGATGGCTGATCCTGATGTATGCTGTACCTCTGATCCCCAGGGGAGATTGGAGCACAGCCAGCCCAGCGTAATTAAAAAGGCATAAAGACAGATCAAGCCCTCCACGGCGCGCTTTGTTCAGGGGGGCGCCTACGGGCCGGGTCCAGAGCGCGTCCTCCCCTGTCAAGCCACGGGGAGCTCATTTATTAAAGGGCTCAATGGCTTTATTCTTGATTTTGATGAGAAAGTCTGGGCTGGAAGAATAAGCACTCATCGGCTTGACACGAAAGGTGATAGACCACTAATTAAACGGTTCTTTGAAAATTCGTGGTCCTCGGGAAACATAAAGCTTTACAATGAAATAGTCATGTTAGTGAACGGGGAGCCATAGCTCATTCATTTCCAAGCAAAGTGGGTGAGGAGCCTTTCACTATTAAGCAATCTCCTGACAGAATTAATCCAACCAATCACATCCTTCAATTGAATTTGGTTGTCTCAGAAGATTTACTGTGTTCTAGTTTGCCATCGAAAAGAATCATGTTTAAAAACTGCAGGATCTATACAATTATTTTTGTTCTACAATGCTGCTGCTACTGTACAGTTATAAGATACAACATTGTTTCCCCAAGACTGGTGGTTCGTAAGAGATTTTTTTTGGATCGCCTTGTCACGATCTGCATGTAGGTCAATTGAATGGGCTACATTTAATGTCCAAATAGGTGACTTATGGATATGTTTTATTGCTGTTCAATGACTGTTTTTCATTGTTTAAAACATGAGTAATACTAACTGTTCAAAGAGACACGATCAACAATAAAATCAGGGAGACTCACCAGAACACAAAAAGATAAAGCAGAACAAACAGCAAGTTCAAACGCTGGATCAAGGAGGCCACTGAAATCAAGAAGCAAGACACGGACAGCATTAACCGTGATGACGGCACGTTCCTCCTTTCACACACCTGGGACACCCTCCTCCAGAGAACATCGGCGACGGGAGGCGTGGTCAGTCTGGGCGACCTGCCAGGTCCATCAGGCTGACCACGCCTACAGAAAATAACAACAGCTCATATACGACACGTCCACCAACACCGGTGACAGTTCTGAAGATGGCTTGCGGCTAGCAGCTGAAACATGTCAACAAGGTAAACACACTTTACTGCATTGTCTTTAAAAAGAGCCCAAGAAGTTAAAGTACATAGGAAGACAGAATGAACGTCATTGGCGGAATAAAATATCGTCATTAATGTTCAATAATGGTCAAATCTATCTTTATTTTGTGATTTATGAATAATGTCTATTGACTTGGGTCATGAAGGTTGGTCACTTTTAAAATATGGGTCCCTGGAAAAAAAAAATTGGGAAACACTGAGATACAACACCCAGGGATCATTATGTTATTTATAATTTGTATCATTTTTATCGCAATATTCATCTAAAATGACTTAATAAAAGAAGCAAGTCCACTTCAGTGTTAGAAAACTGCAGTGCTGAATTGACATCATCACCCCAAAGAGTAGGCCTCTCCAGTGGATAGCTGCACATCACGCTAGTAAGTAGAACAAAGTATGCAGAGAGTAATGGGTGCTGGTGCCAGTGAAAATGGGGGTTGATCGGCAATACGGCGTCATGAAAATAAGCGATTAAAGATGACTCACACACGGACAAATCTTAAAGAGGGCAAATGAGAACACGAAGCAAGTATAAGAAAAGGTCAAAAGCTCTGAAAAGTCGATTTTGCAGAATAGATCTGCTGTAATAACGCTAACAGATTATTATTATTATCTGAGAATAATTGAAGTAGCTGACTGAAGTTTCATGGTTTTCATTGGTTTCAGCTGTAATATGAATCATTTTGAGGAGCATATAATATTTCGAATCATTGTAAATCGCTATGGCATAACCGATGGATTGGCAAAAACGCTTAACAAATCTCTTATGAAGAATGCAACAGATTAAAACCAGCATCTTATTACAATTTCAAGCTAATGTTAAAAATACCACAAGGTCAAAAAGTCAATCGCATACGCCGCACTCAACATGTCCAAACTTCGCACAGTAATTCCTAGAATACAAAGAAAGGATAAGGCTCATATTCCAGTTGCTGAATGCGTTAAACCTCTACTTGCCTCTGTTGCAAATTACTAATTCAGTTTCCTTTGGGTGCGCGGCAGATATACGCTGCTTATCAGAGCTATAATACATAACTTCAAAAATTCAATTCTCACCTCTTCTGACTGGCTGCTTTCTACTCACAAATCGGATTATTTACACCCATAGCGAGCTCGCGTCAGAATGATCAACGCTGTGGAAAATACATTGGTACAACTGCTAAATCGCAAAGTACTGCAATGTGAAGTCGAAGGAAAGGTAAAGGAAAGTTCATGGGTCTGACTTTGATTGTAAGAGTCATGTTGGATTTCAAGGCTCTCCTACCAAGAACAACTCATCCAAAACTGAAACCACCAAGCCACTGTGTATTTATTTAGCAGTGATTGTTGATTGTGGTTTGGGAGAAAGTGCATTACGGGAGATAGGAGCAGTATGGGTTGCGCTGCATTTTGTTTTTTGTCAATGAACTGTGGTTAGCCTGATGATGCACGACTAAATGATTATTATTATGCTTCTGGCTAAGCTTAAGTTAGACTATTTTCTATGGACTGGTGTTGTATAAGAAGTCATTATTGTGATTGGTTCAGCTAGTATAGTAGAGAGGATGTATTTTCAAGAAGAGGTCACCCAGTTCAAGCCTATTGCGTTTTATGCATTGAATAGTTTTGGTTTTCCTGGATTATGCTGCTGCAGTTTGTCCTTCCTCTCTGACGTAATTCCATTCACTCTTCAATTTTAAATCTCATATTTAGACATTAAATTGAATGCCACATTTGTAAAACATTTCTGGTGGATAATCTATCATGGAGACAAGCAGATGACGCAACCAGGCCAAGTTCCAGGTAAGATCTGGGGAGAGGCAAATATACTCACAGTATCACAGTTACTATTTAGGTATTTTTAGCAATAAACAGTTAAAAAACAGAGATGCACTGATCTGATACTGTGATTGGATATCGGCGTTGATACTGAAACATTTGGTCAATCGGATATCGGTTGACAAATAACAGTCCAGTCGTTATCCTCGTTGGACATATAAATTGGTGTATTAACACTGGTCATACGCTACGTTCAGACTGCAGCCTGAAGTGACCCAAATCAGATTTTTTCACCTCTATGCGACCTGTACCTGATTTTTTTAATGACAGTTTGAACGAGACAGATCCGATTATTTCAAATGTGACCCAGGCCACTTGGATATGTGCTCCTAAAACTGATACATATCCAACATTTTGACATGCAACTTCACTCTGACGGTCAGGTTGCATTAATCCCACCTACATGTCATTACTCCTCATACGAAAACTGTGTATGAAGCCCGTGTCAGTGAAGCAGTGAAGCACATATCAATCCCACCACTCTTGGCTGTGACTCCCCAGCACACTCCTCTCTACGGACATTGCTGCCACTGCCCCACAAAACGCCATGGCCAAAAACCTTGTCCTTCTCCTTCTCAATCTCCTCCGTAAAACAAATAAACTGTACATATTCTGGCTCCGGTATGAAAATGGTCAGGTGCTCAAATGGCGGCCATGTTTTTGCTAAGCACGCTCTCTGTGTGTTACGTCGTCGTGTCCTCCAAAGTGCATGTGTCGCAAAAAAATCAAATTTCAAATCCGAATTGAGCATTAAGCCCTGCAGTCTGAGCGTAGGCATAGTCAGGCCAGAAAGTCTCATCATGTTTGAACTTTTATTCATACAAAGTGCTGGAGTTACTACAGAGATAAATAATAGCTACAAAACACATCTGGATCACTTTTGTGTTATTTTATTTTTGTATAAAGGAAATAAATGCTGTTTTCAGGCTCTGTACTGGTATTGGTTGATATTGGGTATTGATAAATACTTCAATCTATATCATCGGAATTGGTTTCGCATCTGAAAAAGCTGTATCGGTGCATCCCTATTTAAAATACCAGAAATGTTACACAGTGCACCTTTAATGCAACCCTGTAAATGTATCTGGTCATAAACCATACTCCACCTTGAAAATCCCTAGAGACAAGACTGATAATACATGGCCCATAATAAAGAGCCTTTAGGGGATCAACAAGAATTCATTTTCATCCAGCGTGCTTTATTAGGCTTAATGGGGCGGCATTTTTCAAACCTAAATGGAAACATATCAAGCTCAGGATGTGTAATCAATGTATATTTATGAGTGTAATGCGATGACCATTTAAAATAATCAATATTCAGCGCCTGGCCGATTACAAGGCTGTTTGTTTATGGCAGCTGAGGTATGCCCTTGAGGCCCCATTCAAAGACCAGTGTCCTCATACATCACCAAACACCACACCGGTAAATAAGCACTTTCTACTTCCACGCCCCCAATGGAGATGCACTAAACAGAATGTATACTGCGCAATGATGACAGGTTTCAATATGGTTAGTGCAATTCAAATAAACTGACTGTGGATGGAGCTCTAAATTATAGCCTGGTAGATGTTTGTCATATTTTGGTCACTTTGCTATATTGATTGTTCTTTATCCTCCAAGGTTCAAACTTCTGCTACTATTTTGAAAACTACAAAATACAGTTTTGCAGTCGGTTTCACAAGGACTTACTGAAGCTTAGACTTAGATTTATTGAATCACAAGGGAAATTACTAGGACACTAGCTCACAAATTTCAATTTAATAACAACAAGTAAGAAAAAAAGTTAATAAAATTAATTGTTAAACTAAATTAAGCATTCAAGGCTGGAAACCAAATTAACAGGTTTAAGAAAGACACAACTAATTGGTTACCTGACCAGCCAAAACCACATGCTTTGACAAAACCTTACAAAGACAAGTGGATCTTAACTGTCTCCCTGATTTCAGAGGGTCTTATTGACAGGCAGATTAACCAATCAAATAGATGGATGCTCGAATTGCCGTCAAAAAGAAACATGGCTGTTTATTTGTGGCTATACCAGCTTGTTAAATCCTGATCCCTTCAGATCTCAAGGCCAGGCCTGGTTCGTACTTGGATGGGAGACCACTGGGAAAGTCAAGTGCCACAGTGGGGCGCCACCCGTAAAAACTGTCGTTGTGTCCTTAGGCAAGGCACTTCACCCACATTGCCTAGTATGAAAGTGGAGTGTGCGTGAGTGATGGTGATGGTCGGAGTGGCAGATGGAGCAGACTGGCAGCCTCGCTTCCGTCTGTCTGTCCCAGGGCAGCTGTGGCTACATTGGGATCTTACCACCACCGGGTACGGAGTGAATGAATAATGCTCTTTAAAGTGTCTTTGAGTGTCTTGAGTAATTTGAACAGAATGTAAAAGAAAGTGACTGATCAGGCAAAACTGGGTATGCATTGTTGATGCACGGTCGAAAATCTTGTGCACGCTAACTGAACTTTAACTGGATTAGCTGGATAAATGAAAAAAAAACAAACATCTAAAGTAATAATTTTCCATCATCTAACATGCAGTTAATTCAGAATAACTCTGTATTTTACTCTCCACTGGTCTAAAAGGTATGGCTTCCAAGTGCATAGAACTCTATCTGTCCCTTGATTTACCTTGACTCTATTACATTACATAGGGACAAAAGACCTACTGTCCTTTAATGTGTCCATTTAAGCTGGTTCTCTTTGGAGCGGAAATCAGTTCTGCTGCGTAAGCTAACATGACCCAACCCACGCTAACATCCGCACGCCCAGGTCCATGCAGTCTATACCCCCTCAGTCATACAGCCATAGAATCGCTATAGTAACCATCTCCCCCCTCTGCAAAGGAACTGATCCAAGCTTTTTCCCCAACTCCATTAAATATGCATTAGTCGCACCCTTTCATGTGGGGGTGCCGAGCTGTGTTTTGTGTAAGAAGTCCTTAGGATATTTTCTGATACTTGCCGCGCACCAATTTTTATCTTCATCTTTTAATTAAGCAGGAGAATGGGGGCTTGTGAGGAGAGAGCTAATCTTTATTAAATGGAGTTTCTGGGCCAGTGCGTCGCTTCCAGGCTGGTTAGGAAACAAACCAACGCCAACAAACAGCCCGATCTTCTGCCTTAGTCTCTCCTGATCCATTCTTTTTCATCAATTAACCTTGAAAAGTCACATTAACAGCTCAGAATAAAAGCGCACTGGGATAACATAGGCATAATATGAACAAAAGGAATTCATTTACGTGGCATGCTTGGGCTGTTCAATGTAATGTAGTGGAACAATGTTACACAGTCATGTTTTAGAAAAGATGTATTATAAATCATCCATCTGGCCAAGGCATGTTATTGCTTTGTCTGAAATGTTCCACAGTAGGGCATCAATTTAATTACAGGTGTTTTTATTGACCTGAAAACCTTGAAAACATGCATTCTTACTGAGAGCAGGGTCACTTCTCCATTGATCTGATTTGTAACTTGGCCCACTGGCGCCACCAGCTTGTCTCCATGGAGTTTCATGCCGTTACTATGGAACTTTCAAAGCATATCTTCCAACAAAAAAGCTATGCAGTGCACCCAACCATGAAGTATTCTTTTAAAATCAGTACTATGTTGAAAAAGGACAGGGATCACTGCAAACATTTTTTTTTTCCATCATGGTGAATCTTCCATCTCCCACAATCCTTTGCATCCTCTCATCTCACATCAGCTCTGCTCTATGCATATAAAAATATATAATTTTCTTGACAATATAATTTTAACTGAACATTTTGACAGAACTGGACTTGACTGACTGACAGTTGATGTTTTATTTACCCAGTGGTGTTTGTGTAGTTTTTGTGTAAGTGTTGTGCGTGGAGAGGTGGAGTGCGGGAGTTTTTTTTTTTTTACAATTACAATTTTAACAACACATATCCAACTTAATATTTTTCAGTTTGCACATAATATATTAAAATGTGTCATCTGAATTAATTTACAGGTCACATGAAATAAAAATAAGAATGCATTATTGTAACACGGTGGGGTAATGTCTCTCTCCTTTTCCTTTGTTCACAGTGGAGGTCTGTATTAAGCAGTTGTAAGTCCTTTTGCCTTGGGCCCGGCTCTGTCTTGTAGTGGGACCAGGGAATCAATCATGTCTTGACAGTCTGTATAGGAGGTCTGCTCTGGGATACCTCCGCTGTGCCCACATAGCTGGAGCTGCACCTTTCACCACTATACTATTACCATGGTCCCCTAGTGGCCGGTCTGCCCCACTGTCTGTAATTAAAGCCAGCCAAGGGAAACGGGCATAGATCAAAAAGGTATCGACACGGAGGCAAAGGCTGTGGACAGGCTGTGCTCATTGCCCAAGGGCTCCCTCTAATGATTATACTGGGGAGAAATTTCTATAGATGCTATTAGAAAATTTGATCTTGGTCAAATATTAAAAAAAAAAAACTGGGCAATATATAAGAAAGCGTTAATACAAAAAAAAAAAAAAAAAGGCTCAAAATCTCTAAATGATGATAGAAAGAATTATAGCAAGAATTCATGGGTTGGAGAAAGATTAGCACGGTTGCCATAGCAAGTAAAAGTAAAAAAAAACCAAAAAAAATCCTTGTACTGAATAGCAGTAAAATAATCCTGGGGGTGTTCTACATGCATTTCTATTGGTGGAATGTTCATCTGTAACCGTGGTGATACATTAGCAAATACAGACAAATAGAAATAGAAAACATTCATGTGGGGTGACCAGATGAGATTGACTGAAATTCGGGAAGGGGGGTCGGGTGGGGGGACAAACTGTAGGCTCAAAATTGTTGATGCGTTTGAAGTTGCTTTTCTTTACAAACACACAAATATCACGTTCACTAATAAAAAACATTGAGTGTTAATAAATTATTTTGTTTACACACAAAACACAGACAAAAGAACAAAATAAAATTGCAAATGACGAATCAGGGTCTTGAACCTGGAGCGTCTGCACTAAAAACAAGCAATTTGACATAGTGAGCTAAAATACATTATGTAATGACAGGCTTGGTTGTGGTACTACCTCACCTGCCTCCCTTGACCGCACATCGCTGGTACTCCACCTCACTGTCTTCTCTCTGCTGTCCACTCAGCTCCAAATGCAGTGGTTATCTGTGTACTGTTTACCCGCGCCTTCAGTCAGACGCTCTTCCCTGTTATGTCGTAGGATGCAACCAAGTACCAATGTACACCTTGCGAACAAAGCGTCTAGAAGCCGCCAGGGGCTGTGTGCAGTCGACACAACCTCTCTACCAACGGTTTCTAATGTTTATCAGAAAATAACTATACAGTATTCTGTTTGAGTGTTGGACCGGATTCAGGATTCAGGACAGTTTAGATTTCGGGACTGTCTCGAATTTGCAGGATGTGATTCAGGGTCCTGTTTAGGGATTTGATTTTCAAACTGTAGGCTAACACTAGCTCGCTTGACTGTAATTTTATGTGTGTGAGGCTTGTTAACAGCACAAATCATCTCACTTGTTGCAGTTCCATCCAAGTCAGCTCTTTCTGGTCAGATTGTTAGAGTAGTCCTTTCAGTTAGCTTTACACCTCCTCAACATTCCCTGCTCAAATTCTACATAAACATTCCATCTTCTGAATGGTCTAAAGTCATCAAAATGGCGTCCATAAACAGGACAATGGTACGTCACTGAAATCTGAATAGCACAAGCCTCCTCATTTTCTCCAGACATATACTTGGGCACCACACAGCCTCATATCCGTAATGCCATTTAACTGTAGCTGTTTAATTTGCATGTTGTCGCCTTGTCTGCAGGTTTGTCAGGCTTCCACCCACAGCACAATATTACACAGTAACTTGTGGTAATAAATGGCCTGTAGGTGTGAACAGTTGTCAGTGTCCATACGTCAGAGCTATGATGACCTTTGAACCCGTCCGTGTTCAGGCCGCCCCCGGGCCACGCCAACCCAGTACTGATGAGTAATTATATAGAAAATGAATGGTGGTGCTATGGTAGTACATCCAGTAGCTAACAACATGGAAAACCTATAGCGAATAGGAACTGTGACTTCTAAAACAGTGGCATGTTTGACAAAAATAGCTTCAAGATCAGTTGGAAAGGGTTGAGTTTTTGAGTAGCTGACACTGGCTGCAGTTATGCACCCTCAAAATCTGACTATTATCATATTATTGGAGCAAAATGATCTAATTTCTTTGTGCTCATGGTCCCTCTGATCACTCACACTAGATTTTGTGGTTTGCATGCCATTTAAATCATCAAAAAGACTCAAAAATCAGATCATAATCAGATTTTGGTGTGGATGTCAACATAGCCAGTTTCGGTAAAGTGTCGTGCTCAAACCATAATCTTACAATTCACACAAAAGATGCTACACAACTTCGAATTCCACTTTTCATTTGCATTTGATCAGCAGTTTAATTACAGATTCACTTCACCAGCATACCCAGCAGTATTTAGCCATATGGATAGACTCTAAAGGTCACAGCAATGGGGACATCCGCACCGCAGAGCCCCCCCAGCAGGTGGCACTCTCCTCTCTCGGGGCTATAAAACACCAAAGCACATCTGTTATACCAAGCCTCCGACACACACACACACACACATCTGCACACAGCTGTATTTTGTTGGATTCTCTCAAAGCCAGGGACGCCATCTCCCGAGAGCCACTAACTTCGCTTTTGATGCTCAGCACATTCTGGAAGCAGCGTGCCCTTCATGTGATTAAGTGCGAGCAAACACAGCGCTGTGAGTGGGGCTGTACGCTGACAGGGGGATGACGTTTTGGGAAAAGCTAACAAGAGCTAACACAAGAGGCTGAAGGGGCACCACGGCATCCCCTCTTGAACTTCAATCAACCACAAATCCTTCCTGTAGGCAAGGATGTTAAATGTAGTAGTTTGGGGGTTTTGGTCAGTGTATCGTCTAGAATAAATATACAACCAACTCATGTCTATATAGAAGAAGCATGATTCACTTTTTATTAGGTATCCATGGGTTTCAGAATGATGACAGGAAAAGATGTTGCATATAAGAAGTAGACCTGTCACTATATCAACTTCAGTATACAGGGTTCCCTCTCTTTTTCACTGACAAAATTTAAAAGCTTGACTTGACTTTTTCATGACTTAAAGTGAATTTTCTATGACTTTACGGCACCCTACATGTGTAGAATTGAGCATAGTTTTGGGGTTAAATATGAAATGTTAACTCTGTCCACTCACCTTCTGGTTTGGTATGATAGTTTTTTTAGCATTCAAAATACTGTCAATGTATTTACTGTTGTCTCTTTGAAACAAAAGGTGCACACGTTCACAAATTCCATAATATCCAAAAGGTAACTTAACAGAACGCTGTAGTTGCATGAAAGAGATACTTTGGTTATTATGATGACGGTCTGAACAGAAGACGCAAAAGTAGTGTCGCATCTTCACTTTTTATTCTGTGTTTAGACAAGGGTTTTCGGGAGGCGTCTTGGGCAGTGACGACAGAAATGCTACGACGGAGCATACTCAACTTTTCCACTCTGGAGCGTGGTTTCAGATTTTTGCATTTTTAAGATAAAAATGGCATCACCATCTAAACAAAAGCCATTTCCGATAAAATATTCTGGCGTTTTTTTAATCTTTCTTTGTAAAAGTAGTAGATTTGGGGTGCTTTTCTTGAAATACAATGACATGTGAGCCTCAGAAGTTTCAATGAGTGGCTTCTATGGCTAATTGTTTCTATTTTGTAACCTCATGCCTTTTAATAATCCTGTCTAAATAAAACTATTATTTTCTTTTTAATATATTTTTTGTGTCAGCGGCATAAAGTAGTTTCAATAATATAATTTATCCCAGTCTCTTATCGTGACAGGCCAAGTAAGAAGATGAAATCCATGTTCCAACTGGAAGTTTGCCCTTTTAAAATATTAACTAGCTAATAGAGATATAACAATAACCAAAATATCGTGACATTGTGTCATCAAAAGTCTCACAATAATATCGTGGACCATCACAATATATCAAATTTCAAGTCTCGTAAGTTATAGTGCAGCAATATAGGTACACAAACAAAGGGAATTACATAGACCATGATCCTTTGCTCCATTTCAGTGCCAATTACATGAAGAAATAATTCTTACAAGCACTTTTAAATCTTAATTCTTTGGATTATGACACAACCTAAGTCTTGGAAAAAGTCACGATTTTTTTAGCCTCCACAAAATATTGCAATAAATATCGAACCGTGAGATGTATATCATGAAAATATCGTACCGAGAGATTTGGATATCGTTACATCCCTACTCGCTGTATGTCTTTTTCAATCAACCATCTTTTCCTCACAACTCACTCAATCTCCCTTCTGTTGTCATGGTACGGTGCAACATCTAAACCGCAGCAGCACAATGTCCAGCCACCTCCTCTTCATCTCCTCTTCACCACGGCCAATGATGAGAAACTGTTTACTAATTCAGATGCCAGTCCAGCTAAAAAAAACATTACCAGCATTATCATACCAATCTGTCTATAATTCGCAATAATCTCTGGAGATTTACAGGATAATGTCAAGACCCAATTCCTTCTCCTTTCCTTCAACTTCTGCCAATTATTCCAAAATAGAAACTCATTAACATAGTACATATTATGACCTCATTTCTTTCAGATTGGCCACATATAGTGAAGATTGCCTATAGGGTTTAACATCGGGTGAAATGCTAATTATCAGTGCATAAAACTATTATAAACGAATCCAAGATCAATTGGCGCTAATATTTTTCCAATGTGCAAAGAGGAGTTGGACGCTAACGCTATCTGGCTTCTGGTGGACAGTGGGGCCTGTAATGAGCGTGTGGGTAGGAGAGGCTTGCTGCGTGCTCGGTATTGATCTGATGCACCACTGGGACAAAAGGAGCAAGATAATGATGACTATCTGTGATCTTTGAGTCAGGCCCAGTGAGCTCTGCCTCTGTCTGCTGTCTGTGCGTGACTGGATGGGAGAAATACAGGAACAGTTTTAATGGCCAAGATCAGGGCTGTGGGTGTTAGACAATACATAATGAGCATGTTTGGAGGCTAATGGGTTTATTAAAAAGGTAACTGATTTTTTAAGATATTGTAGTGATGTGATTTGTGCTTTTTAACCAAACTTTTTTTAATTTAACAGCTTGCTTTTTCCTTAGCCATCAACTGTTTTTGATTGTTTTTGTTTGTTTATCATTTTCTGTATCTCCAAGCGCTGTAGAGATTTTTGGGAATGTTTATGATTCTATTATACTGTCATTACTTCCAAACTAGCCAGCTTCAGGGTTGCGGAAAAAAATCTTGAATGTCTCTTAATAGTCCGATTAGGTTCATTAGGTCTTTTGTTATAATTGTACTTTGGATTCTTATGTATAGACACAGAAACAACCAAAACATGCACCATTACCACTACATGAAAAGCCCACCAGGAACATTTTAAGTCTGCAATATCAGACCACAGAGAGCAACAAGTATGGTCTTTGGATCAGAGAGGCCATTGAGATCCGGAAACACGCTTTCCTTGCTGTAAAGAGGGATGAGGGGGCATACCAACTTTCTCAAACCTGGGATACAGTTCTCAAATAGTTGGACTGTAGATGGTGCTGCTTCAAGTGGTAAGACAAAGCCAAAATCTGTTTAAATCAGCTGACCAGACACGTAACAGCAACCTCAAAAAGCATTTCAGAGTAGGGCTGGGTGCATTAGGAAGTTGTCGATACGATAAATACCTCAATACCTAAGCCACAATATGATACATACCTCGATACAGTGCACTTTCAGTTGAATACGATATATTTCAAATCATTTCAATATGGTTCAATAAAAAAATAAAAGCTAAATCATGGCTGTGATACTAAAAGTGTTTGTTAAACCACTTCTTGGGCAAAGTTAATTTGAAACACACCCACTTTAATCATCAAAATGCTGAATATGTCAAATGTGTTGCATAAACGAGTTTCCTTCCACTAAGCAAGCAACAAAACTGTAGCGCTGTAACAAAATAATTGAGTAAAATATACCAAAAAATCATCAATACAGCAGCCCACGATATCGATACTGTATCATCACATTAAACGATACGATATATCGATATTTCAGTATTTCTGCACACCACTATCTCAGAGTCCAGCCGAAACTGTCAAGCAGAGGTGGGACCAAGTCACTGTCTGAAGTCTCAAGTCTTTGACCTCAAGTCTGCGTCAAGTCCCAGGTCAAATGCAGACAAGTCCAAGTCGAGTCTCGAGTCACTGGCCCATAAGTCCAAGTCAAGTCCAAGTTGTCTGCTTTGAGCTTTAAGTCATTTCAAGTTTTTAAACCAAAGTGTTTAGATTTTTGCAATTTATATGAATTTTAAGATAAATTGTATTTAAAAATTATAGTATAAATAAAGTATAAAACATAAGGCAATATAACAACAAATAATGACTACTGGAATATGGATTTATAAACATTATTATTCTCTTAAGTCAGCTGTCCTTTGGTGAAGTAGTTAGTGCTTTGTTGTTTCATTCTTTTCTAACCATGACCACTAAGTAACAGCCAATTGGTCCATGTGGGATCTCTAAGATGTGTATGCTGCTTAGGAACACAGTCATTTTAGTACAATTCATTCACAAAACAGTTATATAGCCGTGATCACATTTTTGAATAGCTATGTGAACTTTTATATTATCATCTCCTCCTAAAATTCCTTTGACAAATTATATTTTTCTTACACAGTGAAGCCGTGCTCGTTGTGACAGAGTGCTGATGTCTGGGCTTCCTCTATAAAGCCTGGTGTCTTCAAAGTGCGCGACAGCTTTTATGTCCCCCTCACTCGGATAGGGGAAGTGCTTTTTCCTCTCCCAAAGCAGCCAGCAACCACTCTGAGCTTAAATGTCTCGTCTCTTCTCCTCCTTTCTCACAGGCACTATTCATGCATCTCAATCACATACAACTCCAATGCAGATGCAGTTTATAGGAGAGGAAAGAAGAAGAGGACCTCAACAGCAGATATGACCTTAAATTGATAGAACTATAGATTCTATAATGGATTCGGTAGTGAGAATCCTTATTACAGTCACCCCAAGGCCTTTTAAATAACAAGGCAATCCAGTGTTATTAGAAAAAAATTACAGGCCTGCCAATTTATTTTTTGAAACTGCACTTTTTTAGTAAAATATCTATCTCAGTTAAAAGGCCCATATCATGGTATTTTCTGATCTTTGTTATAATGTTCTTTCCTCAACACAAACATATCTGGAGTTGTGTTTTGTTTCATTCCCAAATGTTTATTTAGCCTGCATTCTTCTCTCAAATGGAAGCGCTCCAATGTTTTTTGTTTTGTTTTGTTTTTTAACTCCGTACACTTTCACCAAAATCATATGAATAATTTCAGCCCAGGAATTGTCAATCTCTACTGAACTAAAGAAAACTACAGACTAATATTGCTCGTTTTTAAAGGTATATCAGCAATAAAAACACAAGCAAAATATTTAAAGGCATACTTTGAAACATTCTAGGCAAAGCAATTAGCCTGATTCATCAACCGGTTTCACTTTGTGGAAACCGTCTGACCTTGCAGCATTAGAATTCATTCCCTTGACGGTAGGCAGGTACTTTTTTCATTTAACCAATCGCTGCTATTTGGTCATGACGTATGTAATGCGCCACTAACGAGGTTAACTGGTATATTAAGCTTTTCCTAAATCCCGTAGGAAGAAGGGCAATAACGTCTTTCCCCTTGATAAAATTCACAGAACATTCTCTTTGTTCCGGCTTTAAATCCTCGATCTCAGGAATCGCTGCCAACACAGAACATATGGCTTTGTCTACATCCATCTCGACCACTTTGTTTACTGTTGTGCTGTACCAACAAAGGGATCCAGTCATGGCTTCACAGCTCCTCACTGATTGGCCGGTGCGTGGTCTACAACTTCTGGGGTTCTTGCAAACCGTCTAGTATATTCCAATTCCTGATATAGTCGCTGGAGAGAAATGTGGTGCCAACCATCAGAAATGTTACATAGCGCCCTTTAACAAAAACAGACAGAAGCCTTGACCCATGTCCACAGATGAAAAGCAATCACGACAGGAGACAGCTGAAGGTAAACAATCAATTTAAAGACGTATTGACTGGACGTTGATCAATGAAGCCTTTTTACACACACGAACTTCAGCGAAATCCAGCCCAGACGCCATCTTCAATTCAAACTGTGTCCTTTAAAAGCACATTACCTAATCGGACGTAGATGGGAGCATAGACAGACATCAGTTCTCACAGTCATTTGTCTTTTTGGTTGCTGGGTGTGTTGACAACATGCTCCCTCAGCTCCACACTCCACTGACCGCTGTCTGTCTAATGTGCACATCATGTCCACTCCATGCTTCACTGAACCACTCATTAATTGCCTGGACTTAAAAAAAATGATTGGGGAAGTATGATTGGTGCTGGTCAGGTCATCAATAACAAGGATTTTCACAGATGGACAGATAGACGAGGGACCCTGAATTACAGTATAATACTTGAAGCAACATGGGCTACACTTTTTCAACATTTTTTTTCCTTTTTATGACACAATCTAAAATTGCATAAATATTTGCCAATGTCATGTATCAAACCAAACACTGACCTAAAAATATGTATTCGTTTCACTTCCTGGTGATAGCTTCAGTCCCAGATGTACTTCCTATGGGCCCATGTAAAAACACAGCAGTGGTCCCAGACTGTGGTGCCTGTGAGTAGAGCTAGTGATGATGGCTCTAGCAGATGTCCAATAGGGAAGTCGGGACTAAGCTAAAATATCCCCATATGTTTAACCTATACTCGATCTTACACTAAGTACTTAAATACAGAATGTATACTGCACCAGGTTTATTATTATGGCTTGATCCTGAATATCCAGTTCAATGTAATGTTTTTTTTTTTCACGTGCAAAGTTGTTCTCCATCCTTCACTGTAAAGTAACTGAAGAAAAATGTCAAATAAATTATTATTACGTGTATACTGTAAATCAGGGATCTCGAAGCTTTTTCCTCCAGTGACCTACCGTTACAAAACGAAAATGCCAGAGAGCTACTCATTTTAGTGGGACAAAAAACTGAGCATACATGAGCCATGGCAAGCCTTGGATGAGTTACAGATAGATGCCTACAGTATAAAATAAACCATTATCCATTTATTAGTGTACAAAGGTGGGCATCAAAATGATACATGTACAATTGTAATATGCATTTCATTAATACAATTTTACTTAATCAGGACAGTACGTATAATTCAGAAATCCCTTAGTGAGCTACTTGGAAGAGGGTGGAGAGCTACTGGTAGCTCCTGAGCTACAGGTTGGAGACCCCTGCTCTAAATGTATCTATTGAATTCATCCTTAAGTATAGCTTGAGGTCAAACAGAGCATAAAGATGAGTACAGGTTTAATTTTGGGACAGTGAAAGAAGAATATATTGTTTTACGAGTATACTGTGGTATAGCTCTAGTTTAGGAATCTAACTGGACTAAATGCTGTTATAGTGCAGTTCATGAGACCTGAGAGTATTAAACACAATATACTTATGTGTATACATTAGAATAGAATAAGAATTTTCAATACTTTTTCTAGTCTCTATTCACCAGTTCTACCAGATGAGCTCAGACCACATACAGTAGCTATTGTCTTTTATTGTGATGTGTTTTTAAATATGTTTGCTGTATGACCTTTATGATGAATGTTTTGGCACTTTCTAGGACAGAAAATAAAGCTTCTGTGTTTAACCTTTAGCAGTTACATGATGCTCATGCCTGTCACAGCCACTATGGCCCTGAGATAGTATTCACTGTGGACCATGGACTGTTGATAACAGACAAGACAGACAGAAAGACAGAAATACAGCCATGTATAATCACAATGTTAGTCACCCTGGGGATTAAACCCACCACCTCCCACCACCTGAGAGGCAGTTCTATAAAAAAATTTTAAAGTGCATGATGTAACTTTTTGGTTGGGAGTCTGTCGCCTGCTTGCTCTTCCTGGAAAATTCCACAGTATGACATTAAACAACTCTACCTTACATTTATGAAATTACAGGTGGTTTTACTGCTCAAAAATACCTAGAAAAACAGACATTATGACTGTGAGCGGGGTTGCCTCTCCACAGTTCTGGCCTGTAATTTGGTCTGGTTTGGTCTACATGAAACTAGAAAGGTTTAATGCTAGACAAAGGAATAACATTTTCACGAAGAAAAACATTTGATGGAGCCTCCACCAGAAAAGTTAAACATTGCACCTTTAATAATACATTATGTTAAATCTGTAAGCAGAAAATTACAACGCTTAATTAAAAACATCCATTGAAAAAGGAAAACAGCATTACCGGCATTCAAATGAAATGCATAAGTCTTTACCCAATATTCCAGAGGGCAGGACTTTAATACCATCACCACAATTAAAAGCTTATTCTCAAACTTAACCATGCAGCACGTATGGGACCAGTGTGCACTTGGGCAGAAAATGGCAAATTAAAAGTGAACATTTTTATGCTAATACATAAATAATCTACCTGAGTGTGCATGTGTGGAAGAGCGTGCACGAGCCCCATATCTTCTGCTGTAAGTGTATGTGTAAGTATATGTATGTGTATGTATAAGTATACCTTGTATGGTACTATGTCCTTGGGGAAGAGAGGCATATTATTGCAGAAAAATAATCTCATGAGGAACTGGAATATTCATGAGCAGCAATGCCCTTAAAACAAAAGCCTTTTAGAATGAGCCCTACACAAGAGCCCTCCTCCAATGGGCCATAGGAACGTAGACTGGCATTTGATAATATGAGCGAAACAGCATACATAAACATAAGTGTGTGTGAATGTCAAGAGAAGAAATTGATTTTGAATTGAGACTGTCGCCAAATTGAAAGAGGTCTGGTCGTGGCATGAAAAGCAGAATGGATATTATTGAAGAGGCAATCTGAGGTAAATTAAATACGAGACAAAAAGAAAGTGCCATTTTAGGATAAGGTTTGACTATAGCCAGCAATAAAAAGAATGGCATTGAGGTGTAAGCGAGCAGAGCATTTCAATTGTATTATCACTAACAGTCCATTATGCTGCATGGTTCTTATCTAATTTGCAGTCCTACACGTGAAAATATATAATTCCACTAGTCTACCTTGAACCACCACACGCAAAAATACAAACAGCCACAGATTGTAACAGCCATACTGGAGATTTTCTGACCCGGTAAGCTACAGTGACCTCAATTTTATAGGGTCCATATTATGCTATTTTCTGATCTACAGTGTGTTATAATGTTGTTTCCTCGTCAAAAAATAACACACAAATCCTGAATATTTATATCAAACCCCAGCAGCCGACATACACCCATATCCGATCCACACAACTAGCCCCCGGGAGAGCCCGAAATCCGCTGAAATCCCACAAGACACTGACACGATACCAGGCAGGACAGCGGCTCCCTCATAGCGAAACAGGATCATGTAGAGCGAGTTAATACGAACATTTGAAGACCAAAATGATGAGGCTCACAGCAGCAGCCACAAAGAGAGGGGCCACAATATTCCAGTGTAAGTAAATAACTAACATTTAAGGGAAATTTTGTTACAGAGACTTAATAATTCATTTTATTCTTGTTTTTAAGTGCATTTTTTGTTAACAAGTCCAAACTACCCGCTAATTCGCATAGTTGTAAATGGTTAATTTGTCATTGATTAGTGTACACTCCTTATTACTGCTTATTAATATGATACTAGGCCATTTTTGTATATTAATTATGGTTTTAATAAGCTAGTGTTGTTAAGGACTAGTACCACAAGAAATGCAGTTTTTACTTATTTGCACCAAAAGCTTATTAGAATCATAATTCATGGACAAAAATCATACTAATAAGCAGTAATAAGGAGTGTATTAATAGGAAAGTGTTTGTAAATGTCCAACTAATAGCAGAATAAGCTTGTGGGGAAGTAGACTTTAATAAGGGCTGAAAAAATACTAATTAATGACAAGTTAACCATTTACAACTATGCGAATTAGCAGGTAGTTAGATGTTAATAAGTGTACCCTAAAATAAAGTGTAAATAAAGCTATTCTTATGTTAACAGGTCTATTTTATTTAGGCCTATTGTTTTGGTTGTCTTGCAGTTCCTGTGTTAAATGTTCTTTAGAAAGTAAAGTCTGTTGATCTTTGAAGGGGTGTATTTTCATTTTTATTCCATTGTCATTATATTAGTTGAAATTGGTCTCAAAATGTCAATATTATCATTTATCGCGATAATTTTTTGGTCAATTAATCGTCCAGCAAAATCTGTTATCGTTACAAGCCTATTTTCAAACTCCATACAGCTTCACTAGGATCATTTCGATGATTTCAGCCCTGGGACGGCCAATCTCTACTGAACAAACATAAAAGGTGTGATGATATGACAAGGTGGAACGTATAATTTTGAGCTTTGGAGCTGTAGACGGCCTAATAACAAAGGGTTACTCGAACATGTGAATGAAACAAAACACAACTCCAGTTATGTTTTTGATGAGGTAACGTTATAAAACGGCTTAAAGCTCATTAGAATCCATTCTGTGTAATAAAGGGCCTTTATCTACGAACAATACTGGGTTACCTATGTTAAGTTTAATGACAAATTTTGACATGGGAATTCTGTCAACTGGACAAATGTTTGTTTCTGAGTGACGAACACATGCCAATCAATCAAATTATGCCAATCATCCAAGCAGCTTTTGAAATCAGAATACGTGTTTTAGGGTTGGAAATATCAGCGTGTATTGTTGTGGTGTGAATAGTCTGTTAGAATATGTTCAAAAGACGGGTAGAAAACACAATGGCATAAAATAAAGATGGATACTTGCCAGACTGGAGGCATATAGGAGACCCAACTGAATACATTTAAATATAATCTTGAATCGTGTAAGCAGGCCCGGCTAAATTTACACCGCCATTACCCCAGGCATACAGGAAGTAGTAACTCGGCAAGCAGCTCAAAAATAATGGCAGAAAATGATTTGACAATTTTCATATTTTTTTCCCCAAATCCAATCTCATCCTTTTTATTATCTCCGCCTCAGACAAAAACAACCAAAGGACTTAGGCAATTACCCCTGAAATAACCCCGCTTGATTGATATCTCAATTACCCACAATGCCATTCTTCAGCGTTATCTTGTCCCTCACGCGCTCACCATTCTGCACTTTTCTATAGCCACAATGGGGTGACCTTGTTGTCTGGCATCTTTTCCCTTAGGCTTTTGTCTATTACGGTTATCCTATCTAGATCTGATCAAACTCTACTTTGAACTCTATAATTACACAGAATTTTGAGGAGAAATTTCAGAAATTTCTTATTTTTTGTCTTACCTGAAAGTTGTTCGTAGCAGCCGCATCCCAAGACAAAGCATGGAAAAGAGAAAAGAGAAAGGAAAAACACGTTAGCATACAATTCGTTTGATGGTACAAGTATATCATTAAGCCAATTAAGTAAACATTAGCCAAGCATTAACAATTAACAGTGTTTTGGATAAGTAATGCTCTCGCTTGGTGAAAAGTGTAAGCAGCTAATGATGCACAGGATTGCTAATTGATTTTAACGAATTGGCGTAATTACTCTCAAGTCGAGTGAGTCAATAGTCCGGACGGGTGCATCAGAGGCGGGTGCAGTTCAAGAAGAGGTGAGCTGGTTCAGAAAATACGATGTTTAAGAATCAGTTGCTTGTAATGTGAGGATGACAATTAAGTGTGAAAGAGCGGCCATTAGGCAAAATAGACTTACTGGAGCTTTCTAACATGTTATAATGTTCTCTAATCAAAAACATGCCTGAAGAGGTTTTAGATGTCATCCATGCATGTTTGAGTAATCTAGCGCTCTCTCCCCAGCCGTATTCAAACCCTCCTTACGGTAAGCATGATGCAAAACAATGCACTACAACTTCACAAACCTGATGCGATGGCAGTGAGTGTATACATTTGTTTCAGTATCCTGTTTATTTTTAACATATTGTGGACTTTTCACCTAACCAGGCTTGCACCAAATAGTGCCTCTGCTCAATTTCATTTCTCACCAGTGGCTAGGTCAGGAATCGGAATACACTAGATGGTTCGCAAAAACCCTTGAATCGCAAGTTTGGGCATCAGCCAAATAGCGAAGAGCTATACATTCTGTGCTGGTGACAAATCCCAAGATTAAGGATTTAAAGCTGGAACAAAGAGAATTTTTTCGATTTTATCAAGGGGAAAGATGTTATTGCCCTTCTTCCTACGGGATTTGGGAAAAGCTTAATATACTAGTTAGCTCTGTTAGTGGGGCATTAGATACATCATGACCAAATAGCAGTGACTTTTTTAAATGAAAAAAGTACAAGACTACCACTGAGTGAACAAATTCTAACGCTTCGAGGTACTTTTCACCATTCAAAAGATCAGTTATTCTGTTTTGAATTCTAAATGGCTATGGCAACAGTTTTAATGTTTCATCTCTATTAAACACACGGAGAGTTAAGGTTAAGGTTGTTTTATTAGCGTCCCTTTGGAAAAATGTAGTTCGTACAGATGGATCTGCTGCGTACAACTCAGACAAACACAATAGGACTTGTTGAGATTTGATATATCTGAAAATGTTCAACTAAGAGTCACCAATTACACATTTATAAGTGGATTGTGGACAGTTGTGTCGTACCTCCAAAAAACAGCACAAATCTGTTTCTACAATATTTTCTTAGCATGTGAATTGTTATGCGGCTTTGCCTATATACAAAGAGAGTCCTTGTGGATAGTCTTCCAATTCACGGGTTTCAGACAAACAATTCCTTCCTGATATGAAGGACATTGCGAGGACCCATAAAGGACCCTTTCCCATTCAAAAGATATCATATTTAGATTTGAATTGCTAATTACTATGACCATGGAGGACGGCTGCCATAGCATGAAACACATGAATAGCAAACATGAGTCTGAGCAGAGTAATTCTTCTCCTTGTATGTCGTAGATGCCAACACTATATTCAAATTCTGATCAATATATTTCATGGCCTACATAGAACTGTATGGAAAATGGAAATGAAACACGCGATGTAAAGGAGAACACAACAAAGCAAAACTGTTCAAACATGGTGACACATTCACTGTAATCCTGAATAAAAATACATGACAGTCTACATGCTTCTGCTGAGGTTAATCACAATTTCACGCCGTCATAGCAACCAAACCCCAGTTCAGCGACAAACACATGTCCTATTTTGCCACAGCTACCTTCTCTCATCACCTGAGCTTAATTGCTAGCATTCATGTGAGCCGTTTACATTTTAAACAATTCACTAAGAACCCAATTACACTGAAAACATGCAGCGCTGTGAAAATGTGATGATGATTTGCGGTACATTTAGCCAACACTTAAGCATGGAGCTACACCACACAGAGTTTATTGGACATTCTGCAGAACAGGCTCAGTCAAACATGATTCAGTGGTAGAATGAATCAGCAAGATCATATTTTACAATCCCTACTTTATTTTTATGGTCCTGTATTATCTATTATTCAATCTATATTTAAACATTTAAGTTTAGTGTTTCATATAATATAATTTACACAAAAATGACTCATGTGAGCTGTTAGCCAGGCTATTGCCTCATCAAAAACATACCTGGAGTTGTGTTTTGTTTCATTCACACATGTCCAAGTAGCACTTCACTACAAGTCTGTCTACACCTCCAAAGCTGAAAATGCTCTTTTCCACCTTGTGATGTCATGAAGTGGTGGTTTTCAAGTTAACAGCCACCAGTAGGGATTAGCAATTCAAATTCTGAAAATATGTTCAGGAAAGTAAAAATGATTTAGTAAGACAAATAATGGGAATATAGCAACTTTTCTGTCAAGTTTAATGGCCATTTGTCAGAAAACAAAGGGTTCAATGAAAATTTAATTTGAAGTTTTTTGTGTCAGTTGGTCTAAAGATTGTGTGTGCCAAGTTTCAAGAAGATTGGACAAAATTTGTGAGAGATACATTTTGAAGGTTTTTGATAAAATCCAAAATGGTGGAAAATTCAATATGGCGAAAATGACGTCATGGGGTGCATTCAACTCGTCTTGGTCCAAGGATTCCAATGAGACCTGTTTGTAAAAATTGGACAAATGGGTGAATAGTTATAAGCATAAATGCACATCTAAATTTGACCTGTTGGTGGCGCTAGATCTCTTGACCTATTGACCCCAAATTGGCTGTGAGGGACCATGAGCCTGTCCTGAACCAGTGTGCAAAATTTCACTGACCTCTGACCTCCCCAGTTTGACAACATATTTCTTTGGATTAAAGAAAAAAAAAAAGCTGTTTGCACATGATGATCGGACTTTATACCTTACAGTAGTTATGTAAATTTAAGATCAGAACATCTACTGTAGGTGTGTCAACTTTAAAGTGGACAAATTTTGGTTTATTGTGATTTTAATTTATTTTTAAAACATGCTTTTTGTCACCTTCAAATTAGTATTGCACATTTTTGAAGTAAACTGATTTCTGAGAAGACGGTCTTGTGAAAAGGATTAGGCTAATTAAACAAAAGTGAATGGAGCAAAATAAAGCTGGTGTGTTTTTGATGAGAGAACTTCAACTAATCAAAAATAAACAAACAAATAAAATTAAAAATGTAAAAGCTATGTTGCAAGATAAAATTGAAATTAAGAATTTCATCATAACATGCAAACATCATCTAGGAGCCAAGTGTGTTAAATTATGAAAACGCAGATTAAATGTAAAAATAACAACTCCAGGTATTTTTTGATGGGGACGCAATATAGTTATATAATAATTTTAACCACATGTTGTTCCCTCTTCTCTTACCGACAGCATTCCCATCTACAAAACATTTACCAAATTCATTTTCAGAAATACACGGTGCTCTGCTTTTTTCTAATGCTGTGCTTTTTGCTGACGGCGGCAAAAAAAAGAAAAATATCACCTTCTTCTTCACTCCCTCGTTCCACTCGGACACACCTCTCCTCCTCGGTTACAGTGCCCCCTCAGGCCTGATCATAAATTGTGTGACATTAACATAACATCAAACCGTGAGGTCAACTGCTCAGCCTTGTCCCTGCACCAACATGCTCATACCTGAAGCAGAACCAAACACACACACACACACACACACACACGCATTATAATAATATTCCTATTTAAATGCATGGGCTGCTATTTTGCTACAGGCTCTGCTATGATGCAAGGCAGTGGGGCAGTTGGGGGAATATTTATCCACTTTCCTCCATAGGTTTACATAGCACATTAAATAATAAGTGGTAAAAATAAACTGATTCTGATGAAAATATGCACAGGTGGTGACAGTATAAGGAGGTGGGCCATTTCGTGGTTTATTGTTCAATATGCCAGGTTAAAGTTTAAAGGGATATTTGAATTCAGAAATCTAAACCTGTAAGAAGCCAGCCCTCTAACCATTGAGTACATCATCACTGTGTCAATTATTATTATTATTTTATTTTTATTTTTTATATATATATATATTAACAGTATAGCTATATGTTTAAAGGTGTATTTTTTTGGTTAGGGGTCTGTCACCTGCTTGTTTCTATGGATATGTCATTTCTCTGCCTGTAAATTCAATTACAGGTGGTTTTATACCTCAAAAATACCTATATAAAATATAAATATAAAAACGAGAATTCTGACTGTGAGCAGGGTTGCCTCTCCACAGATCTGACCTGTAACTTAATCTGGCTTGGTCTCCCTGAAGGTAAAAAGGTTTAATACCATATTGTGAAACATTCCAGACAAAGCAATAACATTTCCATGGAGAAAAGCATTTGACGGAGGCTCCACCGGAAAAGTTACACAATGCACCTTTAACAAACAATATTTAAATAACACACAAAACTATGCAATCCAGATGAAAATATGAATATGTGTTACTATGTAAAATAGACCTGAGCATTGTACAGCCCTTTGGTTGACTGTGACTGACCCGTTTAAGATCATTTGGAATTACAAAACAAACATTTTATAATTTTACCTCATGCAAGGACTAAAGCTGCATTGCTTTTATTTTAGAGGGTATTTTTTGCAAGGCAGCTTCACTTTTTAATTGCTTAGTCATAACATAAACTCTTACAACTTTTACCAGCTTGTCAAAACAACGCTATTTATTGCTTTTTATAAAGAAATACAATTATTATTATGCAGAATTGAGTTAAGCATTTTAGCCCGGCCCTCCACAATATTTCCTGTTTTGCATGTAGCCCCATAATAATAATTGCCCACCCCTGATGTAAAAGAAAGTGTGGCAACAGTCAAATTGTATTCTCTTTTTGTTCAATATGTCAGGCCAATTTGCTTAGAAATTTAAATACTATACAAATTAAAATAAAAAAATACAAACCTGAATGAGCCTAACCCTCTAACAGTAAGGTTGAAAGTTTAAATCTTGCTAACAGCATTAAAACACTGCATCCTTGAGTGTATTCACAGAGACCAAGCCAGACCAAGTTACAGGTCAGGTCTGTGGAGAGACAACCATGCTCAAAGTCAGTATGCCTGTTTTTCTAGGTATTTTGGAGCTACAAACCCCTCTGTAACTGAATAAATGTAAGGTAGAGCTGTTTAATGTCATACTGTGGAACATTCCAGACAGAACAATGACATACTCAGAATCAAAAAGTGTATATTTAAAGTGTTCTGTTGTCATTATTAAAAATAGCAGATGAAGCTTACCCAATGTTTTCCATGCTATTGAGTTAGAAAGAGACATATTTCATCACAGAGCCACCAGAAAGTGTTAAGAAAACAGCAGGAAAACTCTCAGCAGTACGGGGGAGGTCAGAGGTCACGGACATCCATCAACAGGGTTTGTTTACTCTGGCTGTGTTGGAAATACCGCCGTCATAAACTACAGCGTCTGGGACAGTAAGTGTTTAACAATAGTGACTGTCCCCATCTCCACAGGTCGCCTCTGTTTGCTGTCCTATTCCAGACAGGAAGCAGGATCCAACCAGCGGGAAGCATCAGCAACCCAATCCCCGGGCGCACCCTGTCATCCCACACTGTGCACGCATGTTTAACAAGGGATTTAAAGGATCTATATTTGGAATTTTTAGAATCTTTTTATAGCTGAAGCTCGTTTGCAGCAGTTTTGATTATGTTACTAGGGGTACACAACAATGAAATAAGTATTATCTTTATAACTTTTCAAAATAATGATAACAAACAAAAATAGAAATGTGGTACAATGGGTGTTTGTATGTCTGAGTTGAAGTTCAATATAACCTCCTGAGACCCGGCCCTTTCATTTGTGTCCTTTGTAGTGGACATTGAGTTAGTCAGTCGGTCTTTTAAGTGTTTTGAGATAGACTCTTAATGGGATGACTAGGTTCCTCTGCCTAAATAGGGCTGGGGGATTATAGGGTACTACCATGTCCAGGATTAAAAAATAAGTAAATAAATAAATAAATAACTCAATAGGAGTTAGTCTGTGGCTGCACTAGGAGTCTAAAGAGTCTAAAACCGTTTTGAGGCGACTGTAGAAGCTTGTCAGAGATGTTGGTCATCAGAAAACTTGTTATTGTTCGGTTGTTAACTTCACATTGATTTAATACCCAAATATCCCCGACGTCCATTACAGAGGACATTTTACAAAATAATAAATAAAAATAAAATGAACAAAATCTATAAAATTTCACAAAATATATATATATTGCAATACACTTTTTTTGGGGGGGGGCCCAGGAGGGTAAGTCAAATTAACCACAAATGTACAGATATATCACTGAACAAGATATCACTTTTTTTGTAAGATACACAATAGTTAATTTTGCAACATTTTTTTTTATCTTTAAAAGGTCCTATATTGCACAAAATTGACTCTTGTGAGCTTTGAGCCATGTTATAATGTTGTTACCTCATCAGGCATTATTAGTTTTACATCTCAGCTCAAAATGCTCTGTGCCACATTGTGATGTCATAATGGAGTATTTTTAGTTTTGGTGGAGTAGAGATTTACAATTCCCGGGTTGAAATGATCCAATTGATTCTAATGAAGATGTATGGAAAAAGACAGTGACACACTTTCTGTATTAACACATGACATCACAAGGTGGAACAGTTTTCTGTTTGAGAGAAGAACTAAATATGCAGGTTTTGTGTGTTAAACATTTGTGAATGAAACAATACACAACTACAGGTCTGTTTGTGACGAGGAAACTTTATAAGATAAATCAGGTCAATAGCCTAATATTCCAAAAAATCCATGAAGCTAAATTCTACTTGTTTTATTTCCAAACTAAATATGAGTGAGGAAAAATTATATTGCAATGACACTTGATGGAATTCAAGCCACGTTCTAAATCTGCATTTCCCAAATAATACCTCACTACAGGAAGTGTGCCAGGGAGCGTCGGGCGGAGGCTGATGAGGTTGAGAGCAAACGCTGGGGATGCAGCGACCTTTGACCCTGCTGGATGGGTAAACATATGGCGACGCCGCGACGGGCCAATGGGGTGCGAGTACGGAAAGGGCAGCGTCAAGCGGCGTGTGACTGGGTTCCGCTGGGCTGTTGATAGTTGGGGATGGGAGGAAGAGGGGAGGGTTGTATGTAGAATGGGGGCCAAAGGGAGGGGCAAATCTGTCATGGTGACCTTCACACCTCGGCCCGGAGTCACCAAAAGAAAACAACATGTGACCACCTGAAACACAACCTTCCTGCAGGCACTTTTGTACCGTTTAATAGGAAGCCCGATACAGCCATGGTTGCAAAAACTCAAAACACATGGGTAATACTGTAATAAGATATGATTTATTGATGTTTTGGGGTATTGTACATTTTATGGCAAATTGGACATGGTACCTTTTGTAACACTGTATACGCTTTGTACACTTTTCCTACACTTTCACTACAAACGTTATAATAAAGCATGAGTGTGCTAATTCAGAATGAAAAAAAGTTTATTAAAGGTCCCATATTACACAGAATTGACTCTTGTGAGCTTTAAGTCATGTTATAATGTTGTTACTTCCTCAAAAACATACCTGGAGGTGTGGTTTGTTTCATTCACACATTTGAGTAATCTGTTCTTATTAACTTGTCTACATCTCCACAGCTCAAAATGCTCTTTTCCACCTTGTGATGTCATGAAGTGGTAGTTTTCAAGTTAACAGCTATGGTTTACCTGTTGTTCAGAGGAGATGAGGAAATTCCAGGGCTAAAATCATCTAAATGATTCTAGAGAAAGTGTATGTGAAGGTGGAAAACACAGTGGAGCATGTCTTGTATTACCATGTGACGTCACAAGGTGGATAGAGTGTTTAGAGCCTAAACATGCAGGGTTTGTGTGTTAAACATGTGTGAATGAAACAAAAACCACAACTGCAGGTATGTCTGTGATGAGGAAACAACATTATAACCGTTTAAGAAGTTTATCAATTCTTAATACGTAATTCTTGATGCTATTTGTTCATTATGACTTAAGTTTTTGTCCATGCTTTATTAAGACGAATAAGGGCGTGTCTACTATAACTTTCTTTGGTTAAAGTCCTTTACTTCAAATTAACTAATAACATCAATCCTACAACTATGTATTTTTGCCAATAAACTTAGACAGCATTTATGAAAAAATAGTAATGAGTCCATGGAGAGAATCTTAAAAATACATACATAACACAAAAGGAACCAAAAATAATCAGAAAAAAGATTACCTTCTTATATGCAATATTTAACAAAGAGGTATACTGTTTTTTTTGTTTTGTTTTGTTTTTTTACTATAAGTCACACTTTTTTTTCATGGTTTGGATGGTCCTGTGACTTATACTCTGGTGCGGCTTATATATTAAAATTTTCACACTGATAGTCGCAAGAGGTAGCTCTAGGCTTGTGTGTCAGTATCCAATACTACTGCTTACTTCTATACCACTGTCACTTCACTGCGCATGTCTCCTGCAGAAAAAGTCACTGTTCTGCTGCAAGTAGTGAGAAACTTGTGAGGGACGGAAAGCAGGGATGGAGAACACAGCTTCACGGCAATCGGGAGGATGCACCATGCAACTTTCCTGGAAGTCAATGGATGGACTGACAAAGCCTGGACTTCAGTGACAACCAAAACCATCCTGTCGGGATTCAGAAAAGCCAGAATAATTCTAAATGGAACTGATGCTGAGTCTGATAACAGCTACACAGAAGAGGAAGCGGCGTTCCGTTTACCTCTGGAGGTCACGGAGTTGCTCAGAAGTGACACCGGGGATGAAGAATTCAATGGATTTAGAGTGAGATGGACAGTTTAGTAAACTTGTTCTGTTCTGTTGTTTATGCTATAGTTATCAGAATAACTGTTCATATGTGACATTAACATTCCAGAAGTTCAGCCTGTTGTTCTCTATTCTATTACTTTTCTTTTAAGATGAGATGTTGGATGAGATGTTGGCTCCGGGTAAAAATACGGTAATAAGAACTCCATGGAAGTCGCCACTACACATACCACACAATGTAAACAAACCCGGCCACGGACCCCACAACCGCAAACCTGCTGTCTCATATATCATCTTGACTTCTCTTTGATTTTTACAAGACATTTTTGTAGTTCTTAAGAGCGCCTATTAACCTGTAGGTCACTCAAGACACCTGAGCTTGTATATTTTCAAAAGTACACACACACTGGTACTTCCACTTGTACTTCTGCTACCACTGCCCTGCGTAGTACTGCCTATCCATCATCATCCTCCAGTCATTGAGTTGTGACAGGTGATGGATTTGCTCGCAACCGCGCACACTCACAATGAATTTAAATGACATTGCTGGCTTGTATGTATGTATGTATGCACGAGTTGCCAGAGATAAGAGACCGTTCTATCATAGTTTATCCAATTATGTTGCTAACACAGTTTTTTACAGTTCTTTCAAGGTCTACTACGCTGTCTGGAGATTTTCAAACGCTAGTTGCATAAACAAACAATTACATTCATGCCAAGGTTACTCCTCACTACCGTCACAACAAAATGTCTTCTGGAAATAACAGCGAGGCTAATCTCAAAAAGAGCAAAGCATCTTGGGAGAAAAACAAAATGTTACTTATTAGTTCTTTGTTTAACAGCGGCGTCGAGATAATTAGCCGTGAGTTTGAGACGAGGTGGTGGAGACAGGGCCAGTCGTGTTAAGTTGAAAATAGTGACACATCAAAGAGCCGCACCCAGGTGATGTTGGAAATGGAATAAAACTGTCAGACTACATACAAAGATAACCCCATTCACATGACAGTACTGAGAGAGAGGGAAAAAAATACATTTGAAAACAGTTGTCTAAGAGGAACTCTTAAAATAGCTTCAGCAATTGTCTATACTGCAAAAAAAAAAAAAAAAGAAAGAAAGAAAGAAGGAATGTAACATGGGTTTAAAAAAAAAATTTAAAATATTGAGTTGTTTTTATCAGGTTAGATTTAATTGCTCACATGGCCTACGGTGGATGATTCAAATAGTTTATAGACATTTCGTCTGTTTTTCATGTAATTATGTTGAGTAATAAAATGAATATGTGCCAAACAGGTAAGAGCGTTTTCAGAGGTGGGAAGGGGAGCCAAAACTTGTACTCAAGTAAGAGTACTGTTGCTTCAAAATAGTATTATTCAAGTAGAAGTGCAAAGTAGTGGTCCAAGAAATTGCTCCAGTAAGAGTAAAGGGTATTTGGGAAAACTACTACTCAAGTAAGAGTAACTGTTGTGATATAGCATCTGATTTATAATTTAAAGTGAATGTAACTTGAAGGACGAAGCAAGAGTTAATGCACAAATTCTCAAAGGATAGACAAAATATGAGAAGCATCATATCATAGAAGCAAGACTTGCTCACAGTGGGAAGAGTAACCAAAACCTTTACTCAATTAAAAATGAATACCGTTACTTCAATAAAAATAAATATTACTCAAGTAGGAGAAAAAGTATACTCCTAAAAAGTAAATGACAATTTCTTCAAAACAACACAAGTAAAGGTTACTGAGTACTACCCATCACTGAGCATTTTGAACCCACATAGCCAAATACTTTTGAAATGTAATAATATTCAGATTTCAGGAACATTACGAAACAAGTAATAATAATATCTTCTTGGAGCATGCAAGTGCTAGTTAGACACAAATAAAAATGTATATTCTCAAGTCATTTTAATGGTATTTCAAAATGATGCTAGGAGTACTAACGCAAGAGAAGTTTATTTACCATCAGTACGAGACCCAGCACCCCTCAAGGCATTCTGAGAGTATTGTCCAGTCTAGGCCAGCCCAGTCTAGTTACAGTCTGGTCTAGTCTAGCTACTGTATGCTTGTAGGGAGTATTATACCTCTGATAACGTAGGACTGGGCTGAAATTCCGAGCGCACTCACAAACACTAGGCAACAAAAGGGCTTGCATACAAGAGTATAAGTAAACTCGTTGACCTTTAGGCAGCATGTTTCATAGATGGCTGTGTATTTTGGTCCCTTCATATCTTCTACAAAACATTAACAAAATTGTAACATGGCAGAGCACTCTTTGCCAAGCTTTGCACTCCACACGCCAGCAGCATTATAAAGCCAATGGGAAAATTCTGGACAAGTGACAGAGCTATTGGCAGTTTTGGGAGCAGACATTTCGTTCCGAGGCTTGGATCTCGGCCCAAACCACACTGATCAATGCTGCGTCTATGGGGAAAGCTTGTAACTCACCTCTTTTCATCACATTATCAAAGTGGTGAATAATCAGAATGGATTTCACCCTGTGGTTAAAACAACAGCCAGAATACAAACAGAGCCTTATCAAAAATGCCTGCAGCAGTTATTAAGACGTCAAGGTGTCAGGGGTGAACTTTGATCCACCGGCGGGCATGAGCATGTCACGTCCTTCAGCGTTCGCTAGTCAGATTTGCTGTCAAACTGTGAGGAAATACTGTTTTACTGTTAGTATCAACAATCGGTGCAAGTGTGAGGAGAAGCGGTGTGTCAACAGTTTACTTAGTCTGAGGTGGTTGGCAACAGATAAAGAACCACATGGCTCCAGTGTGAGTGAGATGGTTTGTTCAGGCCAATAAACTGTGGAGCTATATGTATTGTTGAGACAAGTTAGATTGTTGAAATGGAATCGTGTGTTATTCCTCTGTATTCTTTGTTATTTAGCTTAAAGTAGATCTATTATACAAAATCAATTTTTCAGAGCCTTTAATCATGTTATAGTTCCCTCCCCTTCTCAGTTCCCCTCTCAAAGTTGTATTTGGAGTGATTTGTGCATGTTTGAATAATCTCTAATTGAATATTTTGAAGACGCCATATTGCTGATTAACAGTTTTCACCTCTAGCAGCATACGGGCAAATTCTCTGTACTTTGTTCTCCTATTTCATTTTCTTAATCTGTGATATGTAGAGATGTGCAAAAATATAAAAATATTGATATATCAGTATTGAGGGAGGCTGTATCGATATATCACCATATATATATTTTACTAAATTATTTTGTTACAGCGATACAGTTTTGTTACTTGATTAGAGGAAGGAAACTTGTTTATGCAACACATTTGACAATTTCACTGTTTTGGTGATTAAAATGTGCGTGTTTCATATTCACTTTGCAGAGGAAGTGGTTTAACAAAGATTTTATTTTTATTCAACCATATCAAATTGATTTAAAATATATCGGATTGAATCAAAACTGCACTATATCGAGATGTAATGTACTATGGCCTATGTATCGAAGTATGTATCGTACCGGCAACTTCTTAATGATACCCAGCTCTAGTGATACGTGTAGGATTCTGCAACTTGATGTAGTTACTTTGGTAGAAATGAAAAAAATGTGCTATTCGATATTATTGTGTGCAGTTATCCATTGGAGGTGACAACAACTTCAAGGCTCTTTGGTGTGATGGAGATACACTTGTTTTAGATGAATATTATGATTTAAAAGGTGTAAATTTTTACATAATGATCCATGCGTGTCAAAGATTATAGCTATACAGCAGACACAAGGACAAGATGTCTTCTTTAACTCACTTTTTTTTTTTTTTTTTTTTTAGCCAAGTTAACAATTGAAGTTGTTGAGTGGCACATACATATATAAGAGTGATATACCTTGCTCAAAGACACAAAAACATGACATGGAAAAATTCAAAACTCCAACTTTGTGGTTATTGGGAGACCATTTTTGTGTCAGACAGCCACTCTCGCCCAAATTTAAGCTATATAGACTAGGCACAACTTAACTTCAGTTGTTAGGCCTTGCCATAGATTTTCTTCATATCTATATTGGTAAATAGAATAGCAGTATCAACTAAAAAAATGACATACTGTACCATATAGAACAAATTTACACCTTACTGTAAATCTAACTGCTAAACCCAGTCTTACATTAGCACAAGCTGATAACACCTCTTTTAAACATGTCATTTTATGTTACAGCGTGTCCTCTCCGGCTCAATATTCCTTTGTCAAAGCTGGGCTCGCTCCTCAGAATCACCATTCAGCTGTGCACAATGGGAGACGCACTGGGCCAGTCATTACAACTCTATTTAGCCCGGCTCTGAAACGCCACGTCCACTTACTTTGGAGAATCGATACAATCCCGTTCCATTAGAGGGGCAATTACACACACAAGTTTGATTTATGTGACGCTCCCAATGTTTGTCTGCTAGCCTCCGAGCTCTAGACTTTGTGACTGAACAAAATGCAAGAAGGAGATCGATATTTTGCAAGCCCGAGATAGACAGACGGTGTAATTAATTGGCACGTGTGAGGGGAGAACTTGCCTGCTTGAGCAAGTTTGTTTGTTTTGTTGAGGCGTTCGCAGTAATGACAGTGGTTAGCGGTTCGCCCGAGTGCTGCAGGTCTAAATACTAGTGTGCATAGCTGGCTGTAATTCTGTAATTAAGTGCAATAAAAACAGAGTTGGGCCTTTTAAACAATGACTGGAGGTAAAGATAGTCTGTGCCCAGACCACCCAATGTAATGTGAAACTTGCTGTAAAACTACACAGGATACAAGCTTAGTACTGCTACTAAACTATGAATACACTTTGACCAAGCCAATTGTTGAACTTTTCACAGTACAGTACTACAAAGATCATTTGTGGCTTTCTGAGTACCAGATCCAGACCGAACTATATCAGATCTAACTTAGGGCTAAACCAATGAGACTAACTACTAAACTACTACTTATACTACTACTACTACTACAACTACAGCTACAACTGCTACCACTACTACTAAAACTACCACTAACACAACTACTACTACTACAACTACAGCTACACCTGCTAATACTACCACTACTCCTACTAAAACTACCACTACTACTACCAAAACTACAATTACAACTGCTACCACTACAAAAACTGCAGCTACAACTACAACTACTACCACTACCACTTCTACTACTAATACCCCTACTACTAATTTTGATACTTTGACTTTGATACCACAACTACAGCTACTGCTACTGCTACTGCTACTACTACTACTACTACTACTACTACTACTACTATTACTACTACCACTACTAGTACTGAAACTGCCACTATTACTGCTACTACTACTACTACAACTCCAGCTACAACTACTGCCACTACTACTACTACAACAACTACAGCTACAACTACTACTACTACTACTACCACTTCTACTACTAAAATACTCTACTACTACTACAATTGACAATAAAGCTAACTTTGATACTTTGACTTTGATACTACAACAACAACAACTACAGCTACTACTACAACTATTACTATGACCACCACTACTTCCACCCTCTGCACCAGTGGTTTAGGTAGTTTATGATCCTCATAAAATTAGTGTTGGAATTGGAAAGGCCAGTTTAACTGTGCCAATTTAGACTTATTTGTGGATACTGAAGAAAAAATATCATATAGTATTTCAGGATATTTATAAAAAATCAGTTTCTAGCACAGTTTGCTTCGTACATAATATTTACAAATGTAACAGAAGCAGTACATAGGCTGTTAAATCCTATACCAAGCTCCCACCTTATTTAGGCTGACCCACATAAATTCAAGGCAGAGGAAATCTTCTGAGGCAACCTGCAAGATTCATTTACATTGGTGCAAAAGTGAAAAAGTCTGATTTCCACACTGCCACTCTCCTCGCGCTCCTGTCCAATAAATATTTTAGCTGCGATTCCTCTCACTCTTCAAAAGCTCAGATCTTTGAGCACAGGCCATGATGGTGACTAAAGATCTGCCTCTGAAGAGAACGAGTCGACAAACGGAAAAGATGATTACAAAGAATGACAAATCCAAATTTAAGCCAAGACATCTGAATAAGAAGAGTAACGTTAAAATGATTTCATGTATCTGCTTGCCATTAAAGGTCCTGTATTACAAAAAAATATACAGCCTTTGTGTTTTGTTTCATTCACACGTTTGAGTAACTCTTTATTATTAGTCTGTTTACATCTCCAAAGCTCAAAATGCTCTGTTCCAACTTGTGATATCAAGCACTGGTAGTTTTCAAGTTAACATCTGCATTTTACCTTTTGTTCAGTAAGAATCAAGTGAGTTTTAAGGCAGAAATCCTCCAACTAATGATTCTAGTGATGATATATGGCCTTTAAAAACACAGTGGAGCACCTTTTGTAATACCACATGACATCACAAGGTGGAACGAGTTGTTTTCTGTTTAAGAGAATGAAACAAACCAAAACTCCATGTATGTTTTTGATGAGGAAACAAACGGCTTTTCATATCCACAAAAGGAAAACCACTCTGCCACACATAGAAAAAATACTGGACATTTTTCATCCTGTTATTTTATTGCAGTTGTAAAAAAAAAAATCTATGAATCTATTTAACCACGCAATATAATTTAACAGCACAATTTCCGAGGTAAGAGCTCCAGTCTTGCATTCACTAAATGATAAATCATTTTAAAGCCATCACCTCCGTCATTCTCTTTGATTTCAAACTGGCTCAGGATCAAGGCAGAGGTGCGTTCCCATAGCTGTACACAGATCAGTCCTACATTCCTCTCTACGCACTCCCAGGATGACTAGGTATAGAAATATGTTTAGACTGCACAGTAATTAAAATAAAAACTGGGGATATTTGATTATAAATACGGTGCGGTAAATTGGTTTCAAGAGTGAGCACATCGTAGACATACCGCCGACTATGGACCACAGCATTTTTGAGGACATTCAAAAAGCAAACAGAGTATATACTGTATGTTGGGAAATCTTCAAGGGTTTGTACAAATGGGGCAGTGAAGAGGAGCGGCTGAGGTGGCTCTTGGTTCTACTGCTGTGGTGGAGGTGGGATATGGGACGGTTGAGACGGGTTTAAACAGCAGCATGGAAAAGAGAGACGAGAGAATAACTGTTCTGAGATGTGATTGGTTGGCGATTTTATTACTGTGCCTGTCACTGTCAGAACTGTCAAAATAAAGCTCAGATTAAAGCCTAATAAAGCCTCAGACAGAGCAGACCAGGAAATGTTAATGATCTCAGCTCCAAAGTAACTGAAGTACTGAAATGTCATACTTTTGGAACATTCTAGACCAGGGATCTCCAAACCAGAGTGGAGAGTTGCTCACCAAAGGATTTCTGAATTATATGTATTATGTTCAATAACTAAAATCTGTTTAATTATCTGTTTGTATTGTAAATGTGTCATTTTGATGCCTAACTTGTGCCCTAACAAATGGATAATGGTTTATGTTTAATAGGCATCTAACTGTACCTGATCTAAGGCTTGACATAGCTCTTCTACTTTCTCAATTTCTGGTGACAGCTAAAATGAGTAGCTCTCTGGCATTTTCATTTTATAAAGGTTGCTCATCAGAAGAAAAAGGTTGGAGACCCCTGTTCTCTATGGAGCAGGGTTGGGCGGTAATATCAAGGAATCCCAAGGTATCAAAAAGTAGCAACGGTATCAGTTTCATTACCGTCATTAAAAAAAAATCTGCAGCGCATAAGGACCTAATATGACATTTTAATTTATTGATACCTAAATGAGTTTGCTCAGCACAAATGAAAACGTGGCTGTATTTTCAGTTTAATGCTATCACGATTTAAAACTAATAGTATCTATAATGTTTCTTGGGGAGATGACGTTCGATTAGTTATATTCCGTTGCCACGTGACAGATTATAAGGTAGACAAAGGCAAGATGGCAATACGGTGATGGCGAGAGATGGAAACACCTCAAATCTCAGGGTTTGTGTGAGGATCAATCACTCACTAACTGCTGCAAGGATGAGTTTGGCCCCGAGTTCAACAAGTTCAACAACCCGTCCTGCAGACACTGACACCGAAGCAATAACTAGGCCCACGACCACACAACCAACCATAAAGGAGGCATACGGAAAAACAACAAAGTATAAAAAGGACCGTATCCACTGGAAAGCCTGTACAGATGCGGTGACCAAGTAGTCAATGTAATACCGTATACTCCTGTAAAAAGGTTTAACAGTATCAAAATTGGGATACCGCCCAACCCTACTATGGAGACAAGGTGGCAGAATGTCCAAAGGAAAAGTTACATAGTGCATCATTAAAAGATACACTAACTTTCTGAAGGTGTAAACACATATTTAAGACTATTTTTTGTCTAAAAAGTTGCAGTGTGGCTTTAATAAACATGAATGAACCAAACAAAATCGTGCCTAGTTCCATGCGCGTTTATAGTGTCATTAAAGCCTGTGTAAGTCGATTCACTTTCCCACAGCTTTTGCATCTGTGTCACCGTCAAAAGCAAATACAGGGGAAAGCATTCAGTCCCTGTTCAAATAGAAGGTTAAGAGCCAGATCGTGGTTTGTGTGAGCGACCGGGCGCAGGTGGCCATCTCTGATCATTACACAAGCTCTCCAGGTGACTGTACCATCTGCCACTGCCCCTGCCCTCCCTCAGCCCTGCGTCCATACAGAGAGGGGACACCTGAAGCAACTTATTTTCATAGCAAAACACTGCGAACCTGTCAGCTTGTATGGACTTTATAATGCAGTGTAAAATGTCAAGACAGGGTGTTTTTTTTTCCAAGTCAGTTCAGACAGAAGCATCACAAATCTTAAAAGTAATCCCCTCGGCAAGTCGAAGATAACACAGTGACAGAAGAAGAAGAAAAAAGGGATGATAAAAAAAATAAAGAATTGGGTTTGTTTGTGTCTGACTCGTGCCCACAGCAGTGTCTGACATCTGTGTTCTGGACTCTCACGCTGCAAAAAATGAAAATATAACATAAGATAAAATAAATGAAATGCCATGATTTAAAAATGTTAATCTTGATTTCCCGTGGTTGGGATTAGTTTTGTTTAGCAATTGTCAACATTTTCTGATCAGTCGATAAACACTGTTACACACGCTCCAATCTAATTTGAGACATTTGAGAGTAAGACTGGGTATCATTACGAAGTACGATACATACCTCGATACATAGGTCACGATACGATATGCATCTCGATACAGTGCACTTTCGGATCGATACGATATATTTCAAATCGATTCGATACAGTTTAATAAAAAAATAAAGGCTAAATCATGGCTGAGATACTAAAAGTCTTTGTTAAACCACTTCTTGTGCAAAGTTAATATAAAACACACAAATTTTAATCATCAAAACAGTTAAATGCCAAATACGTCACATAAACCAGTTTCCTTCTGCTGAACAAGCAACAAAACTGTAGCGCTGTAACAAAATAATTTACTAAAATATACCAAAAAATACTCTTGGTCATATATCAATACAGCAGCCCATGATATCGATACTGTATCATCACATTAAACAATACGATATATCGATATTTTTGCACACCCCTATTTGAGAGTATAAAGATGTATATAAATAAAGTATAAAATGTAGTCCCCAAAACTAAATCTAAATGAAAAGTTTAAAATTTTATCTTGTTTAATTTGATTTATTGCTGATAATAACATACCAAGTTCTCACATAATCGTAACATTACAAAATGGAATTTTAACATCCCTATCTCTGAGCTACATTATTTGTTTTGTTTCATTGCAAGACCATTGCGATGTAAGGAAGATAGATACTTTAAATACTTCTCTATTCTAAACTAAATCTATACTCTAATCTGGACTCCTCTTTAAATTATGCAAGACATTGTTTGCAGTGCATAAAGAGCCACGGAAATGAACTACTGAGAGTTGTGTCACAGGCACTTGTTTCACAGAGTCAAGTGAACGACTTTAGTGTTAAACATTTTGATATACTGTTGTATAGGGCTGCATGTGCATAGGGTTATGGGGTTAAGTGCACAGCAATTACAGCACTCATGAATAATGGGAGATCCTCAGACTGTATTTGACATGGTTGGCTGCTAAACTCATTAAAGCCATAATGCATGCTCACACGAAACTAAAAAGTAAAGGGCATGTTCAAATCTCTCCTTAAAGTTGCATAATGTATGGAAATGACAATACAAATTTGTTGTTTCCTCATGAAAAACAAACCCGGAGTTGTGTTTTGTTTCATTCACGCATGTTTAACAACAAACTCTGCATATTTAGGCCAAGTTCTTCTCTGTAACAGAAAACACTGTTCCACCTTGTGACATCATCTGGTAATACAGGAAGTGCTCCACTCACCTTTTTGGATCATTTCAGCCATGGAATTGAAAAACTATATAAAACAAAAGGTAAAAGGCACCTCTTAACTTGAAAACTTCATGACATCACAAGGTGGAACAGAGCATTTGGAGCTTTGGAGCTAGACAAACTAATAATAAAGGGTTACTCAAACATGTGTGAATGAAACAAAACACAAATCTGGGTATATTTTTGATGAGGTAATAACATTTTAACATGATAAAAGCTCACAAGAGTCAATTTTGCATCATATAGGACCTTTAAATCAGATGAACTAGTTGTCAGACCACTTCAATTCTGTTTTTTAACTGATGTTAACAAGCCACAACCGCATAAACTCAACACAAGTAGCAGTCCTGACATCAGTGCCCTGCTCCTTTGTAACTTTGTTAAATCATTTGCTGTAACCTCTCAGTAAACAACTCAATCAAACAATTACCCACAGCTACAAGAACATTTTGACAACAATTAGCGCTACAGAAATAGAACTTTGGAGTATTTTTGAACAAAACCCAGTTTGTTTTTGCACTGAGCTCAAAAGGTGAACATGGAGGTTAAGTACAGGCTACTTAAAGGTACAGGAGGGAACTTTCAGGAGGTGGCATGCCAACAGCTTGTTTCCATTGAAATAGAAATTTAAAGCCATACTTTAGAAACACTCTATAGAGATGCAGAAATTTTATGTTAAGTAGAAGATCAAGTTAGAGTCAGGGTTGTGGAGATGCAAGCCAGCTCTTTGTAAGGATGTTGTTTTTTGTGTGTTGTTTTTCAGTGCAATAGACAACCAAAATAAAAAAAAATAATTTAAAAAACATGCTATTTTAGTCTATTTTTTGGCTAAAAAGGTACATACTGTGACTTTAAAATAAACATTGGACTTATTAGATGCTTTGAGGCTTGCCAAAGAAACATTTTACATTACATTACACAGAGACACTGCATAGGACTACCATTGTCTGGACTCACCCAAGCACAGTGAGTACTTAACCTGAGGGTAAGGGTCAAATCTGGTTATATAACTCAAACATTTGTAGCAGACTCCCCAAAGAACAGCAACCTCTATATATTTGATTTGAGTCCGTACATGTAAGAAAAAAACACATGAGTAATTATTGTGACACTGGCCAACCTCAGTATTGATCTGAAACAATTCCATATTTCAGTTCTCGGCCCATGAGTCAATCGTCCCCAGTCTATTTGTGTTAATAGCTTCACACCACCTTCAGAGTGAACCCAGCCCACACAAGCTCTTTGACGTATTGACAATTTTGTTACAGTTTTTTTTAAAGCAGACACCTTGGATTTGAGTGTAATTTTAGACTTGCAATTTGTGCCATCATCTCCCTCTATTTTTATACAAGATTTTTCTAGGTCAAAGCCGAAAAATATATTGGTTCTGCATATATTTCTAAGGTTATAGCAGCAACAGTAGTAAGTAGTAGTAGTAGTAGTAGTAGTAGTAGTAGTAGTAGTAGTAGTAGTAGTAGTAGTAGTAGTACACAAACCCTGCATATGTAGGCTGTTCTTCACTCAAACAGAAAACACTCAGTTCCACCTTGTTATGTAAGGTGTTTTTAAACTCCACACACCTTCACTAGACACATTTGGATAATTTCAGCTCTGGAATTGCCAATCTCTACTGAACTATGGGTAAAAGGTAGCTGTTAACTTGAAAACTACCATTTCATGAGCATTTTCAGCTTTGGAGATGCAGACAGACTAATAATAAAGGGTTACTCAAATATATGTGAATGAAACAAAACAGAACCTTAGGTATGTTTTTGATGATATTAGATAATATTTTGGTAGGTAGAGACACATATATCCAACAAAAACTGTGACTGCGCGCTGGGTCCAAAGACAAAAATTGTGCAAAAGAAGAAAGAGCACTCACACTGCAGTTCTTTGAAGCTCCCAAATTTTATTTCAGGCCACGTTTACACTGAAACGAAACACCGTATTGGAAACGATTTGTGTCCAGACTTGTCGTTTCTGTGTCCGCAAGCCTTCCCTATCCACGGAGCTTTGAGCATATATGTTCACGTTTTACATAAATTAAACTTAAAACCGCATGGCTAATTTGCATAAACTGAGTGCTCAATAAACAGCTCGCTATTGTGCGCTGATGTGGTTCAGCTTCTGTCAGATTAAAGGACACTACTCAGTGGAATATGAGTGTTCTTTCTGTGACAGAGGGATGTTCTGCTAATGGTGAGTCTGTTCTGTGCTTCTATTGCCTTGGAGATGGTTCATACTTTTCAGAGATTATACATCTGCAGGTCATGAATGGACATTTATACTAGCCTCTTAGCATTTTGGCGGTGAATTACTTCGAGGCACATAAACCTACATCGGTGCCGTATCAGATCCATATCCAGATGACTTTGTGGGAGCTGGTGGCACCAGATCGTTCTGTCTCTGGAGCCGTTTTCCATTGGATTAGTGTGGACGAACACTGCATTTACAATGACGATGACTTGAATACGTACTAGTGTGGATGGGGCCTAAATGACATCAAAATGTGACGTTTCGCTTCCTCCCTTCCCTTCCTCAGATATGTCTGAAAAAGGGCTTGACCCCAAATGTAACAGCATTTTAACACAGCCTAAATCTCACAAGAGTAAATTTTGTTAACAGTCAAAACTACAGTTAACAGTCAAAACTACTTGTCTCCTGCCTTTCCAGATTGAAAATGAGGTACGCCAGCTTTAATACCACCTTGCACTGGCACTTGTTTTATCATAACAGCACAACAGAGGATGCTTTGTGTCACAGAAGTTAAATTGCATGACTCTAATTTAACTCCTATTGACCCTGTTATGTAATGTATAAATATGTGATAAACTTCTCTGTTGCTGTTGCATAATAAAACAGTGGCAGGGAATACAGTGGCATAGCTGCTTTTGGTCATGTTTAATTCATTGGTTCAGGCACACTTCCATGATCCAACATTTAGACGAAGTGTTTCAATGGGATTTACAGACGGAGGGGACACAGACGCACTTAGCAGACACACTCACACAGAAATCAAGCAACCATGCGTGTAGTTCTGTCAAGTACAATCTAATTCTGTTATTGCATGAATAGTTTAGAAATGTACGCCCTATACATTTTCAACATTCAAAGTATCTCAGTCTGTGTAAATAGCCCAGACTAGAGGATGAAATGCAGCAGTGTACATATTTCAACTTATGATTAAAGGGCCCATATCAGGCTATTTATGGATCTACCATAAAATACCAAATAATAATCGGTTTCAATTAACCACTGGGTCCCCTTTAAACGGCAAGTGCAGGTGTATGTTTTGATAAACAACTGCCGGTTCCACATGAACACCAAATCTGTATAGAAAGTAGACCTACGTCAACACCCCCAGTAGTTGTTCTGGCTGCTGCTGAGGAGGCTGCTCAAACTCCCATTTTCCATTTTTTGTGCTTTATTTAACCAAGACATCATGACAGAAGGTATGATGTTTACAGCCTACACAGTAGCAGTTTGACCTCAGTTCAGTCCTGCCTTTACGAGACTGGTTGTGTGACTCGGAATGGATAGGCTATATTCTCTGCACTGTGTCCGATCACCCTCACCTTCACTGAAAAAGTGACTGAACAGATGACGTTGCCGTGAAACCGCGATGTCAAAGATGGCGCAACATAGCGGGCAGGAAATGGAAGCAGTTTTTAGGAGTTTTGGTAATATTACTTAAGTTTGGCAATTCAGAGGAACCCAGCAATGTCCTCATAGCTGCTGTGGCGTAAGAGGAAAGTTGTGGCAAAGGCGTGTGGAAAGGCAGGGGAAGAACCGTGCAGACAAGGTAGGGAAAGTAGTCGCCACGCCATCATATAATGGCGATACTTCCTCTGAGGCCATAAAAACTGTAAATTGTGTAAATTATAGTCATACTGGTTCTGGGCAAGATTATTGTGAGGAAGGAATTAATTGCCTGCCCCAAATTGCCGCGTGGTCTCAAAAAAATGCCTGGTTTGTTAAGTGATTGAAACAAATAAATCCCCTGGCAATCACTTGGTATTTTACAGTATGCTATAATGTTATTTGTTGATTTACCTTTTGGATATTTCGTAGTAAAGTGCAATGTAATCAATAGGAAAATCTGAAGAAACAAGAAAAAGTGGCAGCCTGATAATAAACCTGATATTTACTGATCATATAAAATCGGCATTTTATTGAAAAAACTCGCCTCTCTCTGTAACTGCTGCTGTCAGGCTGCTTATTTTGGTCTTATAATGTTTGCAATAACCTACTCTACATGATCCTGGTGTTTTTATTTTGCTATTTTGTATGTAAATCAAGTCCTATTCCTCCAGTAATATTGAACTTGACTCCACATGCGCATAAATACTCGCCTCAATGAGCTTTATTTGACTTGAGCTGAATGCTACAGGTGACGTCACACTCCCTTAGTCCACTTCTTTATAGAGTCATGACAGAAGACAATATTCGTCCTCAGAAAGTGCTAAGTACCTTGCCACTGCGTACTAAAACTTCTAATCGTACAGAGTGTTTTCTATAGTGTCCAATAACGAACATCATGCCGTAGAACTCAATTGACTTTTAACACACAATATAAAACGCAGAGCTAACCTTGACTTTCTCCTTGCTAGTTTGAGTAAGTTTAAAAGCTCTGAAATTAAATAATAAATTCCCCTATTGAAAGTGGGGATGAAAACTCCCAGTGTGCCGGCTCCATTATGGCCCTTTGTTGTAAAATAAATGGATTTGACAAGCCTCTGTAAAGCCTTTCATTGTACCCACTGTTGGAGAAGCTCGCGGTATTGTGGAAACACTGTTAGCACAAAACTGTTTTTTACAGCAAATACAGAAAACGGTTGAAGAAAAACAACCTTGCTCTGACTTTTGTTCAGGATCTGTATGGCGCACTGGAAAAGTTAGATTTCCACACCTCGGGTAAATTGGATCTCTGCGCTATAACAAATGGTTGAGGAGGGATCATAATAACCACATAATCATACGGTAGTCTGATTTCAGAGGGATGCCCCGTCTAGACCACGGTAATGATGTCACTAGATCAGGTCCTGTCCACAGAACTGTACTCCACATCTGGTACATGTTAAAGTGCAGACAATGCAGGATATCAAGACATTAGATCACTATTGAGTTATCCACCAGAGAGTATTTGTAAGGTGGTACACAATAAGCGATCAAACTGAATTAGATTTGGTTTAATTTTCAACTTAAAGTAGATAGGGGATACTTAAGGATGTGACCTCATTGTTGGTGCTCTGTGATACTCTGTAATAACTACATCATTGTACTGCAAATTGATTTTCAGCACATTGTGGTGTGGCGAATTTTGGAGTTTGAATCATAAAATGTCATACTTCATTTTAGCAGTGCTGTAATGTTTTTGAGGACAAGACACGGGTTATTGTATACTGTATATGTATGTATTTATTTTTGGAAAGTGCCATACTGTCTTAAAGTAGGGATGCACTGATTTAAGCTTTTCAATTCCGATACCAATGACGATATTTTGGCTTTAAGTATCTGCTAATACCTGATAGTAACAGATTCTATGGCAAGAGACTGAAAATATAATGAATTTCCTTTAAACACAAAGAGCATAAGGCAAAAATGTTGACATGTATTTTGTAACTTCAGACCAGCTTTGTAAAAGTTTAATGTTATGAGATGTTTTGGCCAGTAAATCGTTTTGAGCGGCTGAACCGATATCTTGAAAGCCGATATCCAATCCACCAAAAATGTTCAATATCAGAGCCAATATCTGACACCAGTATCATTTCGGTGCATCCCTATCTTAACGCAGAACTAAATAACAAGCGATGGAGCTCCCACTGCAGCTCCCTTCTTTATCAAAATAAGACAGATACACAAACATTTAAAGCTGCCAGTGTTTCCCAGGAGAATTCTCTCTGGATCAGGGAGGGCCATTTTACAAGGCTGCAAAACATACTTACAAACACGCCTGAAATACAAATATTCTGCTACCACAGAGACTCCCAAAAACATTTCATAAAATAAAAGCTCTGCTCTAAAAGGAGTTAAATGTAGGAAGAGAATATTTGCTATATTTAAAGAGATTTTCTATCAAAATTCAGCAGTCGACAGGTGCACTTTTCTGATCAACCGGGGGCGCTGTGGGGTCTCGTTCTTGTTTGTCTGTGGCTGAAAAAGACAGGAGTTCAAAGAGGAGAGGATCAATGATGGCGTCTGCTGATGTATGTAGGCCCTGCTCCTGTGAGAGACCAGGATGTGTCAATAGAGCTCAGGTCTGGACTACAGGGGGATTAAACTCTCACTACAAGTCCTTTTACTTAAGGTCACTTAATCTCCTCTGTGGGCAAAATCTTTTATGCATTTTAGCACAAGATTAAATAGTCCCTTCATCTTCTGTATTCACATTGTGTGTATGGCTGTAGCTAATCAGTATGTGCTGGTTAAAGCCAACAAATTCTAAATTAAAGAAAAAAAAAATGCATAGAGTTAAAAAAAATAATTAAAAAGTTGAATAAGAGGCATTAGGTTTATGGTTTTCATTCAGTGTAGTGGCCTGTGTTGCTTGGGTCTATGGATGCAATGATACTGATACTGGTATTGAATACTGGTGGAGATCCAGGAAAATTTGAAGTATCAGGTATCGGTTTCATGATATCGATTCAGCCGATATCTTGGTTTGACATCGGACACAATTAAATAACACAATCAGATCAATTTTGTAATAAATTAACTGTATTTTGAGAGAAAAAAATATCGGATCTTGGCTGATACTTCAAGACATAGTATCAGTATCAGTATCGGTACTGAAGAACCTGGATCGGTGCATTCCTTCTTGTGTCCACGAGCATGTAATTTTATCCACACTGTTGCACGACACGAGGAAGGGCATTTGGCATAAACATTTGGGAGCAACCACATCACAGAAAGAAATTACTTGATCAAAAACTACTTTTCTACTACTACTACGTTATGTCACCTCAATTTAACTTTAAACTATGAGCCATTACAGGGTGACGATGCAACATGGGAAGTGTAGTTTCTCCTCTGGCCTGCCCTCACCCTTCTCCCTCACACCATTGTTCTTGGGGCCTGAAAATGGATTGTGTTGAACTGGTTTTCTGATATTTTCTCTGCGCAGGTGTCAAAGATACAACTGTACGGAAGGCCACCATTTTGCAGTTTTATTGATTGCCTTTTACTCACAATGGAAGCAATCTGAGGGAGCACTCTGGGTTGGAAAGAGGGTTTAAAGTTCCCACAGAAATGTACTTGACTGGAACATATGTAATAGATTAGACAGGCTAAGCTGTTGGCATGGCGATAAAAATCTGTTGTTTTTGTTTTGTGAATCATGTGCGGTGCAAGATAACAAAAAAGCTGCTTCAAAGCCATCCATACCACAACAGTCTTATATTTTAACTACACAAAATGAAAAGTGGATTCAAGTCAAGTCAAGTCAAGAGGTCAATGCCATTTTATTATTAAGTGTGAAAAATGCTATGAGGCAATGTAAGAAAAAGAAGCTTAAATGGCACCAAATAACATAATATGAAATACATTACAAAAGACACTGATCTGCATGTGATAATTGCCAGAGATTTAACAGAGAACATTTGATGAAAAGGTTCATTATGTACCTTTTCTGGTGGAGAGCCCTTGTCTCCATGGAGATGTTTCCTCAATCTTCTGCAGCAGAGGTGGGGACTTGCAAGTCAAAACTTGGACTCCAGTCAGACTTGAGCCACTATTTATAAGATTTGAGACTTGACTTGATAAAACAGACTAAAACTTGGGACTCGACTTGGGCTTGAAGGTCAGTGACTTGGGACTTGACTTGGACTTGAGCCCTTGTCTTGAAAAGACTTGATGCTTTTCCTAAAAAACATATATGTTTTTTAAAAATACTTTTCTCTTTACAGTTGATGCATGCAGTGCTTAATTTTAAAGGAACAAACTGGAATATGTCCAGTTGTATGTCCAGTATGTTTGTTATTTTGGATGGAAGTACTGTGATGTGGTATCCTCAAAGGTACTACAGTAATATACAGTACAATACAGTAAAACAGATTGGACTACATAGAACATGTTCCTTCCATTTCAGTGCAGACTACATGATAAAACAATTTTAAAGCATTTTTAATTCTTAATTCTTTCTATTCTGACCGTAATGATTCACACTAAGATCATGTTAAGACATTTAAAAAGGAAAAAATAGCATTTCTACAACTCTTATATAAATACTTATATATAAATATACATGACTTTTAGCTTAAAATTCATATAAACTGTATAAATCTAAGCTATATTTGGTACTTTAAAGACTTGAAATGACTTGACGTTCAAAGCAGACGACTTGACTTGGATTTATGGGTCAGTGACTTGAGACTCGACTTGGACTTGCCTGTATTTGACTTGGGACTTAACTTGGACTTGAGGTCAAAGACTTGAGACTTGAAAAACAATGACTTGTTCCCACCTCTGTTCTGCAGTAAAGTGTTAAACATATCACTCATACTTTTAAAAATTGCTACCTTCAAAAAGAAGCATTCTTACCGTGAGCAGGATAACCTCCCCACAGCTTTGACCTAGAACACTGGTCCTGTAGCGTCACTTTTTCCATGAAGATCGATAAGTATAATTCCCCATTATATAAACATTTTAGTTTTATGCAGCCGTCTTCCTAAACATGTGAGACAGGCCTCTACTTTGACAATGTTTAAATCCAGCCTTATGTATATGACTGAAACTTTTTGTTCTGCACTTTAACTGTTAATTTAATGATGATTATTTACGTTTTGTTTTGTTTATATAATGATTTTAAGTCTTTCTTATTCTGTAAAGCACTTTGAATTACTTTGTGTACGACTTGTGCTACTCAAATAGTACTCACACTTCCCTTTCCGTACATCATCTCAACATCTCTAAAACCCCTTATTCACTCTTTAATATACAACATATCATCTTCCATATTAAACCATGAGAAACCCAGCACAGAGCCAAAAACAACATTAGGAAGTGACGATATTACACTGAATGAGGTACTAATAACTGCTTATATTACTGCTCAGGAAATTTGGCGGGGGCTATAATACACACAGCCACATCTCTCCCCTTTCGCTTGGCCTGGCAAAACGAGCACCATGTAAAATTGGTTTGAGGGTCTAGCGCCTCTCTCCCCGTTCCTCTATAGCTTCTCCAGCTGCCGGCGTGTGATAACAAAAGCCATTGGTCGCTTGGAGAACCCTCTCGGATGCTTCGGCCAATCACTGTCAAGCTCCGTGTCACCTCATTTCCATAACAAAGCCCTATTTATCGCCAAGATCGTCATTACAGCACCAATGGCTCATTCTTAGACATCTAAAATAAGCTCTGGGGTAGACGTGGTTTAATACGAACATTCCTTTGGCTTTGAAAATGATAGGTATGACAGTTTGGACAGGTGTAAGGAATGCTAATGGCCCTCTTGTAGTGATGATGGTTTCACTTAAGTCACATCAAATAATCTCAAAGGATTATGGGTAGCCAGTGTGCAGAAGTTATTTTTATCGGCGCGTGACAAGTAACTAAATGATATTACATGGTTACTAGTGCATGAGGGCTGTCTGTGTGGAAAAACATGCAGAGAGAGAGAGAGCGGGGAGGTTTTCCAAGAAGACAGCTCAGTCGTCATAATGTTATATGTTGTGACAAGCTGTCCATACAATGCAGGCCCATATGCAGCGACTGTGATTCAAGACGCACTCTGGCATATTTCTTGGGTAGATCACCATAAACAACCATACATTTTCTCCCCTTGGTCCACTTTCATAGACCACTGCCCAGTAAGAGATAGACACTTACAATTCACACTAATACGTGCAGCCATTTTTATACGAGTTTAGAGGAACATTAAAGGAGTTATATTAAGCTATTTCTGATCTTCATTCATACGTTTAAAACACAAATCCTGCATATTTAGGGTGAGTTCTTCTCTCAAACAGAAAACACTCCTTCCCACCTTGTGATGTCATGTGGTAATACAAGCCCATCCCTCCTGAACTATATTTAAAATGTAGCTGATAACTTCAAAACTACTACTACATGACATCACAAAGTGGAACAAAGCATTTGGAGTTTTGGAAATGTAGACAGACTAATAATGCAGGATTACTTAAAGATGTCTGAAAATGAAATAAAACAAAACAAAACACAACTCCAGGTATGTTTTGATGAGGTAACAACATTATAACAAGGCTTAAAGTTCACAAGAAACAATTTTAATATAATTTAACTATGTAACTACTGGATATTAGTGCTTTGCCTGAATGTTCCAAGGTGTGGCATTAAATGTATCTAGCTTTTAATTAATTGCAGGTAGTTTTGTTGGTCAGAATCCTTGAATTGTTCTCATTATGAGCAAGGTCACATGTCCACAGATCTGCCCCATGACTTGGCCAGTTGGTGTCACTTACTGGTCTCCATGGAGATAGATAAGATAAATACCACACTGTACAATATTCTAGGCAATGCAATAACAAGCACATAGCGAAGCCTCCCCCAGACAAGTTACATAGTTTACTTACTGCCACCACTATTGTGTAAGTTTCCTGTCTTCCTTCAAATCTTCAAAACTTTACGTTTACTTTGACAATTACTGCTACTTCTGAAACTTCTAGTTTTTTTTTACCCATGCTCACAAAGAAACCAAAGAGCATTACATGGTTACTTGGGCATGAGTGGTCTGGGGGGATTTTAATAAGACGATTCTGACATATTTTCCAAGTAGACAGCTCGTATTTAACACAAGTACATGTCTAACCACACATCTGCAGGGAGAGGACCATGCCAGGCCACTGTCACCACGGCTACCGAGACTTCAGTGATGTGCCAGACCACGGTGGGCACCGCTCTGAGTGAACATCCACTGGACAAGTCCACATGCTTTAGTGCTGCTGGTGCTGTCACTGTTTTGGCTACAGCTAACAGTGTCCCACATGCTCGGTGCAATGTGAACCACGTGTGACCAGGGCCAATGGCTCTGGTCTGGAGATATGATACAGGATCACATGCACACACATACACACACACACACATACACACATATGCACATATGCACACACACACACACACACACACACACACACACACACACTCACACATGCACACACACAAACCATAGAATACAAAAAGTAATTTTAAAATATGAAAATAAAAAGAGGATTTATGAGACAGAAAGTGGCTGTGATAGACACTGCATCCTGTTATTGTGTCGCTGAGCAAGGCGATCCACTTGACCAGCCAGAACCACATGCTTTAACAAAACATTACAAAGAGCAGTAGCTGGAGCTGTATCCTGTCTCTCCCATTTCACATGGCATGATTGACAGGTGGATTGACCAATCAGAGAGACACATGGTGCATTTGCTTCAAAAACAAACATGGCGGTTTACACAGGTAAAAAAAAAGGGGGGGGGAAACAACATAAAGGACCGAGAAACAGTGCAGATTTTTGTAGAATAAACAATTGAAGTACCAAACTATTATTTATCTCAGTTAAAAGAAGTTATATGTTTTGTTCTGAAAGATGAGAATTTTGGAGAGATGTGTTCTGCATTTGAGAAACATACGGGACTGGCTCAGTGTCAGTGAGGTTGAGGTTGAAGAGTTGAAGAGAATCAATCAGTCAGTTTAACATGCATGCTGTATGGTGGTTCAATGCCCACTTCCATCCATTGTGTCTTTCAGCAAGACTAATTACTCACACATTAGGGCAGGAAATTAAGTCCAAAGGCAGTAGCTTTTTTACCTGACAATGACAAATACATGTAATCTATTCAAAGGTTGCCACTCTTTTTTCAGAGTAGACACAAAAATAGACTTCTTTCATGTGGCTAAACAAAGACTTCCTTCCTTCACTACAACCTCTCCTTCATAATAGATGAGACTATATGCCCCTCCACAGTGTACACACTGGACCCCCCTACGGTGACAAACACAGCATTTTTATAAGAAGGGAAACTGACACAATGGAAATTAAACAGACAGCTAAAACTAGATACCCATTAAATAAAAAACTGGACTGTGTCACCACACCTCAGCTGATCACGTTCTATTTATTCCATGTTGGTAATGCATAATGATAAACCAATGGACATTTTAAATGACTGGTTGCTCATTGTTCACTGTTGCTGACACTACAGTCTGTTAGATGCAGTTCACTTGGAGGGGCTCAGCAGCTCTAGTTAATCCATGGCTATTTTTACTACGTTTTACCATAATTTTGGCTAATGCTTGCACAAAAGAGAGCAGATTTTGCCAGTGTTTGATTCCAGATATTCAATCCCAATCTGTATACAGCTTGTGATTTTATATAATAACAGCATATAAAATGTATTTTGGTCTTGTGACATCATAATGGGGGTGTTCATGCATCCACGTTACCATGGATACACATTGCACACATTATCAATACTGTCAAAAACGTTTCAGGATGAGACAAAATCGATTTAAACACTTTTGCGATCAATACAAGTGTCTGTGGTTCTGTTTAGATGTTTGATTTTCAACAAAAAGGTGAGAGTGACTGAAAAACGGATTGGCGACCTACCGTGTGACTTTAATTTTATTTATGAAAAACTTGTTTAATAAGGTGACCAGACATCCCTGTTTACTCGGGACAGTCCCAGTTTTGAGCCCCATATCCCCTGACACAGTGGATTTATCCAAAACCAGTGATTTGTCCCAGTTTTATACAAAAAAAGTCCCTGGTGTTCCTATTTTTGACTAATTTGATACCTGTCAATAGTAAAAAGAAGCATAAATTGTCATTTGTTTGGGTAAAATTACAGAAAATAATATAATGAATAATGAATAAGTCATGAATGGGCCAAGTGCATAACAATTTTCCTTAATTACACATTCGTTTCACAGTTTTATTTTTACCAACCACCTCAGTCCAGGTGTGTTCCAGTTTCTGATATTGAAAATCTGGTCACCCTATTGTTTGTATTGATTGTAAGAGCATAAATCCTCTCACTAGTTGTAGTTCAAACCAAGTCAGTTCTTTCTGGAGTTAAAATAAAGCTCAGATTAAAGTCTAACTTGAGTAACAGAGCTTCTAACATAGCAGTGCTTACAGTTAGCATCACAGCCCCAGGGAACGTTGACGACGTCAGTGCAAAATATCAATAGAATAATTACTGCTGAATAAGGTCTAAGTACACACTGGAGTTGAGTGGCAGGGTTGAGTATCACCACTTGATTATGTCTACCTAAATGGACCTTCACACAGCCCTGGGAGCATTAGACTGTAGTTCAGAGGTTACTCTGCATTAGCGCGGTGGTGATAATGTGATTGGACGCCCGCTGGACACATGCAGATCCAGGGGCCTGCTTCCTGCCACAGATAATGTCAAAACAACACAGTGGTGGGGTGAGGGAGGGCTTAAGGGGCTTAGAGGAAACTGTCATGTCAGCTACAGGCCATGGAGAGGTATAATACACTACCACTACTGCAGGGAGGTCAGTCTGATGATTCAACTTTTGACATTTTGGTTGAAACTATAATGGTAATGAAACAAGCAATGCTGCATGTTATTCCAGATGCCCTTCCACATGCAAACAGGTTATGACTTCACTGCATGTCACTTCAACAAATTAGCTACAAATCAAAAATGTATTAAGTCTATTGAAGGTACATTGCCACTACTACTACCAGCATCATATCACTGCAGTTATATATTATTTATAGGCACACTACCATTACTACAACGACTGCCTCTGGTACTATTAAAGTAGCCAGTGCACATCGTATTTATCAACTCTTCTTATAGTACATCACAAATAGCATAAATAAAGTACTAAAGTAAGCAATAGGAAGTAAATAAAAGCTAAAAAGAAACAAGTATTTTGACAGTAATATATATTTATTAAGAAAGGCTTCATGAACAAATCCTTTATTTGATTCAGGCTTTGTAAGTACTTGTTTAAAGGGTTAGTATTTAGTGTTATGGTATTAATAAGTAGTTAATAAGCCTGAATAATGGAATCTTGCGAGCTTTAAATCATGTTATAATGTTGTTGCCTCATCACAAACATACCTGGAGTTGTGTTTGTTTCATTCACACATGTTTGAGTGATCCTTTATTATTAGTCTGTGTAACTAAGGTGTAAATACAAGCTGTGTTTTGGTCCTTGCAAAAGAATAATGTATCATGGCCAAAGAATATGGTCTATGCGTATATGAGATCTGGCTGCATGCATTATGATGTTGTGCTTTGAGTTTGTTTTCATGCAGATCTAATTGGGGACATATGGACTCTCACTAGAGCTCTCCCAGCGCAGCCACGAAGCACGCAACATGTGTGAAACCCTGTGTATTTAGCCCAAATCCTATTACCACAGGGAGGATCACTGGCCACTCATTAGACGTCCACAAAGACTAGAGGATCAAGACGTAAACACGCACAAGATTAAAAAAAAAAAAAATGTAAATGAAATGAAAATTAAAGATGCACTGCGCAACTTTTCTAATGGAGGGTCCACTACTTGATTGTCTCCATGGAGATGTTATTGCTTTGCCTGGAAAGTTTCATGGTTTGACTTTAATCATTTCCATCTAGCATTTATTCATTATGTGTGTTTGTATTGCATGTTCGTTCTGTGAATAGGGTCGACTCTCCACAGATCTGAATTGTAATGTAGCATAGTTCTATAACCTGCTTGTCTCCCCGGTGATAGATCGGTTTAATTTATACTGTGGAACATTCTAGACAAATGGAGACATGTCTACGGAGACAAGCAGGTGGCGGACCCTTTTCTAGAAATGTTACGCAGTGCACCTTTAAAGCGTATTAAAGGCACTGTACCTGATTTTTTACCGTTTTTAAAATGTGACGGTTATTCCTTGATTATACACAGCAATATCTTTATAAAATGTGTATAAAACTATCCACACACTTCCTGATTCTCTTACAATAAAACGCTTTATAGAAATTAGGTATAGACTTATTTTGTAACATATTTTGACCTCTAGAAATGGTTGTACAATACAATATGTCCATACAGGGGCAAAACAAAGTTTGCTCAAATACATGGAGAGAAAAAAATGGGAACAGGCTCTTTAATTTTCCAGATTTTAATCAGGAGGAGCTTTCAATAAAACTAATTGAAATATGCAAATGAATCTGGCGCTGTAAAGGTTAATTGTTTTGCCTGAACTTGTTGATATTTTCGGCACCTGCACAAATGAAAGGGCCAATCATTCAAATGAACTCTTTTCAGTCCCTGAATCAAAGCTATTGGGCTGAGATCTGACCTTCATCACAGCGGTTTGAGCAGGGGGAGATTAGTGCTTCAGAAACAGCATTAGCTTGATTACTGTGTTTGCAGCAGAAATTCTGAGAACATATTGAATAATTGAAGCAAAATCAAACTAATATTGTTAAGATTTGAGCGGGGGATTTCTACATGCACTGTGTGTGTAGCTCGTCTCATCCTTGTTTACATCTGTGAACTGAAACCAAATGGATTTTCAAGAGAGAATCTATGAGAAGTTGCAGAGTTGCTTCTTTGTTAAATTCCATGTCTAGCTGCATGCACATTTATAGTTGAATATGGGAAAAACAAAACATGCCTTTACACCAGTACACCACCACCACACAGTTCATGAACTATTGTATTACACTTTAAAAGTCACTAGGGTAGCCAAAAACTCCACAACAAGATACTAATCATCAATACTAATACTATTATTTGTACTAAAACTTAGGGATGGGTCGATATGGAGTCTTTGAGCTGATATGATATCCGATATTTCACCTGCTGTTGTGACCAGTAACTGATATTTGCCAATAGTGATATCTAGCTTTCAAAATCCATAGCGAGGTCCACAAATTTATCTTAAGTTGAAGTAAAGTTCGCAAATAAACTTTTCACTTTTGTAAAATAATAGCTAATGTATTTATCTTGGATATAAAATAATTTGTTACACTCACATATGAACATGGAACGCTCTACTTCTATTTTGACACACAGAGAACAGGGTGCAAACAATATAACTGTATTGGAAATTGGTTTGGGTATTGACATTAGCAATACCGATATCAAAGAATCTGTATCAATATCAGCCAATTCTGGAACCATCACAACTAAAACTAGTACTAATCAATACTGAAACCAATATTGGATCTAGTGAGTTTAGCAGGTATAAGGTACTTGAGGAAAAATGTGAAGAGTTTAACAATGGACTTGATCTTAACAGAATCACTATAAGATCACATGGTGTTTTACGGATAAAATTACGCTTTTTATTATCACGTTATGCAATATTGAATTTGGTATTGGGTGTGAATCATGTTTGTATTTCATTATTGAACAACATTAAGTCACATAACACATAAAGCAACGGATAGAGGGATGAATCATCACATAGATTTCAGTTTCAGTTTTTTCAGTTTAAAATATGCTTGCTATGTTCTGAAATCTTGTTTGAGCCCTTTGCTTCTGTCCGCTCCTTCTCCAAACGCAACACCATCCCCATCTACCGTATCGCTACAAAAAGCAGAACCTCAGACAACCCCATTCTACACAAGCCCCTTATGTTTCCATTAAATCAGCATCAATCATACCATTAGCACAAAACAGAGCAAATCCACTCTTGGTTAACCGCAAGAACGACTTTGAACTCCATCAAAGAGCCTCAAACAAAGTAGTGGAAATGTCCATTCACATAATTGATTCCATGCTCCTGGCCTCCTGTTGCCTCTGATCAAATATGTATCGGAGCTTTGAAACATTTACGTCGTTTGTGCAGCTTTGACGGTGTGTTCGCTCGGTGGGGAGGAGAGGGAGGACAGGGCTTTGAGAGATGCAGGACCACGCACATGTAGAGCTATGTCCACACACTGACCTTTTCAAATCAACAGGACATGTCTCTCTCTCTCCTTCTCTCTCCTTCTCTCTCCCTCCCTCTTTCTCCATCTCTTTCTCCCTCTTACTGTTGCGCTGCGCTGTACCTGTTATGGCTTTTGTCCACTCCTCCCGGGGGACCACTGTGGGGGATTTCCGAATGGAGTAAACACATGGTAGAGCAGGTTCAGTTCGTGCAGAATAATGTATTATGCATGACAGGGCTAAAACGATTAATCGACTGAACATAACTATAAAAAATAATCGTACCTGTATTCAGAAGATAGTAATTGACTATACACAGTTTTAAAGGCGCTGTACCTGATTTTAAAATGTAAAAAACAGAACTAGTTTTTTTTTAATTTTAAACAGCTTGCAGTGGTCCAGAGTTATTCCTCTCTTACCTTAGGCATTCTGAGCGTAATAATTATTCACTGCGAATGATGTCATAGTAAAGCTGACGACAACTAGCATGCTAAGCGGGCTTCCTAATTATCGGACAATAATTTGATGCAGACGGGGGTGTAGTATAACATTCTGGGCCCTAACAAATAATCTTGGTGGGCCTGTATTACATGTTCTCTGTATGAAAACTGCATATTACAGACTTCAAGGGCTCCTCCCTGCGGTGGGCCCTGGATAAACAGTACTCTTTACCCCCCCAGTCTGAAGCCCTTGACAGCAGACATATTTTGACCTTGGGAGTGGCAATAAGCTCTATTCACACTTATGTTTAGAAAGATGCGATTACAACTTCCGACTAGGTTTGGGCGGTATTCAAATTTTGATATGATATTACTGTATTACCAAAATGTTTTAGTACGACTTTTGTAAGCTACAAAGCCGCACCACTATACGGTCTATGCATATGACCTGCAGACTTATAATCTCTGAAAAGTTTCACATGATCCATCTCCAACGCGATAGATGCACAGAACACTCACATCCTCTGTCACAGAAATAACACATATATTCCGAGTCGTGTTCTTTAATCCGACAGAAGCTGAACCGCATCAGCGCACAAGGAAAGAGCTGTTTTTATCAGTGCTTTATAGTTTATGCAAATGAGTCATGTGGTTTTAAGTTTCGTTTCTGTAAAACTTAAACAAATGTGGCCTGAAACCAAAATGCTGCCAAATTGTAGAAGTACTAGCATTTTTTTGTTTGGGACCAACTCGCTTGTGGCCTGACTTGCCATCTTGTCTTGGCCTCTCTTAGGAGTGTCACGTGACAACAGAACGAAACTAATCATACGTCATCTCCCCACGCAGTTAAAAGAAACATTATAGATACAACTACTTTTAAATCATGATGGCATTAAATTGGTCCTTATGCTCTGCAGATTTTTTAAATGACGATAATGAAACTGATACCATTGCAACTATTTGACACCGCGGGATACTGTAATACCGTATTACTGCCCAACCCTATTTCCGACAATGGGCTCGCCTAACATGGCTCTATTAAAACCGACTGTGATAAACCCATTGAAGTAAATGTCATCAGCGGTAAAATGAAGACTGCGTATGTATGTGCTGTTTGGAATCATCTTGAATTTTGCGCCCTCATCTCTTCTAACTGCATGTACCCAGTGCACTCGGAGTTGTTACGCTACAGTGACATTTAGATGAAGAAAACTGGGCCTGGGAAGTTGTAATCACATCTTTTCAAACGTCTTACTGGTTTGTGACATATGCATGAATAGAGCCTATACATCTGCACTAACAATTTTTGCTCAGATACATGGGAAAAAATGTTGTTTATTCTAGACGCTTTCAATCACCATATTTCCACCTGTATTTGTATTTAAAATGTCTCAGTGTAGAATAGAAATAACTGTTTGACCTGCCAACTACTAATATAATCATTTGTTGCAGCCCTATTATGGATGCTGTATTCTTTTTCCATGAGGTAGTAATCTTCTCAGTGCATGTGTAAGCTTTTGTGTGGGTGGGGGTCAGTGTGTCTATATTAAGTGAATGAGGAGCACTGATCTGTTTCTATAGGCAGGGGCAGCTGTCAGATAACTGCACTGTGCACATACCTTTAGCGTAACATACGCTCGGTGACAGTGCAAATCCAATCTGACAAAAGCTTATGTCTATACGGCCAATCACAGACACCGATTTAATGACTACCCACAAGGCATTGCAAGGGCTGGAGCTTGACCCGTGTACCGAACCGTATTGATTGACACCATGTGAGGTTTGCAATATGAACATTTACAATATAGAAAGTCAATATTTACCACGGCCTATATTGTCCAGAGGTGGAAGAAGAATTCAGTTTTGTTACAGTAAAAGTACAAATACTGGAGCACGTGAAAGTGTTAAAGTACCCATTCAAGAAGTGTATTTAAAGAGTAAAAAGTAAACCTATTTCACTCAGATTTTGAACTCTAATACAGCTTGAGATGTACTGAGTTTGATAAAAATTTTGTTCAACAGAAAAAAATTTAATTGATGTTTTTTTTTCCAAGTTGGTTTTCTTTTGGCGCTTTTCTCAGAATACAAATGTGACCCTCAGACTTTTCCGCAGGTCTTAGACAATTATAAAAAATAAGTTTGCTTTATAGTCCTTTTCAAAAATGTAGTGGAGTAGAAAGTACAGTACTTTACTACTTTTACTGTGTTATGTTCCACCACTGATATTGTCTTATTTCAGCTTTACTGTTATGCTAAAGCAATGAAACAAAGACATGAGTTTAGTTGTTAGTAAACACTGATACTGATCATTAACTGTTCCAAAACACAATTTGGTAAAGCAAATTATGAATAATTTAGACAGCAACATGTGACCAGTTTGCGACAAGTAAAGCTGGAGCATGTGGAGGCCATTAAAACACACATTAAACATGGGCACTTTATGTTTGCAATTAGTTTGGCCATGGCATTTTATTGTTACTGTTAGAGCTGAGTGCTGACCAAACACTAATACAATAAATAAATAAATACTAAAAATAAAAAGATTCATAATGATAATAATAATGTAACTACAAGGATTTAGCTACACCATAAATTAATATATTTGTATTTGAGCTAAATATGAATATATGTTTCAAAATATGTCTGTTGCCTGCATTTAATTAGAAAGTACTGTATTATCCGGAAGTGCGTATTAGCATGCTAGTTGTTGTTAGTTTTACTGGCACTTCAAAAGCACTTATAAACTCATCATGGTGAATAATTAGGATGCTTGGAATGCATGAGGCAAGTGAGGAATTACTCCAGACCACTGCAAACGGTTTAAAATGAACTAGTTCTGATTTTCACATTTTGAAAAGTGCAATGTGTAACTTTTCTGGTGAAGGGTCCGTTCACTCTTGTCTCCATGGAGATGTTTTTGCTTTGCCTGGAATGTGCTAAAATAAAATACGGTGTTGGACTTGTTGGATTTCCATAAAAACAAGCATGTGGCACCACCAAGCTAAATTACAGGCCAGATCTATGGAAAGGTGACCCCACTAACAGCTTGTATTTCAAGGTGTTTTTGAGCAATAAAAACAACTTGAATTGAATGGATACTTTTGTAGATACTTTATTAGATGCTCTTTACATGTAGTAAAATAAAACTGAAAAATATCCACTTTAAAATCTCTTAAGTAAAGTAAATTTTGAGCAATAAAAACAGCTTGAACTGAATGAATGCTTTTAATGCCATAGTGTGGAATATTCTTGACAAAGCAATAGCATCATCACAGAGACAAGCAGGTCACCACCTCCCTCCCTAAGGAAAACTACGTAGTACACTTTTAAGACAGTAAAAAGCAAATACAGCTTATTTAACTAAAAACAAACAAATAATTTCCCATACAGTAAGAAATCAATGGGATAACTTTCCAGATTCTACTTTCTATGCTACTTTTTACTTTCTATGTGTTGATACTGTCCTATAGAAACACCTGAGACCAGAAAAATCCGCATAATTTACCTTTGATTTGAGCGCCTCGTGTGTGTACGGCTCTTGATTGTCAGTTTGTCGCTTAAACTCTGATTCATATTCATGTTGTAGTACGTTATAGACACACCAGCTGGCCTCTCACTTTGTCCTCTCTCTCCAAAAGCTCCACAGTACAAAGGTTAATCCCTGGAGACAAGTTATTACTGCCACAGAAATCCAGAAATCCAATCTTTTAAGTGCACTGAAAGTAATACAGAGGGCCATTTTAAAGTTATCGTCTGTGTAATACTTAATTTGAAAGGCTTTTTATCTAGATGTGAAGACTAAGTACTTTTGAATATGCCTAATATTGATAGATTCTGAATGTGATGTGTATGCTATTAGTGTCTGAATGCTTAATGCCTGCTAAATGTGTTTTTAACAAAGACAGCTGCATCACTGAATCAAAAATAACAAAATAGAATAAACCATTTGGGATCTTCCTTCACATACAGTACTTTGTTGATAAATATTATGTATCTAGACGCTTTCAGTTGTCATATTTCAACCTGTATTTAGGCCTGTCATGATAATTATTATATGGACTTAAAGCTGGAATAATATTTTTGGGGATCAATATATCATGGGTTAATTTTCTTTGCATTACTGGGAAATTTTTGGTAATTATATGATACAATTTAAGCCATGAAACTAAGTCATTACATATGCAATTTAGTATTTCAGTGAATTATTCTGTTGTTTATTTATTGCAGCTCATGATTTCTTAACCCTATTGTAGATTTAGAATAGTTTTTGTGGTTTAAATCTGTTCTTGTGTTATTATGTCAGTGGCAAAAATGAGTTTCAATATGATCGTTTATCGTCTATAATCAGGAAGTGTGTGGTTGCATGCTTGTTATTGTTAGCTTTACCGCCACTGCAAAATTTGTCTGGTCTCTGAAAGTTCTGGAAAGTGCTTAAATGAGGAATAATTTTAGACCATCACAAAAAGTTTAAAATGACCTAGTTATGTTTTTCAGATTTTTGAGATTGTAAAAAACAAGTACAGCTCCTTTAGATTTTCTGATTTCTGTAATAATGCTGTTTCCAGTTGTGTTTTGTTTCATTCACACATGTTTAACATGTAAATCCAGCATATTCTTCTCTCAAACTGAAAAAAGTGTTCCACCTTGTGATGTCATGAGGTAATACAGGAGGTGCTCCACAGATTTTTTAAACACCGTACACCTTCATTAGAATCACTTGAATGATTTCAGCTCCGGAATTGCCAATTTCTGCTCAACTAAAGATAAAAACCAGTTGTTAACTTGAAACAAAAAACACCACTACATGACATCACAAGGTGGAACAGAGAATTTTGAGCTTTGGAGATGTACACAGACTAATAATGAAACAAAACAAAACTCCAGGTATGTTTTTGAGGAGATAACAACATTACAGCATGTCTTAAACTTCCCAAGAGTCAATTTTGAGCAATATATGCGCTTTAATTAAAACAAACTAACTAAAAAACATGTAACTAAAATGACTAAAATGTATTTGCCTGGATGACAAATCGCAAAAAGAATCACTTACAAGCCAACTGCTAAAACTATAGTTAGCTACAGGCCTATACAGAGTAGTGAGCGATGTTAACTGGACAACATGTGAGTACTGACTATTATATCTATAATAGTGCTCAACGTAAGCCTATAGAACTGCACTTCCACACTAATGGACTATTCAGATGCGTGCCATACACTGCAACATGAAAAGCAGACACAGCCCACACTCCCATTGTCCACTGGCTTTTTATAGAAACATCATAATGTGGAAATACAAAAGACAGCCGTGTTACATGTGTGGTGTCTGGGAGGGCATCCGACCGTACAGCCTGTCTCCCAATAAGCGGAGAGAATGGTCGGGGTTTGAAAAATGGTTTTGTATTTGAGATGATTCCACACTTACCACCCCCCAGCCTCAAACCCCCTCACGCCGCAATGGGCCAACGCATCCACTTACCTGCAAGAGAGAAGAGACAGGAAAATCAATATATGCTTTCTCAATTATATCACAACTTACAACACACCACAGCTATTGTTTCTGTTGTACTCTGTATGTAGACAATGTGGAAGTGTGCAATGGAGCAGGCAAAACAGAGAGAACTAGATCTATTGTCTATTTGAGCTGTATGGGAATAGAAAAAGGCTGCGCTTATAAATGGTTCTATAAAGCCATATATTGTTATTTGTCAGAGCAGCTAATGGTCCGAGATCCTGCGACCCCAAGGTCATAAATCGACTTTGTACACACAAGAGTAAATATGAAGAAATCAACAGCGTGAGTTTACTGGGAAGTCTGAAATCCTTGTGAATTACACTGTACGATTGTTCTATACAGAAATGTGATAAAAATGCAGATAATAGATTAAAAAGCCCATATTATACTATTTTATGATCAATGTTATAATGTTGTTTCCTCATTACAAACATACCTGGATTTGTGTTTTGTTTTGTTCACGCAAATCCTGCATATTTAGGCTGACCTTTTTGATCTCAAAGAGAAAACTGTTTCATTTGAAAATGTAAAAGATAACATGAAAACGATATGTAACTGTATCACATCACAAGGTGGAACAGAGCATTTTGAGCTTTGGAGATGCAGACAAACTAAGAATAAATTGTTAAACATATGTGAATGAAACAATACAGAACTCCAGGTATGTTTTTGATGAGATAATAACAATTGACAATAGTCAATTTTGCATAATATAGGACCTTTAACAAAATATAATGCAGTCTACAAAAACACATTATATGGACTTGGTGCGTTCTATTCATCAACTCTACACATTCAGAGTGATGGTATTTGGCTGCTGATCTGCACGGCGAGACCCTCCAACCCTCACAGAAATGGCAAATGGTCACATATATATAGTGCTTTTCTACATTCAAGACACTCAAAGCGATGTATAGCAAGTAACCTCACACCCTTTCAAACATACATTCATACACTGGTGTGCGCAAACACTAGGGATGAGGTGGATTAAAGGGACAGCTCAGAATTTTGGACATTGGCTCACTAGGAAATGAGGTCCTGAGTGTTGGAGACGTATGGAGACACTTTTTTAAATATTCCATGCAGTCCTTGTATTTGTAGAGGTTGCTAGGGCTAGGCTAGTGCATGTCAATGACCATAGTTAGCCTGCCACTAAAAACAGTTGTACCCACTCCACAAAACACCCAAAGTATTATTCTTATGCCTATTATTACGCCAGACTGTCGATGTGAATGTCTGTGTCAACAGAATAATTTTAGAAGTAAAACCAACTTTGCATTTGAAAGATTTATGTCTGAGCAGCAGCAACAAATTGTACTTCCTGATAGAAAGCTTGGCAGTGGTGGACTGATATATGAGAAAATAGTCCCTCAACACGCAACGATTCATGCGATGCAAGGTTAGTTTTATTTCAGACTTTATTCTATTGACACAGTCATTCACATGGACAGTCTGGCGTAATGACAGTTTTGCTTTGGGTGTTTTGTGGAGTGGGTAAGACTGTTTGTAGTGGCAGGCTAACTATGGCCATTGACATGCATTAGCCCCGGCGACCTCTGCAAATACAAGGACTGGATGGAATTTTAAAAAGTGTCTCTACACGTCTCCAACACAAATGAGATGGAAAATTCCAGACTGTCCCTTTAAGTGTCTTTCCCAAGGACACAAAGTATTCATCTGTGAGAGCCGGGGTCGAACTGCCAACCTGTGGCTCGAGGATCTGACTGTTCTACTAACAACGTTTATGTAAGCAGCGGGATTTCAATAGCCAATTTTCAGATTAGAGGACAAGCTTTCTACCTACTGAGCAACTGTTGTTATTTGACAAGATGGGTAAAGTGTCTTGCTCATTGACATAACAATAGGCACTGGTCAGAATTAAGTTTGAAGACCCGAACACTGAGCCTCTATGATGTAACTCATGCCACTACTACTACAATGACTACTACTACGGTGCCAAATTTTAATTAAATCACTACAGAAGACAGAGTTCTTAGTATTTAGTGATACTGCAAACATGTTTTCTGGATCTCTTAATACAAAGATAGGTCAAAGGTCAAGAATATAATCAATAGCTCCCACCTTTGTTTTATAGTATCTATTAGCCAGATCACCGCTGGGCTGCAGACACGCTTTTATTACAAGTCAATCCATTATCGCTCCCATGTTAACAGCTATTAAAGGATGCTAACAACACACACCGAGGCCTATAGGGGTTTTCAATCAGACTAAATACTGTTTGTGTGAGTGTGAATAAACAATGACAACCCCACCTGCACTCGAGTCAGAGAGAGGGTCTTATCACTAAACAGATGATCAATAATTAAGCAGGGGACAGGCTAATGGGGGTGTTAATACAGATATGGAGATTATAGTGTGGTTATGGGGGACCAGGGCACTTCTCTTCATTTAACACCCGACGATTAGCACATGTCACCAGGCTGATTAGCATGCTCACTCAATGACACTTAGCCACATGTGTCCTCAAATACATCTTTTAACTCGTAATGATTCTCAACATGTGGTACTGGTCTCTCAGGGGAAGATAATAGGCTAAAAGGCAAGATAACAAATATGAATGGTGTTTTGAAATTCAGATTTTTTTTTCCCGCTAAAGATTTTACTATGACTAAAAGGCTCCATTAATTACTGAAAGAAAAAAAAAAACCTTCTTCATCTTAGTAAGACATTTCCACTCAATACCAAATCATTATTAACCAGGGTTTGGTCTGTTTGCTTAAAGGTCTTATATTACGCAAAACTGACTCTTGTGAGCTTGAAGCCATGTTACAATGTTGTTACCTCATCAAACGCATACCAGGACCTGTGTTTGTTTCATTCACACATGCTTGAGAAATCCTTTGTTATTAGTCTGCCTACATCTGTGAAGTTCAAAACGCTCTGATCCACCTTGTGATGTAATGTCACAAAGCGGTAGTTTTCATGTTGGCAGCTACCTTTATCTTCTGTTCCGTAGAGATTAGCAATTCCAGGGCTGAAATCATCCAATAATTCTAGTGAAAGTGTACGGAGTGTAAAAACGCAGTGGAGTAATTCCTGTACTAATCACATGACATCAAAAGTGCTTGGTGTGAGAATGAAATAAAACACTCCAGGTATGTTTGTGAAGAGGAAACAACATTATAACACACTGTAGATGATCCACTGTCTCCTAATTCATATTCAGTAATTTATAACAAAAAAGAAAGAAGACTTGAAGTTCTGATAGTGATAATTTACTTTGTTGATGGCATTATGCACAGACACGGCTATACCCACTCTCTTTGGGTTCGAAATTTCCTGATATACCTGCCCTTAAAATACTTGTTCTTATGAGTTTAGGGCAATTTAAGTAGCTATAAGTTTAGCTTCCATTTCTCACGTCTTATCTCTTTCCTTACGTCTCTTAGCCTCTGCAGAGCCTCCACGGTCGATGTCGAAGTCAGTCTTGGCTTTCGCTGTAGTAATTAGCCACAATCTCTCTGCCTACCCTCACAACAGAGCGGAAAATGAGATACAGTCCATGAGCAGTGTTGGGAAGTAAATGAATACACGTACAAAGACATATTCTGAATACTAATTCTGAGTAACTGTATTGGTGGTATTTAGAATGCAGTTACTTTTCTAAAATCAAAGGAATACATGGCAGTACTTGATCACATGATTTTTCCTTTTGTGATCGATGATAAATGGAGAACCAACAGTGGAACAAAAATAAAGCAGTTTTAAATCCTATGTTGCGTCTTTACTAGGGGTGTGCAAAAATATAGAAATATTGATATATCGTATCGTTTAATGTGATGATACAGTATCGATATCGTGGGCTGCTGTATCGATACATCGCCAAGAGTATTTTTTGGTGAATTTTACTAAATTATTTTGTTACAACACTATAGTTTTGTTGCTTGTTCAGTGGAAGGAGACTTGTTTATGCAACAAATTTGATATTTTCACTGTTGATTGTTGATGATAAAAATGTGTGTGTTTCATATGAACTATGCACAAGAAGAGGTTTGACAAAGACTTTTAGCATCACAGTCATTATTTAGCCTTTACTTTTTATTGAACAGTATCAAATCAATTTGAAATATATCAAATCGAATCATACTGAATCAAAATCACTGTATCGAGGTATATATCGTTTCGGAAACTTCTTAATGATACCCATACCTAATCTTTACACTATAATTTAAATGCAACTTTGTGTGAAAGTGTTCAAAAGTATTCAGAATCCAGTAATCCAAATGCACCACGTATCGGAATGCATTGCAAAACACATTTTAAAATTTTCAGTATTCTCTAACTACATACAGTGTTCTTCCAGATATTGTCCACGAGCTTTTACAGCACATTTAAAATTTCACATTATCCCCACCACGATATCACCAGCGGTAAGATTTCCGTTCCCCTTTTGTTCCTGATCATTTTCCATTTGGTACCTACCGCTCCACTTCCTCCTCCTTGATGCAACCTGCTGTAACACCCCCCCTCCTCCTCCTCCCCCTCCTCGCAGCCTATCAATACGTCTCCAGATGCGCTATGACACGTGCGGTAAGGACCATTTCTGAGGACATCCATCAGCGGGACGACCTGCCCAGCCACTTGCCCCAACTCCCCCTCTTCTCCTTTTTCCCTCCGCCCCCCCTCCCCTCGCTATCCTGCAGACAGGGTGTAATAGGTCCCATTAATCAGCGCGCTCGTCAGGACAAAGGCCACACTGCGATTCTGAATGGAAGATACTTAGAGAAATCGCAACCTAGCACGCGCCGATTTGCACATTTTAAACATGGACGGACGGAGATATGAACAATTGGAAACGTCTTTGATTAATACGTGTAATGCAGAATCATGGCAACAGTGACTTGTGATGGATGCGTGTTATAGAGGTGTTAATGATGCGGCGCAGAAGAAATAAGCAGATAAGTTTGCGTTCTGGGGTTCCTCAAGGCTCCATATTAGGTCTATTTAATTTTGGCATTTACCAAAATAGCTGTGGCCATTAGTGGACATTTGCAGACTGGCATATATTATTTATCTTCATTTGCTTATTCTATCTGGACCACAGTGAACTACGGACAGATCTATGGACACATATGGACAACCATTCATTTCCATATTGTTGTGTTATTACCTATGCCTAAACTTAATTACCACAGAAAGTTATCTAAACCTCTGTCAGCTTTCTGCCAACTAACATAGCAGATCGGTCACTGCCATTCTCAATATAACACATGATTTAACGTAAATGTGTGTAGCGTACTGTCTGCTCTACTGTATCTGTGTTTTGTTGCTGTGATTTTGTAACCAGGCTGGCGCCACCTAGTGCTTCCACTTAATTTCCTTTGTCTCTAATGACTAGGTTAGGAATCAGAATACACTAGACGGTTTGCAGGAACCCTGGAAATTGTAGACCGCGCATCGGCCAATCGGTGAAGAGCTGTGAAGCCATGACGTCAAACTCAAGCGCTGTCTGGGTCTCTTTTGTGGTAGAGCATAACAGTAAACAAAGCAATGGTCGAGATGGATGTAGACAAAGCCATACATTCTGTGTTGGCAACGATTCCCGAGATCGAGGATTTAAAGCCGGAACAAAAAGAATGTTTGGTGAATTTTATCAAGGGAAAGATGTTATTGCACCTTCTTCCTACGGGATTTGGCGCATTACAGTCAAGTGAACGAATCATAATGCTGCGAGGTCAGACGGTTTCCACGAAGTGAAACCGGTTGATGAATGAGGCTAGGACTACGAAAACGAGATGGAGGTGAAGGAGCTTATCGTCCAAACAAAACCAATACATTTGAAATAATTTGCGCAGTTAATGCACATTTCATTTGGAGTTTATTTACATTTGTTTACATAAGCGACTAGAACCAACATCTTAATATGGGAAAAATGCATGTATTATGTAGTAAAATTCATTGGGACAACATATTTCAGTGCAATCTAACTTTTCTCCCAATAACACAATTAAACATAAAAAATATATATATATCTTAAGAAAACAACCAAAGACACATAGAAGCCAACTACTGTGCCTTAAAATATTTGCAAGGAATGACTCACTCAGTCAATAAGAAGATGTTTAAGAAAATGGAAGTCAGAGAGATCTAACCTTTTCTACACAAAACGTAACAATGCACGCACACACAACCCTTGAGATGATCTTGAGTTAAAATAGTCTTCCGATCACACACTAAGACAGCCAAGAAGACCTGCTTTCTGGAGACACCTCAGGCTTTTCCAGTGCCATCTGCTGCTCCCATACTTCCTCACAATGGATCTGACTGTGGGCCAGTTGGCAGCATTTCTGACTACCTCCGAACTGCAAGACGAATGGCAAGAAAACAATGCACAAACTTAAAACCGCCAAGACAAAAAATGTCTCCCTTGAAAAATTGAGATTTCAGTTTCAGGAAGCTCAAAGTCATTCCTTATCGATGCAGGTGCAGAGGATCATTTTTCAAAGATCTCTTCTCCTTAAAAATGTGCACTTTTTCCACTCTGCAGCATCTGCCAATAATGGTATTTTTACTCACCCTAACCTCAACTTGAACCTTTTGGAGAGCTTGAAGCGAAATGGTACAGCATCATACTCAAGTTTCACGAGTTTCTTGGAAAGCAATAGAGCAAAGTATATTTGTGCACAAAAAATAACACATTAAAATCTGCTGTTATAGTGATTTGAAATTGGTTATGGGGTGAATAACTACATAGCTCACTGAAATTTAAGTAACATGTCTGGTGGAGGGTCCGCCACCAGTGTAACTCTATGAAGATGCCTCTAGAATGTTCTACAGTATGGCCATAAACTTAAGAATGTCCATGGAGACTTGCAAGCCAAATTACAGGTTAGATTTGTGGAGAGGCGATGCTTTTTTAGGATATTTTTGAGCAAAAAATAAATAAATGCGAGACAGATTAGTTTAATAAAATGCTGCTGGACAATTCAAGGTTGCTGGCCCCTTCCAGAAAAGTTACACAATGCACCTTTAACTTTTGTGGATGAAAGAAAATGATCTGCTAACACCAACACTTGTGCTTATCGAAATATTACAGAATCCATGATGATAACTTTGATATAAACATGGGTCTGGTTTAAAAGTAAATGATCTTTTTAACAGGAAAAAAATACACAATACACAGTAAAATCAGCAAATGTTTGCATATTAACATCTACATCAAAGCTTTGAACTCCTAGTTTATTTTGTTCTTGGCCCCTTTAATGACTTCCAAACTGTATCAAATGTAATTATAAAGGCTCATTTGAATATATCCAGAATTATTGTACATGTCATTTTTGTATTCCAATTCTACAGTCTCTTTTATGTTATTTCCCTTCAAAACACCGCGATTTCCCAGTGGTGTGACATATACAGTAATCATATTTAATCCAAATAATTATCAGCATACTGGCACTTATTTCACCCTTTATAAACACCCCAATGAATCACAGAGGAAAAATTAACTCTAAACAGTCCCCTAAATAGAATTAGACGACGCATGTGCGTGTATCATACATAAACAACAACAGCATCCTACATCTATCACGCAGCTCGCCCCCCGGAGGACACGCACATAAAGACAGCCGCTTAGCCCATCAATAATTAAAACAGATGTAATTCCCATTAGCCATCGGAGTCCCTCATAAATACTTAATACGCTCCTTGTGTCCCGACCGGCAGTCCCCTCACATCTTACGCCTCCTCTCATCTTTCTTACCTCGAAGATCCAGAGACACACGACTGCCTATCCTGATTATAATGGTCCCCACCGGGGGGGGGGGGCAAAGGGGCAAAGAAAGGGTGACCGGGGGGGACAGGGGGAGGATTTACGGCCGCGCGTCCTGGGACTAGTTAACCGGAGTGGGAGGCACTTGAGTCTGCACTCGGTCAGACAATGGAGAGCAACCGCCAAGGCCAATATTGGGTTACAAAGAGAGAGGGAAGAGGGAAGGCTAGTCCTGATGGATTTTACACGGAGAGAGTTTGACACTGCTGCTTGGTTTTGTTCAGTGTGTTCTTTGTTAGTATTTTATTTGAGTAAGAGGTCAGAGGAAGAAATTTTATGTTTTTAATGTGGACACAGAAAAAAATCTTTGGTTATAATATGAGTAAATCAAAGCCACAGTGTGTAATGTTCTGATTCCTGAGATAGATACAGATTTATGACATACTGTGGAAGATTATTAGCCAGGCTGGCGCCACCTAGTGCCTCCGCTCAATTTCATTTCTCTCCAGTGACTAAGTCAGGAATCGGAATACACTAGATGCTTTGCAAGAACCCTGGAAGTTGTAGACCACGCACCGTCCAATCACCGAAGAGCTGTGAAGCCATGACGTCAAACTGGCCCTCTTGTCTGGACAAAGCCATACATTCTGTGTTGGCAACGATTCCTGAGATCAAGGATTTAAAGCTGGAACAAAGAGAATGTTTGGTGAATTTTATCAAGGGGAAAGACGTTATTGCCCTTCTTCCTACGGGATTTGGTGCATTACATATGTCATGACCAAATAGCAGCGATTGATTAAATAAAAAAGGACCCTCCTACCGTTGAGCAAATTCTGCGAGGTCAGACGGTTTCCACAAAGTGAAACCGGCTGATGAATCAGACTAGAAGATTATAGCCAAATGAACAACATTTCCATGGAAACAAGCAGGATTAAGTCCTAATTCTGGCCAGATAAGAGTCAGGTTTATGGAGATGCAAGCCCACTCAGAGAAAGGATGGATTTTTTTGCAATTCAAAAATGTTTAGATTGATTGATTATAGTCTATTTTTTGTATAAAGTTACATACCATGGTTTTAAATTGGAGTACACTGCCAAGTCAAACCTTGATATATAAATATGGTTCTAGTTCAAATACTGATGTACAGTATTCAGTCAAGAGTTTTGTAAACTTTCAAATTAGAAATGTTTAAAAAGGTCATAAGGTCACATGAGGACATAAGGAAACAGAAGATAAAAAGTAAACACAAACTTCCATATGCGTTCCAGCAGAAGACACTGGTGCATGATAAATCCCACAGGCAGCTTGTGGAGTGGGAGGCTGAAATTGAAACAGCCGTGTTCTGGTGTCGGCCCATCAGTCACAATACGCCCCTCATTTATCCAGGCCCTCCTCTTCTGTCCGAGCACCCATTCATCCACCCATACCCCCACCCACTCCCCTCCCAAACGCTCCCCAGCCTCCCTCATCCTGGCGGGACTGGCCTGTTGGAGCTCAGCCTGTAGAGCCGTAGTGCCAGTCCCTCCCTGTGTCCATCCATCTCCTCCATGACACCAGAGCTACAGCGCGCAGACAATGAGACAGGCCCGCGGCAATGGACATATTACACTGTATATGTGCTAATGGGAAACACTAAACAGCCACAGTACAAAGTAGACTAGAGAGATTAATGTAAGGAGGGAAATTGGAATGGATCCCGAGTCAGACTGTGTTGGGGCAATGTAAAATGGGTTTTTTAATCTCATGAAATTCAAGTCGCACAAGTGACAGCCATGTAATTCTTAAAAATAATTAATATTTCTGACTGACTGACTTTTACTGCTGTTGTTTTTGTATTTGGCAGCTGGGACATGGCAATTTCTAGCCAGGCTGGCGCAACCTAGTGCCTCCGCTCAATTTCATTCCTCTTCAGCGGCAAGGTCAGGAATTGGAGTACACTAGATGGATTGAACCCTGGAAGTGCAAGTCCGGGCATCAGTCAATCAGCGAAGAATCATACATTCTGTGTTGGCAACGATTCCCGAGATCAAGGATTTAAAGCCGGAACAAAGAGAATGTTTGGTGAATTTTATCAAGGGGAAAGATGTTATTGCCCTTCTTCCTACGGGATTTGAGAAAAGCTTAATATACCAGTTAGCCCCGTTAGTGGCTAACCGTTACATACGTCACGACAAAATAGCAACAATTGGTTGAATAAAAAAGTACCCACCTACTGTCGAGCGAACGAATTCTAATGCTGCAAGGTCAGACAATTTCCAAGAAGTGAAACCAGCTGATAAATCAGGCTAGGCTATTTCCCCATTCTGGACCAAATAAAGGTTACCATATCTTATTACATCCAACAGTAATAACATTATCAACAAATGGTAGAAAATGTCCAGATGACAAAAGAGCAAGATAAACTTTATTATCCCCAAGCAGAAATTTGTCTTGGGCTCACAGTCCACAGCTTAAAACTGTTACACTCACACATCACAGTACAGTAAGACAATGGTCAGAGCTCATCACAAAGAAGACAAAGTGTCCATTATTGATGGCCATTGTCCATTTTTTGCACTGCACAACCATAAAGTGTCCAAGTTATTACACCAGCCCCATTACACAAATATTATTAATGGAGTCTCTCTTTATATTTGAAACCTTTTCTATCATGGGCCACTCCTGGATGAATGAAGGATTAGATCACGTTTCCAAGTATTATCAATGATGCATATTAGCTTGAACATCATAATAAAAAGACAGGGAGGGCATCTGATTTGTGACCCTTTCATATTTTATATTAATATTTAAAAATATTGAATAAAATAGAAAAGTAAAATTTCAGGCTTTTGTTGCCCTGTGCCAAATAGTTTTACATTTGTTGCTGCCATTGTTTTTGTCTGAATTTCTCGTGTGGATTTTTCTGACTGTAACATGCACTTATTATTACCTGCTTTAGTGAAAGGTAAATATAAATGTCAGTTTTTTGGGTTTTTTTTTTTCTCTTGACCTACATTGTCAGCAGCAGGAGCACTTCAGCGCACCATGTTAATCAAAGTCAGAACGCAGGGAGCCAGGGCGTCTGACGGAGCCCAGGTCCACTGTATTATAATGTATTCTCCACCAGGGTCTGTGAAATGTTACGGTATTAAAAGCTGCTGCGTCAATAGGACCCCCCACGATAGACAAGAAGATAGAGAATGTTTAGTTACACTTCAGGTTTAAGTAAATGGGACCACCAACATATAATCACTCCTACAAGTGAATTAACTAAACAAATCATTCATGGCAGGAGAAAAGTAGACCCTTGGACAATTAAAGGGCCCATATTTGGTTATTTTCTGATGCATGTTATAATCTTGTTCTTCTGTTGTGTCTTTATCAAAAACATACCTGGAGTTGTGCTTTGTTTCATTTACACGTGTTTTAACAGACAAATCTTGCATATTTAGACTGTGTTCTTATCTGAAAAGCTCAAAATCATCTGTCTCCACTGTGTTTTTAATCTCCATACACCTTCATTTGAATCATTTGGGTGATGGAATTGCCAATCTCTGAATTAGAAGATAAAAGTTAGCTGTTAACTTGAAAACTACTTCTTCACGACATCACAAGGTGGAACAGAAAATTTTGAGCTTCTGAGATGTAGACAGACTAATAACAAAGAACTGCTAACAAAACAAAACAAAACTCCAGGTATATTTTTGATGAGAAACAACAGTCTAATTTTGTTCAAGTCAATTTTGTGTAATATAGGACCTTTAAACATATATGCAGTCCTCAAGTAGTACTAAGGCAACACTTGTAAGCAGAATGAAAGGATAAAATACTGTACAAGTGAAAGGTGAAGCAAGTTTGAAAATCTATACTGTGGAATTGCGGTGGCCTTTAGTGTTGAATGGTTGTCAATAAGCTGTCAGAAAAAGGCCATTTGTGAATAATTGCTCATCAAATTGTGCATTTATCTTTATCGAACAAACGCTGCATTAGATTCACTGTACTATCTTCAGCTAGTACATTTGAAATACTACTGCTACTTGGTTGTAGTAGATGCACCTGTCATCACGTAGTTATGAGTATTATTTAAAATTTATCTCAAAATGCAAGAGGAAATGCAATAATATAGGGTACAGAACAAGGAAAGGTCAATGATTCCTACAGAGGTATAAACTGTTTCCATTAGTAGAACATTATGGAAGGACATACTGGGCGGTTTTGACAGGCAAAGTGGACATTTTCTCAACACTGAGTTTGACAAATGGCAGATTGTGATGGCTGGACAATATGGTCAGTGCATCTTTAATCCCAGTTTGCATTAGTATAAGAAAAGTTGATGGGTGACAGATTAAGGGTCCATGAGGTCAACTGTACAACTTGTTTTATGTTATAAAGTTGTGCATTGCTCAGGTTTTAAGTGTGATTAAAAGTACAGTTACATCAAACTTAAAGGTACACCGTCTAGTAGAGGGTCTACCACCTAGCCTAATTCATCAGCTGGTTTCACTTCGTTGAAACCGTCTGACCTCACAGTATTAGAATTTGTTTGCTTGACAGTAAGCAGGTAGGAAGAAGGGCAATAATGTCCCCTTGATGAAATTCACCAAACATTCTCTTTATTCCGGCTTTAAATCCTCGATCTCGGGAATCGTTGACAACACTGAATATATGGATCTTCACTGATTGGCTGGTGCCCGAACTTACACTTCCGGGGTTTTTTACGAACCGTCTAGTGTATTTTAATTCCCGACCTAGTTCCTGGAGAGAAATGAAAATGAGTGGAGGCAGTAGGTGGCGCCAGTCTGGCTATCTACCACCTGCTTGTCTCAATGGAGATGTTATTGTTTTATCTGTGGGAGCTGAAGTCGCACTGCCAACCTGTGGGTCAATGCAGCTGACCCTCAGCCAATGATTATGTCGAGAAAGGGATTCAAACTGCCAACAAGTGGACAAACACTGTACCAACTTACTGTCAATCTCTGATAAAACAAAAACAAACAATGGAGCCATGTGTTAGATTCACAGTAACTTAAACTGTGAATCACAATCATTACTAATAAAGTAATACTAATTTGCTCTCTATCAGTTAACAGTACATCATTAAATGTTTGAAATGACAGTGATTTCAAAAAAGGTCTCAAATTACTATGAATTGGATGCATCTTATTTTATGCATTTGAAAATTTGCCTGTGAAAACCAGCTTGAATTCCACTTTGGTCACTTGGAGCACTTACACACATCTCTATGGACCAGCACTTCTCTCGCTGGAGTGGACTTGGCATCTTTCTAAACACTGCACAAACTCATCCATCATGTCCCGGAGGAGGGAGGGAGCGCCCCCATCAGGCTGTCAGTCTGTCAGCGGCCCTCCAGCCAGTCGCCACATTCTCCGCCAAAACGCAGCCCTCCGCGACGCACTTTTCACTCCAGCCCCGCTCTTTGTATCATTAAGAAGCTTTAGAGGAGAGGAGGGCTGCTGAGACAAAGTAAGCGCTACGACCAGCGTGTTATCTGGCAACCATGCTGACGAATGGCTTTCTCATGGACCATGGATTTGTTTTAACATTAGCACATATGTTGTTGCCATAGTCTCTAAATATTTCGAGTCAAGTTTCAGCAAGGCTTAACAATAACAGATTTGCATTATACAAGTACTTTAAACATGTACTTATGTGGAAGTACAATAACAACCAGGGAAAAAAAAAAACTATAGTACCCTTTTTTTTTTTTTTTTTTTTTTTTTTACAGCTATTACAGCAACGTACAATTACTATGATATCCAATCTTATAGAACCCATATTACACCATTTTCTGATCTATATTATAATGTTTCCTATATGTCTGGAGTGGTGTTTTGTTTCATTCACGTGTTTAACACAAAAATCCTGCATATTTACGCTGAGTTCTTCTCTCAAATGGAAAACACCACCTTGCCATTTCAAGTGGTAATACAGGAAGTGCTCCACTGTGTTTTTAAACTCCATACACCTTCATTAGAATCATTTGGATGATTTCAGCCCTGCCAATCTCTACTGAACTAAAGGTAAAAGGCAGCTGTTAACATGAAAAGTAGGCACACCGGATTATAAGGCACGTTAAGTGAAGACTTGAGACTTTTTTCTTTCCTACGAGGAGGACTCAAATATAGATTGAGTAATAATGTGTTTAATGCAGCTTTGGGCACATTTGTTTATGTTTAACAGAAAAAATGATAATAATTAAAACCACATGGCAAATTTGCATAAACTGTAAGCTTTTTTTTTATTATTTAAAAAAACAGCTTGCTCCTTGTGTGCTGATGCAGTCAGCTTCTGTTGGACTAAAGGACACGACTCAGTGGAATATGTGAAAATTGGTTCGAGGTCAGTAAGCACAACCAGAATTAATACATAAAGTGCACCGGATTATAAAGTGCACTGTAGATTTTTCAGAAAATTAAGGGATTTTAAGTCAGCCTCATAGACCGAAAAATACGGTACTCAAGTTTTAAATAAAGAAAAACAGTAATCGGTGTTTCCTACAGAAAACTGGTTAGGCAAGGAGGTGCTGCCGAAAAAGTGTGGAGCGGGGGGTGCGCAGATGTATGTATATGTATAATGCAGACCTACACGCAGATCGTGACAAGGCGACCCATAAAAAATTTCTTGCGACCCAGTCTTTGGGAAACAATGACATATGCAGACTAATAATAAAATGATACTAAAATATGTGAGAATGAATACAGGCCCCTTAAATAAACGTACCCTTGCCATTTATACCATTAAGTATTTCTTTCTTCTAATAAATGAACAAAGCAGTTCAGTTGGGACTTAACACTGGGGAGTTGCAAGCGTCTGCAAGGGTTACACATCTATCAAACTGCCGTGCACTGACTTGACCTTTCTTTCACCAGTCTGACTACCTTAATAATATTCAAAGGTAAAGGAGTGGGGGTGTCTCATATTACGGCCCCTCCTGCTTACGGGGCATCTGATTTTTGCTGACCTGGTATCCCGCAGTCACACGCAGTATAATGGGCTCTGTATTTCAGCCTCAGTGCTTACTTATATTTACTGTCACTGGAGTTGAGTGAGGTGAGGGCTGGTTAAGAGGCAGAGGCACACACTAGGGTCTTATCTGTCAGCGAGTCCTCAAGCTGGACACAAATCACATGACCCAGCAGACAGCCATGACAGTGAGAGACGGCTCCTCTATATGACATGTCAGTGAGAAGGATCTAGGAGTGATATCAGGGCACGTTGTGGAGGGTGGATACTTCATAACCCCACCAATATTGCATGTTGTAGTGCTGCCACAATACTAAATAGCTCAATACTAAAGGCTCAGTACTGATTTCCATACCACAATAATTATAACGCAATTAGTTGACACAATAGAATGTAATTTTCATCACAAACGAATAGCTTCTTTAATACGATGTGTTACAAGACCATTCTAAAACTATTCTGGAAAGGTCAAAATTTGTCTATTTATGCAACTTTTTTCAGTTCCTCCTCAAATTAAAATGTAGTATGTCAGTGTCTTTTTCGTATACTCAAGAAAACAGAAAGAATCTCTGCAATAAATGTAGGATGAAATTAAAAGCTAGACTCATATTGATATTGTTTCCTTGGGCAAGACACCATCCGCCTTAACTGTTTAACTGTTAGTATTCGTGCTGTCATGATACTAAAATTTCAAACTTGACTTCCATAATAAGGAATAAACTCGATACTGATTCTGATACCGGAATGTTCATTTAAAAAACTTTTGACTTTAGACAACAGGAATGTGATTTTCAACAGTAATTGTAAAACTTTTTTTTTTTATTATTATTATTACCATGTGCCTTTATATGAGTGCAAACCCTCAGTCGTCCAAGTATGCTCCAAAGAGGTCCACTAGTCTGTGTGGTCTTATACTTGTTCTGATACACCTCAAGATCATTCTAAAGATATTCAGGAAAGGTTCATTTCTGTCCTGTGAATTTGATTTTTTTAGTATCAATACCTGCTCAAACGTGCATCTAGATTTGAGACTAGTTTTTGTATCGATTCGTGTCTGATTTTCGATTTTGACAACCCTAGTTAGTATGATCATGTGCTTGGTAGAAAGGTAGTATAACAGCCAAGCTTTAGTCATTGAGCTCCAGGCCTGCAGTAGCTTGAATAAACTGAATGATGGAATATGTCAACAATTTTGATATTCATAAAGTACAGTTGGCAAGGTGGATGAGTTCTCTCACATCACAACTCCTGGTTTGATTCCTGGACCAAGTGATGTATTGGGCTTTGTAACCTAAACATGAACAATAGACCCATATGTGGATAGGTACTCAAGACCTTTGGGTGCTGCACTGTGGTCAGCGAAAGTTCCTGACAGTGTCCATCAGCAGTTTTAAAGGATGAGTCAAATGTAGACAAAAAAAAAAAGACCCTACAAGGACAACCGAATACAACATACATTCCTTTGCCTCATTTTGGTGAGTCCATTGCCAAGACCAATGCAAAGCTACACTCAGACCAGCAGAGAGCACTGTGGATATTACAACATCATATTGCTGTTATTTGTGGCTATTCTCCAGACAAAACACATCACAGAATACACATATACACAAGCGTAACACAGCCAGGAGCCAAACGCGTAGCACCTCTCCTCTCCGTCGCCCCCTGCCTGCCCATCAAACTGAGACGCTGATTCACACTCCCACACCGCACCGACGGAGCGCAGCGCCAATCATATCTGTGACACGGCTGAATTCAAATGAAAGAATTAAGGCTAGGGCCCGATGTACAGGGGCCGGTGGTGACACGTGGTGATTTGTGAGGGCCACCGCTCCCCCTCAGCTCCATCTCAAAGCTGTGACAGTGCAGTGAGGTCTTTATGTATAAGGGGAGGAGAAAGGAGACAAGGGCACTCTGAGAAGGTAGGGTTTATAATGGGATTTTTATAGGTTAGGGCTTCTAATGGCTGTCTAAAAGTGATGGTCAACCTTTCGAGACATGTACAGCGTTAGGAAATATGATCACAGGTTCAGGGACTTTTAGATTGAATTAGTGCATGATGAAGTTTACAGTACTGTTTTATTATTGATCAAATTGCTAACATAATTGCCTGGGTCGTAATTCAAGGTTTTCAAGAAAATTGAAAATGAAACTGTCAATGATGACTAGTGTGGTTTGTGTTTTTGGCTGTAGAAATCGTTCTGGTTGGCCAATGACACAGACAATGACACTAGAGATGCAGCAGTTTCTGGAAACTAGAATGAGACAAAAAACTTGATTTGGACAAAAATGAGTTTTGCAATGAGGTCGACCAAATGTTGGTCATAATTGTGAACATAAACATAAAAACCTGTGCAAAGTATAGATTTAGCCTGAATGTTATAGAGACCAAATTTGTTCCATAAAAACTAAATGAAATACTTAGGCAAACCTATGAATATATTATTTCTACAGTATTTGCATGATAAATTATATTTTTACAAGTAACAGTGGTACGGGTACTGTCTGGAATAGCAATGATAAGAAAGGTTGAAGTATAATCCACAGTCCTTCAGTTGCTAGAGTGTTGATCTAAAGGTTGTCAGTTTGAATCCCGCTCTCAACATAAACATCAGTGGTTGAGCGGTCAGATCCACTGACCCACAGGTGAGCAGTGCAATTCCAACTCCCTCAGATGAATGCTGTTGTTGTATCCTTGGGCAAGACATTTAACCCCCCACCTGTGTACAGTGGTTTATGAATGGGTGAGTGGTTCCTTGATGTGAAGTGCTTTGAGACGTGAAAAAGTGGTATTTATAAATGTGACCGTTTACCACTGTATGAATCATTTACGCAATCATAGTCGGCACTGTTCCTGATTTTAAAGGGACAGTCCAGAATTTTGGACATAGGACCTCATTTCACTGGTGCTAGGCTAGCGCATGTCAATGGCCATAGTTAGCTTGCCACTAAAAACAGTCTTATCCACTCCACAAAGCACCCGAGACAAAACAATTATAACAGCAGACTGTCGATGTGAATGTTTGTGTTGATAGAATAATTTTAGTAGTAAAACCAACTTTGCATTTGAAGGATTTATGTCTGAGCAGCAGCAGGGAGTTGTACTTCCTGTTAGAAAGCTACCTACTTTACTGGCAAAGTAAAATTCTGCTGCAGCTGAGAAAATAGTCCAACATGCAAAGATTCATGTGACGCAAGGTTAGTTTTATTTTAAACATTATTCTCATCAACACAGACATTTACATTGATAGTCTAGCATAATAATAGATTTGCTTCGGGTGTTTTGTGGAGTGGGTAAGACTGTTTTTTAGTGACTAGCCTAGCACCATCGACCTCTGCAAATACAAGGACTGGATAGAATATTTTAAAAAGTGTCTCCACATGTCTCCAACACTCTGGCTAACTAAGAAATGAGGTCCTATGTCCAAAATTCCGGACTGTCCCTTTAACTTAAAAACATGAACTAATTCATTAAAAGGCTTGCAGTTATTGCTCACATTGGTAATGCATTCCTAGTATGTTTAAAAGCACTTTCAACAGTTTTCAGAGACCAGAGCGAAGTGATGATAATAACAAATAGCATGCTAACAGGGCACCAATGCTGCTTCCTGGTATTCAAAGAATAAACATGCTCAATAACTCTTCCACCTCTGCAGTCCTTGCTGAAACCCTGAGTCAGCGAGACTTTGTGGTGCCCTTTTTTCCTATGTTGACTGAAGGTAACAGGCTATTAAAATAATGGCCTCACAGTGCCGCCTTTGATTCCACAGGACAAATAAAATACAATACAGTAGGGAAGATGGAGCAGGAAGTGAATCCACGGGGATAGAGCCAACAATAAAAATACCTTCCTGGCAGAGTGTCCCGTTTTAATTGTGCCTAGTCTAATCTGGTCCATTGTAAAAGATGTGCAGCCCAAGCAGTCAGTTCCTCTTTGTGTGGGAGGGGGCGGTCCCAGCATCAGCAGTAATATTGTTTTTAGTAGCACTCCGAAGAGGATAGGGCCCCAGACAAGCATCAAATGGAAACCAAGAATGTACGCTCAGAGATGGATTGGATGATTGAAACCGCTTTGCTTTTCTGATGGAATAATATTTCTGTTCCAATGTAATCGCTGTGTTGTGTTCAAATACTGTCATAAAAATGTGGGGGTTTCAGAGAGCACTGGAAGATTTTATAGTGTGTCATTCGGAAGGCAAAATGTGCATTATCAGACATTTAAGAAGCAGACTTTTGGTTGAGCTATATTTTAGAGCTCATTGCCAGTACAAATGATCAGATTCAACATTTGATTTGGTTTTTGAATAGCTTATGGAAGCTTTGATTTTGTGATTGTATCCTTAGTAAACTTGCCACTCACCCATTCACACACATACACGGAGACACTGGGGGTGAGGTGGATTAAGCGTCTCTCCCAAGAACACAATAGTCGTATTCATCTGTGGGAGCAGGAATCGTACTGCCAACCAATCTGAGGACCAGTGGATCTAACCACTCTACGTGGTGTTTATGCTGAGAATCGGATTGGAACCTTTGGATTATAACAGTGTTTTGCTAACTTTTTTTCTGAGGACCCATATTTTGAAAGTCACAAACCTTCATGACCCAAGTCAATAGGCATTTTCGTAAATCACAATCGATAGGTGCATTTGGAACATTAATGAGGATATTTTATTGTTGACTGAGTGGCTGTGTCTCTCTGAACAATTAGTATTCCTCTAGTTTTAAACAATGATAAACAGTAATTGAACCAGTAATTAAAGGTATCCATAAGTATCCTGAAGTGCACTGACCTTTACTGATTTGTGACCCTTCTTTTTGGACAACCAAGCAAGCAGTTCTCAATTTTAGCTGCAGGAAAACTCGTTCAGGGCAGGCAGATAGGATTCGCTGACTCACTCACTCTCTCATGTGTCAGAGCTGTATATTGAAGACCTATATGCAAATAGTGAAAAGGCGACCCCCAAAAAAATCTCTTGCAACCCACTTGAGGATTGCCCAGTCTTTTGCCACCAATGGATTAGAGGACTGAGCTATTGCCGCCCATATTTGGGATCTAACCTACTGTGAACGAACTCAAGATCTGATTTTGGCGGACATGTTTACCACACAGGGCCTGCCCTAACATCTATGACTCATCCTTAGTCATCTTACCTCTCTGCCCCATGTAGACTGGCTACATAAACCCCATATTCCCACAAACCACAATACACTATAGTCTTATTAAACATTACCACCATCACTCCTGACCTACAGTATGTACGTGTATGGATAGCTTCTGATGCACCCAGATGCTTGCAGGCACTGACATTTGGCCCCTCCCATTTATCTTCAAAGGTCATGAAATGTAGCAGGTTCTCTAATGTAAATGATTCATGTGTGAAGGAACCAATCAAATTCACACCAATAGTTCAAAGTTCAACCAGGAGAGCACATACGACCCCAGGGCAGCATAAACACACCCCATCTCGCTCATGTCAAAGTGTGTCACCATCTTGTCATGTAGAGTACGCAGTGGTTCTCAAACTGTGGTGTACAGGTCTGACGAGTGGAACACTGACTGTTTACATCATTTACTTAAATTACATTAAAGGCAAAGTCTGATTTCAAGCTGGTCTAGACCTGCTTCAATCCTGGAATCGACCTGGTTTAATAATGCAAATGGACCAAAGAAGTACACAATTATCTATATTTAGACCCAGTTTTGAAAGGTGTAGTCCTGGCTTAGATTTAGTTTGGTATGAGTTTTGTCCTAACATATAGAGTTGTCAAAAATATCGAAAATCAGATACAAATATTTACTCAAAAATCAAAACTAGATACTCATCTGAACTATCAATACTAAAAAAGTCACATTTGCAGGACAGAAATGAACCTTTCCTGAAAAGCTTTAGAATGATCTTCAGCTGTATCAGAACAAACATAAGACCACACAGGCTAGTATACTCCCATGGACCACTATGACTGAGGTATTACAAAGATAAGAAAACACATGGTAATACAAAAAAGAAAGTTCTATTATTTAATGTAAAATCACATTCTACTGTTTAAAGAGTGTTTTTTGATATCACTGTTTTATCAGAGTGGGTTTTGAGTTTTGAGTCTGTTCCTTAGTTGTGAAATAGAGTTTGAAATTTTAGTTTCACGACAACACAAGATAACAAGGATAATTTCTTCTAGTTGAGCATATAACCATCAATCGCATTAGCAGTATTGTAGAACTCATAGTACTCTAACACCAGAAGCCCTGTAAGATTCAGATTTGTGGTGTTTTGACAAGGCAGAGGTTAAATAAGGGTGGCTAGATGGGTGTTAAAACATGAAAAGCACTCGAATAGTGAATGTTCGTGCTGCCCTGTGGCCATCTCAGCTTCGCTCAGAAAGAGTTTAAATCCAGACAGAGCTTCAGTCACAAACACACACTGATCCGCCTGTCACAACACTCTGAGGTCAGCGGAAGTCGCAGGAACACAGTGAATGAGAAGGACACAGGACAAAAGAGGAATATTATGCAATCATCGCCAACACCTAAAAAAAAATTAATGAATAAATTCTAAAACAAAATAAAAATCTCTTTGAGTCTACAGGCCACGGTTGATTTACAATATCAAACTAAGGCCTTGCACACGATTTTGAACCGTGAGAGAAGAGCATGGTTTAGTCTGAACTGTTAACTCTGCCCACTCATTACACCATGACAGTGAAAAAACTGTATTTTTTTCTGACAAAAGAACAATAGGCATGGTTCTAGGGGCATTTTCTGAATTATAAGTAAAAAAGTAGCTACACACGCCATTATTGGTGCACTATGTAACTTTTCAGGTCTCCATGGAGATGTTTAGCCTGATTCATCAGCCGGTTTCACTTTGTGGAAACCGTTTGACCTTACAGCATTAGGATTCGTTCGCTTGATGGTAGGCGGTACTTTTTTATTTAACCAGTTGCTGCTATTTGATCGTGACGCATGTAATGCGCCGCTACAGGGCTAACTGGTATATTAACTTTTTCCCAAATCTCGTAGGAAGAAGGGCAATAACGTCTTTCCCCTTGATAAAAATCACCAAACATTGTCTTTGTTCCGGCTTTAAATCCTCAATCTCGGGAATCGTGGCCAGCACAGAATGTATGGCTTCGTCTAAATCCATCTCGATTGCTTTGTTTACTGTTGTGTTGTACCACAAAAAGGGACAAAGTCATGGCTTCACAGCTCTTTGCTGATTGGCTGGTGCGCTGTCTACAACTTCCGGGGTTCTTGCAAACCGTCTAGTGTATTCCGATTCCTGATGCTGGAGAGAAATGAAATTGAGTGGAGACACAAGGTGGCGCCAGCCTGGCTAGGAGATGTTATTGCTTGGTCTGGAATGTTCCACAGAATAGCATCTATACCTTGCTAAACATATTGATGTGAGTGGCACCACCATCCATGGACCTGATTTGAAATGTGTCTTGCCTCGTAGCATTACCTGCTTGTTTTCAGGAAGACACACAAATGCCATATTGTGGGACATTCTAGGCAAACCATGTGCTAGGGAAGAAACAAGTAGCCAATCCTCACACATAGTGGATCTTTAAATATGGAAATAATTATGGCTCAATATTTAAGTCTAACAAACAGTAACAAAAAACAACCCAGGATGATTAGGAAAGCATGACATACTGTATGTAGGTTAGGTTTGGGATTTTCATCTCTTCCAAGTAAATAAATATAGTCCACAATGTAAAATAGCAAACTAAAACCTACAAAATTGCTTTTCATCTTGCTAAACTTTGCTACAAAATTTCCCTAATCTAAGATGTATTCGCAAGGGCTAAAATCTTTGCAAAATCAAGTCAGATTAACATTTTATTCTATTTTTGCAGGTCTGGCACCAGGACCTCCATTCTACATACTTTCTAATTTGTCACATATTTGCTTTGACGTTCTCAACATGTTAACCTTCCTTGTGTTGACATATTGCTTAAACACACCTTAAAACCATGGTATGCAAGAAGTACCTCATAACTTAGCCTGCTGAAAGTTACCTGAAGTGTTGCCAAAAATATGTAGTCATCTTTCACACTGAGTTGCCTGAGGTTTTTAGCCAAGACATAAATCCCACTAATCTTTAACAAAAACAGTGGCGCATGTTCGGACACAGGAACAAGTGTAGCACAGTTCATAATCTGAGCTATCTTTTCAACAGCGGGCCCCAGTTGGCTGACATCCTGCTTAGTGCTTAGACTGTCTTACTCTACATCCTGGGAAATAGATAAGAGATAAAGAGTGGTCCATGCTACAAGCTAAAGCGGGCTGATAAGAGCGAGCTTGGACTGTGTGGGTAGTGGTGTGGACAGCGATGGGGCAGCTACAAAACAACAGGTCCCAGTGAAAAGATAAGCTCCTCTCCTGCTTTAAAAGACCATCCACTGTGCGGGACAACAGATGGGGGAACAGATATGAAGAGTTAAAGGTCCCGTATTACGCAAAATTGTCTCTTGGGAGCTTTAAGTCACGTTAGAACGTTGTTACTTCAGCAAAAACATACCTTGAGTTGTGTTTTGTTTTTGTTTGTGGTGGTAGTTTTCAATTTAACAGTTACCTTTTACCTTTAATTCAGTAGAGAAGGCAATTCCATATATCCAAATGATTCTAGTGAAGGTGTATTTAGTTTAAAAGCACAGTGGAGCACTTCCTGTATTACCACATTTACAGGACAAGATCTCAGCCTAAATATGCAGGTTTTGTGCGTTAAACGTGTGTGAATGAAACAAAACACAACTCCAGGTATGTCTGTGATGAGGAAACAACATTATAACAGATCAGAAAATAGAATAGAAGATTACTATAACAATAGATATATACTAGCATTATTTTGTACTGGGTTATATAGGTTATATCTGGCTTTAAAAGTGCAGTTGAGGAGATTGCATTGCATATTTTGTGCAAATTGCTCAGCAGTCGGGCCAGTAATGAGTTTTGTTGCTTGCAGAACATATGGTACATCAGAAATGAATTCACGCTTTTTGCTATAGCTTGCAATTCTGGTATATCTTTCCAGATCTAACTGAGATTGAACTCTGCAGTCCCTCAGTCACCGAGGGCTTCATCGCAAAAGAAAATAGAAATGTGTCAGCTGGATGAACACATTTTGTCACTCATCCCTTCTTGGGTTCTGACAAAGGTTCTTAAAGTCACTGCCTTAATTATCTGTCTGAAGGGAGGAGCTACCTAAACGTCTAACACACCCTAGTTGTTTACAGTAAATAGTATCTGTTATTAGATAAATCCACTGAACTACCCTAAGGTGTGACTCTTCACCTGAGTCATAGATTGTATTCTTGAGCTCTTGCCGATGTCATTGTTGCTTCATCAGGTTTTATTAAATATGCCTAGTAAAAGTGAACAGTACTTGAAATGTCTATTCATTTGCATTAAAAGTTCTGAAGTTATGGCTTGTGGGGCATAGCTGTTTACATTGACCATATTTTGATCTTACTAACTAACTTGTATATTTAATTGGCACAATATATTCATTTGAGATAAAGAACAGTTTTTTTTTTCTTCTGACAAATTCCTATACAAAATAATAAACTTGGAATAAAAAAGCAATTGTAAAACTACAAATTAACCCCAAAACTCTCCACAAATGTTAACTATTATGTCCTGTGTGTTTGAAAATCCCTCTGTTCCAGCGGCTTCAGTCTAACCTGAGAATTCCCCTGGTGCAGAGGCTATCTGATCTCATGAATGTTGTTGCTGTCCTGTTCCTTACCTCACCAAACAAGCGGAGCCTGTGATTCCTGTGAAAATGTATTTATAGAGAAGTCTTGTGAGAGCACGTTCTCAAACCTCCCATCTGAGGAGACCAAATCTGTCAGGCCGGCTGCGTGAGGCTCCATGCTGAGATCCACTATGTCTCCTACTCCATACACAATACACTGTAAGCATTTAAAAGACACAAGGAAGAAAGCAGGAAAAATACAACTGTGTGTGGGTTTTAGTTACAAGCAACCTCTTATTCTTCACTACAGGAGTGCAAAATGTCTTAATATTTTACAGTATGGCATTTAATTTAACTATCACCATGGAAAGAAGCAGGCCACATCACCAGGCAGGCAAGTTACAGCTCTGATCTGTGGAGATGTGGGCCCACTCACAGTAACAATACATTTCTTTGCAGTAGTTTTGAGAAATAAAAACACCTGTAAATTAATAAATACAAGCAATATTTGTTTAATGCCATACTGTGGAACATGCCAGACAAAGCAATGAAATCACCCTGAGACCAGCAGAGGGCAGACTCTCTTTGTTTTTTTTTTTTGTGGTTATAATATGATAAGATTTGAGCTGTAATTTGTTATTTGAATAAATAACGTCTATGGCTAATTATTGGTATTAATTGCAGCTCAGGCCTTGATGATGCTTTTTGTCAGTGGCATGAAGCAGTTTCAGTATCATTTATCGCAATATTTCTCTGTACCAATACATCATGCTTCCAAATTTGTGAGAGGCCTGCTGCCAACCCAGAGGAATGAGGTTTCAGTCTTGATACATCTAGTTTTTTTATACACAGGGATATCAGTCTGGTCCCCGCCCTGTCTCATGTCTCAAGCAAGAACCAAACATTTCTTGTAATCTGATTCATTTTCTTCAGTGACACATGTGAAATAAAGGAGATCACTGGTCATCTCTCATTTTCAAACAAGAACAAATGTATCTCATCTTAGATTAATAGAGTTTAGTGCTTTTTTTTATTGATCCACAATGTTTCTCTGTGATATTTTTTCCTTTCTCTTTCTTGCCATATTTGTTTTGATAAGGACAGAAGTGTGAATTCTGTCTAGTAAATTCTAGGAAAGTCTGAAGTATCAATCTAGTAAACAACAAGCTACCTAATCTTATTATTTTAGTAGCAACATGACAAAACAGTGTGGAAGTGGAAATTGTACAAGTTTATATGATGTGTTGGGAGCAAAAATAGCAAGTAAAAATCAAGACTTTTAAGATAATGTGTCCACCAAATCAACATCCAAAATTATTTTAAAAAGTCTTTTAGCAATGCTGAAACCGATTTGTGACAATAACCTGCCAATCTATCCCAATCATTTTCCCAGCAGTAGCAGCAGCTGCCCGGTGCAAACCAACACACTAAACAATCATTGAGCACATCTCATTGGAAAAGCAAAATAGACTCCTTGCGATTCAGCAGCAGGTGGTCATTTATAGTGAGCTACCATAGTGAAATTTAAGGTTTTATTATGGCAGAGTCAATATTGTTACAACAGGGCGTGAAGACCATAAAGCAGATGGTGTGTGTAGCGATTCATTTTTTACATAGAGAACCATAGCAAATAATTGAAATTTTATTCAAATGTAGTCTAGATAATTGTGGCGCCTCTTGACAAAGAACAATTCACGGGTTATTATAGAGCGTTTACCAAAATCAGGTTGGCAAAGCATGAAGAGGTGCCAAGAGTGTACACCCAGAGGTCTGTAATAAGTGGGTGGGGTATTTTTCATGGTAATCTGCAATGTGGATAAGCATGTTATTAGTATGCCAACCAGGTAAATGTTGAGTTAGACTCTGTGCCTAGACTATTTCAGTGAGGTTTCCATATGATACTTGATCCAACTTAATTCTTAAAAGGTCCTATATGACACAAAATTGACTCTTGTCAACTTCAAGCCATGTTAAATGTTGTTACCTCCTCAAAAACAGATCTGGAGTTATGTTTTGTTTCATTCACATGTTTGAGTAATACTGTATTATTAGTCTGTCTACATCTTGAAAGCTCAAGATGTCATATTGTGGTAGTTTTCAAGGAAATAGCTACCTTTTACCTTTTGTTCAGCAGAGGTTGGCAATTCTAGCGCTGAAATTATGATTCTGATAATGGTGTATGGAGTTTAAAAACACTGTGGAGCTCTTCTTGTATTTGTGTGTTAAACATACCTGAATGAAACAAAGCACAACTCCAGGTATGTTTCTGATGAAGAAACAACATATAAGAAAGATCAGAAAATAGTGTAATACGGTAGCCTGATTCATCAGCCGGTTTCACTTCATGGAAACCGTCTGACCTTGCAGCATTAGGATTCGTTCGCTCAATGGTAGGCGAGTACTTTTTTAATTTAACCAATCGCTGCTATTTGGTCTTGATGTAAATAATGCTCCGCTAACGGAGTTAACCGGTATATTAAGCTTTTCCCAAATCCGGTAGGAAGATGGTAAATAAGGTCTTTCCCCTTGATAAAATTCACCAAACATTTTCTTTGTTCCGGCTTTAAATCCTCAATTTCGGGAATCCAATTGCCAACACAGAATGTATGGCTTTGTCTACATCCAACTTGATCGTTTTGTTTACTGTTGTGTTGTACCACAAAAGGGACCCAGACAGGGCTTCACAGCTCTTTGCTGACTGGCTGGTGTGCGGTCTACAACTTCCAGGGCTCTTCCAAACCATCAAGTGTATTCCAATTCCTGACCTAGTCGCTGGAGAGAAATGAAATTGAGCGGAGGCACCAGGTGGCGCCAGCCTGACTAATAATACAGGCCCTCTAAAAATAAAATACATGCTTCTCCTGATTTTTGTAGTAAAATGGACAAAAGAATTCCCAGCGTTCTTTTTGCACGTTTGTCAAGATGCAAATAACTGGAGCAGGACTGTCAGAAGTATCTATACTAAAAAGTCATATTTACAGGACAAAAATGAACCTTTCCTGAGTAGCTTTAAATGATCTTGAGCTGCATCATAACAAGTATAAGAGTGTATAGACTAGATATGTGACCACATTGTAATGACTTTTAGAATTGATATCGCAAGACATATTCTTCAGATTTTCACACATCTTCAGTCTAAAAAGAAAAAAAAACAAAAACTGAACACAATCTTAATCTTGTACAAATGCTTAACAGTGTGATTTTTGCAAACAAATCTGGCAGCCCCTTTCTCCCCCCGTAGCTCCCCCTTTGCCCGTGCATCTGTTGGCTCTTGCAGGCAGATGTTTGGGCACAGAGAAACAGCAGGATACTACACCCCCACCCCCCTTCAGTCACCTCTCCGTCGGACTCATCCCAAGCACCCTATTCACCCTGTTCACCTGTTCTCCGCTGCAGCCTGCGCACCCGCTCCGCTGACCCCCAGCTCCAGACAATTAGGAGAGGATAACAAGAGGTGTGGGGCTGGTTCCTCACAGGAGTCATGCGAGCATACGCATAACCTGGCTGAAAGCAGAAACGATGTGCTGTGCAAATTTGGGGGGTCGATAATGGGCTTATAAAATCTGCTGAACTGTATCCAAGGGTGTAAGAAAATATTGATGAACAATTTTGGAATCTTTTATAGCTAATAAGAGATGGTAACTGAAGAGATATCCAAACATAGCCAAAGTCAGGGTGTGGATACAAGCAAGATTTTTATATATATATATATATATATATATATATATATATATATATATATATATATATATATTATATATTTTTTTGTTTATTTTGTTATTAATTTATTATTCAATGATCAATGTATTATTTGCTTTATTTGTATTTATTTATTTATTTTTCATTATTATACATTTATTTTATTTGTTTATTTTCCGTATTGTTTTTGTATTGTAGCCCGCTCTACATGATCCTGGAGATTTTTCTGCTATTTTTTATTATTGTGAGCTTCATTTGAGTTGAGCCCAACACTGTAGGTGACGTCACGTTCAGTCTATGGTGGAAACTCAGCCACCGTGTTGCCAAATAAAAAAGAATAATTAAAATATTCACATAAATAGCACAATTATTTTTGTTGTTTCTTTGGAAATGGCTGCTGAAAGTCACAAAGGAGGTGTAATGTTTGTAAAAAAAAAAAAAAAATCAATCTTGAATAAAAGAATAGACCAGGGAAGATAGCCAGGAAGAAAACTATCAATAAACTACTTCCCACACGTAATACTTACAATAATACTTCATGAGTTCCATCATCTCTGATTGATGCACCAAGTAATCTGACGTGACTGTATGCGTGTGCGTCCCATTGTGGCTCACCCTGGTTCACACCCGACCTCTGACCTTTCCCCCCTGACCTTGCACTGTCGGGTCACCACCTGCTGGAGGAGGAAAGCGCCGTGAAATCAGCGACGCTCACAGCCGGCTTCACACACATTACCTGAGCAAGATTAATGACACCTTCCATGTTCATCATTATTCCTCGTAACAGCAGTCAAACATGGCCGACGTCCAGAGCCCCGCCCCCAAAACCCGGCTCCAGTCTGGCTCAGGTCCCACTGCACTTGAAGGCTCGTTCTGTTCAGATTAGAAACAACTGCCAGGGAATTTCTGGAGGCAAGAAGGTGGATCTACCACAAGTAGTCTCACAACAAATTGTTTTTATTTGTTTGCATTTTATTTGGTTTTAGCCCAAACAACAACAACAACGACAAAAATGACAACAACAAAAGCAAGAAAAAACTGCAAATTTGGTCAATCTGAGTACTGATTTTCTGTTGACAATCCTATTTCCTGAGTGTTTTTGATGGAAGTTTGAATGTTCTCCCAGTAACATTTTATCTACTGGGACAATTCAAGCCTTCTTAAAGCAACAGCACTTACACTTCTGAAGGTGTGCATAATTCTAAATAAATAGAAAGTCAGAATCTCAATTTGGAACATTCTCCATGGACATAAGTATGTTTTATGCCATACTGTGGAAAGCAACAACATTTCCATGGAGACCAGCAGGTGGACGCTCTCCTCCAGGCCAAGTAAGAGCCAGGTGAAAAAATAAGCTTTTATTTTAGTCTGTTTCTTGACTAAAAAAGCTACCCATTGGGGCTTTTGATGTATGTTTGGTTTCATTCCCTCTTGCATTACAAATGACTGGAGGTAAATCTGTACAGCCACGAGACTTAAATTTGATGAACAAAATCAACGGAGTGAACACACACAGCCTCTGTTTGACTCAAGATAACCACTGGTCAAGATAAAATTCCATGTGAAAAACAAATTCTAGAAAGCCGATGTCGGAGCGTCTCTAATGTAGTTTGGGAGCAGTGTGTCTTTACCCTGACAACTACTATTATGTCTATTCTTCTACCTCACAGCATGCAAGCAAAGACAGCCTGTGGTGCTCCTGATCTCATGCTAATAACTGAGAATCCAATGCTGGCTCCAGTTGGCTTAGGCTGGAGGAATGGACTAAGAAAGATGTACTCAAAATCACAGAAATGTAAGCCAAAAATGTATCCTAACCGGTTACTGCTAATCCTGCAAAATGTCTGACTCAGAATGTGACAACATGAGTCAAACACGACTTGACATTTTAGTATTGATCTCCGTGGCGACAGAAAGGACATACTTCCCAGCTAAGTGGAAAATAAATTGTAGTATTGACGCTAAATTCGCAACTGGACACGTTAAGTATTGGGTGTCATTGCGCTTTCAGCTTTCATCTGTGCCCAACTGGCCCAAACCTGCGGGTAGAGCTAGTCAGAACGTACACCCACACGATAACACTCGCGAGCTTCAGCAAATCGGCACGGACACGCTACGGCTAAAATCAATACCCCGACAACCACAGTGATTCCATTTGCTTTGCATGGTATTACAGTGATCCTCTCCGCTTTCTGTTATCTGTCTCAATTTCAAAAAGATTCATAATTCTCAGAGCTCAAGCTACAAACCCCGTGGCTAAATCCTAAAATGAACTCTGCATCACCTCCAACACAGCCAAAAGGGAACAAAGTAGCGCTTAAAGGGGGAAAATAATGGAAGGATGCCAAGTGCCCACTCAGCCAATCACGGATGAGGTTTTGTGGTGAGGGCTGTCTTTGGGAATGGGAAGAAGAAGGGCCCATCGGGGACTGGTGCCCTGCTTTGAAGTGTATGGCTATCAGCTATAAGATGGCAACAATATACGCAGCGTGATCGCATTGGCACTGAATGTGAATTATGTATGTATTTTTCAACCAGTTTTGTTTCATGTGAGGATGTGGGTGGCTTAAGTCTTATACCCAAAAGCTTCAATCGGGTTAGTCACAGGATACAATAGTTTACTGAACACATATCTTTGGAAATATACCAGTAGTTCTATAGCATCGACTGCCAAGGGACTGACTTACTATCTCTCTCATATATATCGCTCACATACACACATACAATCATGCAAAGCCGGCGAAGTCTCTTGCACAAAGATACTACAACAGTATGTACTTGTCAAACTGGGTTCAAACTACCAACCTTTTGTCGTTCAGAGGGCAAATCTTAAAGTAGACCTATTCTGCAAAATTGACTTTTTAGAGTTTTCATGTTATAGTTGTATTTCCCAACACTATTTACTCAGCCGAAGTTGTATTTGGAGTGATTAGTGCATTATGCCATATTGCCAGTCCTTGTTTTCAAGGCCACATGCCCACTACTCTCTACTAACTTCATTCAGCAATTTCATTTCATACCTTTATTATTTTCTTTGATACACATACTGTAGGATTTGGCAGCGTTGCGCAGTCATGTTGGTTAAAAAATCAATCAATAAATAAATAGTAACGTCAGCTCCGATTGGTCACCTCAATTTTCTAACTCAGAAGTCAGCAAACTTGTTTTTTTATTACCATATTTTTTGGACTACAAGGTGCACCGGATTATTATGGCGCATTAAGCAAAACAAAACAGTCAGATAAGTCAAACTTTATTCAACTCATTCTCAATAACTCTCAGCATTGTTCAGTTGTAACATATACACTCACTTTTTCAGATCATTCCTCCTCCACAAATCCATCAAATTCTTTATCATCAGTGTCAGAGTTTAACCACTGGGTGATTTTGGGATCAAGCATTCCCAGATTCCAGTCTCATTGCTGTTACTTAGCTGTTCAGTGATGATTCCAGCCTTCTTGAAAGTTTGGATGACATTTGAGACTTATACATTAGCCCAGGCATCCACGATCCACTGGTAACTTGCCCGGCGTTGCCTCCTTGTCTTGGTGAATGTGTATAAGTCCGACAATCCATCAAGCGGTGCGGCTTCGTATCTTTCCAAAATTGTACTAAAACATTTTGACAGATTTTTGAGCACCGTGTACAACATAAAATCGGTTCGAGGTCAGTAAGCACAACCAGAATTAATATATAAGGTGCACCGGATTATAAAGCGCACTGTCGATTTTTGAGAAAATTAAAGGATTTTAAGAGTGCCTTATAGTCCGAAAAATACGGTAAATCGTTTTAGATGAATACTCCAATTATAAATGAGCAAATTCTGTGCATTATGTAACATAATGATCCACCGGTGTCATAGATTTTAATGATATAGCTGACACAAGCACAATAGGTCTTCTTTCACCATTGAGCCTCTTTATTACTCCTATAATACTCTTATTTATCTCATATGGACTAGAAATTACATTGGCCAAACAAGATGCATTGTTTCAAGTGTCAAAAATAGTACTTTTCAAAATCCTGTCCATAGGAGCACCCACATCACTGCTAACCACTCTGCCAGAACACACAGAATCACATTACACACACCATTTTACTTTGTAGTTCACAACTATAACTACTATATCTTTGAATGCTATAACTTGAAATCCAATTTAATACCCAAGTTCAATTTCAGTTCTTGTATCTAGTGCGTGATGTAGCTGATGAAATCCACGGCAATCACCAACCAATATGATAAAGGGTAAAAGTTGGAGCGCACTAGTCCGTGATGAAACAGTCTTCTGCTTTTTGATTCCAGGCACACTCTCACTTTATTCTTATTTTAAACTTTGCCCCCAGTGAGAAAAATTAAAACCCTGCGTCCCTGCACCACCTGCTCCAATGTGCTCTGCATGGAAATGACCCAGACACACAAACAGAATAACAAATGGAACAGTACTGCACACAAGTACTGGGCAGTTTTTTAACAACTTCCACACAAAGTACAAGAATAAGTAGCGCACATATACATTACTAAGAAACAAATCCTATTCTTTTAAAAGGTGCTGTACCTGATTTTAACTTAAAAACATGAAAACAGAATTAGTTCATTGTAAACCGTTTGTGGTGGTCCAAAGTTATTCCTCACTTACTTTATGAATTCCAAGTATCCCAATTATTCACAGCAATGAGTTTATAAGTGCTTCGCAACTGAACTTTGTGGTGGCTGTAAAGGTAGTAACAACTAACATGCTAACACAAACTTCCTGAGCTGCTTGTACAATATATATGTACTGGGTCAAGACAAATTTTACTCAGATACATGGACCTACAAAAACATACCATATTTTTTCGGACTATAAGGCACAATAGCAATAGTGTTGAATTCTCTTGTCTATTTTCATACGTAAGGTGCTGGATTATAAGGAGCATTGTACGAAACAAACGGACGACACTTGAGACTGATCTCTTAGCCCAGACATTCATGATCCATTGGCATTGCCTCCCTGTCTTGGTGAATGTGTATTATGAATATGAATGTGGGTGGATAGTTTGTTTTTTTATTTCCTAAGAGGACAACTCAGATATACATTGATTAATAATGTGTTTAATGCAGCATATTTGTTTATGTTTTACAGAAACAAAATGTAAAACCACATGGCTAATTTGCAAAACAACTTGCTCCTTGTGTGCTGATGTAGTCAGCTTCTTTCAAAATTACTCCATGAGGCTCCTGCCTACAGTAGTTGTCATGCTCCGGCAATCCATCAAGCAGTTCGGCTTCGTAGCTTACCAAAGTCGTACTAAAACATTTCTAAGCACCGTGTACCACATAAAATCAGTTCAAGGTCAGTAAGCACAATCAGAATTAATACATAAGGTGCAATGGATTATAAGGTGCACTGTTGATTTTTGAGAAAATTAAAGGATTTTAAGTGTGATTTATAGTCCAAAAAATACAGACTCACACATTCAATAATTTTACTTTTACATTATTATAATAAAGTTCCCTTTCAATACTGAGTTTATAGAAATTCAAATGTCATTAAAAAACGTTCTTGTTAATAAAATTCTCTTGACATTTTTCACATAACTATCTTCACTTTGTATTTGTCTGTGTAGTCTTTTATGTGGCTTCCGCTCTGCCGTCCTTGTTGGTCTGTGAAGCATTCCACACAAAGCAATAACATTTTCACTGAGAAAAAAATTTGACGGACCCTCCACCAGAAAACTTACACAATGCACTTTTCACTTCTAAATGCCATCTCAACTCTACTTTTAAACTTTTAATGTATTAAGAAGAAGTAGTGTGGCAGAGTCGTGAGCCTGGCTGCCTCTTCCACTGAGGTGTTCTTGACCACAGCGGGAGCCCCATTTGCCCAAAACACAGTCCATTACACCCAAATGGACTCCTATCAGAAAGCATCTAAGACCTTATTAAGGCAGTGATTTAAGTCCAGCCTTTGCGCACGTACTGTTATTTTCCTTATGTTGATCTCATTTCAGGCTAACATGCGAGACGTGCGCCGTGTACACAATTGTTTTTTATGGTCCGTTTGGTGGCAGCTGTTGCTACAGCGCCGCAATCAAACCTGCATCTGGAGAGAGCTGGGAGATGCAAATCAAGCATTGTTCATTTTAAAGCCACGCTGTTCTTACGGTGTGTAAACCAATCCCAGTAAGAAATGTTAGGGGAAATGGTTGCAATGGTTTCTCCTTTTTATTATGGGGTTTGGCGGGGTTTTAAATCTCTGTGTTGAGAAGAATAAACAGAGAACAATAAATTTTCTTTTTATTTTGTATTTTTTCAGCATTTCTACAATTTTATGACAGCACCACTTCATCTCAAAAAGATGCCAGAAGTTACAAAAGGCAGGGTAGCAAGTAATTTACCATTTTTTAATTTAAAGGTGCAATATCACTCTTTGGTTGGGGGTCGTCGCTTGCTTGTTTCTATGGACATGTCATTGCTCTGTCTGGAATGTTCCATGTTCCATGTTTTTCCAAGAAAAAATTACATATTCCTATTTGCATACAAGTTAAAGTTAAAACTTTGTGTTGAAATTACATTTTTCTTAAAGTTTCAGGTTGTTCATAATATTATAATATTGTAAAAAAAAAATATTTTGTAAAAGAAAGAGTTCATCAATTAAAAAAAAGATTTCTGTAATAGATTTGCGTTTCTCTGCACAAATATTTGAACTTATTGTTATTTTTGGGGTATATATGCTCTGAGTTTTCTGATCCAGCCCCTTTGGGATCAAAGTAGGTTGGATACGGCCCCCGAACCAAAATGAGTTTGACACCCCTGTTCTACAGCCTCAAAAATACCTAGAAAAGCAGGCATTCTGACTGTAGGCGAGGTTATCTCTTCACAGATCTGACCTGTAACTGGGCCTGGTTTCTTTGTTTGGTTTCCATGACGATAGAAAGGTTTAAGACAATACTGCGAAACATTCCAGACAAAGCAACAACATCTCCATGGAGAAAAGCATTTGACGAGCCCTCCACAATAAAAGTTACACAATTCAGGGAAAAAAAAAAAAGCTAAGAGTAATGGAATTTTAAAGATTCAGTGATTTCTGACCATCAGTGATTAGCTTGGTTAATTATGTGACTGTTCCACATCCAATACTATCAATCATGTGGTTTGGAGCAGAGTTCAGAGAGAAAGGCTATTTTAAATGTTTATGGCAAACATTAAAACGTATGCTTGTTTAGTAAAATAATAGTGAAAATGCATTTTGTTTGTAATAAAAATAAATAAAATGTAATAAAAAATTGCAATTAATCAATACGAGGCATATGAGCCCTACACATCTATTTATTTTTATCCATCATTTTTGTTTGATCTATGTGTTCAAAAAATGAGAGCAATCCTTTGTTTTCAAGCCTGTTCCCACCTCACACTATTGGCTGCGTTTTGACAGGTATTTCTGCGGCTAACGTGTCAGAGTGTCTGGGAGGTCGTCACGGCGATGGACCACTCGGAGGGAAGAGCGCGTGGAGGAGTCTGTGGAGGTGTGAGGCTGGGCTGATGGGTGTGAATGCTGTGGTCTCACACTGGAGCTACAACAGCGAGAGATACAGGCAATAAGAGTCTATCTATAATGCAATGGAAGCGTATGGGGGGAATACAGTGGCAAAAATAAAAGCCAAAGTTGTGGGCATTTTAAAAGATTTTGTGCAACTAGTCCATTTATTTATTTATTTATTTTCAAATATATTTAACTCCATACACCTTCACTAGAATCATTTGGACACATTCAGCCCTGGAATTGCCAATCTCAACTGAACTAAAACGTAAAAGGTAGTTGTTAACTTGAAAATTATCACTATATGACAGAGTTGAGGACTTGTAAGTCATGACTTGGACTCGAGTCAGACTTGAGTCACTATTTTTAGGACTTGAGGCTTGACTTGATAAAACAGACAAAGACTTGGGACTTGAGGTCTGTGACTTGAGAAGACTTGATGCTTAGACTAGATGACAAAGTAACTGTTATTAAGCACTCTTAAATCTTAACTCAGTCTGTTCTGACTGTAATAATTTGCACTGTTGTCAATACATTTAAAAAGGAAAAATTTGCATTTCTACAACTCTTATATAAATACTCACATACCATAACTTTTTAAGTACAATTTAGTTTAAAAAATATATAAATTGCAAAAATCTAAGCTATATTTGGTATTTTAGTTTAAAGACTTGAAATGACTTGAAGCTCAAAGAAGACGACTTTAACTTGACTTGGACTTATGGGCCAGTGACTTGAGATTTGACTTGGCCTGACCTGTCTTTGACTTGGGACTTGACTCGGACTTGAGGTCAAAAACTTGAGACTTACCTGCAACATGCAAAACAGCAACTTGATCACACTTCTGCTATATGACATCACAAGGTGGAACAGAGAATTCAAAACACAAATCCAGATAGGCTTTTGAAGAGGTAAACAACAATATAACATGACTTAAAGCCCACAAGAGTGTGTAATGTACGACCTTTAATAGAATGTTCCACACGATGGCATTAAACATCATCTTTCTTTTTTTCTTTTTACATAATTATTCCTTTCTGGCAGTACTGTACTTTATCTACACTGGCTGAAAGTAAGACCTTTATACATCTCATTGTGCCCAAAACTGGGAATAAGTAATTGGACAAAAACAAAGGAAAGTCCAGCCCAGGAGCAGGTTGATGTAGTGCAGGCTGTGTGCGCAGACAGGGGGTTCAAAGGTACAAGTTAAACGGCTCATTAATGAATATCTACGGCCTCATCTGTCAGGTTTGGCTCAGCTTCATTACCATGTGTGTGTGAGACATTACATTGGGACGGGTGTGGGGTGTGTGTGTCCTTTCTGGATCCAGCCCCAAGACTGAAAACTGCCCTGCCCTTTTCATTCTGGATATACCTAGATGTAGGCCTGTCACGATAACATTATATATCATTCAATATATAAAAGCAAGAACAATATATTTTTCAGCTCAATATTGATCGTGTGTACATTTCTTTGTAAAGTGGGGAGATTTGGGGTATTTTTGTTGTTATACAATAAGATTTCAGCTGTAGAGGGTTGAATAATTAACTTCTATAGATAATTATTGGTTCAGGCCTTTTAATGATACAGTCTGTTTAAAAATGGTTTACTGGGATTATCTTTATTATTGTTATTGTGTCAGTGGCGTAAAGTAGTTTCAATATCAATATATATCCTGCTGACTGTTGAAAAAAAAAAGACACAGCCGATGATTCCTGTATTTAGAAAATATTTTACTGACCACAATTTTATTAGTTGCAAGAGACTTTCTTGAGAATTTGATCTATGGAAAAAAAATACTCCTGCTGCACTAAAGAGCTAAGGCTAAAACAATAAGTTCTAGTTAAAAGTATCCTCAAGGTGAAAGCAGATTGAATTTGAAAATGATAAGACTGATGTAAATCTGAGTCAGTTCTCCTGACATCCGTTGTAAATGCATTTCATTGCAAAAGTTGGGGGAAATATGGATGCCTGAGAAGCTGCTTAAAATGACCAAAGCACAAAGAAAATGTGACTATACCGACTCACATGTTAGTCATGAATGCAGAACAGTTTTTCTTAATTACACACTCGTTTCACAGTTTTATTACCTCAAACCTAGCCTGATTCATCAGCCGGTTTTACTCGTGGAAATCATCTGACCTCGCAACATTAGGATTTGTTCACTTGACGGTAGGCGGGTACTTTTTTATTTAACCAATCGTTGCTATTTGGTCATGGCGTATGTAACGGGGCTAACTGGTATATTTAGCTTTTCCCAAATCCCGTAGGAAGAAGGGCAATAACATTTTTCTCCTTGATAAAATTGACCAAACATTCTCTTTGTTCTGGCTTTAAATCCTCGATCTTGGAAATCATTGCGAACACAGAATGTATGGCTTCGCCTACATCCAACTCGACCGCTTTGTTTACTGTTGTGCTGTACCACACGGCTTCTCACTGCTTGACTGGTGCTCAGACTCGCACTTCCGGGGTTCTTGCAAACCGTCTAGTGTATTTTGATTCCTGACCTAGTCGCTGGAGAGAGATAAAAGTGAGCAGAGGCACTAGGTGGCACCAGCCTGGCTACCTCAAACCGGGGTGTCAGAATTTTTGATTTGAAAATTTGGTCACCCTAAGTTTGACTATTATATGTTCAGAAAAAACTTCTGTGTACTGTCAAATGATGTGAAAGAGAAAGTCACTACAGTTATGATATATATATCAAAATGACAAAAAGACAGTTCTCCCAGTTTACTGTGTGCGCTGCCATTTTCAGTGTGACGTTAATCCAACCAACTTGGTCGAACCGAACTAGCCTGAGTTTGTCTTTCGGAACCCCAATTTGATTGGCCATTTCACTGCACTTTCTTGAGGTGGAGGTCAGTCTTCCCTGAGTCCAGAGCACAGAAGACTCACAAACAGAATGCAGCATTTAAAGCCATAAAGAAGCACTTCCTGGATTACCACAATATGACATCACAAGGTGGTGTGGAGCATTGGAATTAGTCTAGCCAAACATGCGTGAATCAACAACAATGCAGCTCCAGGCGTGTTTCTGATGAGGATGCAGTATTATGACATGATCCAATGTCTACAATCTTGACATAGCAGTAAATAGGCTCTGTCTGCACCACGATGAATAATGCACAGAAGCACAGGCCTATTGATTAGCATCACCGTGTTAGCATTGCAAATAGCCACCACGTGAATGTTAGCGTGGAAATCAATCAGAGCTAGCACTGCCTCTCTGGAGATTCCACCAGGATCATTTGACTCAAAGACGACATTACAACGCGGGATTTTGTACTCTGGAGCTTTCTGTGTCACAATATTGACTTAGAAATAATTACCCAGACTGCTTTGCGTTTCCAAGCATGTTTACTTGAATTTTGTCCTGATTTCTTCAAGCATTTCACAGCACTGCAGCTGCTCTTATTAGACATAACCGACATAATCGCTGTGTTTTGGGCCAGAGAGCTGCACACACGACTCCCCCCTGCCGCGAAGACCGTACGCAGACGCTAGCGAGTAATTAGCTTCAAAGCGGCTAGGTTAGCATGTAAAGTATGAGTGACAGCCACGAGCCATTTCGCCGCTGATTAGATTCCTCATCTTCGTCGGAGATACAAATGAAGAAGATACGCCATTAACAAGCCGGTGAGTTTAATGTTTTCCGATCCACAGTGTCGCGTGGAATGAGTGACACACGTAAACAAATGAAACGAAAAACACTCTTCGATCAGAGGGGTAGGGCTAGTGCACAAATCACACAATGCTACGAAAAAGCCAATCAAGCACGGGTTTTATTTTTGTTTAAGCCAATAGATATGCAAGTAGGTCAACAACATTTATTGGAATTGAAATTTGAATGTATTTATTTCATAGAGAACAATGTACAAAAAACATTAACATTATAAAACAAAATTAGCCAGGTTTAGTGGGAAAGTTTAGTTCCCACCTGTAGTCCAGTGGAAGGTTGATGTAAACAAACACTAATTATTTGTTATATATACGGTGACCAGACATCCCCATTTACCCAGGACAGTCCCAGTTTTGAGCCCTGTGTCCCCTGTCCCATCAGATTTATACAAAACCAATGATTTGTCACAGTTTTATACAAGAAATGTGCCAGGTGTCCCTATTTTTGACCAATTTAATGTAAACCAGGACTAAACTAAGACTAAACCAGGACTACACGAGGTCTAAACCAGGATTAAAACAGGACTATCACAATTTTTGTGATAAAAAGAAAAATAGAAGTCCCTCAGCTTATGACTGACAGGAGAATGCACAATCTTACACGCTCTTTTCACAGTTTTACTTATATCAACCATCCCAACCCGGGTGTGTCCCAGTTTAGAATTTTGAAAATCTGGTCACCCTTGTTTCATATAAGATTTTAAATCAAACTACTGAATCAGCTTACTACTAGTACTGGTAGACCAATATGCTAGGGATAATTTGTATAGACACCATATACAAAAAAAAAAAAAAATCTGCATTCACACATAATACCAAGCTTGAACAGAGCAATGTTTTCATAAAAAAAAAAAAAAAAAAAAAAAAAAGGGGAACACAACAGGGAGTACAACACTAAACATAGTAAAATATTATCCAATGATAAAGGGTCACATTTTTATATAACGCTTTTCCACCTTCAAGGCACTCAAAGCACTTTACATCAAGGAACCACTCACCCATTCACAGACCAGTGTACACAACACTGGGGGAGTGGTGGGTCAAGAGTCTTGCCCAAGGACACAATGACAGCATTGATTTTTGGAAGCTGGAATCACACTGTCAAACTGTGGGTCGACCAGTGATGTTTATGTTGAGAAAACAAGGTTGGGAAAACCAAACTACTTCATCTTAAAAATAAGACAGTGGCATGTCATATACTACAGGTCACATATTTTCATTTTCAGTTCAATTTATAATGGAAAATACTCGATATTCAGGCCTAGCTGTAGTCATCCATATGTGTTACTGATAAACTCACAATAGCATCATAGAAATCTACTTCATGACAGCGTGGAAGATGAAAATATAATATCTAGAAACCCTTTTGTTGGGGCCATGTGGCTTCAGCATGCACCTGCACCATAGACACAAGCTGATAGAGGACATGATAGGGACACACGCTGGCTTTAAGTGCTTTAAATGGCACTAGATCATATAACCCATTGCTACTGGCTGGCCTGTAATAGACTAATTATGAGCCAACACTGCTTCTCTCTTTGCAGTCCCCAATCCATTTCTCATGCCATGTTCTGCGCTGGTGGCCAAATTGGACATTTACCAAACGTAATGCAAAATAAACTGGTCACATAACAGTAAAAGATGATATTCCAATGCATGTTTAAATGTTTCGTGGTGATTTAAGCAGAGAACAGTGAGCTGGTAGCACGAGCATCACACCTACACACAGTAACACGCTGCAGTCTAACAAGCAGGATAATAGACCACTCTTTTCCCTTGGCTAAAACATTATCATACAAATGGGCCCCAGATACCACTTATGAAACTGAAAGTGCTTCTTTTTTAGGCGATCTCCAAAATGTTTTGACCCAACTCTGGAAATGAAATGTTAAAGCACACAAAGGAAGCCAGGAAGGAATAGTAAATGCAATCTTAGGTGTAACGCAATTTGCAGTAGTGTGATGAATGGGTTTTTCTTTAGCCTGAATGAAAAACTACCAAAAAGATGTACTGTTCAAGTTAGGTGTAGGCATTTACTACCCTCAACTACTATTTTTTTTGTTATTTGATTAAGGGCAATGCAAAAAAAACATTACACTTATAAAAAGTTCTGCTCTCAAACAGAAAACACTCCACCATTCCACCTTGTGATGTCATGTGGTAATACAGGAAGTGCTCCACTGTGTTTTTAAACTCTATTTCAGCCTTAGAAGTGCCAGTCTGTACTGAACTAAAAGATAAAAGGTAGCTGTTAACTTTAAAAGTACTGCTTCATGAATTCGCAAGCTGGAACTGAACATTTTGAGCTTTGGAGATGTAGACTGACATTCTAACATGGCTTGAGCTCACAAGAGTCAATTTTGCATCATATAGGACCTTTAAAAACATGTCAGCCTTTAGTAAAAATGCTAATTTCCACCTGGAGTCCCTGGAAAGGTTTATGTCCAAAAGCAACTGTGCAAAAATGTACACGTCCTACAACTACAACTGCAACAACTATTTCTACAACTACAATAACAACTACTACTACTATATTCCCATATTCAGTAAACACAAAAACGTAAACGGACCTTAAGGTAGAGCAGCTCTCTCAGACAAGAAGGAATTGTCCAGAACTTTTCTAAACAAGGCTCATTATTGACAGTGAACCTCTTGTTAAGTGTAATTACACTGCATTGGCCATAACTATCCCATTAAACCACTGTGAAACGAGATTTGGGGAGGACAATGTTGTGGTTATTCAGCTACTGCCAACTCCACTGGCACGGTAAGGGGACTGCTTTTCTTCCACTGTCTGATAGCCGAATCTGTGTGTTTTCTGGAATGAGCTCCTTAGTGCTATCAAGTTTTTGCCCACCATCCATTTAGTTTTAATGCCGGCCTAAGCATGAACTTTAAATGAATTTCTGCTTTTATGGATTTGCCTTTTCAAACAGATTATCGCAGAAGTAACCAAAGCTTATCCAAGTAATGTGTCTTATTTTCTGGAGATTTGAAATGCACTTTTTATTTGTATAGCTAAAGGTGCTATATTACGCAAAACTGACTCTTGTGAAGTTTAAGCCATGTTAGAATGTTCTTACCTCACTAAATACATACCTGGAGATGTGTTTTGTTTCATTCACACGTTTGACTGACCCTTTATTATTTCTCTGTCTACATTTACAAAGCTCAAAATGTTCTGTTCTACCTTCTGAAGAAGTCATGAAGTGGTAGCTGTTCAGTAGAGAGTGGCCACTCCAGGGCTGAAATGATCAAATTGATTCTAGTGAAGCTGTACAGATCTTAAAAACATAGTGGATTACAACATGACATCACAAAGTGGAGTGTTTGAGAGAAGAACTCAGCCTTTAAATATGTGAATGAAACAAAACACAACTAAAGGTATGTTTTGGATAAGGAAACAACATTGATCAGAAAATGTTTAATTAGATCTCATCCTTGAGTTTTTAAGTCAAATCAATGTTCCGTTATTGGCAATGAGAAAACATTTGATCACACTTTAGCCTCGCCATGACCTAGGGTGAATCCATTAACCCGGACACAGACTCTGGCCTGACCTGCTTATGAGAATTACATGGAGGACGCCACATGCCACCAATAATTAACCTGATGCTCATTATTCCCTTTGCTGGCAGCTTTGTTCAGTCTCGTTCAATCTGCTTTGGAAATAAACAGAAAAACTGGATTCCATCTTGTCATTGTAAGTTTGTCGCCGTCTTTGTCCAAATTTGGCTCACTTCTCACCAATTTACCACTGCTCCTTTTTTTGGACTGTTTGGAGGATACTGACCAAAAGCTTCTAGGATTTCAACTATCTCATACTGCTTTGTATCCTTCATAATTTCACAAGAAGCTACAATGAACAGATTTTATTAAAAGTAATTTAATTTAAGAAGTAGAGTGGACAATGGAAATGCAATAAAAACTTAGAAATTTAAAGTACTATACTATACAAAATTGACTATTGTGAGCGTTTAGTCATGTTATAATGTTGTTATTTCATCAAAACATACATGAAGTTGTATTTTGTTTCATTCACACAAGTTTGAGTAATCCTGGTTTAATAGTCTGTCTACATCTCCAAAGTCAAAATGCTCTGTCACCTTATGATGTCATGAAGCGGCAGTTTTCAAGTTAACAGACACATTTTACTTTTAGTAGAGATGAGCAATTCCAGAGGTGAAATCATCCAAATGATTCTACTGAAGGTGTATGGAGTTGAAAAACACAGTGGAGTGTAGCCAGGCTGGTGCCACCTACTGCCTCCACTCAATTTAATTTCTCTCCAGCAACTAGGTCAGGAATCGGAATACACAAGACGGTTTGCAAGAACCCCAGAAGTGGGAGTCCGGGCACCAGCCAATCAGTGAAGAGCCATACATTCTGTGTTGGCAACGATTCCCGAGATTGAGGATTTAAAGCCGGAACAAAGAGAATGTTTGGTGAATTTTATCAAGGGGAAAGACGTTATTGCCCTTCTTCCTATGAAATTTGGGAAAAGCTTAATATACCAGTTAGCCCCGTTAGCGGTGCATTACATACGTCACGACCAAATAGCAGTGATTCTTTAAATAAAAAAGTACCCGCCTACCGTCGAGCGAACAAATCCTAATGCTGCGAGGTCAGGCGGTTTCCACGAAGTGAAACCGGCTGATGAATCAGGCTAATCCAAGACTACACTACACTACATATTTTCTGTACTACACAAAGACTGAACCCAAGTCTTGTCTTTCTGAGTTCAAATGAGTGTGATTGACAGATGAATTAGCCAATCAAAGACTGATCAATCAAAAACTCTTGGTCTGTTTGTACTATAAGAAACACACATACAATATACAAGTAAAAAATGGCAAAATGAAGAGTAAAGAAGCTTCCTTTTGTTCTAAATGTGAGACAACCAATGAGCTTGTCTGTTTCACAGGTGTCACTGAAATAAACAAACCTGATTGGACGACCGAGTTTGGCCTGAGACGGCGCAGGGAGTGGCGAAAATCCTACACAGGCGATTTCAGAGTGGATTTACCAGGCCAGTCATTAGACATTTTAAAATAATCACAATTCCCCCTTAGCCCAATTTAAAAGTTAGCCAGCACTTAACACAACATTCTAACCACTTCCTCCTTCATACATATTACTTTAGCAGACGCCACTAATTGCCCGGCTTAATTATTCCAACAGAGTACCCGCCTGTCGTTAAATACACTAAGTACTTCTATTTGCGGTTGATACTATCTTTAAGTCGGCATTATAAAGTGGGCCAGATCCTAATAAAAAGTTTGCAGACTAACTTCAATGCAGTGTTAATGGCGTTGTAGTGCACTGGATATCATTAGCTGGAAACGTGTACGAGATAGAGAGGACCCTGGTCGCATTAAGTCAATGAGCCCGAGGTGCATATCATGTTTCTTTAAAAAGTTTAACTCTTAGAATAATGATTAGGTGTGCTCAAAGAGACTGAATATTGCTAAAAGCTCTATTATTTTCACATACAATTCAAATTCCACCTACGGGCACGAAATTAAAACAGCATCCATATTTCATTTCGATCCCGCAAATGTTTAAACCTCTGCCACTTCTTTGAAAAAGTATAATGTGTTGGAGGAGCTGTCAAAAGCATTTAGGATTAGGGGCGTCTGGTTTGGGCAATCAGGCAGTAGAGACAGGAGCAGACAGGGGCAGACAGGAGCAGACAGGAGGCAGGCTCCGAGCGGCAGACCCCTGTAGAATTTGGAGGTCTGTTGTCACATTGTAATTCATTTATTCTCAGCAGGGATTTCAATTAGCCCTGATTAAAAAACTCTTTGGTATTCCTTTCAGAGCGCGCGGGGGCCGGATTTGCGAAAGTGGGAGAAAAGGAAGGCTAAAAGGCTTCACACGGCGGTGTTAGTTAATGTTAGTGGTAAACAGGCTGCTGTCATGTGATGTCATAATCGTGTAAAGAGCGTATGGTCTGATATTGAGGCTACAGGGGGTACAGAGAAGAATTGTAGCGGAAGAACTGTCAAAATGCAGAGGTCTTGTTGTGGTCTGTGGTCTAGGTCTGCGGTCGAAAAGGCTGAAATTTTTGAAGTACCAACAAAATGGCAGTACAAAGAAATATTCTCTCTCATTCAGCCTAAAAACTACTAATCTTGTACTTTAGATCATCTGAAATGTGCTTCTTTTCTGTGATAGTTTGTCAGTTCATATTTCAGTCTTTTGTCAATTCTTTTGGACACACTTAAAATGTGAACTATGAACAGAATCCAATTGTTTAAATATACATCCAAGTGCAATTCAGTGTCAGAAAAATGTTATTCCAAATTGTTACTCAACTTCTGGTGATAAAACGATGAGGGAAAACAACAATAGCATGGATAAAATCAATGATAATGTACAATGACGGCATTTAAAAACACATAAAATCCAGTGCAATGCGAAAGTATGAAAAAGGAAACTAAGTTGTTGTGCATAATAGTGAAGATTTCTGTTTGCAATTGATTAATAATTGTGACTGAACTGATTTGAAATGTTTTAAAGTAACTATCGGTGTTGATGTATTGTCTAGAAAAGAGAAAAAGGGACAGATAACATAAGATTACTCTTCTTTCTGCTCCTTTTCATTCATTTCTTGTACGTTTGGTATTGTGACACTGTTAATGTCTTTTTATACTTTATGAATGAAATAAATAAACAAATAAAAAGCTCCAAAAAGTCGATTCTGCAGTTCTGCTTTTATATGTCTGAGCAATCTTTGTATTTGGTAGTGCCTTTCTTCTTCTCTGCCATGTATTCCACTCAAAATACTTTGCAATACTGGCCTCTTAATTGTAATAAACGTAAAATAAATCTTAAACCAACAACGATGACTTAAAAAAATTAAGTAAAAAAATAGACTCCTTATGTACTCTGAACAAAATGATCAGATTATCCAAGTAACCATCTTAACAGGTTTCTCGAAGCTCTTATATTGTCCACTCTAGAAAAATCTTGCATTTCCTCCTCCCAGATCCCATATATATTTCAATAAACCAAGAGTTAGCTTGTCTGACAGGGGCAGCCAGCCTCGTGCTCAGCTCCTCCTGCCCTTTGGTGACCTCTAAAGTGTATGCTGTCACCTCCCTTAGCATCGCCGCTCTCCACATCTGCTCTGTGCATAGATTTGCATTTAAAATCCTCGCACACACCCTTTACAAATCAATACTGAAATGTGTAGGGGTATGCTACAAGAATCGTACCTGCAACCTGTAACCTCAATAATGACATTTAAATTCATTGCAGTGCGAGCTCGCTGAATCAGGTATAGCAGGCAGCGGGGAGGCTTTGTTCTCCTTACAAATGTGATGGTGAAATGGAGAAATGCTGTTGGCGTGTGATAGCTACATGCCAGGTACCACTGTTTTGTTTTCACGAACAAAAGATTCGTCCCGAGAAACAGGAAATCCAATCAGATTATGGTTTGTCCTCTGAAGGTGGAGCAGGATAGAGTTAAAGCCTAGAATGGAACAGCAAATGTCCACAATGAAATTTCAGGAAAGAATCTATATTGAAGAGTGTACCAGGAACGATTGCAGTTTTGTGGGACAATGTAGAATTAATGCAGGGAAGCAACATTTTTAACAATAGAGAGAATTTGAAGCATAATAAAATATGAACTGGGTTGTCAAAAGTATAGAAAGTCAAATACTTAATCGATACTAAAAATCTGTCTCGAATAGGGGTGTGCAAAAATATTGAAATATTGATATATCGTGTCATTTAATATGATGATACAGTATCGATATCGTGAGCTGCTTTATGGATATATCAACAAGAGTATTTTTTGGTATATTTTACAAAATTATTTTGTTACAGTGCTACAGTTTTGTTGCTTGTTTAGAGGAAGGAAACTCATTTATGTGACACATTTGACATTTTCACTGTTTTGGTGATTAAAATGGGCGTGTTTTATATTCACTTTGCACACAAAGTGGTTTAACAAAAACTTTGAGGATCACCACCATGATTTAGCCATTATTTTTTACTGAACCATATCCAATCGATTTGAAATATATCATATTGAATCATAAGATCACTGTATCTTATCAGCAAGTTCTGAATGATACCCAGCCCTAGTCTTGAAAGTAGATACTCTTTTGAAAAAGTATCGATACTTAAAAAGTCACAGGACAGAAATTAATCTTTCCTTGAGTATAAGACCATACAGACTAGAATTCACACATGGAGGTATTATGGAGTATACTTTATATAAGACCACATGATAATATAAAAGAAGGCATGATTATTTAATGTCAAAAACCACATTCTATTGTCTATATAATACTTTTGCAATAATTAAAAGAAAAACAAAAAACGTTTCTCTTGCTACTTGTATTTTGGTTTTACTTTTCCAGCTTCTGTTTACCCTTCAAACTTTTTCGAGAGCTGGCTCTTTACACTGTGCTGATAATGAAGAACCAATATTTGTCAAAGCTAAATCCGTCCTTTTGGATTTGTATCAGAGGACACACACTCAACACCTGTGAATAAACCAATATAAACAAATGGATTCAGATTCACCCGATGTCCTGTTTGGCCAATACAACACGAGCCTCATCATCTAACTCCTTTGTCCCTGGTGAAGTTACACTATGTAGCTTTTCCGGTGAAGTGGCTGCAGCCTGCTTCTCTCCACTGAGTTAATATTGCAGTATGGCATTAAACTATCTCCTGTCACCATGGAGACAGGAAGGAAACACAGCCACACTAAGTTTCAGGTCAGATCTATGGTAAGGAGAAGTCATAATGCATTATTTCACTGTTGTCTTGGCGACTAAATCACCTGTAAAAGAATAAAAGCAAGACAGATAAATACCAAATACCATACTGTGGAACATTACAGGCATCTCCATGGAGATTTTGGATTTTATGGTTTAAAACAATGGGTTAGATGGAAAAACGCTAACTACTCTGCCATTGTACACACCCCCAGCCCAAGATGAACAAAACTATCATCTGTTTGAGTACGCAGTGGTGGAAGAAGTACTCAATATAGCTACTTAAGTAAAAATGCAGATACCAGAGCAAAAAACATTTAAGTGAAAGTAAAAGTAGGACATAAAACAATCTACTCCCTAAGTCCCTGTTTAAAAATGTATTTAAAGAGTAAAAACTAAAAAGGTATTTCATACAGGTTTTGAGAGCTAATAAAGCCTCAAATGTAGTGATTTTGATTTTGATTGCTGAATTTTACTAAATAGAACCAAATTAATCAATATTTTTTTCTAGCTCTTTTTATTTTTATAGTTTTGTTTGCTGAAATTATGAACCTGTTAAAAATAAGTCCCTGAGGCTTTTCACCAAGTTTCAAACAATCATTAAAAAAAACTTTTACTTTTCAGTCCTGTTCAACAATGTAGTGAGTAAAAAGTACAGATACGTGCTCTCAAATGTAAAGTACTTCGTTACATACCACCACTGTCAGGTTAAAGGTTAAATCAAGTTAGTACATTACAAAACATGTACTTGTTTTTTACGCCTTTGAGTCTACCGTTTTCGGAAATTCCTGAGTGCCTCAACATACCAGACAGAGAGTGGGCATTCAGAAATATGTGCCAGGGTCAGCCAAGCACATTTCAAAACAAACATCACAGTATGGGGCGAAGTAGTAGTTCAATCACTAGACATATATCTGAATAATGGCCGTCATTTGTAGTCCGACAGGCATCTCTTGTACTGCACTCATTTCCCACAAGGCACCACACATAAGCGCAGGGTGCCAGGGTCAGAAATGGGTTCAGCGGTGAGGTCGTAGGTGGATTTAAGCAGCACTATGTGAATGACCTCCCTTATAGGATTTCAATGGGTACTAATCTGCCCCGTGTGACCCAGTCTATAGCTCATCTCCCTCCTGGTAACAAAGACGTTCTTTCATGGAGGGCTACTACGGTCAGACAGACACCAGCACACAATGGGACAGATGGGAAAGAATCTAAAATAGTGAACAATAAATAAAAAGGATGGGCAAGAGTTTTGAATGAACTGAAATAGTTTACAATATTACCTCAACAAAATATTGCCACAACAAACATGTAATGAAATACATGGGATTCTGGTGTTGTTTAGCAGTTCATATTTCAGTCCTCTCTAAAAGATGAAGGTTTCTGGGCATGTTTAAATATATGTTCTCTTCCACAATACTAAAATTTCGATGCTCAATACAGTTTCCAATACCACAATGATAATAATAACTCTTTAGACAACAGAATGTGATTTTCAATATTTAAAAATTTTACTTTTCAGAGGGGTTTCTTCCTTTTTTCTCTTTATGTACTGGTTCCAGATAGTTAGTGTCCTGGTTTCTAGACAGTTAGTATAAATTTCCAGATTCCAGATAGTTAGTAGAAGAAGTAGAAGTAAAAGATAATTATGTCACAGATAGTAGTAAGGAGTAAATGTGGAATTGTTTTTAATCACTGTAAAGTGATTTGTGCTGCATTTTTGTATGAAAAGTGCTCTATAAATAAAGTTCGATTTTGATTTGATTTGACTTTCTTTTATATTACTATATCTGTGTAATCCCTGTTGTCCAGGTATGCGGTGTTATACTTTTTCTGACACAGCTCGAGATCATTCTAAAACTATTCAGGAAAGTTTCAATACTAGTTTTAGTATATATTAGTATCTGATTTTCAATTCTTCTGATAGCCCTAGTTCTTAATAGAATCTTATACAATTAAAACACAATGCAATGCTTGTCCAAAAAACAAATTCAATATTTATTCTACAATTGTTCAGCCTTATACTATAACAAGTGCAGTTTCATCTACACTCAATCACCTTTCATGAGAAATCCATTATGATAAGGGGTAGATATTTTGTGTCACATTGCAGACATCATCATCTGAAAACAACCAACAGAAGCATACAATACACATTTTAGACCAGTTCCTCCTTTCACTTTTGCAGATAAATCCAGCTTGAACAAAACTCAAGTATCTATTATTCTAGCACTAAACATGAAACTCAATAACACTAAGCACACAGGCCTATCTAGTACATGGTGCGTGTCACTGTGACCCACATTGGATTTGGCAGCTCATCATATGCTTCTGGGTGTCCGTATTTACAGTATGGGGATAAACAGAGAGAGGGGAGAAGAGGAGGAGGAGAAGGAGGGGTGGAATATCAGATCTGGCAACCCGCCATAGAATTAAGGCCATGAGAGTCTGGCACCCACATTTACACCCTGTGTCAGTGGTTACAACCCAGCACTTATCAGATGATAGCCAATCTGTTCAGAATGGAACAGAAACATAGTAGTAGTAGTAGCAATGATTGTGTATATTATTAATAATAATTGGTATTTTTTATATTCTGCAGTGTGTACTTGTGTAGATTAATGTTGTCATAACATGATACTAAAATTTTCAAACTTCATTTTAATTCTAAGACTGTATACAATACAATACTGACAATACTGATTATAATACCACAGTGATAATAAAAACACTTTCTTTAGACAATAGAATGTGATTTCCAATATTAAACAAAAGTACTTTCTTTTATAATATCATGTGGTGTTATATCTGTGTAATCCCTCAGTCATCCAGACAGATCTCTATGGTTATATCTATATGGTTTTATACTTGTTCTGGTACAGCTCAAAATCATTCTAAAGCTATTCAGGAAAGGTTTATTTCTGTTCTGTGAATAAATTCTGAGTTCTGTGAAGAACTTTTTTAGTATCGATATCTGCTTAAATTTGTATCTAGTTTCAATACTAGTTTTAGTTCGATTAGCATCTGCTTTTCGATACATGCAGAACAGTGTTTCCCAAATGTACTTTTCTAGGGACCCATATTTTAAAAGCCACAAACCTTCGCAACCCAGGTCAATAGACATTATTCGTAAATCGCAAAATAAAGATGGATTTGACCATTATTGAACATTAATGAGGATATTTTATTGTTGACTGAGTGATCATGTCTCTCTGTACTAATAGTATTACTCAAGTTTTAAACAATGAAAAACAGTAAATTAACCAGCAATAAAAGAATCCATAAGTCGCCTATTTGGAGATTCAATGTAGCCCATTTTCTTTTTCTTTTCAACATTCAATTAAACCAGCAATATTGGAACAAAATAGTCAATAAAATAATTACTAAAAGATTAGAAATTATACAAAACATGTCTTAACATTTCAACATTTCTAATGAGATAGGTGGGTCTGTGTTTTTGTAGCATATTCCAGTCCAGGGTGCAGGAGGAGAGCGCATATAAGGCGACCCAAAAAAAAATCTCTGGTGACCTACCTAAGGGTCGCGACCGAGTCTTTGGGCAACAATGTTGTAGATTCATGTACAAGATTACTTTATACTTAGTTAACTTTTTTGTTAAAATCAGGGACTGTCAAAAACAGGATAATACAAGTTTATAATTGAAAATTCCAAAAAATGTTTGCAAATTTTCATGCACTTTTGGGAAGCACAAGGTTTTTAAGCACTTTTATGAAATATCACAATAGATTTTCACACAATTCAAGACTCAGTGCTTTAAAATCCTAGAAATGGCCTAGAAATAAAACAGCATTCCTTTTGTCAATGACTTAGCTAACTTTTTTATTTTATTTTAATACATTTCACACTGCAAAAATGTATGTTTGATAGCTCCATTCATGCCATTCTGTGTTTTGTATCCAACTGGAGGCAAGGCAAGTTAAGAGTCTTGCTCAAGGACACAACCACAACACACACTGGCAGCAAAAGATTGAATAGCTTAGAAATAAAACAGCATTCCTTTCCTCAGTAACTTTAGCCAACGTTTTTTTTTTTTTTTTTGCATTTTACATAACAATGCATGCTTTATATTTGAATTCATGCCAGTTCAATTTGTTTTTTAAATTCAACAACAAAAAATAAATTCCACCAAAAATTTCCACCTTTTCTGCCTGTCTCAACTTGTAAGTGGAGTAACAATCTCTTTCTTTAAAACTGGAAACTTCCATCGGGCACGCTCCAACCCCAACGGCTAATGTCACCCCAACACACACCGCACTTCCCCCTGTCCGCCTCCACAGATCACCGAGCAAGCGATCCTACTCAACCTTCGACCTTTAGCGCGGGGGGGTTACAGCGTCCCATTAGCAGCTGAGCGCCGGAGGGTATGGCCCGTTTTGGCTGCGTCAGGATCTTTTCTCTGGGACATGCCTGCTGTTTTAGCCTCGGGGATTGAATGACCAGGGGTAGAATCTATAGACAGGCATTCCTATGAGGGCAAAGGCTTATACTCTTAGCTGTAGTATTCAATACACACTGACCTACTTCAGAACTGGATCCAACACCATACCACCTTTTCCAGTGCTGAGGTGTGACACTGCATTACACAACATGGAAAGATGCTTGGGAAAACTAGCTCGGATTTCTTTTTAAACCTAAATTTGTCAATGAATAAAGGTGGATTATGTTGTGGTAAGGGGAAAGTTACTTGTCCTCTCTATGGCGATGTCATTGTTTTATGTAATGTTCTGCAGTATTGCATTAAACTTTTTCAGTAACAGAATGTTTTTTGATTCCGAATTCTTTGTTCGGAATTAAATAGTTCTGAATTTAAATATTCTCCTTCGAATTTACAGGGAAATAATAATTCTGTTTTGAGGTTTACATGGAAAACACGTTGAATCACCTTTATTTAATTCTGCTCAACATCTGGGAGTCGGGAAGGATTCTGATTGGACAGGGACATGAATGTATTTACGTAGACTGGAAGAAAACACACACTTCAGCTGCTACCGGCTTTTTTGTCATTTTGCTTTGTCGTTACGCCATGAACACAAACATGATCCAAACTTTTTCTGCAGTCATTCCGATGATAAATAAGCAGCAGCTCAACAATTCTCTCATCATGCTTTACATCTGTCAGCTGAGGAGGAGAAGGGAAGAGTGTCGGAAAAGAGAGGAAAAAGACAAACTGAGTCAACAGCTGCTCTACCTCAGCCCACTCCCGCACCCCGCTTACAAATCCAAAGAGTAGTGGATGATAGTCCGAAGCAAGGACTGATGAAGCTGGATCATCAGAAGGGTGACGCATGAGCATGTGCCGAACGACCGGAATTATTTTTAAGAAGAATAAACATTTACATGATCGAGGAATAAATTAATTCGGCTTTAAAATTGGAATAAACCACCCGCTTACTTTAGAATTAAGTTTAATTCCGAATGATCATTTTCATTAGGGATTAAGTGTGTACATGGCCTCTTTAAAGCTGGATTCACTGCTAAAAATGTATTCTTAGAGATTTGGTCTGTAACTGTAACATCTCCATGGAAGCAAGCAGGTGATGGATCATTTACTAGAGAAGTTACATGGTGCACGTTTAAGGATAGAGCCTGGCATTTAGCACAAGGTTTGCAGTTCGATCCCTTGTGCCACTGAGCAAAACACTCCTACTACTTGGACTGTTATTGTTTGAGTCTGAATATGATGGAGAAGTGGATAGACAATGTAACAGACAGTAGCTCATGGCTTGGGATGTGGCTGTGTTAGGTAATACATTTTTAGTACTTAATTAATTTGAAGTACTTGCTATTGTAAAGGATTACATATGTTGGAAAGAAGACTCAGATCCCACTATCAGTTATTATCGTTGTTAATACACCGCACAACTCTCAGACTCCATCTTATGTAACACTCGTGCATCTACATAAAGCGAGTGTGGGCGCTGTGTGCTTTGCTTTGACTAAAATTAGGGATTCAAACAAAACATTTCGCTCGGGTCCAGTTTTGTGGCTACAAATACTTTGGAGTGCCTGTTTTTTCCATGTATTTCTATGGTGGAACGTTCAGCGGTTACCATGGTGACACAATGCACACATTAGCAAACACTGCCCAAAATACAAAACTAACACATTTTCAGGAGCCTGTGATCAATACGAGCGTTCATGGTCCTGTTTAGAAGTTTGATTTTCAACAAAAAGCTGAAACTTGTGATTGTAAATTAATGTGTGAGAGACTTGTTTAACAGCACAAATCAGATCGTGTTTTGTAGTACCATCAAAAAACTGTTCTTTATGGTCAGATTGTGTTAAAACAAAACTCAGATTAAAGGCTCACAGGGTTCAGAGAGATCAGTGCCTACAGTTAGCATCACACCTACAATGGGACTTTGATGACAGTAGCAATACAAATTTTTTTGCTGACACCAGCCTACTTCAACATAAATAGTGCTTGTTATCTTTTAGAATAGTCATTTCCAGCCTTTGCTCCCTTTCTTCTGCCCTGAGAGACAAATCCACCAAAACTGAAGCACCCGTCTGACAAAGTACCATTCTCCTGAGGTAGTTTATGTCCTGCTACGCTCCAGCCCTCTCCTCTAGCACCCTTTTCAACATACCCACACATTAACACTGCTCCAACGCCGTAAACAAGTACCGCGTTTTGTAACTGTTAAGCCTTTTGAAAATCGCTGACAACTTTTCTATCGCCTTTTTTGTGTGAGTGAAAAGCAGTCCCCGAGCCCCCCGCCGGAGCCCTTTATGGTCCTCTCATTACTGGATATCAAGTCTGGCACCCCCCCTCCGGAGTGTCCATTTTTTAGGAAATGGGTTACCATGACAACCTGCAACAGCCCCGAACAGGTTTTTCCTTTTTTAGGTTGGCCGCTCTGAACAAAAACCATGCGAGCTCGTCTCTATTCGCTGAAGATGTCATAATAGCAGATAATGTTACTGATTCATGTGAGCTCACTGGAAATGCTTTTCTAGGCTGCTGGCTTTGTTCCATATCTGATTGTGTAATTTGCTATGAGTAAACTAGAAACCATTGTATCCGATATTTCTGCTCATTCCACGCCCAAAGTAAGGCTGTCCAGAAAAGCCTCCTGTTGTGTCCACTTAAAGGCGCTATACACCATTTTTACAGTCTTAAAATGTGAAAAACAGAAGTCGTTCATTTAACGACTATATTAGGGGTATTAGGGGTGGAAAAAAAGTCTCACAATATGATATCGTCACGGTATGAACGTCACAGTATGATATTTATTGCAATATCTTGGGGAAGCTCATGATATGGTGGGGAGGCTCACAATTAGGGATATAACAATATCCAAATCTCTTACGATATTTGTGCAATATTTTCACAATATACATCTCACTGTACGATATTTATTACAATATTTTGTGGAGGCAAATTATTAACAAAACTGTTGATATGCTACTTTTTCCTCTTAAAATGCCTTGACAAAACTTAATTCAAAGAACTAAGACTCAAAAGTGCTTAGAACTTAGGCTGACCATATTTTCGTTTGTGAAAACCCGGACACTTTACCGGGGGTGGGAGGTGGGGCCTCGACATTGAGCTACACTCACCTCGCAACCTGTGCACATGGCCTCCCACTTGTTCCAACCGTGACAGAAAACGAGGAATTTCTTGTGCACATCATCGTTAATGCACATTCGCGTTTCGGCATGTTGCATCCTGACCGACTTTGTGCCTGCTCTCTCCTTCTGAGGGCACAGAGAGCTACGAGAGCCGTCCACGATATTATTGTGAGAACTTGACAATACGATATCACGATATTTCTGTTTTAGGTATTGTTACATTCCTACTGGGTATTAAGAAGTTGCAGATACGATACATACCTCGATACATAGGCCATGATACGATATGTTTCAAATAGATTCAATACGGTTCAATAAAAATAATGGCTAAATCATGGCTGCGATACTAAAAATCTTTGTTAAAGCATTTCTTGTGCAATCTGAATATGAAGCACACCCATTTTAATCATCAAAACAGTGAATATGCCAAATGTGTTGCATAAACTAGTTTCATTCCTCTGAACAAGTAACAAAACTGCAGCACTGTAACAAAATAATTGAGTAAAATATGCCAAAAAAATACTCTTGGTGATATATCGATACAGCAGCCCAAGATATCAATACTGTATCATCACGTTAAGCGATATTTAAGCACACCCCTAAAGCTAACACACACTTCCTGATTATCAGACAATAATATGCTGTCTAATTAGATAGGCAGGGCACTCAGCAGACTTATTTTGACCTTAAGAACAATAATATAACACTACATCTGTTCTGGGGCAAAATAGAATTATGCAAATACACGGGGAAAAATGGGGTGTCATAGTCTTTACTGTAGTGAATACATATATTTCCTACAAGTCTATTAAAGTATTGTACAAAACATCTGACTATATAACACAAAATTTACATTATTGTGCGTCTATGTGAAAGCCAGCTGTGAATGTGTGCTTTATTTTTCGGCTCAGTGAGGTGGATAAACAGTATATGAGAATGTGATCTCATGTAAAACAATTTATACATTGTTTTTGCACCTCCACTGGGTCACTCAGAAGCGCTTTTCATCACAGAATCATTCACCCATTTACACATGCATCCATATATACCAGTGTTTGCAGATACTGGAGGCAGGGTGAGCTAAGTGTCTTGCTCAAGGACACACCGAGAGTATGCGCAAGTTGCCGCCCTATTCTGTAAATCTGTCAGCTTTCTATATTCTTTCTATCACAGGGTTGGTCAAAAACGATACCCAGTTAAACTAAAACTAGGATTGAAACCACATACTCATTTGACCTAGTAATACTGGAAAAAAAATCTCAAAACTGCAATCTGAAAAGCTTTTGAAGTACCATAATTTTCTCAAAAAACAACAAACTGTCTCATTCAGCCTAAAACCTGCTAACCCTGTAGTTTAGCTCTGTCCAAACATGTTCTGAGATGTGATTCTTGTATTAGTTTGCCAGTTTATATTTCAGTCTTTTTCTCAGCTTTTATGGAAATTAACTTTAAACAGAATCTTATTATTAAAACAAATATCGCAAAACTGATAGATTAGATTAGGCTATTTTGGTGTTGAAAATGATATTCTATTCTCAGTTTTTATCATAATTGTGGGATTGAAATCTGCATCGAACAAATCTTTTCTTAAATGTGCACTGTGTAGCTTTTCTGGAGAGGGTCCACAACCTGTTTGTCTGGAGATTAGTGTTGTTTCAATAGCGTTTTTTGGGGTCTGATCCAATACCAATACTTGGCCTTGTACTTGCGGATACCATTCCAATACCACCAATAGTGTGAAGAAGTAACTTTAATTTTGTTACAGTACAAGAGAAATAAATGAATCTATTGAAGAAAATCTAGAAGAATAAATTAGATTTTGAAAACTAAGTGTCAGATATATAATGATCTTGACCATAAGTAGTGGTGATTTAAGCTGACTTTTCTAATTTGTTACTTTCTACTGCAGAGCATGGATAAAACCAACAGCGGGGCCTGTAAAAAGACACTCATTATAGGAGCACATGGATATTTATGCAGAATAAACAAAGTCCGAGTCAGCGCTGTTGTCGATGTTGCCGCTGTTATCAGGCTGCACTCTCCATAGCGCAGTGTTTCTACAAGTAACACAAATGTCTTTTCTGTTATTATTGACACGTTTTAAGAGTCTATAGAGCAGGGGTCTCCAATGCCGCTCGCCGAGGGATTTCTGAATTATATGTACTGTGCTGAATAACTAAAATTGTTTCAGTTGCTATTGGAAATGTGTAATTTTGATGCCTAATTTTGTATACTTATAAATGGATAATGGTTAATGGTTTATTGACATCTAACTGTACCCCATCTAAGGCTTGCGTGGCTCTTATATGTACTGATTTCTTGTGAACACTAAAACGGGTAGCTCTCTAGTATTTTTGTTTGATAAAAGTAGCTCACCGTAGGAAAAAGGTTGGAGAGCCCTGCTGTAGAGCCTCCACAGTCTATGTTTACCTGCTCTGGACATTAGCGGTTGCACTGGTCACTGATGTAAACACAACCCGTACTTGCATCTATAGGTCCTCATTGTGGAAAATACAGAGTGGTATCGGATCGGTGATTTGGGCTGAGTACTCGCTGATACAGATACCTGAAAAAGTTGCAGTATCTGAGCTTTTGCAAATACCAGTATCAATATCGAAACAACCCTGATGGGGATAGTTTATGCCTTGGTTTAAATTGTTTACAGTATTACACTACAGTGGTATTAAAATAATCTGTCTCACATTTATTCAAGTACAGGTGTTATTTAGTGCTCAGAAATATCTTAAATCTTACTTTTAATTTGGCTTGCAAGTCATCATGGAGATTCTTAAATTTTTGGCCATACTGTGGAACATTCTAGGCACATCTCCATGGAGGCAAGCAGGCCTGTTACACAGTACAGAAAATCACATTTGAAATTTTAGAATTGGGACATAAAAATCTTAACCACATTTAAAACAAGTACAAACAGCTTGAAGTAGGTCTTACTGTTGTAAATTATATACATGAACAAGCAAGAACATAATGGCATTTTCACAGAAAGCCCCGCTCTTCCTCTTTGTCGGTGAAGAGGGCTGATCGTGATTGGGATTACAGCAGAAGCCTCGTGCTAATCAACAATGAGGACCCTCCAGCCCGTGTTGTGTTGTGATTCACACAGGAATGATCGGAGCGAAGAGACAGGCTTTGATTTCAAGACAAACAGATTTAAGGAATCAGGCGACGATGCTGGCCTACATTTAACAGCTGAGGAGGCGGCAGAAGTGCACTCACGGGGCTCTTTTCAATTACATACAATAGGAATGACAGAATACGAAGGAGCGATGTGTGTGCAATAATCTTGTAAATAATAATTGATTGATTTTTTTTTTTTTTTTTTTACTTTTTTCAGAATTGAACAAATTTCATTTCAGTACTTTGGATGAGGCTCAATGACAATCTTGATACCATAGTGATAAAAAGAAAGAAAAAAAAACACAATAGAACGTCATTTTCAGTACAAAATAATGTCTTTAAGTTACTGTGTAAGTTACCGTGTAGTTCTATACTGGTGCCGAGTTCAAACAGTTCAAAATTACTTTAAAACTGTTCAAGAAAGATCAAATTTTGGTTTTGTCATTTCAAAATAGAGTATACATTTTTGATCCTTGTTTCAGTATCGATTTGTTAGTATCTGATTCTCAGTATTTTGACAACCCAATGTCATATAAATGGCGAAAAACTCTCCCTTTATTCAGGCTTGGAACTGGCATGAATTTACAGTGACATCTTCTTTGGAATACACCATTGTACCAAATAATTTGTGTTTAATATTAATTAAAAAATCCCAACAATAATAAGATCTTGTTTTTGCAGTCTATCAAAAACACAGAAAGTATAGAGTATACCATATTTGCAAATAAATATCATGATTGAAGCTCAAGTTTTGTACAAAAAGTGAATGGACTGAAAATTTTAAAGCAATTCTCATAGATAATCCTCAATTTTGTAAGTGTATATACTTTCAAAACACAAATTCTGATATTATCTTGATTACCACGTATATTGCTCACCACTTGATATTGTTACCAGTTTTAGTTTGCTTCGATTGCTGCTATCAAAATGTAAAAATCCATTCATTTATATTTGTTCTATCAAGAGTTTAATGTACTGTACTTTCACCCCATTTACTTTTCACACTGTCCCAAAATTACAATACAAGCCACGCTGCTCTCGCACTTTCCCCATCTCACCACAATCAAATATGAATGGTCACTTTACATAACAATTGATGCATGTCTCGCTATGGAAATCTTGCATACCAACGACAACTGCCACTGTAATCTACTTCCCATACAACTATGTCAGCCATTTACAACGCTGTCTATCTATAGCTTAGGCAGTCCTTCTAACAAACTTTCCTGGATGAGCTTCAAATATGTTAACTGTCTCGAAAAACCCAGATCTGCAGTTAAGGACTTTGACCAAAAGTGTGTGACTGTGCATGTGTATATTTGAGGTTGTATTTAGAAAAGGGAAGCACAGGGGCCAAGCAGCCGTTCCATAAAAGGACAGGGATCAGTGCTGCAAGGGCTTCTGGGAGACGCGGAGGCAGCACACCCAATTGTTGTGCTTGCCCTGGGACAGTATGAGGGGGGAGGGAGGAGGGTTACGGGGGTGAAAATCATCTCTCCATAGGGCTGTGGTCAGGGCTAAGTGGCCGTAACAAAGGCACATGCCACAATACAGTGTGTGTGTGAGTGTGTGTGTGTGTGTGTGCGGGGGGGACGGGGATAAGCCTTCCCCTCGCCCCCACAGCTGCTGCATGCTATATGTGCACAGACAAAAAAAGGGGCTCGGGTCAAGCGATGTAGACATGGTTTTGTATGAAATCCTTTGAAAAACAGCTAATTCAATGATGATGTACAGTATGTGTAGATGTAACTTACTCATGTAGATTCATTTTCTGAGATTTTGATAAAAATGTTAAATGATCTGTAGGCCTAACTGAATCTTACATCTTAAATTGTTTTATAGTTATGGTAGCCTAATGCTGACAACAACTAGCATGCCAACTGCGCACCTTCTTGGTTTGTAGATGATAGAAGTCCTTCATAATTAAATGTTTAAAGGGACAGTCCCAAATTTTGGACATAGGACCTCATTTCCTAGTGAGCCAGAGTGTTGGAGACATGTGGAGACACTTTTTAAATATTCCATCGAGTCCTTGTATTTGCAGAGGTCACTGGAGCTAGGCTAGTGCATGTCAATGGTCACAGTTAGCCTGCTACTAAAAACAGTCTAACCCACTCCACAAAACACCCAAAGCAAATCTGTTATTAAACCAGACTGTCCATGAAAATGTCTGTGTTGATAGAATAATGTTTGAAATAAAACTAACCTTGAATCACATGAATCGTCGCATGTTGAGGGACTATTTTCCTAGCAGCAAAAGAATTTTACTTTGCCGGTAAAACAGGTGCTAGGTGATATCAGTCCACTGCTGCCAAGCTTTCTATCAGGAAGTACAACACGTTGCTGCTGCACAGACATAAATCCTTCAAATGCAAGGTTGGCTTTACTTATAACATTATTCTATCAACACAGACATTTGCAACAGCAGTCTGGTGTAATAATTGTTTTGCTTCAGGTGCTTTGTGGAGTGGGTAAGACTGTTTTTAGTGGCAGGATAACTATGGCCATTGACATGCACTAGCCTAGCACCAGTGACTTCTGCAAATACAAGGACTGAATGGGATATTTTTTAAAGTGTCTCCACACATCTCCAACACTCTGGCTCACTAGGACAGGGTATCAAACGCCAGAATTAAAAACTGGGACTAAGTTATGGGCCAAACTAAATATTTTTTGAAAAATTTCAACAACATCTGCATGTTTTCTCTTCTTTCGAGATATGTAATTTTAAACATTTTCTTATTAAAATAAATGTTTCATAGTAGTTTTGCTTAAACAGTGAATTCAGAACAAGCATAATATAAAATAATAACAACATTTTAAATAAATAATGTCTCTATAGCCGATCTGTAGCCAGCGGGCCAGCTCTAATACATATTTGATATGATCTCGCAAGCCAAATATAATTATATCACAAGCCAAATTGCATGAGTTTGACATGTCTGAACTAAGAAATGAGGTTCTATGTAAAAATTCTGGACTGTCCCTTTAAATGGTAAACGGTTACATTTTTATAAAGCGCTTTTCCACCTTCAAGGCACTCAAAGCTCTTGATATTAAAGAACGAGTCACCCATTCACACACACATCAATACACCAGTGTACAGAAACTAAGAGGAGATAGGTTAAATGTCTTGCCTATGGACAAAGCGACAGCATTCATCTGTGACATATCCAATCGCACTGCCAACCTGTGGGTCAGTGGTTATGTCCCCTCTACTGATGATGTTTATGTCCAGAGTGGGATTCTTACCTCCAACCTTTGAATCAGTGGACAAACACTCTGACCAAATGAGCTACTGTTTCCCCCATGTTTCAGGTAAAGTTTCCAATTTCCATAATAAAGTTAATTTACTGTTATTTATTGCAGGTTTGATGGTTGAGCTAAAATCCTGTCTACTGATGAATAATACACAAAGGCAACCAGTGTCCCTCACAGTTTTTGGACCATGGTTAGTCACTTTACCCTACAAGATGGAGAGAATTCTGGTAAAAATGCAGCTTCATTCAGTCCTTATATGTGCTGTTATCATTGACACATCTCACAACGGCGACTGCACTGACTCAGCACACCAGTCAGCAGTCGTCTATTATAATTACGCAATCTTTTTTTCCTGCAAAACGTTCTCCCAGTCAGCCCTCTTTCTCTTTCTGTCTCTCACTCCTTTATTCTCTCTCTCTCCATCTCTCTTCTTCCTCCCTGGGCCTGTCTCCTCTTATCGCAGTGACAGCCCAGTCCACTCTGTCCCTGTGTGTTTGGTTAGTGTCTGCCGTCTACCCCCACTTTTTTATGACACTGTTGTATTTTTACTGCAAGATGGAAGTACTTTTGTCATTATAAAAGTAACTAAATGAATAAATCGATTTTCAGCACAGATTTTCCCAAAATACATGATTACTTGGCGTTTTTACCAATGACACTTCTCAAAACTGCGACCTCGCTGACTCTGCCGTCGTCTATCATAATTATGTAATCTATTTTTTTCCCTTCAGACTCTTCTCTCGCTCAGTCCGGCCCCTTCTCTCTCTTCCTCGATCCCTCTCTCTCCTTCTGTCTCTCCTCTCTTGGCCTGTGTCCTGGCTGTCCGACTGTCCCCTCTCATCTCCGTGACAGCTCAGTCCACTGCGTCTCTGTGTGTTTGGCTCAGTTCTGTCCGTCTGGAGGAACCGAGGCGGAGGTGAAGTGGGGTGAGGGCTCCTGAGGCGTGATCTGGCCCTTCACCCAGACACAGGGGGAGGAGAGAGAGGGATAAAGAGAAGAAAGAGGGAGGGGCAGTGGGAAAGAGAAGAAAGAGGGGGAAATTGAGAAAGAGAGAGAGGGAGGAGAGAATGGGAAAGTAAGAGAGAATAAGAGAAGGAGAAAAGGAGAAAAGGGGAGCAGGAGAGAGGAGAGAGAGTGAGTGACATGGGGGAGAAGAGAAGAGAAAGAGAGAGACATAGAAGAAGGAAGGAGAGAGAGAGAGAGAAGGCTATCAGAGTGGACGTTTCATTGTAGGGTCACATGAGATCAACCCTGAGCCGCACAGACTGAGCTCACAGGACATTTGAGGAGAAAGAGAAGTCTCCTCCTCTTAGACTCTGAGATAAAAGGACATGAGTTAGAAGCCAAACTCTCTATGAAGACAAAATCAAGTTTGAGCATTTTGCCATTTAGAAATTTAGACTGAATAAACAACATTCACTTGACAGACATTGTGTTCACTCACTGGATTTGCAATTTAGCAGCAAGATAACATGGTGAAACTCCAGGAAAGTTCAGGAAACCACTGAAGACACTATTAAGGATTCTGACCGCATTAAAGTACAAAACAGTAATTAAAGCAGACTTTTATGCAAAATTGACTTTTCAGAGCTTTTAACCATGTTATAGTTTAGTTTCTCTGAAATGAAATAAAATCTGCTGCACACTAGTGTTGTGATGTGTAGCTATTAGAGATGTAATTATATCCATATCTCTCAGTACGATATTATCATGATATGTATCTCACCGTATGATATTTATTGCGGTATTTTGGAGAGGACACTTTTGCTTTTAAAAGATTTTGCTTTGGTGTGAATTATTACTGTCATAATCCCAAGAATTCAAGTAAAAACATATTTCTTCATGTTGTTTGCAGTGAAATGAATCATGGGATATGTAGTTCTCGTTGTTTATAAGCTGCTGCTACTATAAAAAAAATGCATTTAAGCAAAGGATTTTGTAATTCAATATATTGTGACAGGCCACGGTATTATTGTGAGACTTTTGACGATACGATATTACGATATTTCGGTTATTGTTACATCTCTAGTAGCTACCCATCGGAGGTGCTGACAACTGCACGACTCTTTGTTGTGATCACGTTTACGGCAATATCAGCTCCCATTTGTCACCGCAGTTTTCTAACACGAAGTTAGTGGGCTTGTTTCTTTTATTGTGTTAAGATGTTTTAGATGAATATTGTAAATATGTAAATGATAACATAATGATCCACGGGTGTCATAAATTACAACTATATAGCAGACACAAGCACAATGTGTTCTTTAATTGTAAATGGTTTGTGAAAATATTTGCAAACTTATTCTTCACTTTCCATATGCATTTCTAGCATCTTACTTCACAATTTGCAGATGTCATAGCTTCATCAAACCTTCTTTTAGCAGCTTTTTAAAAGTTATACACAAAATTCTACTGCAGGTATAATTCTTCCATTGTTCGGGACAAAGCAGACGTGTGAATACCTAAACAGCCTCATGTGATCCATTCTATAATACAGTTTAACCAACAATGTAATCTCCCACGTGCCATAGCGTCTCCCATTGTAATAGTTCTTCAAAGGCTGATACAAAACACAATAATCCTCTTTATACAAATCTGAGCATTAGAGTTAGTCATTTGACCCATTACATAACAGTAGAAGTCACACAGTCTGTCAGTAAAATAGCAGTATTATGCGTAAATCTTATTAGTCTAAGATTTATATCAGATTATTTACGTGTTAAAGCAAGCCAGGATTAAGTAAACCAAGGTTGACAGGTTTTGTAATGGTTCAGCAAAGGCGCTAAAACCCAAAGGCCAATTTTTCTTCTTTGTAAAAACGTAAAAAAAAAAAAAATTGATGTATTTCCAACTCCCAAGACTGAATTCCCCGGGGTTATTAAAGTAAACAAGGTCTGGTTTGGCACTAGTTTGTATGAAAGATTTGCTGACATGAACACAGCGGTTTAGTGGTTTTGAACGCAGCCGATGAAGTCGAACCAAAAGTACACACAAGTATGAATATTGGATGTACTGAGAGAAGGATATGTCCCGAAATACTGTATAACATTTGAAAGTACTACTACAGCCAGCTTCATTCTAAACCTCAGTACTGTCCAGTGAAAATGTACAAGATTCCTCATGCTGTTGTGAGCTATAGTGGACTGCAAAGAAAGTTTGGGTACTTCTGACATTTTTATTTTGTATGGCCAATTTTACTTTGAAGTTGTCTCATGAAGTTATTTGCCTTTTAAAAGAAAAAAAAAATCACAATATATAGGTTTTTAAAATGATTAGTATTTAGTATTTTTATTGACTCGCTTATTTATTTATTTTAAGCTTTATTTGATTGAATGTGTTAATGTATATTGTGCCTACACTGTGCAGCAATTTGGAGACTTTGTGTTGGTAAAATGTGCTATAAGAACAAAGTTGGATTGGATCACAATGGCAATTATAGCTGCGATAAAACTGAGACGATATTATCCTTCAGAAAGGTGCATGTAAATCCTGTAAGAATCAAAAGGATAAGTTCAAAAACTGAACAGACTAAAATCAACTATAATTGTGCACATTGTCATTTTGTACTATTAAAAGATAACACCTCCAGTTTCTAAAAAGATAATACCTCCAGTTTCTTCGCCTTAAAATTGAATAGAGATGAGATGTTTATATGGTATGGTACTTTAATTTTATTTCTCTGAAACAACAGGCTCACAATTATTCATTTTTCAAAACATCTCCCTCTTCTACCTAAAGAAAATTATGTCCAGTATCTTATCAGTACAACCTCATATTATCATTTCTCCAGCATTTTAAACTACAGTATGTCTCCCAATAATCACATATTCATCACTGTTGTGTCTTTGGAGTCTTTTGATGGCTCCTGACCACTGTTACAATATTCCTAAAAGTTATGATGAGTATATTACATTTAAAACTTATTGTTGTCCATCAAAACTAGGGATGTAACGATATCAAAATCCCTCAATACGATATTTTCACGATATGCATCTCACGGGTTGATATTTATTGCGATATTATGCAACATTTCCGTTTAAAAGTCTTGGAAAAGACTTAAAAGCCTTTGGTACTGATATAATATGACAAATTAAGATTTAAAAGTGCTTAATAACAGTTATTTCACCAAATACCAAAGGATCATGGTCTATGTAGTTTCCCGCCTTTTTTTTTTGCTAATGGCAATGGGAAAGCAAGGCAAGTTTATTTGTACAGCACAATTCATACACAAACTAATTCCCGGTGCTTTACAGATTAAGAAAGGCAATAAAATCACAAAGAAGGACATAAAAAACACACATAAATATTAATTTAAGCAAAAAGACTTGTAATTCTATTAGAGATGTAATGATATTCAAATCTCTCGATACAATATTATCACGATATGCATCTCACGGTATGATATTGCAATATTTGGAGAGGACACTTTTTTGCTTTTAAAATACTTTAACAAGATTTTGGTGTGAATTATTTTCGTCATAATCCTACGAATTCAAGTAAAAAACATATTTCTTCATGTTGTTTGCACTGAAATGAATCATGGGATATGTAGTTCCCGATGTGTATAAGCTGTTGCTACTATAAAGCCATGTGTTTAAGTAAAGGATTTTGTATTTCAATATATTGTGACAGCTCATGATATTATTGTGAGACTTTTGATGATACGATATCACGATATTTCAGTTATTGCTACATCCCTAATTAAAACTAGATCCTTCTAACTGTCCAATATTCAAATTATTAACATAAACTTTAACCACAAAGCGTTCATTTAGAGTCAAAGATGTTCAATCCTCTATCAGATCCCATGAAAAAAAACAAAAACGGACATGATCTACTTGACCTGGTCATTGTATCACGATTACAGAGAAACTTACACTTATATGCAGTACTACAATCAAGAAATACACACGTTTTTAACTTCTCATGACCGGTATAAACTCCAAGAATACAAAGCAGACCCAACATCTGTGAAATTTAAAATCTATCTTTCCGAAACGTGTGACTCTGGGGTCTCCAATTATTCTCACACAAAGAACTCCATAAGTGAGTAACACGTAATGAATAGAACAATTAACTCTGACGTGAATCGGGGTCAAAAAGCAACAATTAGCAATTTGAACTATAGCCTCTCACACGGAGCATGTCTACATTCATCCACTAATGACGACCAAGACTGAGCCTGCAGCAGAAAGCCAGATCTGATTCATATGGGTCAGACTGGCTAGTGTCAAATGTACTGCAATATACCAGAAATACCACACAAATGTCATAGTACAGGATGTAATTTAGCGCATACCAGTGGCACGTTCCAACATCGCAATTAACATGACAAGATGAAGACATAACTAATTGGTTGTCATCTTAACAAGAGGAATTATGGGAAAACAGCTTCATTTGTATGTGACAGGTGCTTAGTGGTGAACCGCAGTCAAGTTATTAGAGCAGTATGTAAAAAATGTACACGCGAATGGAATTTTTAAACCGGGCGATTTCTTCAAAATTGTACATTGGGATTCCAAGTTTGAGAGCAGCGTTTGAGGTAATTGGTGAAGAAAAAAAAAAATTGGACAATAAAAATATCCATTACTTAACCTTTTTAATGCTAGACTTACTTGAGTACATGGAAGGGGTGTTGCTTTTGGTGGGAATGTTCCACACTATAGCATTAAGATTTAGAGACACTGCAGTAGGGGTGTAATGATACCCAAGTCTCACGATACGATACTGTCACGGTATGAACCTCACCGTACGATATTTATTGCGATATGGTGGGAAAGCTTGCGATATGGTGGGGAGGTTGACGATTAGGGATGTAACAATATCCAAATCTCTCAGTACGATATTTTCATGATATACATCTAACGGGTCGATATTTACTGCAATATTGTGTGGACAAAACTGTTAATATGCTACTTTTTCCTCTTAAAATGCTCTGACAAGACTTACTCCAAAAAACTATGACTTAAAAGTGCTTAGAACTGTTATTTCTTTTGCAGTCTACACTGAAATAGAGCAAAGGATCATGGTCTGTGTAGTTCTCTCTGTCTTTTTTTAGCTATTGCTGCACCATAACTCTTCATTTAAGCAAAGAAACTTGTAATTTGATTTATTGTGATGATTCACAATATTACTGTGACAACTTTGAAGATATATCCCAACACAATATTTTGGTTATTGTTACATCCTTACACTGCAGGTGAATAGGAAAAATCTTATATAATTTCTTATAATTTACTTAGGCCTACATAAATGTGAGAAAAAGATGTATTACAAGTTTCTCATTATGTAATGTTTTCATATAAAAACAAGACATGTTATGTGTAAAAACAGCAAATATACATCTTGCATTTATTCAGCTATGGTGTTTTTATTGTAAATCTGACCTGTATCTTAGTTTGGTGATGTCACTTGTATGTCTCCATGGAGATAGATCAGTTTAATGTCATACTGTGGAGCATTCCAGGCAAACTCTTAACATCTCCGTGATGACAAGCAGGTGGGGAATCCTCCACTAGAAGATTTAAATAGCGCATCTTTAAAGGTACAGTATGGAACTTTCTGGAGGTGGCACGTCGCCTGCATGATTAGGAAGATAAAGCCAAATGAACAACAGGCCATATAAGAGTCAGGTTTGTGGAGATGCAAGCCTCCTCACAGTAGACATGTTTTTCTGTGTATTTCAGTGCAATAAAAAAACAACAACATACCTTTATTGTAGTCTATAAAGATGCATATCATGGCTTTAAAACACCTACTTATTTACTCATTTTACCTGTTTGGATAACAGTATAGAAGTTCACAAATTACTATGTATTTACCAACACATTTTAGCTTAACAATTAGTATTAGCTGTAGCTCCTCTTGTTGGTCCTCACCTTCCCACACAGACACAGACAAACATCCATTAAAAAGCAGTAGGAATTTACTAGGCCCTATAAATGTTTGTAAATGTTTTTGAATATTAGCACGGGGAAACCACTTCACAACGTTTTGGTAGGCCGACGGACCTTTTACAGGCCTGTAGCGGTGGGTGTGTGTGAGAGGAATGTGCTAACTACAGTAATTATGGAGCACGTTCAGGTATGCAGCGCTGCAGGGAGGACAGCAGCAGACAGAGACACTGGGCCTGAGTATATGTGTTAATCTTAAAACCACCACAGAGACAATATAGACAGGTAGGAACGCTCGGTACCTGTGTGGTCCATGATCAAAGCTTTCACTAGCCCCGCCCCCAACCTGGAAAAGGACCAATTACGGGCACAAGGTGGAAGATGTACTACAAACAAAAAGGGGTGTCAAAAAGTAATTAGTTAAGAAGTGAAATTAGCAGATACAAGTTACTTCTACTGTATACTTCTGTACCAATAAAAGTAGGTTGCAATTTGCCAGTTTTTGACATGTAAAGGTTTTCTTGTCATCTTTTTCTTCTTCTTCTTCTAATTATTCATTCATTCATGCACCACATTTTTATGCAAGGTGGGTGAAGGATCTCGTTCAAGGACACAACAATAGTATGCACTCTGAATTCGGATCAAACCTTTGAGTTGGTGGAAAACATTGATGCCCCCCAAAAAAGTAAAAATACTCAGCACTACTTCAGTGAAAGTTTGAGAACTACAAAGTATTGCTACAAATCATTAGTATTTGTGACTGCTTAGTGCTATGGTTGCTAATACACTGTACCAAATTTGCACATTAGAGTTTCACTTAACTCACTAAAATCAATTAACTACAGATCAGGAGTTGAGTAGGAGTTGAGTCCGAGTATGTTTTTCAAGACATTTCTAGCAATAAAAATGTCTGTTCTGTTCTGTCTTGTGATGTCATGTGGTAATACAGGAAATTGCAACTTCTTCTAAACAAAAGGTAAAAGGTAGCTATTAACTTTAAAACTACCGCTTCATGACATCACGCAGTGGAACAGATCATTTTGAGATTTTGAAGATGCAGACAGACTAATAATACAGGATCCCTCAAACGTGTGTGAATGAAACAAAACAAAACAACTTCTGGTATGTTTTTGATGAGGCAACAATATTATAACAAGGCTAAAAGCTCAAATGACTTAGTTTTGTTGCACAATATAGGACTCTTTTTCCCATTCTTTTTCACTGACAAAATTTTAAAACTTTTCCATGACTGTTTCATGGCCTAAAGCGAATTTTCCAAGAGTTTACGGCACCTACATGTGTAGAATTTATCATACTTTTTAGGGCTAAATATCAAATGTTAACTCTTTCCACCCACCTTATGGTTTGGTATTATAGTTTTTTTAATGTATTTTTCAGGCTTGGAAAATGACATTTCCAGTTTCCATAACTTTTCCAGGATTTCCATGACCGTGGGAACCCTGGGACCTTTAAATTCTAAATATATCTAACTTAACTACAGGTCAGATCCGTGGAGGGTTGAGTCTGCTCACTGTAAGAATCTTTGCTTTTAAATATATTTTAGGAATCTGTAAAGATAGGTAAGTTCAATATCATACTTACAGGCAAAACAATAACATCTCCATGGCGACAAGCAGGTGGCAGACCCTTCACCAGAAAATTTTAACTTTTAATGAATTTGACATATTTCAAAGAGCATGGAAACAGGCAACAGAATACCCAATGTCTGTTTGCCTCTCCAGTTTTCAGCCCTACCCCACCCTCCCTCCACACACTAGACCCGGCTGAGGACCCTCTGTTGTAGTACCGGTCCCTGTAGTGCTCTCCAAGAATTCCTGGACCAAATCCGCAGGTAAGAACACCAGGCCCGAGCCCTCACGGCCTCTCATACCGATTTATGGACCATGCCTGAGCCCTGTGCTTAGCCTAGAGAGCCGTCACTGTTCATTTAACTGTAGTTTTCATAGGAGAGACTGTCGTTTCACCCTGAAAAATCTGCTTTGTCATGTTTTTAGAGGAGATTACGACTTTACAATTGCCAGATTTAGCGGCGTCTTATTATATGGGGAGAACTGCTGACTATAATGGTGAGCTCGACCACAAAATGTAGGATAGATTTGAGATTATGTAATGAAAGATTAGACACAGACTGATACACAAACCTCCTGCAGGCCATGGGTGATAATAATACTAATGCTCATTGTCCAAAAGTGTGCCACAGTGTAATAAGTAGGTGGTTAAAGCCTGTGTTTTGTTTTCTGTTTTATAGCTGGTTTGTTAGAGAAAAATAAAGATAATAATAGTGAATTGTATTTTTTAGAAATGTGAAGCTATTTTGTTGATGAAGTTAACAAAATATATAGTTCAATACTTAAACACGGACATGGTTGGCTGATTTTTCCAGCTCACAGTGAAATGTGGGCATCCAGAAGAATCTTGAGTTACTTCTTAAAGCTGTATAACCTAATTTTCAAACTGTAACTTGAGGAAGTAGTTCTAGTTCCTATATCTCGCTCAACCTTTGGCACATTAAGTAAAACGCATGCATGAATTTTCAGGTGTGTCACAGCTGTAGAACTGCTTTTTTCAGATGGCGAAGCACAGATTGCATATAAATGGAACTAGTTAACCCGCTAGCTGCTGTGTACAAAATAAGAAGTGTTCATGGGGGCGCTTCCGGCTCAATTGACTTTACGCTGAAACATTGTCACCCCTCTCTGTGTAACTGCTGCAGTGAGTCTCGTCATTTTGGTCTTAAAATGTTCGTATTAACCAGCTCTACATGATCCAGGTGTTTTTATTTTGCTGTTTTGTCCCTAAATAACATCCAATTCGTAACATGCAACTGTGCTCCAAATTCGCCCCTATAAACCATGTGAGTTTCATTTGACTGGAGCCGAATGCTGTTGGTGACATCAGACTTACTTAGTCCACTTCTTTATACAGTCTATGTGGCGAAGTGGACCAGGGTTTGTGATCAGTCAAATACTTAACAGTCTCATTTTGTCATAAATTATACTCATTTATAAAATACAATCAGAGGCTGGCTGCAATTTTACCTTACCAGAATTTAACAAAATGTCCACATGACCATATCAATCCTGCTCTTACACTGACAGAATACAGTGTAGCTCATCTAATAAATACAGAATTTCACCTCAGAAGTAAGTCTTCCTTTCATGAACACAGGTAGGCTCTATGATGAACTCTATGTGGCCCTAATCCCAAATTACCTTTTGCTGCGTCTCTGTGGTAACCTGTCTGACCGTTTGGCCTGCAGTGAACCTCCATCCAGGACTATGGTGTCATATTAAAGGCTGTCTGTGCAGCATCAGTGAGTGCAGAGCTGTTTATCATTATAAGGCTGGTAATGACGGGGCGAGCTCTGGTCTTTGTTCACACACGCCTCTCTCATACACTGTGCAACAGTCAGCAGGGACACATACACTGGAAACTCTGACTCCCTTTATAGGCTAAACAGGAAAAAATGCATGATTTTGGTCAAGATAGTGGATTTATTTTTGCCAATATAGCACTGGAGAAAACCATTTATTGTTGGGCCTATATAATTTACAGAGTTAGTATAATTTAAAGGAATCCACAAGTAGAAATAAGTGTCTTACTTTTTAATGCATATTATTTCTTCATTTTAGATATTTTGTGAAAATAAATTCACAAATGTAGAGCCAGATGATACATTAAAAAATCAATAAAGAATAAAAAAAATCAATAATCCACTTAATTCCTAATATTCTCTATTTAGAACTCTTCAGTCATCATATTTCAACTTTTATTTGGTTGAATGTGAATGTTGTTTGACAAGTCAACTAATTAAAAAAATAAATAAAAATGCTGACTAATCAACTTCTAAAATTGCTAGTTGCAGCTTAGTGTCAAGGTTCAGTATTACGTAATTAACCAACCAAAACATAACTCCCAACAGTCATTTTGTCCATGTGAACCATAAAAACCAATTCAGTGACTCAGGGCGCAGTGGTGTAAAAGTAGTTTTACAATCCATTCACATTTATCGTATTTCAGTCTCTCATATAAAACAATACAGAGGGAGGTGGAGGACTGGACTCAGCTCAAACTGATGGAGACTATTTGATCAGAGCACTGGTGCAAATCCCATATCCCCCACACAGCTGTACACACAACACAACAGAGCGTTACTGTAGAATCTCAAATAGAAGTTCCCACTGGAGTAATTATTAATAACTTGGATTGAAGTGAAGAATGAAGCAAAACAGTTCCTGATGTCATGATTTCAAATACAGTCTTGTGTTGACAGATGCTTGGGCGTGCTCCTGTCACTGTTCGTCCTATGGGGCCTCTTCATCTCCGGACTATTTACTATGTATTTATTGCGCAAAGGTTAAAGTATAAGTGCTATATCGGCCCCAGTATCGGAACTGACATCATCAACATTCCCTGTGTTGCCATGCAAACTGCAGGCACTGCTCTGTCTGAAGCTCTGTTACTCTAGTTAGACTTTAAGATTTGTTTTAAGACAATCTGGCCAGAAAGAACTAACTTAGCTGGAACTACAACAAGAGAGATGATTTTGTGCTGCTAAACAAGTCCAACTCAAATAACCATTAGCCAACATTTTTACAGTTTAGTCATTTTGTTGAAATTCAAATGTCTAAACTGGAAAATTAACACTCGTATTGATCAAAGCTCCCTCAAAATGTGCTGTTTTTAGGGATATAACAATAACCCAAATATCGTGATACTGTATCATCAAAGTTCTCGCAATAATATCTTGAATCATCACAATATATCGAATTACAAGTCTCTTTGCTTAAATTAAGAGTTATGGTGCAGCCATAGCTAAAAAAAGAGAGAGCGAACTACATAGACCATGATCCTTTGCTCCATTTCAGTGTAGACAAGAGGAAATAACAGTTCTAAGCACTTTTAAGTCTTAGTTCTTTGGATTAAGTCTTATATTTTAAAGGAAAACGTAGCATATTAACAGTTTTGATAGCATAAACAAAATGTACCGTGAGATGTATATCATGAAAATATTGTACCATGAGATTTGGATATTGTTACACCCCTAATCGTGAGCCTCCCTGCCATATCGTGAGCTTTCCCACAATATCACAATAAATATCGTACAGTGACATGACGATATCGTATCGTGAGACTTGGATATCATTACATCTCTAGCTGTTTTAATCCATTTTGTCTTTTTTCTTGGGATTTCAGACATTGTATTGTACCCATATTAGACCATTCCTATCATAGCCTAATCGTGGCAAAATTTCTTCCTCCAAAGTCTGCACTCTGCTCCAAACCACATGCTTTTATTGACTGACCTTCTGATTAAACATACCCAGCCGTATCGCTATGTCTTTATTGTGCAGTTTAAACAGAAATGGATCCTGGTGGTGTTATTATCTATATTACAGAACTATGCACAAGTGAAGCAAAGCGAGAGATGCCCAGCTGCTGTTTGTTTGTCCCGGATCGTGAGACAGTGTGAGAGAAGCAGAGAAGAAAACGTGTCAAAAACAAACATGTTTACAACCCACTGCCAGATTTTCAGATTTCCTCCAACCTTCTGTGCTAAAATTTCAATATTCTGCTTTTAAAATATCCCAAAATATTGAAATGAGAATGGCTCTTTGCAAAGTAAAAGCACTTTGTATCATCTATTTATGTCTGTTACTTCAAGTTCCTGTTATAGTCAGGATACTGTAAAAGTACGATTGGAATGTTGTCGTATGTAGTGGTGGAAAGTAAGAAAGTAAAAGTACTGTACCTAAGTTTAAAAAATGGTATCTGTACTTTACCTAAGTACATTTTAAAGTGGACACTTTTAATTTTACTTCACTACATTTGGGAGCATGTACCTGTACTTTCTACTCCACTATATGTTTGAACTGGATTGAAAAGTAAAAGTATTTATTATTGTTTAAGACCTGCTGAAAAGCCTATGTTCATAGTTTAAACAAATAAATAAATAAACACCATCTCTACATTTGAAGTTTTATTAGATCTCAAAATCTACATGAAATACTTTTACATTTTACATTTTACTCTTAAAGTACCTGTATAAAAATGTACTTAAATAGTTTTACTTAAGTGGATATTTTTATTGATACTTTTACTTGCTATCTGCATCTGGTATCTGTACTTTTACTAAACTATCAAAACTTAGTACTACAGTACTTCTTCTACCATTGGTAATGTGTCATTTAAGACCTGGCTTGGATCTAGAATAGTCCTATTAATGGCCTAGTTTAGAGCTAGTGGTACTACGAAATCCAAATATTTTCTTAGGTGGTACTTGGTTTGGAAAGTTTAAAAACCACTGCTCCATGCTAACTATATAGGCTAATAAAATAACAGTCTGATGGCTATTTGTGGGTTTCAAGCTATGGCAACGGTCCTCCATCTCCATAGCAATTACGCCACGCAAAACAAATGATTATATCGTTTGAACGGGGAAAAGTCCTCACAAAATCATGCAAATTAGGGAAAAATTATTTGCCTGAAAACCATAAATATATTTCTGTCATTACCTGATAGTTGATACGCTAATTTGTAGTTTCCAAACGTAAACTTAGTGCAGTCTGTTTTAGCTATAATGTTCAGTATTTAACTATCTAGGGTGTTTAGCTGTGGTGAAACCTTGTACTGGAAAAGCCCTAATAATGTTCCTGTTCTGAATGTGTGTCAGTGGGAGTTCTTCTGCTACTGCGATGTGTTTAGTAGTTTCCATGACCAGTGACACAAGCAGTATCCTTAAAGTTCACTCTGAAAAGTACATCTGTTGATACTTAATGCAGCTGAGGTCATCAACATTTCCTGGAGGTGTGATGCTGACTGTAGGCATGCTCTGTCTGAGGCTTTGTTAGACTTCACTTTGAGCTTTACTTTGACACAATCTGACCATAAAGAACTGACTTAACTGGAACTGGTGAGCTGATATGTGCTGTTACTCAAGTTTCTCACGCATAAAATTACACTCACTCTCATCTTTTGCTGAAAATCAAACTCCTAAACACGACTATGAAAGCTCCTATTTATCAAAGCTCCTTGGAAATTAGTTGTTTAAATCTGATTTTATTTTTTCATGACTTCTGACAATCTTAAAACTTTTTGGACCGTGTTTGCTAATTGTGTCAGCATGGTAAATCCTGAACATTCCACCATAGAGCTACACATAGAACACCCCCAGCTTGATGTCACTGTAAAGTATCAATAGTTTACACCCCTAATTGAATAAATGCATGATAGATACATTCAATGCAAGTAAACCAGTAACTCCACAGAGACAAGCAGGCGGTGTATACTCTTCATCAGAAAAGTTACGTACTGTGTCTTTAAATGACAACCTATTATACATGTTAATGCAGAATATCCTTCAAATCCTGTTCAGATGTCTTCAGTACAGAAGTGGACCATATGAGAAAGAGCAGCTTTAGCCTTGTGTGTCCTCTGTAGCGGGGAGGAGGAGCGCACACACACACACACACACACACACACACACATAAAGCTGCGTTCCCACATTCACACACGCTCCCAGGAGACGCGGTCTGAGGGTTTTCTGACAGACACACTGACAGCCTCAACTCCCCAAGTCGCTGCTCTAAAGTACAAAAGCAGAACACAATACAGGAGATTCTGCAGCTCGTATGGCTCTTTGGATCAATGTAAAAAGCAATTGTCGCATTTTTACTTATTTTTACTCAAGCACATTTTAAACCGCATGTTTTGTACTTTGTAACAGTGAATGATACCAGTAGATGCGGTTAGTGGTAGAAGCAAGAGCAGCAGTTATTAAAAGTTGTGTAGTATTGCTCTATTTACAATTGAAAATTCAAGTATTGACAATTGTTGCATATTTGGCCCATTCGTATTAAAAGGCCTCCATGTAGCTTTTCTGGTGGAGGGTTTGCCACCTTCCTGTCTTCATGGAGATATTGCTGTTGCTTTGCTTGGAATCTTCCTCAATATGGGATTAAACTTCTCCATCTCCACAAATAAAAAAAAAAGGTGACACCAGGACATGTTACAGGGCAGATCTGCGGAGCGGTCTCCCTACTGGCCCATTTTTCTAAAGCAATATATGTTAAAGCTGTACTGAAACATTCTAGGCAACGCATTAAAGGGATAGTCCGGAATTGTGTACATAGGACCTCATTTCATAGTGAGCCAGAGTGTTGGAGACGTGTGGAGACACTTTTTTAAATTTTCCATCCAGTTCTTGTATTTGCAGACATCGCTGGGGCTAGTCTAGCGCATGTCAATGGTCATAGTTAGCCTGCCACTAAAAACAGTCTTACCCACTCCACAAAAAACTCGAAGCAAATCTATAATTACACCTGTCCACGTACATGTCTGTGTCGATAGAATAATGTTTGAAATAAAACTAACCTTGCATCGCATGAATCGTTGCATGTTCAGGGACTATTTTCTCAGCAGCAGCAAAATTTTAGTTCGCTGGTAAGATAGGTGCTACGTGATATCAGTCCGCCGCTGCCAAGCTTTCTATCAGGAAGTACAACTCGCTGCTGCTGCTCAGACATAAATACTTCAAATGGAAGGTTAGTTTTACTTCTAAAATCATTCTACTTACACTGACATTCTCATTGACAGTGGCGTTATAATAGATTTGCTTCAGGTGCTTTGTGGACTAGGTAAGACTGTTTTTAGTAGGCAGGCTAACTATGGCCATTGACATGCACTAGCCTAGAACCAGCGACCTCTGCAAATACAAGGACTGGATGGAATATTTTTTTAAAATGTCTCCACACGTCTCCAACACTCTGGCGCACTAGGAAATGAGGTCCTATATCCAGAATTCCGGACTGTCCCTTTAAAATCTAAATCTAAATTATAAACTAATAACTTTTAACTTCCTATTTTAACCTTTCTATTATTGGCATATAGCGAGTTGTACAGTTGTAGGGAGTATTATCTGTTACATAAGCGTGAGTTGTACAGTTGTAGAGAGTATAGTATGAATTGTTTTTAAATTAAATTGGTTTTGGAATGCTTTTTGGCATATAATCGAAATACTTAAGGAAAGAAAAAGCATTTGAAGCGCCATAGTGTTTGAACATACAAAAGTAGTAGTATTTATCAGCTATTTGCCGCTAATGAAATAAAGTTTGACATAGTTAAGCATACTGTGGAGTTTGCTTTTCTGTCCTTAAACTGCACATCAAAGCCCCTTATAAAACCCCAATGGGTCAACAGTGTCCAGGGTCATAGGTCATCCAGATAGAGATCAGCCATGCCCTCTCCCAGATGCTTTCCAATAGTCAGTACCTCGAGGTCGTCCTTTACAAAGTGGCCGTAAAAGCGAGACATTTACTATAAGAAGCACTTAGCCAAGACACTTTACACATTCTAATCACTAAACTTATTTATGAACTCTCTTTGCTAATTGACTTTCTGCGTCCGGCTTGAACAATGGCGTAGCTGCTTCACCACTTCCTTCTTTATGTGCCCTTAAGCAGTCCTTAAAAAGACTAGGCAAACAGTCCTCTCAGCACAACCACATGGAAACTGCTTTTGTGGGAAGGGCTCACTTCTCCATATGGAACTGTGCCCCGTCCGAGTGTGGAGGGGTAAGGCCCGGGACACAATGAAAGAAAGCACTTTTGTGGAGAGGACCGAAGAGGAAATGAAGTTTTTAGAGTAGGTAACGGCTCTTAAAGGTGCGTGTGGATGTAATGTAGTGACTTATACGTAAGTGTGGGAAAGTATTATGGGCTTATTTTATTAGAGTTATGAGGGTGGTCTAAGGCTTTTCCTGCTACTTTAAGCCATAGGTACAAGTTGGAATGGTCATTTTAGTTTTGGCGTATAGGCCTACTGACATAATTTAATGTTTTGCTTGGTCCCTGCTTATTTTCTATGGACATGTCATTGCTCTGCCTGGAATTTTCCACAGTATGACAACTCCTCTTTACATTTATTAAATTGCAGGTGGTTTTATTGCTCAAGGCATTCTGGCAGTGAGTTGGGATGTCTCTGATCTGACCTGTAACTTTGTTTGGTTTGGTCTCCATGAAGATAGAAAGGTTTAATATCATACTGTGAAACATTCCAGACAAAGCATGGAGAAAAGCATTTGACGGACCCCCCACCAGAAAAGTTACACAATGGACCTTTACATTTGCAGTGGTCCAAAGTTATTCCTCACTTACCTCTGAAACATTCTGAACGTCTCAATTATTTACTGAGATGAAGCACTTTTCACAACTCAAGAGATTAGATCGGAGTTTTGCCATCGTGGTAGGTGAACGACAACTAGCATGCTAACAAACACTTCTTGATTAGTGAAAAATAAGCAGGCCAAACTGGCATACCCATAGGAACCCAAGGCAGACACAGGTAGAACATGCAAACTCCCCAGTCGAGAAACTGAACCCAATGACCTTCCTGCTGTACGGCAAAAGTTTTAACACCACTTTCATTTTCAGGAAATGTTCTGATTCATCGATTGATCACAAGGCCCAAAATAATATTCTTGTTACGAATTTGACTCAGATCAAATCAGAATTTTAATCAAGATTCAGTCCATTTGAATGGTCACTGATATGCTTGGGTATTTTTAATGGAGAGGTCCACAGCCAATCCCCTGTCAGTTAGATCGTGTGGTTTGGAGCAGAGTTCAGACTTTGGTGGAAGAAATTTGAGTTTTTGTGTTTAATGGCAATGATTAAAAGGCTGTATTGTTTATGTTCATGAAACTGATATTTAATTCCTTTTATAAACTGTTTTTAAGAGGCTAAAAGTGTCCACGTCGCTCCAGGATTGATAGTTAATAGTGTGCGTATAACATTCAGTTTACACCAAGCTCAAACAAAATTCTCTTTACATGTTTTCCGAAGTCTTGTAATGTTGTAATCTTGTACCGCACTTGTATGAAAGAGCGCGTACGAGCTCATACATAACTATATTTAATCTGCAGCGTGACTCTATACCGTTGTCCTATGAAGCCTCATTCACTTAAAGTACATCGGAGTGCAGTACAGGTCATCTTCAAACCAAACCTCATTTCCTGGTGGTGAGAGTGGCAGGATATTAATCACGATAAGAGACAGGAAGTGAGGTGAGAGTGAAGCGTATAAGGTAACTCCAGCACTTCCCTTTTGCCGCTAATGCTAAGCGCTAACACTATTACGAGATCTTTTGTCCACAGCTGTTGCGACACCTCTGGGTCATTGCTCGCATTCTTCTCAACTCTCTGATGTGCCCCACCCATGGGATCTGGTCAGCTGTTGCAACGCAATAAGCGAAAGGCCTTGACCTGCCAACTCTGCTCACCCAATAAACCCAAGCAGCACCAAAAAGCCCCTTATAAAAAATAAAAAAATACTATTTACGATTCTATTTTTTTCCACTCTTTGGCATGACACCCACAGTCGTTATCATCGCTCGTCCATCGGCACAATACTGGACACTTGCCTTCGCGTTTTCTTTCAATAGACGGAAATTGGGACTAGAAAACAGTGCGTGGCTGAAAGGACATGAGGCTCCATCAGACAATAGAGAATCTCTCAGTGTTTAGCTAGCTCTTCCTCCCGACACACAGCGCTTAACAATGAGGCGCTATTATGACTGACTGGGCCTGTTGTTTTAGACGTTAGCAGGCCAAAAAGCACCGGGAGAGTCTATGTCTTCTTGAATTGGGATGTGCTGGGGTGCGGATAATTGTTGACGTTGACAAAGTAGGAAAAAGAGTTCAAGTTCAGGACTTAGGATTACACAGTGAAAGTATTTTTAATATGTTGTCACGCCAACAGCTTTAGATGGAGGTTAAGGTCAAATGGAAAGTGCCCTGTGAAAAAAGCCTATTACATAATTTATAACTGTATTCAACACATATTTGCCATATCTGGTTTATAGACATTCCCCACGCAAAAGCAGCAGTGCACACTATAAAGGAAACATCTAGGTTAACCACACAAATTATGGAGAAACTGCATCATAAATTCATACTATAATCTTTCATTTCTACAATACAAATTAGATTGCTAGAATATATATCCCTTCAGTAACTTTGTGCCTAAAGTAGGATGTACAAAGCTTCTAATAAAGAATGGAATATGGTTGTCAGAAGTATCAAATTTGTAAGTATCATTTGTAAGTAACATTTGAACAGATATTCACCCTAAAAAAGTCACATTCACAAGACAGAAAGGAACCTTGCCTGAATAGCTTCAGAATAATCCTGAAGTGTATCAGAATAAATATAACAGCACTTAGACAAGGATACACCCTTGAACCACTATGGAAACTATCTGGACCACTGAGGTATTACATTATACAGATATAACACCACCAGGGCCATGTTAAATAGTTTGAAATTAAAATATTCTCCTTTTGAGTTTATATGGAAGTAATAATTCCGAATTGGGGTTTACATGGAAAACACGTGAAATAGTCTTTATTTAATTCTGCTCAACGTCAGGGAGTCGAGAAGGGTTTTGATTGGACAGGGAGTGCATGAACGTATTTCCATCTACTAGAAGAAAACACACACTTCCGCTGCTACTGGCTTTTTGTCATCTCGGTTTTTCGTTACACCATGGACATAAATGTGATACAAACTTTTTTCCACAGTCGTTCCCATGATAATTAAGCAGCAGCTGGAGAATTCTATCATCACGCTTTACGTCTGTCAGCTGAGGAGGAGAAGGGAAGAGTGTCGGAGAAGGGAGGAAGAAGACAAACTGAGTCAGCAGTTGTTCTACCTCAGCCCACTCCCGCATCCCGCTCGCAAATCCAAAGAGCAGTGGATGAAAGTCCAAAGCGAGGACTGGTGGAGCCGGATCGTCCGGATCACATCAGAAGGGTGACCCAACGAGCATGCGCTGAAAGACCGGAATTATTTTTAAGAAGAATAAACATTTACATGATCAAGGAATACATTAATTTGGCTTTATAATCAGAATAAACCACCCACTTACTTTGGAATTAAGCTTAATTCCAAATAATCATAAGGAATTAAGTGTTTATATAGTCTCTTTAAAGCGAGGGATAAATTTTTATTCAGAATTAAAGTTCTTATGTAAATGTGGCAATGGTAATATAAAAGAAAGCACAAATATTTAATGTTGAAAATCACATTCTATTGCCTCAGTGTTTTTTTCATTATGGTATTGGAATCGGTATTGAGTATCAAATTTTTGTATTCTGCCAACACTAGACTGGGACAAATGTGTGGTTAAAATTTCCAATAAAGATGAAAAAAATCTAATAAAAAAGCAACATTTGAAAAATACAAAACACACTGATTAAAACCAGAATTGTCTAAGAAATTTCTGCATTTTATAACCACACAAAAAAAGTAGAATCCCGACTGAAAGATAGCAGCTGTCAGTGTCACTAACAGTGCTAACAGCGCAGTAGAAAGAATGACTGGAGGGCTAAATCACACTTGACAAATGACTTCAACCCAGTGAGACACATATCATAAAGTCTCCTCACTCATCTCCTGTAGTCGTTTCCTTATTATATCCTGTGATTTAACTCAAGACTCCCAAGTACCAACAGTGTACCACTATTCTGCACACTATTGTTCCCCAATGAGAGATTCGCCAAGAAAAGGGTTTGTTTACATCAGAAGGAATCATCTCATGGAGGGGTAAGGGGTCTCCGTGGGCCTGTGCAAAGGACCGTGGGTATTTTATTGCACCCAGCTGAGCATTTAAAGGGAAAATGTTTGGTAAATGGTTGTTGACGAAGAAAAACACCAAAAGATAATATGTGCTTTTCGGAAGATAAACTGGGTTAATAGAAATATGTCTTAAACTGTCATAAACTGCAAATTGTTAATGCAACATTCAGTAATAACAGGTTACTCATGACTGCCAAAAATATACCAAATGGTTAATATTTCTTTTTAGGCGGTTAGTTAACCAGATTAAAGTGGTAAGTGCATTTTACTTTGATGAGTCTTGTATCCCTTCCTAAATACAGCTTAAATGCAAAATACTGCACTCTAACCTGAAAGGTGCAATGTGTTTTCTCGTGGAGGGTCACAGGGGTGGGCAATTATTTTTTCCATGGGGCCACATGAGAAACAGAAAAAATTGTGGAGAGCCAGGCTAAAATGCTTAACTGAATTCTGCATAATATTAACCCCTTAACACCTGAATTTATATAGATGTATGTAAAAAATGTTGATTGTGTGTTTTTTGCATTTAAGTAGATGGTAAATTAAGTTGAGATTATAATTTGACTATAGCAAAAATAATAAATATATATAAATTTGGGTATGTTACAAATTTGCGACAACTAGAAACAAGTGCTTGCCAAAGGTTGCAGCCGCTATGTTGGCTTATATCTTGATCCGAAGAGTTTGTTACATATTTCTGACAGTCAGCGTTAAGGGGTTAATTGTATTTCTTTATAAAAAGCAGTAAATAGGATTGTTTTGACAAGCTGGTAAGACTGTTAAGAGTTTATGTTATGACTAAGCAATCAAAAACTGTGGTTGCCTTACAAAAAATGTAAAAAAAAACTTTAAAAAAACACCGCAGCAAGCAATGCAGCGTTAGTCCATGCATGAGGTAAAATTATAACATATGTTTATTCTGTAAATCCAAATTAGTTTAAATGGGGCCGGTCAGAGTCAACCAAAGGGCTGTATGTGGCCTGGGAGCTGTACAATGCCCAGTTCTGTTCTATAAACTCCTTGAATCCATGTAGATGTTATTGCTTCGCCTGGAATGTTTCACATTGTGGCAGCAAGGGATGCTACCAAAACCAAGTTACAGGTCAGATCAGTGGAAAGCCGATATTTGTATTGTGTATTATTGGGCAGAAAAAAACTAAAATTGAATAAAGCCAGGATTGACAAGTTAAACGGCATTGTTCATGTAATAAAGATTTTCCTTCTAATATCATGGAGCCCTGGAAGCTTTAGTTCCAGGCTGACATGATAAATCCCATAATTGGCTGAGTCCGTCTCCGTTGGGGGTGCCCTCTCCTCTCAAGGGCAGAGAGAGAGCAGACATATCCACACACCAATCATTACACTCACCCCATCCTCTTCTCACACTATTCAAAATGCAATGGGATGGGAGCCTTTCTACTCTATTGGAGAACCCGCTCACTCATAAAGACCCAGAGGAAGACCTTGACAAATCCTTTGGCTCTAGATAACCATACATCAAATATTTCAGCCAAGATTTTGATTCAGTCTGGTTCCCATAGCGAACAAGTCATAGTTAGTCTTCCTGTCAACACAAGCATCTTGCCCAAGGACGCAACATCATCAATGGAATTACAATATTGTTAATGGGAAATTTGTCCTTTGCATTTGACCCATTCTTCAGTGCTTCTGGTGTAACCTTCAACTGAAGACACACAGGAACCCATCTTCTGATCTTGAGCTATTGCTTCATGATTAGATGTACATAGATGAAGGATTAAACTAGTGTGCATGTTTAGATTAGAGGGGAAACAGAAGGATCTAAATAAGGTTTTCCCAAACTTTTTTTCTGGGGACCCATATATATCACAAACCTTTGTGACCCAAGTCAATAGACATATTGATTTGACATATTGACATACTCGTAAATCACAAAATAAAGGTGGATTTGAACATTAATGAGGATATTTTATTGTTGGCTGAGTGATCGTGTTGCTTTGAACTATTAGTATTACTCAAAGTTTTAAACAAAAAAACACAGTAATTAAACTAGCAATAAAAAGGATCCATAAGTCGTCTATTTGGACATTAAATGTAGCCCATTTCTTTTTCTTTTCAACATTCAATTGAACCAGCAATATTGGAACAAAACAGTCAATAAAATAATTACAAAAAGATTAGAAATTATACAACACGTCTTAACATTTCAACATACATGCAGATCATGACAAAAAAAAATGACCCCCCAGAAAAATTCTAGCGACCCAGTCTTTGGGAAACAATGATCTAAAGAATTCCACTTAGACACGAGGAGAACATGCAAACACCATACAGAAAAGCCAGAGAATCAAATGAGTGATTTTCTCACAATGAAGAAAGAGCGCAAGCAACTATGACACAATTGAGTGAAGACTTTTCATTTACAGCTTCACATAACTCGCCAAAACATCTAGCCTGTTTTGAAATAGGTTATATGCGTATTCAAATTTTCCCTATATATTGTACCTTGCACGCTTGCTAAGTCTCGCACATGTACATTTGCAGAGAGGGGGTGCGCTAATCTCCGTTTCAAAAAAAAATCTAGGTTGCCGTCCAAAGCGTGGGTGTGTGCGATTCCCCGTACACTTTTGCATAAAACCCAGTATCTGTGAATTTCTATCCGCTCCTTTCAAATCAGCCAAATGAGCTTAAAGCATTGCTACTGAACTGCATCACATTGGAAAGCCCTTTTTTTGTCTTTGCCACTTTGCCTATCTGTGAATCCCACTGAGGTTCATTGGGGGATTTGTGAGGGATTATGTGTCAGCCCCGCACTAAAACAAAGTGTGAGTTCTGCAGGGTTAAGCTCTCTTGGCTGTGTTTATATGTGCAGCTTTGGTTTCAGGGGACTGGGATGCCGGTCAAGGGCTTTCTCTGCCATTTGCACTGGGAAACACTAGAGTGAAAACCCAAGGACAAAATAACAGTTTGAGTTAGGGCTAAAGGATTTGACAAAATGTAATCAGGATTTACTTCTGTCATATAGATCAATCATCATTTTTGCTTTAGTTTAATTTTGCAGGGCCCATATTATACTATTTTCTGATCGTTATAATGTTGTTTCCTCATCACAAACATACCTGGAGTTGTGTTGTGTTTCATTCATACACATTTAGCACACAAATTCGGCATATTTAGGCTGACTGCACAATATTTCACACAGGAACAGAGCATTTGGAGCTTTGGAGATGTAGACAGCCTCATAATAAAGGTTAATCAAACATCATGTGAATGAAATAAACCATAAGTCCAGGTATGTTTTTGAGGAGGTAATACTATTATAACATGGCTTAAAGCTCACAAGAGTCAATTCTGCAAAATATAGGACATTCAAAATCTAGTAAAATGCCAGTATTCATCTCTTGAGCATTCATCATATTCATTTCTTGAACAGACAGTTACCAAAAGTCTATATTGTTTAACATAAATGTCCAAATTCTTCTTCCAAAAGCTGAAAAGCACCTGCTTTTACTAACAGAGGATTGGCTGTAGACCTGACAATAAAAAAAACAAAGATATTACTATTTACTATTAGAAATGATTAAATCTTGATCTTGATTAAATCTGATAAACTGCACAGCCCTAGGTTGAGTAGCAAGGTTTTCATTAGGGATTTAATGATATTCAAATCTCATGGGATGATATTTATTGCAATATTTTGGAGTGGTTAATTGTAGACAGGATACTTTTTGCATTTAAAATATCTTGACAAGATTTAATTGTGACTCAGTACTATCATAATCCCAAGAATTAACATGAAAAAAGACATTTCTTCATGTTGTTCACACTGAAATGAATCATGGAACATGTAATTCCCTATATTTTTTAGTTGTTGCTACTATAAAACCATGCATTTGACCAAAGGAACTTGTAATTCAATATTACTGTGACAGTTTTGACGATACAATATCACGATATTTCGGTTATTGTTACATCCCTAGTTTTCATGGTTTAAGAGCGAGAATGGTCCAAAATGGTCAAGAAAATACACTTACATACACTTATTTTTCCAGTTATCAATTGTAAACTGAATTCCCCTCTTCGTTTCCAATTCCTGTTACCTATCACTCTCAACCAATCACAGCTTACAAATTCAACCAACAACCAATCATGTCTAATAACATTCTTCCACAACAGCAGAATCACCAGGCTCCTCAGCCTTCCAATTTCATCTTCTTATGTCCTTAATACCTCCCACCAACATCTACAGTTGCACTTTGAATTACTTTGTGTACGAATTGTGCTATACAAATAAACTTGCCTTGCCTTGCCTTACAGTTTAAACTTTTATTAACTATTAACTCTATTTATTGCACCTCCTTTGTTTGTCTGAGTCTGTTGTATTTCCTGGTGGTTGCAGTGGACAGGAGAGACTACGGGAGAGAAGCCAAATGAAAAGGGACTTCAGCCACACAGGAGCAGCTGACATAACAAACAAAGAGAAAGTGTGAAACAGCAAATAGGGTGAAAAAACCCCACTCTTGACAGAAGTAGTAAATTACCAGTTTTACAAATGTTATGACTTGTTATAAAAACAATGCAACACCTTTGAATGACATTGTGTTCAAATGTCTTCAATAACAGTAAACAAGCAAAATCAACTTTGAGGCAAGTCTGTTGAGTTTTACTGTTAAAAATATCTTTCACAGTCCATGCTTTTTTATTTATTTCCACCACAGACTTTATAAGCGAGTGTGACATCAGCTCCAGTCAAATGAAGCTCACCGAGGCCAGCAGTTACAAGGTGAATTTCGAGCTGAGTTCCATATTAGTGAAATAATTTACAGACACAATTGTGAAATAAAAACACCAGAATCACCTAGAGCACATTTTAAGACCAAAATTAATAGTCTGACAGCAGCAGTTATAACGAGAAGGGCAAGGTTTTTTCAATACAAAGTGAATTGTAGCCGAGGTCGATGGAGCTGAAAGCGCGGCCATGCTCACCTTTTATCTGGAATGCGGCGGCCAGCAGGTTAGCCATCTCCATTTATGCATTATATGATTTGAACATATTTTGATGGTGTCTTCTACCATAAATACCAACCGTTTTTGCCTCAGATAAATCAAACTGGTCAGGTCTATAGTAAGCGTGCATCTGGGAGCAGTAAAAGTAGCGTTTACTTCTCATATTACTACCCCAAAATAGTACCTCATGATAAATCTACTCTCATTTTTCACCATCAACATATTCAGCTACTTCAAATACAATTCACACCCTTAACTGTGAGCTTGACAACGATTGTAACTGCGGCTTCATTTAAGGCCTTATGCCAAACCAAAACAGAACCTCACCTTTGACCCCTGAAGTGCTAGCGACACCTCACACGCAGCTCCCCAGTATGTAAACAACAGGCTGAACAGTAACGCCAGTGAAAGGAGGTCAGAGCCAGACGTGTGAAAACAGTTGTAGTAGCAGTAGCAGCAGTAGAAGTAGTAGTAGTGCTGGTTGTGGGAGCAGTAGTAACAGTAGTAGTAGTAGTAGTAGTGATACTGGTAAAGTCTGCATGGTTGTAATGGTAGTGCTTTTAGATGTAATAGTTATAAAAGCAGTATAGTAATTGCAATTTATTGAAGGAGTCGTAGTAATAGCCTGCTGGAGCTAGTGTAACACAGAAGTAGTTCAGTAGTAGTAGTAGTAATAGTATTTGAAGTGGTCACTTGATGAGGCAGGTCTTAATACATATAGTAAAGATTGCATTGCTGTAGTTCTTCTCATAGTAGTAATGGTAATCGCTCAAGTATAATGTAGTATGTGGTCAGTATAGGGATGTGCGAAAATATCGAAATATCCATATATATCATATCGTTTAATGTGACGATACAGTATCGATATCGCGGACTGCTGTATCGATATATCACCAAGAGTATTTTTTTGTATATTTCACTAAATAATTTAGTTACAGCCCTACAGTTTTGTTGCTTTTTAGAGAAAGGAAAATCGTTTATGCAACACATTTGACATTTTCACTGTTTCATCATTTAGCCATTATTTTTTACTAGGGATGTAACAATGACCGAAATATTGTGATATCGTATCGACAAAGTTCTCACACTATATCAAATTACAAGTCTCTTTGCTTAAATTAAGAGTTATGGTGCGACAATAGCTAAAAAAACAGAGGGAACTACATAGACCATGATCTTTGCTCCAGTTCAGTGTAAAGTATAAGAAGAAATAACAGTTCTTTTATGTATTAGTTTTGTGGTTTACGTCTTGTCAAGGCATTTTAAGAGGAAAAAGTAGCATATTAACAGTTTCGTTAGCCTCCACTCATCGAAATATTGTACCATGAGATGTATATCATGAAAATATCGTACCAAGAGATTTGAATCGGTTTGAAATATATCATGTTGAACCGAAAGTGCACTGTATCGAGATATGTATCGTATCGTGGCCTGTGTATCGAGGTCTGTATCATATCAACAATGTCTTAATGATACCCAGCCTTAGGTCAGTATTTGATTAGGTTGCTCTTAAGACGTAGTAAAGTGCAGATTGCATCACACAGTAGTTGATATTAGTAGCAGTAGTCGTCGTAGTAATAGTAGCAGTAGTGATAGTAGTTACAGCAGTATCAGTGTGTAGCAGTAGTTGCAGTAGTCCCCCGTAGCTCTGTGGTACATTAGCTCAAAGTACCTTGCATTGACATCCATCCATCACACTAAAGAACCTTATTTACTCAGAGTTGATCCAGCCAAGGCCAGGCCGATTAATAATAGAGGCCTAAATCTTCTTTATACTCTTCAGTCTATCGATCTACTGCCACTTCCAGCGCATCCCTCACCCTGGGCCAGCCACAGCTCTCAAAAATAGTGTTTAGATTTCACATTTACCTAGTGCACAGCTCCTCACCCTTACTTTGATTTTGGGAGTGAGTTGTGCCCTTTGGAAAGACGTCTTGTGAGTGACAGGGTGTTTTAGGCAGGGTGATGGATGAAGCGGAGGTGCTGACAGGTGCTTTGATGCCAGACAAACCACCGCTGGCACTATACCAATACGCCTACCTCTAAAAATCAGTCAGCGGAGAGCAACCTCAGACATGGAACTAAATATGAATCTATTATGGATCAATGGAAGCGGACAGGTTTCTGAAGATGTGAGGAAAAGATTGAGTGAATGATAAATTTGGAGTTTGTAGCAGTAACATAAAAATATTACAGTTGACTTGAGTTGACTTCTGCAAAGCTTACAGTAGTTTACAAGCTTTCATGACTAAATACAATCGGTGGTTTGTAGTAGTAAAAATAGTAAGTAAAGTAATAAAATGAGCAAATTATTATATTTTACACACTTAAAGATCATATATTACACAAAATGACTCTTGTGAGCTTTGAGGCATGTTATAATGTTGTTACCTAATCAAAAACATACCCAGAGTTGTGTTTATTTTATGCACTTGTTTGAGTAATTCTTTATTATAAGTATATCTACATCGACAAAACTTAAAATGTTCTGTTCCACCTTGTGATGTTACGGTAGCTGGCAAGTGCAAAACACTTTCACATTTCACAACACACAGAGATAAAAACAAAACACATTTACATCTTGAAAACACATTCCAAGTTTCATAAAACACATTTGCAAATGAGCAAACAAATTTACAAAACATGAAATTTCTATTGAATCTCTTTTCCTGCTTGTCCCGCACTTCGTTCGTCTTTTCTGCTTTTTAGGACATTCCCTTTCCGTCAAGAACTTTTTGTTAATGTGTTTTGTGGGTTTGTATTTGTGTTTTTGCCACATGTAAATTTGTCTCGGTGCTTGTACAAGTGTTTCATGTGTTTTGTACAAATGTGTATCGTGAAATGTAAAAGTGTTTTGCACTTGTAGTAGTGGTAGTTTTCAAGTTTTCAACCTTTTACATTTAGTTCAGTAGATCTTGGCAATTAGAATCATTTGGATGATTTCAGCCCTGCATGAAATCATCCAGGGATTGTGTTAAACATGAGTGAATGAAACAAAACACAACTCAAGATATATATTTGATGAGGAGACAACATTGTAACAGATCAGAAAATAGCTTAATATGGGCCCTTTAAATCCTACTTCGGAGACATGCACCTGTAGGCCACAAGTTACACAATTCCCTGCAGCACATTCTAGCAGCAAGATCAGCAAAAAGACAAAAAACGAGTTCAAATTCACTCTTGTATAGCCACACAAACGATATGATTTGCCTTGGAATGAAAAAGCCTTACATTTCAGACCTGACACACCAGGATGACACTAAATGTAATCTGCCAATACATTACACACAGCCCTACCTCTTAGCTATACATCCTGGGGCATTCTCTAGCTATATGAAGTGATCTTTAGTCATGTCACTAATGGAGTAACAGGGTGACTTTTCTTTCTGAGTAAAATCAATATCATAGCCTATTAGACTAGAATAGAAAAATAGGCTACGTAAAGGCAACCAGTCCAGCGTCAGCCTCGCACAATATGACGTTAGAGTGTTGTGACCCCAGTGCCCTCCTCCACGTGCCCGCAGCTCTTACCTTGTTGGAGTACGGAGGCCGGGCCAGGTTCACACCGTCTCTGATGAGTTTATCCCTAATCATGATTTTGAGCTTGAGCTTCGGGTAGACAGTCACGTCCCTCCGGTTACCCAGGGTGAGGTTCCTCTGCGCGCCCATCGTGTACCCTCCATTCCTCGGCGCGCGCTCGTTGAGAGGCTCGGTCCACGACTTGGAGCTCCGGAGTTTGGACTCGTACTGGCTGACCATGTGGCTCGTGTAGATGTCAGCGGCGGGGGGCATAGGTTCCAGGGTGAAGTAGAGACCGCTGGCAGTTTCCTTCGCCTCATCCTTCAGCCTGCGCACGGCTTCGTGGATGCGCTGCCGGTGGTGAGGGATGTACACGCCGATGGCATCCAGGTCCGGGTCCCCGATCTGCTTGCACACCTCCAGGTCATCGTAACCGTTGTCCACGAATGACTCGACGTACTGGGCGAGCTGTAGCGTTTTGAGCCACTCAAACACGATGACAGGTCCATTGGTCGTCATTTTGGCTCCAACTTATTCCTTACTCAAAAGAGGCTCACTTTATCACAAAAAGACATCGTAAAGTCAAATACTAGTGGTTATGTTGAGTGCTAAACCACCTTCATATCGACAGGTAGAATACATGTCAACATCCATTCAGAGCAGCTCGCAAATCCGGTTATCCGTAGTCCAAATCAAAGTAATTTTCATTCAAAAATAAATCCCAGATCTTCAAAGTGCAAGGTGGCAGGTATCTTTATCCAGTCACTGCGAATCCAAACGTGCACTTTCTTCAATAGTCCCGGCGCGTAACCATCATTGCCAGCACACCGTTCTTCACACAACGCGTGGAACTACAGCCAAGAGCCACCACGCTCCATCCACAACCGCTGCTCCGCTCCTCCCGCTGCCGTCCACGCCCCCTTCAACCCCTCAAAATCTCACCCGTTTTAAAATAGTTCCTCCTCCAGTCGCGAGTTGTCACCGCGTCCCCGTTGCCAGGCGCGCACTTCCTCAGAAACTTGTTCGGAAAGGCGAAAAGCGCACGCAGGCAGCAGCTTGTGTGAGATCTCCACGCTGCCTTGTGACGCGCTGTTGTATGCCTGGCTTTCCCTCACCGCGATCCCGTGTTGCCTCTCTCGCTTCACACACGCTCACCCATTCAGCATTTTCCAGTGGGTTTCTCAAGAGCGCCCTCTATGTAGAAACATTTGAACTGGACGTGGAGAGCGGTCGCCGGCGCTCATCCACCCGTGCGCGCGTCTCGATTCACGGAACAAGTCAAGTGGTTACAATGTCACTCGAGAGACAGATGGGGAAAACTGTGGTGGAAAAAAACACAACTGGATAAGTGTCCTTTCTGTCCAAATGGAAAGCAGAGTTGTAGATGATGCATGCTCTCTGAAATGCGAGCTGACATCTTGTTAGGGGCCAGTTTGATACGATCACTATCTCGGTGCGCGGATGGAAGTCATTTGCCTCGGCCCATTATGACGCGCAGCGGGGCTAGAGAGGACAGGCAGAGAGGGAGAGAGTGGAGTGCATATCAAGCAGTCGATTTTTTGGGGAGGAAAATGGTCTCTGCCAGTGCATTGTATTGTGTTCCAATCAGGGCTGAGTGCGCTGACACCTTATGAGATTTACCTGTCGGACTGCTGACAGGGTAATTACAGTGAAATGCTCCATTGTGTGTTGAATTCTGGGTAAACACTTAACAGGAGTGAAGCGAGTGCCCATGTTATTAATATGCATGAATGCTGGGGGAGAATAAAAATATTGTAAAAACAGTATTTATCAGAATTTGCATGTTCCTGGGGTGCATGACTTTCAAGTAATCCATGCTAAGACTTCTAATTTTAAGATGAGAAAGAGAAGTATGCCATGTCTTTTTTTTTACTATTTATATTCTCATTTGGGTTAGTGTTTCTCAAACTGTGGTACATGTCATTCATGTAGATTCGTCTGCTGTTCTAATATGCAAAATTTGTCAAATAAATACACAATTTGTAGCCAGGCTTGTGCCACCTAGTGCCTCCACTCAATTTCATTTCTCTCAAGCGACTAGGTTAGGAATTGGAATGCACTAGATGGTTTTCAAGAACCCCGGAAGATGTAGACCGCTCACTGGCCATTCAACAAAGAGCTGTGAAGCCATGACTGTGTCCCTTTTGTGGTACAGCTCAACAGTAAAGAAAGCGGTCGAGGTGGATGTAGACGAAGCCATACATTCTGTGTTGGCAACAATTCCCAAGATTGTGGATTTAATGTAAGAACAAAGAGACTGTTTGGTGAATTTTATCAAGGGGAAAGACGTTATTGCCCTTCTTCCTATGGGATTTGGCACATTACATATGGCACGACCAAATAGCAGCGACTGGTTTAATAAAAAAGCATGTGACTACTATCAAGTGAATGAATCCTAATGCTGAGAGGCCAGACGGATTCCATGAAGTGAAACCGGTTGATGAATCAGGCTACACAATTCAATGTTTTATAGAACTACTATAGTAATTGTGTAATGTCACTTTACACCAGTTGTAGCCTTAGTTGAGCCCTAAAATCATCCTGTTATGGGTACAAGTGTTACGCCAGATATGTGTTTACGCATTAACAGAACTATGGTTTCGGATACTGGGGGTCACAGGTGCTGAGGGTCTATGCATGGACAGGATGGATACTTTTGGACATTCACATTTTTTTTTACAACTTTTTTCTTAACTCTTAAAATTCTGTGTTAGTCCAAAGTCCTAATAAGCTGATTGTGCACCTAATATTTGACAAATACTTATCACTGAGTACTAATTAGTTGCGGATAATATGACTTGACACCTTCAGACTTAAAATATTGCATAAACCTCCAAACAATAAACTTCTGTCCTGCAATGGCCATATATTTTCACACTCTATATATTTTGCTAAATAGACTGTATCATTTTCATGGGCGCTGAAATGGCCAAATGAACGTTATAGCCTTCTGCTTGAACACAATAAACATAGCAGCCTCCAGCCACACAACTGCTTCACATCAATATCACCTCAATAAGCATCTCTTCATATAATAGTGTGCCCCCAGGTTTATAGCATTATGAGAGTATTTTCAATGCAATTCTGAAAAAAAATAGAACTCTTGCTGGCCACTTCGAGCCTATACTTCTGGACATAGTGTTACAATGTCCTAATTGCACATGTTTTTATTGCAGTAAATAAATTAACACATTCATAAATACATAGATTGAAAAGCATGCATTCTTACTGTGAGCAAGGTCGCCGCATCACAAATCCAACAAGAAATTGAATAGATAAAGTGGCCTGATGGCAGTTTAAAGGTCCTATATTACACACTCTTGAGAGCTTGAAGCCATGTTAGAATGCTCTAACCTCCTCAAAAACAAACATGTGAAGGTGCATGGAGTTTAAAAACACAGTGGAGTCCTTCCTCAGAGAAAACTCAGCCAAAGGGTTTATGTGTTAAACTTGTGTGAATGCAGCAAAAAAAAAAAAAAACAAAAAAAACTCTGGGTATGTTTTGATGAGAAAACAACATTATAATCATAAAATAGTGTCATACGGGCCCTTTAACGCTAGCCAGGCTGGCGCCACCTAGTGCCTCCTCTCAATTTTATTTCTCTCTAGTGACTAGGTCAGGAATCAGAATATACTAGATGGTTTGCAAGAACCCCAGAAGTTGTTGACCGCACACCGGCCAGTCAACGAAGAGCTGTGAAGCTATGATGTCAAACTCAAGAGCTTGACTGGGTCCCTTTTATGGTACAGCACAACAGTAAACCAAGAGGTGGAGATGGATGTAGTGAAGCCATACAAGCAAATGAATTCTAATGCTGCAAGGTCAGACAGTTTCCACAAAGTGAAACCGGCTTATGAATCAGGCTACTTTAATACTCCATACTGTGTGGGAAATTCTAGGCAAAACAACATCTCCATGGAGACAAACAGGTTATAGACCCTTCATCTAAAAAGTTACACCTTTAAAAACTTACTTCATGACTGCACTGAAAGGACCACGATCTATTGACCTTATTTCTAAATGTGACTAAACCTTGCATAATTTGTGTTGGAACGTTTGTTATGTGAGAATACCATTCAATTCAATGAGAATTTGGGAAAAGTTTCACTGCAAAAATATGAAATAAAGTTTATTTGTGCAATGATCATGTGCACCAACAGGTCAACACAACACCAACTCTGTGGGGGGCTTTACAACGGCTTTGTGACCCAGCTAGAACTTATTTACTGTGGAGATCAGCACCCCCATGTAAAATAATATGGCAATTTCCAGCATAAGGTAAGTACAGAGATTCTGTCAATCTAAAAAAAAAAATAATAATCACGATGCATTTCAATGTAAGAGCTTGTAACTGTTATGTAACTGTCCACCATATTGTGCAATTGTGACACTTGTGAACGCTACTGTGATGGGCCAACTCAATATTTGCCAACAATTGAAGCAAAATGTGTATACCTAATAAAGTGGCCAGAGTAAGATAAGCTGTGGACAAGCACACGTTTACTGACAGCACACTTTCTCTATGGTAATGCATGTTCTGACAGGCGAGACGTGGGGTAAATACAAGCTGCAACGTGATTGGTTAAAACTCCACCCTCCGCTTGGCTTTACTGCGTCTAGGTTGGACCTCTCCAGACCTCAATTGAAAAGTGCTTTGAAGCAGAGAATGGCTTGTGTCCACCTAGAGGCAGCGCACCCTGAAGGTCGAGGCTGGTGGGTGAGGTCAGGGATTGGACGGGTGGGCTATCTGTCACACTGATAGATATGTAGACTGGGCCAACTGCAGAAAGGGCAACAAGAAGACAACGTTCGGGAATTCAGACCAAAATATAAATGATGGTATTGTTGGTGTGTTATTGTGAATAATATATTTTTTTGTAGTCACATTTTTAGCCAACTCATAATGCTGTTATCTCCTCAAAAACATACCTGGAGTTGTTTTTGTTTTTTTTCATTCACACGTTTGAGTAATTCTTTATCTTATATCTGTCTGCATCTCCAAAACGCAAAATGCTCTGTTCCATCTTGTGATGTCATGTAGTGGTAGTTTTCATGTTTAGAGCTACCTTTTACTTTTAGTTCAGTAAAGATTGGCAATTCCAGGCCCAATTTCATCCAGACGATTCTAGTGAAGGTGTATGGAGTTGAAAAACACAATGGAGCAATTCCTGTTTACCACATGGCTTCAAATCAGGTTTGGACTTCAAAATCTATTTATTTAATGTTTCCACTTTTGACACTAATAATATTTCCAACAAAATATTTTAGACATGGTATTTCACTGTTGGAATTTGACACTTATCTTAGACCTTGTTAAGCCCGAGCAGCTTTACATTAACTGAACTGAGGTGCTTCAATTGACCCCATACCACACTTGTGTAACATGGAATTTAATCAGGGTCTAAGCTGTGAATATCTGTAGCACATGTAGATGTGTTACAGTTTTCATTGGCATGCTTAGATAAAATAAAATGTTGATTCAAACACTGGAGATGAGCAACGCCAAGAGTACAACTGCATTTATTTAGTACAACTTCTATATATGTGAAAGTATTTATTATTTATTTTTGTGAACTAAATTTTACATGCTAAACCCTCTTTGTTTATTATCTGGGGATGCAATTAAGTGCAAAAATCTGGACCAGTTATTTTTGCTAGCTTTAAAAATGCACTAGTTGTCCCTGGGGGTGTCTGCACACAAGCTTCCCTCACGGCCTTACGCTATATCGCGCTACAGAGGGGCGTTGTCAGGAGGATTTATCCCATTGCCTTTTTTAATTATAAATGTCTGACCGTTCCCCCGAGTCCCACGGGAGCAGGGGTGAAGCGCACATCACGGCCAGCTGCTGTTTGGCTTGATGCTGCTAATCAACCCAAATATCCTAAATCCTATGGGAGGGCTGGGGATGGGAGGGGGAGAGTGAAGGGTTACATGTCTAAGCATATCATCCAAAGACACCTGTCGTTTACCGCTTTGTGCGTGTCAGTGAAGGCAACAGGCTGGTGGTCCAGGTTAGTGCTCCCCGTGGGCCAATAAGTGACGTGCCAATCAATCAGACTGGAGCTGGGGTCTGGACACGTAAGAGTCAGGTTCAATAGCACACTTCAGGATAGAGCAGCCCATTGAAGGCATTGACTTTGAGCTTGACAATGCTCTGTAAATATAGTACAGTATAAGAATTTGACTGTATTTTATAAGTTAGTATTTTATGTTTAAAGAAATATGATGTGATAGTGTTTAGGGCTGGGTATCATTAAGAAGTTGTCGATACGATACATCTAGATACAGTGCACTTTCGATTCAATACGATATATTAAAAATTTATTCGATACAGTTCAATAAAAAATAAAGGCTAAATCATGGCTGTGATACTCAAAGTCTTTATTAAACCAATTCTAGTGAAAATGTCAAATGTGCTCCATAAACAAGTTTCCTTACAATGAACAAGCAACAAAACTGTAGCTCTGTAACAAAATAATTGAGTAAAATATACCAAAAAATACTCTTGGCGATATATCAATACAGCAGCCCAGGATATTGATACTGTATCATCACATTAAACAATACGATATATTGATATTTCAATATTTTTGTACACCCTTAATAGTGTTAGTAAACTGATGATAAATGACAGTACAAAAAACAGCAGTACTTGTAATTGCTGTACTAGTTTCTACCAGCTTGATTGCAATGTGGCCTAAATATTTACAGCTGTAGTAGTAGTAGAAGTAGCATTCCAGTACATGTACTTAATACATATACAATATTGAACTCATAAATATTTAAGTTTATGGTAAATTTAGGCTCTTGCCATTTGAAATATAACACAATAGAGCAATAGTTGTGTAATTTAATGTACTTCAAAACTATGCATTTGTTTCTGAAGGTAACCCCACATAACGTGAATAATTGTCAGTATTACATTCATAGCTTCAAGAGACAATACATATGACCAGAATGATAACGTCTAAGCAGTGAAAATACAATTAAGACAAAGCTAATTAAAAAGGCCCCTGATACATTTACATTTTAAAATAATTGCATTTAGTTTTATGAGTATGGGACCCTTACAAGACAGGGTAATGAGCTGAACACAGGCAGACACGAAACTAGAGAAACTTCAATATATTAAAACAGGATCCACCATTTAAACCACGAGCACTTAATGAAGTTTAATTTTCTAAAGGTAATAGAATGTTACCTCTTGTTACCAAGAGTTTTCAGCCAATTTCTGTCTGCTGATTAATGTCAAATCATTTCTTTGTTACACACTTCCATATCGCAAACCGTCTTGTCTTCATGGAGATGGTTTTGCTTTGTTTAGAATATTCCACAGTAGAGATTAAACCTACCTATATCAAGGGAGACTACATTACAGGTAAGATCTGTGGAGAGGCAACCCTATTCACAGAGAGGATAATTGAATTTTAAAGCAATAGAAACACCCATAATGAATAAATGCGAGATAGATGCATGTTATTAGGTTCTTTTTTCAGACCAAGGGTTTCTTTCATACCTGACAGTTTCGACTGCTCACTAGCACTCTTCCTCAGAGTGGTCATGTGATGTTGCCATGACGTTTTCTGTCAGCTGATTTATACAGGCTTTGGCGCGGTCTTCCTACAGATGGAGGCAGGACGACAGCACCATCTGCAGTCCAACTTCCTTAGGACAGTATCCCAGGTGTGTGCGAGTAAAAAAAGCCCCCTCATCCCGGTTTATAGTCCTGTGGGCACGTTTCCGTATTTCCTGCCTCCACCGGTAGGAAAACAGCACCAAAACCTGCATAAATCAGCTGACTGGAAACGTCACAACAATATCATGTGACCACTGTAAGGTTACGTTTACACTGAAACAAACCATCGTATCACCGTATCACCATATCGGAAACAATTTGCGTCCAGACACGTTGTTTCTGTGTCCGCAAGCCTTCCCTATCCACACAGCTTTGTGCATAATTGTTTACATTTTACAGAAACTAAACTTTAGCAAGTAGTTCTAGCTATGCTGTTTCCCATTTGTGTATGGTTTGTTTAAACTGTTTTTTGCAATAGCGTCACATGACCGATGTCACGAACCCAGCAAATCAGGAAGGCACAAGTCACAGGGATGTGGTCCAATAAGAATAAAATGAGAGCTCCTATGTCAGCATATCAATGTTTCCAGGCGTCCACACAGTGCCGGAACAGGTCCGTACTCAGATGAATTCGTGGGAGCTGGCGGCACCAGATCGTTCTGTGTCTGGAGCTGTTTTCCATCGGATTAGTGTAGACGAACACTGCAATCCGCAATGAAAACGACTCAAATACATACTAGTGTGGATGGGGCCTCAGGAAGACCGCTAACGAGCAATCGAAACTGTCAGGTATGAAATAAACTTTTGGTCTGAAAAAAGAACTTCATAACATAAATTATCGGAACACAAAATGAACCTCATTGGGTTAGATAGATATGTTTAATGTCATACCATGCAACATTCCAGGCAAAGCAATAACATCTCCATGGAGGCAAGCAGGTGATGGACCCTCCACCAGAAAAGTTGCGCAGTGCACCTTTAAACTGCAACACTTGTTTTTCTTTCTCTGTTCAGGAAATGCAATAACCTGTTGAGAACTTCAAAAACAAAAATAGAAAAGAAAAAACACTCTTTGATCAAAATAGGTCAGAGCGCCTCGAAACACTTTCTACAGTTACAAACAAACTCCCCACAAATCATCTGGTGTATGAAATCCAGGCCTGCTTTGTAGTCTTGGGCTGTTATCATGGAAACCCAGCCTTCAGCAGAGCACATTATCAGCCGCCCTGACTCCAGTTATTGCCTTTAGCAGCCCTTTAATAAGTCAGGCTAACCTACTGACCCAGGCTTAGTGCGGCAGAGGTGGGACGAAGCTGGATGCGGTGACTCCAAAGGTTTAAGGCCATGTCCTGTGGGGCTGCCACTCACTTTACATTCACTTTCGCTGGGACTGCTTCAGAGTCTCTGTAATTAGTATGAACAGCCACGCAGAACCCGGGCTATAAGTGGATTATTGCATGTACATACAGAAATGGAGGTGCGTTTTAGCCACTGGCAATTTGAGACACGAATGTACAGTATGTAGAGTGCATGCATAGGTTAGATTACTGTTACTGGACGCGAAAGCACATGTGAGTTTGAAAATGGACACATTAGCATACCAACAACATAGCGATGTGTATGAGGTGCTAAAACATAATATAATCTGTTTCAATTTCATAGGGATTGTCTCTAAAGATCCCGTATTACATAAAATTGACTCTTGTGAGCTTTAAGTCATGTTATAATCCTGTTACTTCCACAAAAACATACCTGGATTTGTGTTTTCTGTTATTCACACATGTTTGAGTAACCTTTTATTATTAGTCTGTTTACATCGCCAAAGCTCAAAATGCTCAAGAAGAAGTCAACCTAAATATGCAGGATTTGTGGAGTAAAGATGTATGAATGAAACAAAACACTACTCCTTTAATTGTCATCTTTACTTTTTAGTGTTTATAGCATTTTTAAGCACCTTTCACAACACCACACACCATCAATTATACAATGTCAACACTAATTCTGGAGAAAACAAGTTGTCAGTATCCTGGCATAATTGTTTTAGTCATTTTCAAGGTTTTTTGTGGAATATAAAAAAAAGTCAATAGACAATAGGCAGTCAATAAGAGTTTTTTTTTTTTTTTATTTTCCTGGAGAGTCGAATGGAACAGAAAACTCAAATGGGCAAAAAAATAAAAAATAAAACATGGTGGCAAAGTGTCTCAATCAAAGACACAACAGAAGTATGAAATGACATTTTACGTTTTGGCACCACTTCTTAAATAAGCAGATTCAGGATGTCCCCCCTACGGGCTTCTACTCCTCTCCATCTCAAGACCATCTCCCCCTTTAATTAAACCTGGACAGATCACCTAATCTAGACAGAGCCGCCAACAGACGGGTATCACTGAGGGTGTATTGACAACGAACAATCAATGCACGCTACAGTCAGTGTGGGGGTACGATCCAATGATTCAGGATTCATGGATTTATTGTCATTGTCACAAGTAACAATAAAATTACATTTAGAGTGTGAAACAGTCGTGTGCTAGTGCAATTTATAAAGTGCAAATACTAGAATGTAAACATATACACTAGTGAGGTATATAAAGCGTCTAACACAACAACATGACATACTAAAGGCAGTGGTAGATATAGTATTATAAGGTGCAGATTTGTTTGTACAAAGCAGGTTTGAAGGCACAGTGAGCACAATGTGTAAAAAGTTAGTTGATTTTCTTCGGTCAGTTAACATAATCATTCATCATATTACATTGATTTAACACAAAAAGTTACGCATTTTATGCATATTACTAAAGTTATTCTACAGACCGAAGGGGTTTAGGCTGAAGTTTAACACTTATTTTGACTTACCCTATTAACATATAGAACAGGATACAAGATGGCAGAATTACAGAATTTACAAAAAAACCCACAAAACTCATCTTTTATGAGTGCAGGAAAGAATATGCACTTAAATCTTTTGGTATACACACATACACAGTACAGAAAAACAATCCAATATACGTCAATGTTCACACACACACACAAACACACACACACATACACACACTAACCATGTACATATTAATATTTATACCTATTGGTTTATAAATACACTTTATATAATTGAAGGTTACAGTTCATCTTTAAGTTATGAGGTACAACATGATTTTTTAATTTTTTATTTTATTGATTAAATGTAAATAAAAAACACATAGCACCCCAACACTTTGGCCAAGGGGAACTAGGCCAGTTTCAGTTTCTGGAGTTCAATTTAAGACTCTGGGAACTGAAATGTCACTCGACACTTTTGTACTTGTATTTTAAATGTATGTTTTGTCAAATAAAGCCTGTAGGCCAAGTATATCTTAAAACACACATCAAAATAAATGGGACATAGGCCACTAAATTACTAAACAATATATGAAGAAGCTATTATGAAACTAAAGCTTTTTAAAAATGTTATGACGAAATATAGTGAAAATATATTGTGGACTTTGACGCTGTTTAAATCCAGGCTCAAAACAGTTCTGTTTAGCTGTGCATATGACTGAAAGGTTTTCATTTTTCATTCCGCACTCTTCTCTCTCATTTAATGTCTCTCTCTTTTTAAATTTGATGATGATTATTTATGTTTTGCTTTGGTTTTATTGTAATTTTAATGTATTTCTTATTCTGTAAAGCACTTTGAATTACTTTGTGTACGAATTGTGCTATACAAATAAACTTGCCTTGTCTTGGATGTGTTAGATGGTGTGGTGTAATGAAATCAACAGACAAGGTGACTTAGACGAGAACATGTGATGTGCCGTCGGCCTGTCCCCAGCGTGTAGTATTTTTGCGTATGGTATGTGTATTGTGTATGTATGTGTGTGTGTGTATGTGTGTGTGTGTGTACATGTTTCTATAGAGTACAGCAAACGCTCCAGCTGGTGATAAATGAAGACGAGGAGAGGAGGTTTTTAACTGCTCCCTCAGCAGAGCAGCGGTGCACAACCAACAATTAATAAAGATTAGCTCCTCTCTCACTCACTCCACATGTACGTTCTTAATTAAAACACGAAAGCAGGGATGGTGTTTTTGAAGTAGTTTTTAATACAAAGAACCTGGATCCTGAATGTAAAATGTTTTGTGAAAAGAATATACATAAACGGATTGAACAGAAATTTTGAATACATCTAAGCAAAAGTGTGGATGTAAATTTACATTAAAATTGATTTTATATTTGGTTAAGAAATTAAATATTTAGAACTATATTGACCATTGAAATTATCTAAAACTGTTACCAACCAGGGCCGTGGAATTTTGTAGTTAGTTTGCGTTAACTGTTAATTGACTAGTATACAATATTTTGTGTTGCAAGTTTACAATGCACAGCTATTTCTTGGCCATTTTCTTATGTCTTTTGTCTCTAAAACTGTTGGTAAAAAAATGATTTATTAATCATGAAGGTTCTATATTACACAAAATTTGCTGTGTGCTTTAAGACATGTTACAATATTGTTACCTAATCAAAAATATACACAGAGTTATGTTTTGTTTCATTCACACATGTTTGAATAACCCTGCATATTCAACTCAAAATGCTCTGTTCCATCTTGTTGCATCACAAGAAGCAGTAGTTTTCAAATTAATAGTTACTTTTTACCTTTTGTTCAGTAGAGATAAGAGTAGGATTATTTCAGACATGGAATTGCCAAATGATTCTAATGAAGGTGTTTAGAAACAGTGAAGCACTTCCTGTATTAACAGATAACATCACAAAGTGGAAATGTTTTCTGTTTGAGAAAAGAATTCTGATTAAGGTGGTGTCCACATGACAACGTTTTTTGGTCAAAAAGATAGGCGAAAACTGTGTTTTTTGAAAACGGGTTCCAGAGTGGAGAAATCTGAGAACGCCAGCGTTGCATTGTCACATGGACACACAAACCGCAGCTTTTGAAAAACAATGACATCGCGACCCCGTCATGTTTGTTTGTTGCGGAAGAGGAAAGACTTTATGTGCATGTCCTCTTTGTAGAACTGTGTGTCCAGTGGCTCTGGCTGGATCCACATACAGGTGTGGCATATGTATGACTTGTACTTGTGTGTTAAACATGTGTGAATGAAACAAAACACAACTCCAGGTCTGTTTGTGATGAGGAAACAACATTCTAACAGATCAGAAAATAGTGTAATATGGGCCCTTTAACGTACAGCACAGTGCCCACTTAGGATTCTGCTCTTGTAAAAACACACATCATGTAACATTAACTAAAGCTCTAGTTAGCCAACGCTGGGTCGCCACGGTGCCCATGTCTGAACCTCGGGAGGGCACAAGACAAAAAAGCAATTAGACACAGCAGCCACACGGTCTCACTGCAATAAATCTAGTCTCAAGCAGATGGGAAGATGATGGCCCAGAGCCCAGTTTGTAACTATAATGAATTAGTATTTAGTGTTTAACCTCCAATTCACACCATAAATAACAGTGTTTTGGAGGTGTGAGGATCCAAAGGGAGCAAGAGAGATTCAGCCTGAAATTTAGGCACATAAAACTGTATGCTAAGTGAAATACAGCATAAATAAATCCAATTAAAAAACTGTAAACCATGCTATTTGTTTATATTATGGTAAAGTACTATTTGAGATTTTACTACAGTACAACATAATAATCATAATACCACGTGAAAAACCTACAGGATTCCATTTCTGATTAATCCTGCACAGATGGAGACCTTGTGCCCTCTGCTGGCACACATATTGAGTGGTAAATTGAGTTGTTTTATGTGGGTACATTCAAAGGCAAGTGAAATGAATTGCCAAATCCAAGATGAATCGTATAAATTGGTGGGAGGTCTGCCACCTGTTTATCTCCACGGAGTTGGTATTGCTTTGCCTGGAATGTTCCACAGCATGGCTTTAAACTTGTCTATCTTTTCCCCCCAATTTCCCCCCAAAATACCTGCATTTTTACTCTCCGCAGATCTGACCTGTAACTTGACCTGGTGACTTCACTTGGACATAGATGAGATTAATACAATACTATGGAACATTTTGGACAAACCAATAACATCACCATGGAGACAAGGTAGTAAACCCTTTACAAGAAAAGTTACACATGCACCTTTAAAGTTAGCAGAATGTCACCTTAACTCCTTCTAATCTTTTCCCCGTGATTTAAGAGTGACAAAATATAAGACTCTTTTTAGGTCATAAAATGAGCAATGTTACAGCAGTAAACAACTCTTTTTTTCCCCTCTCTGGCCAGTGGCGGAGGAAAAGTGAAGTACGGCACGACGTAAATGGGATATCGAACAGCGCGCTCAATGGCTGTATTAATCTGAGCCGCGTCACACAGAGCCATGGAAATAATGAGGCTCCATTTTTCTGCAGAGGTCATTAAAGGTGACAGTGGAGCGAGGAGGAAAATTCTATCATAACCTGAACGACTCACAACAAGCAAATGACAAATCCATCACCTCATCTGTGAGTATGTGCATGGCCTCAGGTGTATGAGGGCTCCATTATGATACAGTCATTTTTCCTTTTAAATGATTGTATTTTATCATCATTTAATCTAATAACAAATGTATTGGAAACAGAATGATCCATGCAGTAGATACTGAAAATACTATGCAAAAATACTATTCTGTTATTCTTCAACAATGCTTTTGCAGTACTTTGCTATTACAGGGTAGTCTGATTCATCAGCTGGTTTTCATTTCGGGGAAACCGTCTGGCCTCGCAGCATCAGGATTCATTCGCTTGATGGTAGGCATGTACTGTTTTATTTAACCAATCACTGCTATTTGATCGTGACATATGTAATGCACCAAATCCTGTAGGAACAAGAGCAATAACGTCTTTCCCCTTGATAAAATTCACCAAACATTCTCTTGTTTCTGGCTTTAAATCCTCGATCTCGGGAATCATTACCAACACAGAATGTGTGGCTTCGTCTACGTCCATCTCAACCGCTTTGTTTACTGTTGTGCTGTACCACAAAAGGGACCCAGACAGGTGTTTGAGTTTGACGTCATGGCTTCACAGCTCTTTGCTGATTGGCCAGTGCGTAGTCTACAACTTCTGGGGTTCTTGCAAACAATCCAGTGTATTCCAATTCCTGATCTAGAGAGAATTCCAGATCTGGAGAGAAATGAAATTGAGTGGTGGCACCAGCCTGGCTAATTAAAGGGCCCATTTAACTCCATTTTCCAGTCTGTTATAATGTTGTTTCCTCATTACAAATATGCCTGGAGTTCTGTTTTGTTTCATACATGTTTAACACACAAACCTTGCATATTTAGTTCTTCTCTCAAACAGAAAACACTCTATTCCACCTTGTGATGTCATGTGGTAATACAAGTGCTCCACTGTGTTTTTAAACTCCGTTTACCTTCATTAGAATCATCTGCATGTAATGTAATGATCTCAAACCTGGAAATGTCAATCTCTACTGAACTAAAGGTAAAAGATAGCTGTTAACTTCAAAACTACCGCTATATGACATCACAAGGTGGAACAGAGTATTTTGAGCTTTGGAGGTATAAACAGACTAATAAAAATGTGAATGTGTGAATGAAACAAAATACAACTCCAGGTATGTTTTTGAGGAGATAACAACATTATAACATGGGTAAGCACTCACAAGAGTCAATTTTGAATCATTTATGGCCTTTAATTTTTCAAAATAAAACTGTGACTCCTGCCCTTGATGCTCATGACTACCCCACTAAAACTTATAAAATATTATTCTAGGTTGCATCTCAGTAGTTGATCAATCTAATTATCATATTGAAATCAGTTCAATCCCTAACTCACAAAAACATGAAAGTGTATCCCAGAATGAGCTCCATCTGACTAAGCATCCACATTAGACTGCAGATGAGATTTCGAGGAAGTTGGCCTTCTTCTGGGATCTAAGAAAAACAAGGGCAGGATTTTTGGATAAAGAAAATACACATAAAAGCGTGCAGTGAGCTAGCAGGAACTCCAAATACACACAAGGGATTTTGGTTAAAAGTAATAAGCCCATAATGTGTGAGTATAGGGCTCAGAGTACTTATTAGGGACACAGCAGGAGAGGCAGTTTTGCAGTAGTCTATAAAAAGCTAGTGTTTAAAATGCCATAACAGCCCATTGCGTATAATGAATCACTGATACAATCTTCATCCCTTCCCCCTCTTCACTCCAAACACTGATCTGATGACTTGAGTGTTTTCTGTTCAATTTTCTGCTCAGCTAAGCTCCTCTGAACATTATATACAATTACATGACAGAGTGAGACCTCTTCATGTGATGTGGGATCCCTCAGGACACTACTCCAAATTCAAGTATGTTGCACAGAGCGGTGTATCTGCACTGTGTGTGGTACCACAGGGGAGCGCAGTGGGGCCGCTGATGTTTGATCTCAGTCAGGCGCCGTCTTTCAAAGCTTGTTTTGGACATATTTCAGAATACATGAGGTGTTCTGATTTCTTATCTGATGATGCAGTTTTTATGGTTATAACATCAGTCCTTTCAGAGAGAAATATGGACATGTATTTATCATACTGTGGGAACTGAAATCTGTATATACACAATTTATGGGAAACTGTCTCCCGTACAGGACATAAACCATGTCCCCATGATATAAATCCTTTTTAGAGCAACAACATGATTTAAACTTTGGTAGGTGGTTAAAATAGGTTAAGATAAGGTTAAGTTAAGGTTAGGCAAGTAGTGACTAAGGTTACAGTCTCCAGAAAATGCATGTATTATAAATTATGTAATGTACCTCAAAAACAATAAAACCTCAACATGAGCTTGAATCGGTTTTAATTCATGTATAGTAAAGTGTAGTGAAGTATGAGAGGAAAACATGCTTTTTCAGTGTTCATATTACAATTTAACCTGACAGTTGCTAGTTGGAGCCCACTTCTGGAGCCCACAAGAAGGTTCCAAGTTCGATCCCAGGTTCTGACTGACCTTTCTTTTCAAATGAGGCTGCACTCCGGTTTCCCCCACCAACCCAAAACATGAACCACAGCTCAAATCCTCCAACTAATTTAGTCCTGACCAAGCCTAGCAACATGATCACAGAGATGGGTCCCCGAGCGCCGCACTGTGTTGCTCACTCCTTCTGAGGAGATATCCCAGCAGTACTGAAGGATGGATGGGTCGAATACAGAGGACAAATTTGACCCAAGCTTCAATGCTATGGGGACACTTGAAGGTTGTGAATCAAGAGAGGTGATTGTACCTGCTCAAACTGTGTCTGGACAAATATGTCAGGACAACAGTTTGATTGAATTGGAGTTGATTGAGTTGACCTAAATGTTGTTTTGCATTGCACCCTGAGACAGAGCACCTGCTAAAGGCTTTATAAATAATTACAAGAGTGAAATATAATCATATTTTTCCCCCTTATTCCCCAATCTCTCTGTAGCAGTGCACAGCCTGCATGACGTGTTTCATTTGTAAAGTGTCCCTCAAGTCTTTGCTTGGGAATTTTAGGCCTTCATGAGTGAACTGAATTGATTGAATGCTGCATCACATTGTTAAGTGCTTGACTATGAGTTTGCAAAAAAGTATCATATAAGTCTATCCTTATTATTACACAATGGGGCATGACACAATGCAGGTAGTCTATATTAAGCTCTCAAAAGTCCTCATCACTTCTTCTTCCACACTGGCGTAATTGAATTCAAACAGTTTATTTTAAACGTTGACACTTTTCATCAGCACATTTGCAGATGTGACAAGTCTAACAGCTTCACATCCCCACAGAGCTGGATGAGTCACAGGAAGTGAGAATGAGAGGAGCACCAAAGAAACAACTACACAGCACTCTGTACCTTCAAAACCATTACACTGTCTTCAGACCTTTAAACCACTCCCAGACTAATGTTCAACCCACACATGACTACAGAACAGTCCAATCGACAGGTACACTCCATCAGTCATTGCAGTAATAATCCTATTTAAATGCATGAAGAAATAGTGGAGTGCCATCACATGCACATATAAAGGACGGTTTGTTTGGTGAATGATTTTCTATAACAGCAATTTTAATCAGCAGGAAACAATGCCTTAGAAAACTGTTTATTTGTATTTCAAGTGGAAACAAGGATATCTTACATAAAAGGGATATTAAATGGCTCGTATTACGCTATTTTCTGATCTATGAGTTCTTTTCTCAAACAGAAAACACTGTTCGACCTCATGATGTTGATGTTTTTAACTTGAAAACCACCACTACATGGCATCACAAGATGGAACAGAGCCTTTTGAGTTTTGGAGATCACAACACAACTCCAGGTATGTTTTTGATGAGGTAAAAGCATTATAACATCGTTTAAAGCTCACAAGAGTCAATTTTGCGCCATAGACAACCTTTAACAGTTTTTCAATGAGAAGCATATACAACATACATTAAAGGGCAGATGTTACTTCTCTCAGCGTGGAGTTTTGACGCTGAGACTAAACATTTTATTGGCAGAATACCAGGCCTATGTAAATGGTGATACTCAAGGACTGGACGGAAGCCATAACTAACAAAAACATAACCTCTTTATGGCCTTCACACTCAAAGTACAAGTCCTTCGAGGTTCTAGTGTAAAATGATTTCAGTTCAACAGGCTGAGAGGTAACAAAAACATTTTACAGTAGGCTATTTATACATTATGAATAGTTAGAATTTATAACCTGATATTTTGCAGTGACATCACGCTGGGGGTGTTCTACATGTATCTGTGTGGTGGAAAGTTCAGGAGTTACCATGGTGTGACAATATACACATTTGCAAACATGTCAAAATGTTTTAAGATCATCAGAAAACCCAAGGAAAAAAAACAAACAAAATGGATTTAATAGTTAACAACACATTTTCAGGAGCCTGTGATCAATACAAGAGTTCATGGTCCTGTTTAATTGCTGGATTTTTGACAAAAAAGTGAGACCGACTAACTGAAAAACTGTATCATACCCCAGCGAATGTTGATGACATCAGCTTCAAAGTATCAGTAAGTTCATAACCCTGCTTAGTGCTATGGCAAGTGTCTTGGCATCAAAAGGCAAGTTATATATTACTGTCCCTGTTCCTGGCATTTGACCCAAACTTCCATATCACTGATTGAATTGGAGTTGACTGGGTTGACCTAAATGTTGTTTTTCATTGCACCCTGAGACAGAGCACCTGCTTAGTTCAGGCTAAAGGCTTTATAAATAATTACCAGGGTGAAATATTATCACTTGTATTATTCCCCAATCTCTCTCTCTGTAGCAGTCCACAGGCTGGATCATTGGTTCCCAAAGACTGGATCACAAGAGATGTTTTTGGGGTCACCTTGTCACGATCTGCATGTAGGTCTGCAATATCTCCGCACACCCCCCCACCCCCTTTCCTCACTTTTTTCTTCATGCACGAAATCTCCAGGCAAAAAAACGTTTGGGAAACACTGGCCTAGATGATGTGTTTCATGTACTTTTAGACAGACTCTCTCAATCCTCTGCAGCTGTGTCAGGAAAAAAAAGAAGTTGTCTTGTTTTGTAAAGGCCTTGTTCAAACTGTTCTAACACCGTGGAGCCGTGAAGCTTACAATGAAAAACTTTTAAGGTCAGTTTGGTGAGAACAGAATGTGAACACCACATATCCACATGCAACTTTGGAAATTGCCCATTCAAATTGGTTGTACCTGTTTTTTCGTGTTTGGTTTACCTCAGTACTGTTATATTGTAAACTGCTTTTTACTATTGTGTGCTGTCTGTATCTAATCTCTATAAAGCATTTTTATCCTCTGCGAACCAGGAAGTAGCAGTGTTAGCAAAATTCTGGCCTCTGAAAGTAGTGAAACATGCTTCTAAACTCATTGTTGTTAATAGTGAACTTCAGGCCATGTTAAAATGTTTTTACCTCCTCAAAGACAAGCCTGGAGTTGTGTTATGCTTAGTAATCTTTAGTCTGTCTACATCTCCAAAGCTCAAAATGCTCTGTTCCACCTTGTGATGTCATGTAGAGATAGTTTTTACCTTTTGTTTAGTAGAGATAAGAAATTCCAGGGTTAAAATTATCCAAATGATTCTAGTGAAGGTGTATGGAGTGTAAAAACACAGTGGAGCACTTTCTGTAGAGTGTTTTCTGTTTGAGGGAAGAACCTAAATATGCAAGTTTTGTGTGTGAATGTAAGAATGAAACCAAACACATGTCCAGGTATGTTTTCCATGAAGAAATAACACTATTACAGATAAGAAAATAGCATCATATGGGTTCTTTAATAACAGGCAACAACATAAAACACACAAAAATCTAAACCAACAATTTACATTCCACAAGAGCGGCTGGTTGGGTTTTTGCTAAACTAAGTGGCAATAGCTAAGGAGGCTAACATATGCAGAGTCACACAGGAGAAAATCCCTGTCTCTGGAGGGCAGATTAAAGAAGGAAAGAGATGTGTTCTTCAGATTTACAAGGATGTGCTCAAGGCTTAGCTTAGCCTGTTTGGTTCCACTGCAAACACCGAAGAGCTAAACTGTGAACATATGGAACAGCAACTAGACTGGTGGTATGTTTAGGGTGACCAGACACCCCTATTTACTCAGGACAGTCCCAGTTTTGAGCCCTGTGTCCCCTGTCCCAGTGGATTTATCCAAAACCACTGATTTGTCCTAGTTTTATACAAGAAATGTCCCATGTGTCCCTATTTTTGACCAATCTGATCTCTGCCAACAGCAAAGGAAGGCATAAATTCTCATTTGTTTCTGTAAAATACAAAAAAGCTGCTTAAAAATGATCAAAACACAAAGAAAATGTGAATATACTGACTCATTAGTGCCAAGTGCAGAACTATTTTCCATAATTACGTACTTGTTTCATAATTTTATTATTACTAACCAACCCAAACCAGGGCTGTCCCTGTCTTTTATTTTGTCACCCTGGGTATGTTAGTTAGCATGGAGGAAAATGAAGTTGATTTTTGTGACAAAAATTGCAATTCAATGTAACTATAAGGCCACATTACCATACTACCTCAAAAGCAGGACTATAATGTAATTTGATATTAAAGGTGCACTGTTTATGGGTCAATCTACGTTCCTACTCTCCCCTATGGTCATGAGCTTTTGGTAATAACTGAAAGGACAAGATCGCAGATACAAGTGGCTGAAATGAGTTTCCGCCACAGGGTGGCTGGGCGCTCCCTTAGAGATAGGGTGAGGAGCTCAGTCACGCAGGGAGGAGCTGCTTCTTCACGTTGAGAGGAGCCAGTTGAGGTGGCTCGGGCATCTGTTCCGGATGCCTCTTGGACACCTCCCTCGGGAGGTGTTCCGGGCATGTCCCACCAGGAGGAGGCCCCAGGGAAGATCCAGGACAAGCTAGAGGGACTGTGTCTCTTGGCTGGCCAGGGAATGCCTTGGGATCCCCCCGGAGGAGCTGGAGGAAGTGTGCATGGAAAGGGAGGTCTGGGAATCCCTGCTTGGACTGCTGCCTCCGCGCCCCGGATAAAGCGGAAGAAAATGGATGGATGGTGCACTGTGTAACTTTATTGGCAGAGGGTTCACCACTTCAGTGTTGTTGTTTTTTTCAGAAATTATCTAGAGTATGGCATTTAATTTAACTATCTCCATGGAGACAAGTAAACCACATTACCAGGCCAATTTACAGGTTAGATCAGTGGGGAAGTGGACCTGTAATAATAATTCATGTTTTTGCGGTAGTTTTGAGAAATAAACACACCTGTAACTGAATGAATAAAAATATATATTTGTTTAATACTAACATCGCAGACAAAGTAATAACGTCACCATGGAGACAAGCAGCCTACACCAGAAAAGTTACACAGTGCACCTGTAAGTAAATATACCTCTTCCTCAGTACTAAACTAGGATCAATAGAGGATCAAAGTGACAGAAGTACAATATAGTAGTCAAACAGCCCAATAAAAGTACAAGTATTAGAGTACAAGTTAGAAGATGTAAACTGACTTGTGTCCGAATGTCCACTCTGGTCCCTAACCCCTCAAACACTACATTATCACTACACTCTTTAGAGGACTACTCTACTACATAGGGCACTCTCAGCCCACTACTTTCAGATCACATGAATCTGATGTATGTGTCAAAAAAACTTCAGCTAAACTCAAACAAAAATTAATTTCTTTAAAAAATATGAATCAAATATGACTTATGGAACTCATGTAAACGGATTGGACTCTTCATCTTTTTGGCTGAGAAGAGGAAACCGTCACTCTATTAACTGGGTCAGTGCATGAAATATCTGTTTCATTCAGTCGTGTTGTGTCTAGTTAAAGACCTGTCGCTGTCTGCTGTTTATTTTCCAACTCTCTCCATGTATTGTAGAATATATTGACTTATCTGACCATCACTGGACACTACTTTTTAAGGTGCATTGTGGGTCGTTCTGAGTGTACTACTTTTTCACTCACTGGACATTCGAAAATCACTAAAAATGTCATGACCTCTTTATAGTGCCCTATGTAGGGGATAGAAGCCTAGCAGTGAAGTGGTAATCTCTGTAAATTTGTCAGTATCACAAATGAAATCTCAAATGTAAGAGTTTTTGAATTACTTTGGCATAATATTTCTTATTTTAACAAACATTTCTTGCTACTGCATTTTCCAAACACATTGCTACAGTGATGCTATCTTCATCTAGGCCTAATAGAACCATCACATTAAACAGGATATTGGTCTCACAGAGGAAGTGCTCCCAAAGACAACACACACACTTCACTCAGACTGGGTTAGGCTCACACTGACCTTGGGAAAATAAAAAAGGCAATTTACATGCAAATGATAGTGCTGGCATTTGGGGTAATTGCCAGTCGTGGTGTTCACATAATTTCATACAACAGCACTATATCGAAACTGCAAAGTAAACAAGGGAACTGCTCGGACAATGAGATACATTTTCAAATCAATGTTCAGTAGATTCAAATTGGATTAAGCAGCCTGGCATTTAGGCTGTAAGCAATTAATCACATCAGACTTGTTTATCTGGTGAAATAGTGTAGATTCAATGGAGCTTCTTGGGAGCGGGTCCCAAGTGCCAGCTGCAAAAATGATAAAAAATGGAAATTTGAATCTAAAATTAATTCTCATTCTAAACCCTGCTGAAAATAACACTCTAGTCCTCAATGGGCATGTTGGAATTTGTGCAGGAAGAGATTTCGAAGAATCTGAGGATAGAGCGTCTCCTTTCATCTTTTGGTGGTCAGAAAGAACACAAACAAACAGTTTCACAGACTACACAGGAAAGTAGCAACAGAGACCACAGTTCGGACAAAGGCATTTTTTTACAAAGTGGATTAAATATAACAAAAATACAACAAATTTGAACATTTAAATCTGTAACAGGAGCCCCATGTCCAAACAAGGCCAACACAACACAAACTCTGGTTCATGCAAACCTAAATTATGACACAATACAGCTCCTGCAGTTGTCGTCACGCAATGCACCTCCAAATCCCACGCTGGCAGAGGTCACGGCTGAGAACTCCCAAAGAAACTGGACCATATGTGGGAAGTGAACAAACTTTAGAGGAGTTTCAGAGATTGTGGATTATTGTTGCGCACCAAGATGTCCACATAATCAAGAGCAGAAGAAAGCCTGAGCCTTATAACGAATTGAGAAAACTGCAGATTGATGGTAGAAAGTCTGAATTTATGATTACCAATTATATTTTTGCTCTTTGTTATTATAATTGTGATGTGTAAGCTACTTTGTCCAAATAATTTCCCTTGTGGATCAATAAAGTTTGACTAGTCATTTAAATCATATTTTTACTTTTCATACATGGCTTATGTAATTAAACTAACAGATGAATGGAAGAATTAAAACAGTAAAAGGTTAGGGGCACATGATTTGAATTGGTTATAGAAGAAGAAAAATGTGGTTATCAGTAGTACTGTTCCATTTTTTCAGACGGAGGGCTTATTAGCCAGGCTGGTGCCACCTAGTGCCTCCACTCAATTTCATTTCTCTCCAGCGACTAGGTCAGAAATCGGAATACACTAGTCGGTTTGCAAGAACCCCGGAAGTTGTAGAATTTTAATTTTAATTTATTTGTTTGGAGGATAAGCCCCGCACACCGGCCAATCAGCGAAGAGCTGTGACGCCATGACGTCAAACTCAAGAGCCTGTCTGGGTCCCTTTTGTGGAACAGCACAACAGTAAACTAAGAGGTCGAAATGGATGTAGACAAAGTCATACATTCTCTGTTGGCAACGATTCCCGAGGTCGAGGATTTAAAGCCGAAACAAAGAGAATTGTTTGGTGAATTTTATCAAGGGGAAAGACATTATTGCCCTTCTTCCTACAGGATTTGGCCCATTACATATGTCACGCTCAAATAGCAGCGATAAAAGGTACCCGCCTACCGTCAAGCAAACGAACCCTAATGCTGTGAAGTCAGACGGTTTCCACGAAGTGAAACCTGCTGATGAATCCAGCTAGGGGCTTACATTACATTATGGGAAATTCATTGTGTTTCAAGGAAATAGCCAAATTTATGATCCACAAATGCCAAATTTTACCATAACAAAGGGATTGACTAATCTTCTACTTAGAATCTTTACTGACACCAATTACGTCTTTGTGTCTGAATAATGACACCCCATTCACATAACAAAAATAGACAAAAATAGACACAAGCCAAATCTACCACAGAATTCTGACATGTCCTCCAGCTAAATTTTAAATTAAGGGGATTCAAATGTTGTGAAGTCAAGTGAACCCAGCCTATAACATTTTACTTGCTCTTTTAAGTATACGCTGCATTCAAGGACGTTTCCATCGGAAGTTGGATCTAACTTTGAACCATCACAGTTTATTTCTTCTCACCTGAGCCGTTGAAAGGCCAAACACAGTGTCTGCTATCGACCGCTTGATTGATTCTCCGTGACTTACCTCTCATTATTTTGTGGTGTTTGTTGTGGCACTGTTCCAGCGTTGGGAGCGTCACTGTCCCTGGTGGGATGGTTAGTCCAAGTCGAGCGGAACAAGATGGCGGCCGAGGGTTGGAGCAGTGGACAGAAGAAAGGCCAGAGCTAATGAGCAGCACAGGGACTACCTTCAAGTACAAAGAGAGAGGGATGAGATTTCACCAAAACTGGACAGTGTAAGATTTAGGTCTGCGAGCCATATCACAAAGTCAAGCTATACATTTTGTCCAAGTGAATTTTTTACATTTCTATAAGAGCAGATCATTTTCTAAAGTACTCTTCCTTTGACATAAAGGTTGGTGATCAATTCCCATTTCCAGGAATGACACTGAGTACTTGAGCAAGGCACGTAACCCACATTTTTCTCTAGTGTCTATTTACATACATTACAACAGCAAAACATTAGTCTGTGACTTTAATTACTGGAGAAGTTTTCAGATAAATCCAACAATAAATGATCAAAATGTATGATACAAATTCCAGGTCGATCGTAGTCATCATACCAGTAGTAGTGGCAGTAAATGTAGTAGTAGTCATAATAGTGGTCATCTTCATAGTCTTAGTAGTAGTCATAGTTGTCGCCATTGTAAGTTGTAACATGTCTATAATAACAGGTTTTTTGGGTGTGTTTTTGTCGTCGTTGGGCACCATCATTGTCCATTGGGCATTGATCAGTGGTCATCGTCACCAGGTGTCATCAGGCGTTGTCCGTCGGCGTCCATCGTTATAATCATAGTAGTTGTCACAGTAGTTGTAGTAGTCATTGCAATAGTAGTCAGCGTAGTTGTTGTAATAGTAGTAGTAGCAGCGGCCATTGTGTATCGTAGGTCATTGTCTCTCATCTTCCATTGTCGTAGTCATCCATCGTCGCCATCCGTCATCCGTCATCATCGGTCGTCCTCTGGCATTATCGGGTGTCAGCGCCTCCACAGCAGCAGTAGTTGTAGTAGTACTAGTAATAGAACACAGTAGTAGAACACATTTAATATCTCTGCAACTTAAATCACCCAAAGCTACAGATAAATGCAGCATATTCGTGTACTTGATTAGAATAACAAAGTCCAGACTCCACAGTAAACCTGCACAACTGACAGGTGCAGACAGAGCACCTGCATGTTTCCTCACATCTCTGGCTCCCTCACAGGTCCCACCGCTGCCTGTCTCAGATTGAAGTCCGACCCAGGCAGAATGTCTTATGAGCTCCATGAATAATGCATGTGTTTAGACCACTTTATTTGCTCAGCTTGTTTTGGGGGCCGCAAGGAAAGACTGACTTTGATTTAATCTGTTACAAAGCGAGAAAAGGACAGTGCCCAATTTGTAATTCACTGCTAGGAAAAATGGCAGCATTTACTTAGGGACAGGCGGTTCTAGTCAGATTCATAAGAATAAGGATTTGTGTGCGAAGTGTGATAACCTAAATTCAGTTATGGAGTGAGGGAGGATGAAAATGTGAGGGATCTACAGGGAAATACATCACAGTAAACCACTGCATGTACTTTGTCTCAAGCTTTCAAAAGAGGCATCCATAAAAGATTTCTCATGGCAACAATAAGATCTGTGCATTTTTATGGATCTACTCAAAGAGATTTATTAAAGTAGACCTATTATGCTAAATTTACTTTTCAAACCTTTTAACCATGTTATAGTTGTTTGGCTTTCTCATTTACCCTCTCGATGTTGTATTTGGAGTGATTTGTGCATGTTTGAGTCATCTTTAATTGCTTATTTTCAAGACGCCATATTGCCAATCAATCCCCGGTTTCAACGCCACTGGCATATACACACACTTCTCTGGGCTTGCTTGTTGTCCAATTAAATTTTCTTAATTGGTGATACACGTAGGATTCAAATGAAAAAAATACACTACGTGATGCAGTTTTCTAATGTGGAAGTTAGTGGACTTGTTTCTTTTATTAAGTCGTTGTACGCTTAAAATGTGCAAATTAGAGCATAATGATCCATGTGCGTCACAGACTATAAGTACATAGCAGGCTCAAGCAAAATATGTGTTTTAAATTACAAGGAAAGAGAAATATGCCTGAATGTGTCTTAATGTGTGCAGGGTCACTGCTTCACAGATCTCACCTGTGACTTGGCCTCGGGCTGATTGTTTCCATGGAGATGGATATGTATGTCATACTGTGGAACATTCAGGCACAGTAATAACAATTACATGGAAATAAGCAGGTGTCACAAAAGTTACACAGTGCACCTTTAAATGAATGAATTATAAATATATAATTCATTTAAATGAATGAATTATATGAAAATGTATTGTTATCATTGCTTTTACTGATAACCACACCCTGCACTGATCCAGTGGGTGAGTGGCGTGTGTTATCCAGACTCTGTATTGCCTTCATCACAGCCCGTCGTGGGCTCCATTATTGATTGAGTTACTGCAGAGATAAGTCCATCCGGAAGAGAAGATGGGCCTCATGCGGAGCTGCCTGTCCACATGCCACGCCACTGTCCTCAGCTGGATGTCTGTGTAATTTCAACATTAATTCCACCGAAGTGAGCCACAGAAAAGAGTTGTTGTCGATTGAAATGTCAACCCACTGTTTGTTTAAATTGTCCCTGGAAGTTTAAAGATTGGGAATTACACGTGACAGGCAGGACACAGGCAGGCAGGCAGATTAAGATCAAGTTTAGCAGTCAGCAGAGACAAGTAAAGAGCCTGTAGATCTCTATAGTGGTCTAATAGCATTGATGTTGGATTGAAGGGACAAGTGGAAGAGCTTAAATAAACACACTCTGTATCCCGGAGAGAGAGCAGAGGTGAGGGCATGTCTATGCTATGACATAATAATGTTTAATCAGCAACACTTAGATTACGAAACTTTCACTCATGTTATAATAATGGTACCTCCACAAAAACATACCCAGAGTTGTCTCTGGTTTCATTCACACATGTTTGATATCATGTAGTGGTAGTTTTCAAGTTAACAGCTACCTTTTATCTTTTGTTCAGTAGAAATTCCAAGACTAAAATCATCTAAACGATTCTAGTGAAGGTGTATGGAGTACTTCCTGTATTGCTGCATGACATCACAAGGTGGAACAGAGTGTTTTGTGTTTGAGAGTAGAACAGCCTAAATATGGAAGATTTGTGTTTTATTTTAAACACGTGTGTATAAAACAAAACTCCAGGTATGTTTGTGATGAGAAAACATCATAATCTAGGCCCTTTGGGTGTAGTTTATTGGAAAGTGGTGCCTACTGTACTTGAAATTTGAAAAATATTGACTTTCATAGATCATTTTACATATTATGAGAGTTTAAATCTTCGAGTTAAATTAGGTGTTTTTGCATCCTAATGTATTCAAGGCCTCTCCAGTCATTTCTACAGTCAAATATAGTGAGTAAACATAAGAGCAATACCTTAACATTACCGTCAAGTCTTGCAATGATGATCTGCAAATGTTTTTTGAGAGTCTGCTATAGTATGGTTGACACAACATAATACCACATAATATGGACTGAATTTTGTTTTAAGAGCCCATATTGTGCCCTTTTCTGATCTTATGTTGTTTCCTCACCAAACACATATTCATACTTGTGTTAATGTGTCAATACAGGAAGTGCTCCATGGTGTTTTTAAACTTCATGCATCTTCACTAAAATGATTTGGGTAATTTCAGTCCTGGAATTGGTAATCTCTATTGAACTAAAGGTGGAAGGTTGCTGTTATCTCTGTCACAAGGTGGAACAGAGCATTTTGAGCGTTAGAGATGTAGACAGACTAAAAATGCAGGATTACTTAATTAAACAAAACTCAACTCTACATAAGTTTTTGAGGAGGTAACATTATAACATGGTTTAAAGCTCACAAGAGTCAATTTTACAAAATATAGGATCTTTAATTTCGATGATGTACGTTAAAGACATTTTGTACATTTTTCTATACTGTCCCATTCAAACAACCAGTTAATACAATAAAATGAGTGTAATTTCTGTGGATTTGAACATCTATTGTGGTGCCAGTGAATAAGCAGAAATAAAACGGAAAACAGCCAAAAGCACCGCTCTAATAACCTTGAACACCATAATCACGCTCAAAAGTCACCCTGGTTTTCATTGAACTGGTTAAGCCCAGAAAAGCCTAGTCTCTGAAGCCCTTGAAATCTCTGGATTACCCCAATAGCGCTAATTTAGCCGTAGCCTCAAGCAGCGAACAAGCTAATTTCCTGGCGTGTCAAAATTAATGAAGGAGATAATAGAGAAAACGCACACACTTCCTATACTAGTACATAGACAAAGTAGGCACACACACACAGAAATACTACGTACAGTATCCTTTATATGAACCCAGAAAGTGAGTGAGTAGTTGGAAAGTAGGTTAGCAGTGGAACACACAGAATCCAAACACGGGAACTGCACCAGCACATTCAACACCACAGCCTCCCTATATGTTTACCTCGGACAGATAATGTACCACATAGGAAATATTGCTTCTTTATCTTGATGGAATCTTTTGTGTAGGGTGGATTGATTTTGCTGTCTGCTGTTTGACATTATGGGAATTTTGATTAGAATTCAGCTTCTGGATTTGACGAGACTGAGATATGAGGGAAATAGTCATAGTAAGTTTCTAGACATCATGATGGGATTTATCCAAACACGCGCCGTCGCTCAGATGACATAATGAAAAATGTACATGTGCAAAATAACATTAATGAAAAATACTGCCATCAGCACAGAATTACTTTACAAAGATATTACGTTTGAACCGTGTTCTAATTGACCCACTTGACGCTGTGTTTAGAGTGATTCATACAGGCTTTTGAGTTTTAACCCACAGACTGCGTAAAGAAGTGGACTAAGGGAGAGTCATGTCTACTGTTCCATATTAGAAATAGGAAATTTACGGCCAAAATAGCCAAATAAAAAACTAAGGATTATGTAGAATGGGTTAATACGAAAATACAAACATTTTAAGGCCAAAATGAAGAGCCTTAGAGCAGCAGTTACAGAGACAGTGGAGACAGTTTTTCTCAATATCAAGTGAATCGGAGATGGAGTTGATGGAGCCAGAAGCATGCTCATGCTCATTTCCTATTTGGAACATGTCTCCTAGCGGGCTAGCTGTGTCTATTTATATGCATGGTCTATGTTTTTACCAGCAGCCAGCAGACTTGTTTATTTTATGTCGTTTTAAATCATTATTGTGATGGCAATATTTATGATTTTCAATGTGCAACATTTTCAGGACTTTTGTCCATTCAACAGATATATTTTGTTTTAACTTGAAAATTACTGTGCAATGGTCCTAAATTTTCATTATTCTGTAACCAATGGATAGTTATCTGGCTTCTTTAAAATTGTTGTTATAGTTTGTTGTACTATAAATTATACCACAAGCACTGGAGCAGATTTAGAGTAAAAAAAAACAAGGCATATACACAATAACGTCCTTCCTTCATATATTTTATCTAACCATGTATAATATTTGAATGTGTTTTGCAACTTTTCTCATTACTTCTTCTTATACCAGTAGGCTTTAATGTCTGACTTCAAATAGTTTTAATAAGTTTGTTTGAACTCATTTTTGAACACCGCCCACAACTTTCTAAAGTGAATGCCTTCCTGGAATAGGAAAGCAATTGATTACGTCCCCTTCTTTAATCCATCCAGAATCTAATCCTGAGAATGAGACAGGCCTAACAACCAGAGCTATCTATTAACAGCCTTTGGGAGGTAAACATTGCCACGCAGTAATTAAAGACATCTCTAACTGTCACACAAGGCTCTCTCTGATCCAATCCAGACTAAACGCATTACAACGACTGGGGACTCCAGCAAAAGCTATTGTCACGAACTGATAAAAGATGCAGACTTGTGGGCGGTGTTCATTTTGGATTTTCACACGGAGTGACACAAATGTATGTATTTCTTATTGGGCTGTAGAAATCGGAGGATAAACAAGGCCATAGCACTTGTCAGATTGCGGTTCTATCCCCCCTCTATAGACGTGCATCTGTTCCACTCTGAGAAGCAGCTGTTCCTATGGGGACAGGCAGCAGGCAGGCTCCGCCCCACAGCTCCACAGCTCTTTCTCTTCCTCCTCACACGCTTCTTCACACTGTTCTTCTGCCCATCCATCAGACACCAGCCCGTCCTGGATCCTCGGTACCGTAGTTTCAACTTGTGTTCTCTGGTTTAGCAATTCAGCCTTTTAATGCCAGAGCCAAGCATGCACGAGGGTTTGTTTCTCACCTCATTACTGTGCACGAAAAGGTGACATGGGATTTTAATAAAAGTCAGAAAAATGTGATTAGAAATTTTTTAATCGTGACGACTTCAATCAGTAAAAAGGCAATGTTCACAGACTCTTCTTATGAAACACGATATAAAACTGATGAGTAGATCAATACAAAATGACCAACATTTCAATATCGATGCTGTATTGAAAAGTTTTCAGGTTGAGAAAATGTGTATTTATTTTATTAATTTATTCAGTCATTTAACATGGACAGTGTACATAATCAACGTTTCTGTAAAAGTACCAGGAATAGCAAAGGAGGATATTTCTCAACTGTAGTCCCTGAACAGAAGGTAAAATGTCACCCTAGAAAGTAAATCATTCTTAAAAACTCTAAAAATGGATACGATTTTAATAAATATTTTAAATAGTTCGTTCTTATTTCAGTTTCAGTGCATAATGTTAGACTAGCTCAAGTAGGGCAAAGTGCAAAGAAGTCAAGTCTCTCTAAAGTCAAGTCTTAATAGTAGAAGTAATAGCAACAGAGGAACTCAATGGTAACAGATCAATATTGCGATACTTGCCCGAGGATTACTTGGCATCAGATCAAAACAAAAATCACTGGTATCGTCCATCACTATAATAACAATGTTGACTAAGAGCTTGAATATTTCATGTGTTACAGCATGCATGCAGTAATAATCTTTCGAACTTCAACAGCAAATTGACCTTTGTTACAATCAATCAAATAGGTTTATTTATCCCCAAGGGACAGTTGAAGCACATCATTTAGTTAAATGTAAAAGATAAAGTAGGTTCAAAGGGTGCAGCAGAACAAGACTGGTCTGGTCAAAAGATCCTGTTTCAGAGTGAGGAGATTTAAAACCATTAGGACCAAAGTGTACCTTCTCTAGCCCCTATTTTGACGTGATGCAATGAAATCCAGGTTTTTGTGTATTCAAGAAAAATACTTTAATTGTATGTATGTATAGATAGCCTATTTGTAAATGAACACATTCAGATTACCTTTACATTTTGCTCCGTTTGGGTGCTTTTTGCAGTGGTAGTTAATGAAAGCTACTTAACACCCTGGTGCTGGACAGACTGGACTGCCGGGGCGGCGCAGACAGGGCAATGGGACACGAGGTCACATGATCTCACTGGTGGTCAATGTGGCTTACACGCATCATTGGACAAAGCCTCATCAAACTGTGTTTTTGGGTGTCGGACCATCTGGATGACCGCGGGCACACAGCAGATCTATGCTCTCTGACATCTAGTGGCTTTTACCCACAATGCCGTGCACTGATGGACAGGCAGAGCAATAGTATCAGCATCAGCTCCCAGATCATACTGTATCTAAAGCTTGGTTATATGCAGAGAAATATAGTCCAAAGTGAAGTGGAACATGAATGCGACTTCAATGGAGAAACAAGGATTAAACCCAAAATATCATAACAATATTAAAAATTAGGCAGGTTTTGGCAAATAAGAACCACTTAGATGCATGTCAGTGTCATCAGAGTCCAGTTTAAATACATTTACAATCATATTTTACATTATTTATTTAAGAGGAGAGGAGATAGTGATAGACACTAAGCATGTCTGTTTGTATTCTTACTGCCTTTTAATTGAAGTGTTACGCACAATTGCACTTTCTTGTATAATTGTTATTGTTGTGTTTTTAGGGTGAAGATGTTTACCATCTGTCCAGGGACTACAGATTAAAAATAGTCTCTCTGGCTAATTCTGGTACATTTACAGGGAAGCAAACTAACTTAACATTTGTGCTGTAGAAATGAAAAATTGTTGTTTATTCTCTGTTATGAAGTCTTAAAACTATTAGCATTTAGATGTGTTAATCAGTTAATCATTGTAAGTGTATTATGCCTGATTCATTTTGCCTTCCAGAACTGAACATAGCATAGGATTTTAAAGAGTCTGTGTAAAAGTATTCCTCTTACATTGACAGTCTCACACCATCCCTCTGCAGCTCTTAAATGATGCATCACCAACACTGGCAGTATCCACCACAGGGAGCACGAGCCTCATATGCTCTGCTATGGTCACTGGCTTTAGGATTTGGAATGTCCTCACTAAAATTAACTGCATTTTTTAATATTTATTATGAATACCAAGACTGTGGGGAGTCTGGAATTAAGTCTGAAACAAATTAGTCTTCCCAGAGCAAAAATGTTGTTTCATCTTGTGTAATTTCTCATAATATATTAAAAATATGTCTTGAAGCAATAAAGTATTTATTTATTTATTCTATTCTTTTAATAGGTAGTAAGTATATATGCATATTAGTATTGACCATCACTATAATCATCTACAATATTGATTTACTATAGTTATTAAACTGCACCATACTTTTTTTCTTGGCGCAAGATTTTAAAAACACATTACTGACTAAAATAGATGTTATAATTTGCATAAAAGTACCTGCAGCTTCAGTGTTGAGTGTTCTTAAAGCCTTATTTTATTCATCCCTCATACCTAAATCAGTGACATCTCCAGCCTGTCCACCCTCCCACTCTCTTCACCGTCACCTTCACCTTATCCCGTCTCTGCCTGGTCCTACGCTGATTACAGGGTTAAAGTTCACTTCCTGCCTGCATCAGGAAACCCTCTGTGGAAGCCAACTCTGCACTTTTCCCCATGACTTACAAGAAAGTTCAGAACACCAAGTATCAGATGCGCGGGACTTGTAACTTGAAGATACACACCGCGATCGGGCGTGTACAAGGTTCGCCCTCTCTCTGGGACTGCCAAGAGTCCAAGAACACGAACAGCCTGAGAAAATACAATTGAAAAAATGTCTGCCGTTTGAGTGCACTGTGCAAATACTATAGACAAAGCATTGAACAACACAGGTAGCTAAGATGAAGGCTTACAAGAAATGGTTCACGCTTTGTTAGCTATGACAGGCGTTTGTTTAAGGTAGGATATACTGTAGCTACGCAGATAGAAAGATCAGTTACGCAGAGCTTGTCATCTCCAGTACAAACACTACTGCACGAGAATATGTGATTTGCATAGATTTCTGCAAAGGCGTTGGAAAAAAATTGGGATGTTTTAAAAAAGACAGCTAGTTAGGCACAATGAATAGAACGGAAAGTGCGCAGAGAAGGCAGGTAATAAGGTATGTATTTATGAGGTGCACCGGAGTCAGTGACATCTGCATAAGCTATTCATGAGAGTCGTGATGGTACCTCCATAATATTAGACCTCCGGCCAATCTTACAGGTGACAAAGGGGGGACAGGGGGCTAAGTCTGTACAGAATGATAATGCAGAGGACAAAGAGCAGGAAGCTATGGGAGATAAAAGGGATCGTCAGAGATGTATCTGTATGTATCAGGGGAATGGTAAAAGAGGATGAGCCAAGAGACAGACGAGAGGAAGGATGGGGAACAAGAGATGAGATAGAAAGACACGGTGTAGTGGAGTGAAGAGACGAGAGTGCTGTGTGGCTTTACAGAAATGGCAAAAGTCAAAGTTATACTGTAAATACACAAATCACAATGGTCACAATTTTCAGTAGGAAAGAATTAGCCTGGTTCAAAAGCCAGTTTCACTTTCACAGCTAGAAACTACCTGACCTCTCAGCATTAGGATTTGTTTGCTCATTTGTTCGTGACGTATGTAATGTGTTGCTAACGGGGTTAACTGGTATATTAAAATTTTCAACAAACATTCTTTTTGTTCCGGCTTTCAATCCTCGATCTCAGGAATCGTTGCCAACACAGAATGTATGGCTCTTTGCTGATTGGCTGGTGCCCGAACTCGTACTTCCGGGGTTCTTGTGAACCGTCTAGTGTATTCTGATTCCTGCCCTAGTCGCTGGAGAGAATTGACATTGAGCGGAGGCGCTAGGTCGCGTCAGCCTGGATAGGAAAGAATTACTGTAATGCTAAATTAAAATGGCTACTTTCAACCGTTCACTATAAGACAAATTACAACAACTTATAATTTAATATACAATACTGTAAAACTGAAAATGGCAAGTTACAACTACCATAGGACTATGTTAGAGGTGCACTGTAATATGTAAATTTTTTCTAGTAGAGAGTCCACTACTAGCCAGGCTGGCACCACCTAGTGCCTCCTTCATCATTTCAATTGGAAAAACTAGACAGTTCGTAAAAACCCCGGAAGTGCGAGGTCGGGCATCAGCCGATCAGCGAAGAGCCATATATTCTGTCAACGATTCCCAAGATCGAGGATTTAGAGCTGGAACAAAGAAAATGTTTAGTGAATTTCATCAAGGGGAAAGACGTTATTGCCCTTCTTCCTACGGAATTTGGGAAAAGCTTAATATACCACTTAGCCCCGTTAGTGGCGCATTACATATGTCACGACCAAATAGCAACGATTGGTTAAATGAAAAAAATAATGAATTCTAATACTGCGAGGTCAGACGGTTTCTATGAAGTGAAACCAGCTGATGAATCAGACTAGTCCACTACTTGTGTGTTATTGCTTTCCCTTTAATGTCCCACAGTATGGCATTAAGCTATTAATATCTCAAAAATACAAAGATATGAATTCTTACTGCGACTGAGATTGACTCTCTACAGGTCTAACAACTAACTTAGCGTGATAGCATGTCTCCATGGAGACAGATGCTTGCTATATTGTGGAATATTCTAGGTAACGTAATAACATCTCCATGGAAACAAGTGTGATCCATTATTTAGTTATATATAGTTAAATATATATAAACACAAAAAATACAGGAAATAACCGTAAAACTATTTTGCACCAGTGTTACTATAAAACCATTTCTGTAGTGTGTGCAAAACTCATTACTTGAACTTGATTACACTTTTCTCCAATCTTACATGTGACAAAGAGGGGCACTGGGCTCAGAGCCATATCTGTCCAGAATGATAATGAAGAGAAAAATGCACAGGAAACTAAGTGAGACAAAGTGGATCAGGAAAAGAAATGTGGCTCGTGCAGGGAGACGAGAGTAAAAGAAGACCTGAAAGAAGATAGGCAAGAATACCAGAGAGGACCTGACAGAAGACAGTTGGGAGTACCAGTGAGGACCTGAGAGAAGACGGGCGAGAATACCTGAGAGGACCTGAAAGAAGACAGGCAAGAGAGAACGAGGAATGAGACTGAAAGACAGGGTGTAGTCAAGTGAAGCTGGGAGGAAAGATGGGAGCAGCATGAATGTAGGGCCTAAGAGCTGAGCGCAATTACCAGGAGAATGAGGGGAGTATTTCAATAAACCTGTAGATGTCGATTCTGCCCTGTACATCTGCTCCACAAGGCCCGCACTCTGCATACCAATGACTGGAGACAAGGCAGAGCCGGAATTCACAATACAATACAGACAGAGGCCAGTGGCATTAGGTATTCCTGTGGAGCCCAGAGGGGAGGGGAGAGGGGGAGGCAGGAGGAGTGACAGCAGACAGCTCCATGTGGCCTTGGTTCAAACACACACACGACAGGAGTGGTGTCTTAACCCGCGGATACCTTTTCAGCACTTGTCAAATGCATTGAACTAAGATCATGTTATGAAATACAGTGATTATACAACACTACACATGATCTTATGTGCAGTTTTATTAAAATTAATAACAAAGGAATGAATGTAGAGGTGACATTTGTTATACTTTTTACATTTTACTTATACTTTTTTTTTACTTAACCGAATGCTACTTCTTGGTTTTGGACGCAAAGTTTCTCTTAATCTTTTCCAGAGACTTTTCAAAGAAATCAGATTAAAACCAGTAACAACCCATCTTTTTTTTTTTTTATTTAAAGCAGATCTATTACACAAAATCGCTTTTAACCATGCTATTGTTGTTTTCCAATGAAGTTATATTTAGCATGCATGTTTGAATAATCTTTATACTCCAACCAACCCGTTTTCACCTCCACAATCTACGTCCACTACTCAGTATTTACTTAGCTCTCAGATTTTATTTTCTTAATTAGTTATACACATAAGAATCATTTTTGCGACGCTGAACACAGCAGTTTTCTGACACAGAAGTTGTTTTAGATGAATATTGTGTATTAAGGTTGAATTATAGTTCTGCGTCGACTCCCGCACACTGCTGCTGTCGCCTTGTCACCGTCGTTTTTGATTTATGGATCTGCGTCAAGGTCTATGCGCCTTGAAGTAATTCACCACCACAATGCTAGAAGGCTAGGATTTAAAAATGCTGTTTGTGTATACAAAATGAAGCAGGAAAGGCAAGAAATGTATTTCGAGAGGTGGTAGAAAGAACCAATCACAGAAACGTAGACGATTTCACGCACAACCATAAATTGGGCTTCAATTAAGAAAAAGCACAATATGTCTTCTTCGAATTTAAAAACTAAAACTAAAATCTGAAAATACAACTAAATATATTCATAACTGCAGTAGCTGACAGAGCAAGCTACCAGAAATGCCCATCCACTGTTGCTCTTTGTTGTTCTCAGCCTTTTGTTTCTTTCTCACAAATACAATTATTACACACTGAAAACGCTGCTAAAACATCACTCAACGTTCTGCACTATTTGTATTCATTTCCTCTCCAATCCATAGCTCCGCCCTCTACCCTTCTAATAAGTACATTACCACTAATAATGACTTATTGATCATCACAAATCTGCTGGCTGTGCTCGGCCTGCTGCGGTAGTGAGAGCTGTGGAGCCCCAGCAGACACAACAGTGGCTCTGTGTCCAGGTGATGAATGGCCAGTGGAGTGGAAGCAGCAGGACCTGTGCGTTAGGCCCGAGACCGGCGCGTGCGGGCAGAGGCCATCATGCTAGCCGGGCAGTGATTAAAGTGAGCCATGTGGGGTTAAGACAATAGAGGAGACATAGGGAAGGAGAAGGCTAGCTAAGGAGAATTAGACAAATGCGATTAGCAGGTAAGAAATGCACTCTCTGGCCTGCTTTACGGAGGGGATTAGCAAGGTCAAGCAAAACAACAAAACAAAAAGGTCAAACGGTAGTGTGTGGTGGCACTGTTTTTCTAAATGTTACGAAAATGGTTTATAAATTTTAACCAATCCACATATAATCCAATAAAGTCTAAGGTGATGGGCAAAACCAATAATTAAACAACAACTAGTCTTAAATGCTCTCTATTCTAGTGTTAAGTTAGCTAAAAGAAACAGGAGTCCCTCAAGCACTCCCTCTCTCCCCTGCATTATTCTACCATTTCTCTTTTTCTCCTCTTATAATTGAGACCCCTTTAGGCTCCACAAAAAGATGTCATACTATTCTTTCACTGCATCATCCAAGTCTTTATCTGCTCTCTGCACCGAAGTTTCCCCTGGTTGAATTTGCTCAGTTATGTTACATTATAGTTGATACATTCCTCTATAATGGTAAGTGATTTTAAAAAGATAATCTAACTTTGTATCTTTGGTTATGACATTGATGATGTATCTTCTTAGCCTGATTCATCAGCCGGTTTCACTTCGTAGAAACCGTCTGACCTCGTAGAGTTAGGATTCATTCAGTCAATGGTAGGCAGGTACTTTTTTTTTTTTTATCCAAACGCTGCTATTTGGTCGTGACTTATGTAATGCGCCGTGAAAGGGGTTAACTGGTATATTAAGCCTTTTCAAAATCCCATAGAAAGAAGAGCAATAATGTCTTTCCCCTTGATAAAATTCACCAAACATTCTCTTTGTTCCGGCTTTAAATCCTCGATCTTGGGAATCGTTGCCAACACAGAATATATGGCTCTTTGCTGACTGGCTGGTGCCTGGACTCACACTTCCAGGGTTCTTGCAAACAGTCTAGTGTATTCCGATTCCTGACCTAGTTGCTGGAGAGAAATTAAATTGAGCGGAGGCACTAGGTGGTGCCAGCCTGGCTAGTAACTTCTGGGTAGGGTGACCAGATTTTCAAAATTCAGAACTGGCATACACCGGGGTTGGTAGGTCATGGTGGTTAGTATAAATAAATTGTGAAAAGATCACATAACATGGTCCATTCTTTATTTACTTGTGGGTCAGTACATAATCTTAGGGATTTCTTTTGGTACATTTGTTACCTTATGATCATTTTCAAGCACGGTTTTCTATATTTTAGTTAAGCAATTAGATTGGTCAGAATTGGGACATTTCTTGTATAAAACTGGGGCAAATCAATGATTTTGGATAAATCTGGTAGGACATTAGATAGAGGACAAAACTGAGTCTGTCCCGGGGTAAATAGGGAGTCTGGTTACCCTACTTCTGGGTCCAGCCTGCAATTTCACAACATATTTCTTGCTTTGTTTTTCTTCAGCCAGCTTCTTACTTCAACCTTGGTACATTTTCTGTTCATCAAGTAACTGAAAATAAAGTCTATTATCGGCTGGAAGTGACATCACGCTTAATGGTGGTCACATTTTTATATTGCGCTTTTCCACCTTCAAGGCTCTTAAAGCACTTTACATCAAGGAACCACACTACTTTAAAACATTCACACACACATACATACACCAGTGTACACAGACACAGCAGGTAAGGATGGTTAAGTGCCTTGCCCAAGGACAGAGCAACAATATTCATCTGTGGGAGCTGGAATGACACTGTCAACCTGCTAGCTCAGCTACTGCCTATCCTATAATCATATAATATAAACTAGACAGATTATGCACAATCACTTTTGCAATCTGCCCATTACATGTATACTTCAAAACATTGAGCATGTTCCATTATAATCCCATTTTACAACTGTTACATGGAGAATAACTGACTCTTCCCCTGCTGTTTCTCACCGCAGTTCAAAAAGCCAAAGTCCCATTTTAAGTTGCGGTCTGGTTATTGACAGGTCCCTGGCACAGAGCGCACCACCATGTCTCCTTGAGTCAGCACTGCGGCTCCTGCTTACGTCTCCCAATCATGCTCCGAGAACCCCAAAGACAGGAAATAAATGGGGAGCAGCTTGTTGTCTTGTCTCTTTCTGCACAACATAGCAATACCCCAACCCACAGTTTGCAAAAATATATCCAAATTAAGAGAAGCTATGTCTGCCAAAAGAGTGGTAGAACATTTTGCTTGCTTGAACAAATTCCTCAGCTGTCCCACCCTGTTATTAATAGAAAAACATGCCCACTACAGTGAAGAATGGGGTTCCTTCACCACAATAGCCCACTGCGCTTAATCTTTGTCCTTAGGCTGTCACGCTCCACTTAGCCTACGAGGAAAAGTGTTATTAGACATGTGGCGATGATTTTGAAGAAAAGAGTCGTTCTACAAAATTGTGAAATCATTTGAACTGGGCTGTCCAAAATGTAGCGTCTGGAGAAGATGTTTCCAGAACAGTAAAAATAACTTGTGACCAGATCGTAACGTTGGGATGACAGACATGCTGAGATTTAGCCAATACTACTGGAATATGGCTCCTGCCTTCTGCATTTGGCCTCCAGGTTGAACAGAGTTTGGGGAATTAACAGCAATGATACAAATCTATTACTTTAAAGGGGCACTATGTAACTTTTCTGGTGGAGAGTCTGTCACATGTTTGTCTAGTGGATATTACTGCTTTGGCTGTAAATCTTGATTTATGGCATTAAGCTTTAATATTGCATGTACTGCACGTCAAATACTGTATATTTGATTCTATTGTGAAAAATTAATTGAAAGTGTGACGACAGAAGCTCACTTGATAGTGTTTGCACACTGATTCGAAGGTTGGCAGTTCAAATCCAAATCCAGTTTATTCATAAAGCACTATTAAAAACAACAAAGTTGAGCAAAATGTTGTACACAAAGATAAAAACATATGTATAATACAATGAAAAAGTATATACAACAATTATTGAACCATAAAAGACCGTAAAATTAGTTAAACACCAAAGAAAACAAGTGACAAGCAAGAAGAGAATCAGCTTGTCTTATGTGAATAGGCAACTCATTCCATAATTTAGGCCCAACAACAGAAAATGCTCCATCTCCTCTGAGCTTCCTCCTAGACTGAGGAACCAAAAGCAGAGCCTGGGTAGCAGATCTGAGGGAGAGCTCTGATGAGTGTGGTACCAGCAGGTCAGCAAGGTATGGTGGGGCAAGGCCATTTAGGCATTTAAAGACTAAAGAAAGCATTTTAAAATCCACTGTGAAATGAACAGGAAGCCAGTGACGGGTAGACAGGATTGGAACACGTGGTCGTATTTCCATGAACCAATTAAAAGACGAGCAGCTGCATTTTGTACTAGCTGCAAGCACTAGTGAAGACAGGCTTATGTCAACAAAGAGGGCATTGCAGTAATCCAGTCTTGTTGCGACAAAAGCGTGGATCAGAATCTCAAAATGGTGCCTGAAAGTGATGGCTTTAGCTTTGCCAGTTGCCTCAAATGAAAAAAGCTAGTCTTCGTCAGGCTGATCATTGGCTATGCGATTCCAGCTCCCACACAAGAACATTGTCATTGTGTCCTTGGGCAAGACACTTATCCCACCTTGCTCCCAGTGTCTGCACACACTGGCATATGAGTGCCTTAAGGGTGAAAAAGAGCTATATGAAGTTGTGACCATTTACCAAAGACATGAATTCTCACATTGAACAGGGTTACCTCTCCAAGATCTGACGTGCAATTTGATGGTGTTACCTCTGTATCCACGGAGATGCCACACTATGAAACATTCCAAGCAAACTGAAACATCACGGAGACACGTGCAGGTGGCGATTATTCCTATTAGACTAAAACACATTTCAACAACTTCTTAAGAAATATTAAGAAAAGCCAAACACACTACAAAAGCTCCCTGCTAGTTTATGGATAGGTGTGATCATTTTGCAAGGTTATTTTATTTTTCCATCACATTTTGAAAAATCAATATTATGGGTGTGTATGATTCACAGTACTGATTGCATCTCTTAGATCAGTACTAGTTCATGCTTGAGTAGAAAATCAATGTCATCCAGCATGCATTTTTTCAAACCAAAAGTCATATTCATGTTTTAAATGCCAGCAGTCTCCTTGGATTTGAACAAAACAAAAATGAAATCTTTCTACCACTGTGTTTGCTGTATTGTCTCCATTGGCCTCCTCTCTCCTTGCACCTGATCATTTCAATGACCCTTTGGTGCTCTGAAAGAAACACTTTTATTTTAAGACTGCGCTAAAACGCCTTCAACAAAACACAAGGTTTCCTGATTGAATCCTCTACAGTAAAAAAGCCGCTATTCACACAATGGAAAACAGCAAGAATGTTGTTAAGAAAGTATAAAACCAAGATTACTGTTGTGGTAATGGTGGCGGCTGAATGCGCTGCTTGATTAGTGAGCCAGCGTGCGGTAGAGCGAGACAAATAAAGGTTAGCAAACAAGGAAAATGCGCTGGGAATGGGTAATTATTTCCCAATCAATACTGTAATGGAATGGGCTTGGAGATGCTAAACCCCAGCATCCAGGATTTAAGAGAAGGACCCCTACAGGGAGCACATATGCTTCTTCTATTGATTAGCCAGCAGTTCAAACAACAAACAAGTTTACAGTGTCCATACCACGGCACTGATGTCTGTCTGTTTGGATACAAGCTCAGAATCAATATCTAAGGGAGGCAAAAACATACTTAAACTAAATATATTATAACAGTTTGTCTTGCATGACTGGCAGATAGAGGCAATAGTGTATAGGTGGTAGAGAGGCAAGTGCATTTACTGTTGTTGTGTTCTAGGGCGCGACACTTCTCCCACCATGAATCGGAGGTGGAAGTGATTGGTGGTGGTCAGAAAGGCTCTTGTCACAGACTAGCAGTCAAATTTCTCAAGTCTGCTGTGGCTCTGAAAAAAAATGATAAAGAAAATGTTGGTCCAGTAACCAAAAACTGACTAAAATAAAACCTCTGAGCTTTACTCTGAACAGGCTTGCATCACCACAAACTCAGCTCTTATTTGGTCTGTTTGCTTGTTTCCATGGAAATATAATAATTTGGTACAAAAGTAATCTATCTCCATGAGGAATGTTCCTAAGCATGATTTCAACGGGCGGCAAGGTGGCTGAGTAGCGAGCACTCACCCTTCACAGCAAGAAGGTTCCAGGTTCGATCCCAGGCCTTTCTGTGTGGAGTTTGCATGTTCTCCCGTGTCTGAACTTCTCCTTTGTGTGTGGAGTTTGCATGTTCTCCTGTGTCTGAACTTCTCCTTGTGTGTGGAGTTTGCATGTTCTCCTGTGTCTGAACTTCTCCTTTGTGTGTGGAGTTTGCATGTTCTCCTGTGTCTGAACTTCTCCTTTGTGTGTGGAGTTTGCATGTTCTCCTGTGTCTGGGTGGGTTTCTTCTGGGCAATCTGGTTTCCCCCATCAACCCAAAAACATACACCATAGGCAAGTAAAATCCTCCAGCTAAGGTAGTCCTGACCAAGCCTTGCCACAAAATCGTGGAAATGGACACCCCATGTGCGGCCCACTGCTCCTTAATGGTGAGTGAAATGCAGAGGACAATTTCCCTATGGGGACAATAAAGGACTAAAAAAAAAAAACAAAAAGTTTTCTTATCATAGGATCATACAGGTGACGTGCCAGCTCCACACAGTTGCTTTATTAAGACCACTTAAAGGTGTACTGTGTAATTTTTTAGTAGAGGGTGCATATCCTGCTTATCTCTACAGAAACATTACTGCTTTGCCTAAAATGTTCTACAGTAATGCATTAATGTAACTATAGCTATGGAGCCAAGCAGGCTATGTCAGATTACATGTCAGATCTGTGGAACGGTGACCCTGCTCACAGTGAGAGTTAAAACACCTGCAATCCAATAAATGCTAGATAAATCATTTTATAGGATACTGTGGAACATTCTTGGTAAAACAATAACATCTCCATGGAGACAAACCAATGGCAGATCTTCAACCAAAAAAGTTAAATAGAGCACCTTTATATATTTATATTTTAAATAAACTACAAAATATTATAATTGGTACAGTACTGATTTAATAGTTGATGAAGAACTAAACTAGGTCATCTCTAAATGGGTTTTCTCATTAGCGCAGAGACTTGAGTGATGCTAACTTGATGAGCCTGATGAGATAATGGGGGTGAAGCGTGGGCCAGTTCGGAGACAAAGCGCCCGGTGAGAGGAATCACACTGGACAGGTAATGTGAATGAAGATAAACCTCCCTCGCTCTCTGTTTAATTACTACTTACACCATCTAATTGTATTGACACCCACAGTCTGCCAGGGCCCATTCAAACCACTGCGCAATACGCTACGAGACAACATGAGATGCCATATGTTCAGGCTGGAACTGTCAACTTTCATTCACAAGGCTTTTACTACAGTTGTTCTGTTCTCTGCACGTACATGTACACAGTATACACTTTGGTTAACTAAGATGAAGTATATCAGGTCAACTGCAAAAAGAGATTGTGTGCATCGAAGGGGTTTGAAATATAAAACGTTAGGACCAGAAGTTCATTTGAAAGGTCGACCGTTCACCAAATTGCACGTTATAACTGAAAGCAGAAGCCCATGAATATCTGATCAATTTAATTTAACCAGCCTTTTCTATAAATGGTGGTATAAGCAATAGAAAGTGGTAGCAGATGGTAGTGTATTTAGAGTAGTAGCAGTAGCAGCAGTAGTAGTAGAGGTGGTAGTAGTTAAGGAGTTTAAGTAATTTATATGAGTTCAGCTGATGGGTCATGGGATCGATTTTGTATGTGGTCATTTAAAATTTGGATGGGTGCTTGAGAGCTCATCTGGCCAACACTGCAGATTCTAAATGTGACAATTTACTCAAGAAACTGCATTCTGTTTTGCAACGTTTGCACAGGCTTAAGAAAAACTCTGCAGATGTTTTCAATGAACAAATAGTACATTTGATTATATTTGTATTGAAATCAGTTTGTGCCAGCCACGTAAGCTATACACCACCTGTGGCCATATTGGATTGCTAATGTAAACAAACAAAAGCTCCAGTGGAAATGTACAGAAACTGCTCAAACCATCCCAATCTTTGCTGCCAACTGCGTTGCTGACATTTATACAACAAATGACCTTGTGCAAAAGTGCAACTGCATTTTAAAACACTAATGGGTTTGTTGCAGAGAGCTATGTATAAAATGCAAATGCAAATCAATGATAACATTACCGTGATTAGCAAATGCTTATGTTAATTATGTTTAAGGTGATTTTGAACATTTAGGGCAACAGTTTTCATTCCAGGTGCTCAAATGTGAGTATAAAGTGAAAAAATTGCTTTCACAATTTGTGGGCGTGTTGCGTGTGATTTAGCATTGGGAAGTGTGCATATTATTTCAGCTGCAAAACTGATATGTATATGAAATCATTCAGCGAGTGCAAAGGTTTCCATACTTCTGCTCCTATGGCGACTTCATTGTTAAAGTGCCCCTACTTGTGAACATTCTCACATAGCGTTTGGATCGAGGAGTGTGTGATGTGAACCTGTGAACAGCAAGTTAACAACCGTGATTCTTTTTGCTTTGGACTAAAAAATAAGTGAAAGAAAATGTGCACCAGTGTCACATGAGTGGTGCAGAGGCAGGGACGCACATCAGGCCTCACCCAGGATCACTCTACGATATGCTGTGACTGGACCCCACTTCAGGACACTGGACAGCCCAGTTTGATACACATAGTACATACACTCATACTTGCAAATGAAAAGGATGTTATCTCAAGTCGCAATGAAGTACAAGTTTAAAAAGCAAAGCATGATTTTTATACAAATAAACATTAAACATTAGAAAGACACATTATACCAAAATGTCCTCTCATTCACTGTTTTCAGACCTATTTCACAGTCATTTACTCTGCTCCAAATGTCCTAAACTAAAGCAAACTCACTGCCTCTGTCACACTATTGTACCGGTCTTAGCTCTAATGAAACCACATAGAGCTAAACGGCAGCTCAGGGCTCCAGCCAAACAAGCCTGCACCTTCAGAGAGTGTTATACTGACCGCCAGCCGGATTACAGGGTGAACCAATTAGCAGTAAGAGGATGGCCCCAAGTCCGGAGTCAATCCCAATCTGCAGCAGAGCAGCTAATCCACCCACAGGTCAGCACCTCCAACACTACTGCGGCATAAGCAAGAGGAGTGGGGAAAATATAAGAAAGTAGGATAGTGGGAAGAAAAATACACCAAATCTTGATATAATGTATGAGGATGTATTGGTTTTGGCAGTTTAGATACAATTCCATATGGTTTGTATTGCTTTCTATTTTTTTCTTTAAGTGAATGGGGTCTACAAGTCCAACAGATGGTAACAATGAAAGCTGTGGAAGTGAATTGGGGTCAACCTCACTGATTTACACCTGTTATGTCTGAAGGAACCACTTTAAAGGTACTCTAAATTTTCTAAGGAGGGTCTGCCAACTGTTTGTCACCATGGAGATATTATTTCTTTGCCTGAAATCTTCCTTAGTATGGCATTACATTGAACTATCTCAGTGGAAGTCTATGGATAGCTGACCACACCCACATTAAAAACACAATTTTTCTGAGACAGTTTTTAAAGGCGCATTGTGTAACCTTTCTGGTAGACAGTCCATCAAATGCTTTTCACCCTGGAGATATTAATGCTTTATCTAAAATGTTTCACAGTATGATATTAAAGCTTTCTATCTTCATAGAGACCAAACCAGGCCAAGTTACCTGTCAAATCAGTGGAGGAGCAACTCCGCTCATAGTTCAAATCCCTTTTTTTCTAGGTATTTTTCAGCTAAAAACCATGTGTAATTGAATAAATATAAGGTAGAGTTGTTTAATGTCCTACTGTGGAACTTTCCAGGTAGAGCAGTAATACAAAGTAATACAAAAAACAAACAAAAACAAACAAAAAAAACAACAACATAAAAACTAGTGCTGTCATGCGTATTTGTAATTAATTAATCTAATTAATCTCTTTTTAATCTCACCTAAAAATTGCTGAGAAAAGCCTTCAATTTGAGGTATTTTCATTTAAATTCATTATTACATTATTGTGACAGATCAAAAGACTGATATAGAACAAAAAAAAGTGACTTTATAAAGTCATTTATTGTTTAACAAATCTCTCCAAATTGGCTGTTGAGCCCAAGTCTCCATGAATAAGAAACTGTTTGCTGTAAAGTAGCAAAGACCAGGAAATCTGAACATAATAACTTTTGTCTACTTAAAGACAATAAAAAGTCCAGTCTTTCCTTAACCATATTAAAAATATTATTGATAGAGAAATGCTTTATATATGAGATCACTGGTTTTAGTCCTGGTTTTAGTCCTGGTGTTAGTTCTGGTTTAGACCTGGTTTAGACCTGCTTTTAGTTCTGGTTTAGTTCTGGTTTAGTCCTGGACTGGGTTAGTCCTGGTTTTAGTCTTAGTGTTAGTTCTAGTTTAGAGGTGCACAAAAGGAAACGCGGTTTACGCAGCGTACGCGAGAAAAGTGTCTACAGAAGGAAACGTGGTCCGCGCGTTCTCAGGTTAATGACGATGAAGGTGTGTGTTTGTGTTTGTTTGTGTGTGTTTGTGTGCGTGTCCCCTCATGTGGCAGGTCACTATAGGACAGTAGTGCAGACATCATGAGCCTATGCAGGTTGTTTTCACTGGTGACATTTAAGCTGTAGGCAATTTTATATTTGTTATTTTCTTTTATATTTCACATCGGGAGAATAATTTCCCAGACACGAATGTGTTTTTACCTGTCCACTGCTGCCTCAGTTCTACTGGCTCTTCGACCTCGTCCATTGTGCGACTGACGCCGCCAACGTTAACATGACGTTTACATCGCTCTTACTGCGCGCGTTCTGTTTGGGTTTCCGGCAATGAGTGGAATAAAAAAATTATAAATGTGTTTTTTTGTGTGTGTTGTTGTCCCAACAACACATAAAAACAGATTTTATAATAAAGCAACTCACATACAGAAACAGTAAAGTTAGAGATTTAAAATGAGATTAACGCGATTAAAAAACATAACGCGCTAAATGACTGTAATTAATTAATCGCAATTAACGCGATAATTTGACACCCCTAATAAAAACATTATACAAGTTTAATGCCATACTATGGAAAAGCAACATCACCATGTGAAAAGTAGGTGGACTCTCCCTAGAAAAGTTGCATAATGCACCTTTAAAATATGGTTGTACATGAGCTTTTCTATATTTACATCCAATTATTTTAGAATGCTGGTATGATTCACAGCTAGAAGGTTATGAGTATGAATACAGAGTTATGTTTCTACAATCTCTGCACTACTATTTGATCTGGAAACGTTCGCCTTCCATATGTCCCTGATACATTATAGATACAACCGTCGTATCTACACTTGACGCTTATGGAAAAGTAAATAAACTTTATGTGAAAACTCTGGCGGCATCTTGTACATTTCATATTTGCCCCCCTATCTTTAGATGCGTCCTTTTCCAATTCCTTTGCATTATGACACAAAAACAGAAAACATAATACATTCTGGGCTTATCTGTCAAAAAGGATACAGTCTAAGATACGGTACCGCATACAAAACAAGAGCATAGGCCAAACTGAGAAGGATATTGTATGAGAATGAATATACTCTAGTGAACTACAGGCTTCTAAACTAAAAGATCAACAGAAAAATTGTTATAATAGAGATCAAAAAGGACTTAAAACTTAAAAAACATTTTTCCGATCTATGTTCAGCCTTGAAATTTCCAGTCTCTATAAAAAGTTATAAAAAAGTGATAAAAGGTACCTGTTAACTTGACAACTGCAGCTTCATGGCGTCACAAGGTCATTCTGAGCTTTGAAGATGTGGGCAATAATAAAGAATTACTCAAACACGTATGAATGAAACAAAACACAACTCCAGGTAGTTTTTTAATGAGGTAACAAGATTATAACATGTATAACATGGTTTAAAGCTCTTGTGTAAGACTGGGTACCATTAAGAAGTTGCTGTTACAATACACATCTCGATACATAGGCCACAGTGCGATACATATCTCGATACAGTGTTCTTTAGATTCGATACGGTTCAATAAAAAAAAAATTCTAAATCATAGTTGTGTTACTAAAATCTTTGTTAAACCACATATTGCAAAAAGTTAATCTGAAACACACACATTTTAATCATCAAAACAGTGCATATGTCAAATGCGTTGCATAAACAAGTTTCATTCCTCTGAACAAGCAACAAAACTGTAGCGCTGTAACAAAATAATTTGGTAAAATATACCAAAAAATACTCATGATATCAAGACTGTATTATCACATTAAACGATACAATGTCAATATTTTGCACACCCCTACTCACAAGAGTCAATTTTACTTAATATAGGCCCTTTAAACATGGTAAAAGATTTTGGCTGACATTTGAAGACATAAATTGTATAAATCCAGCTCATATCGTAGCATGAGGCTAAGATAACTGTGCCATTCAAAAACCTGAGCCCTTGGTGCTAATGGTACGCACTCAGATGTCAGATTAACGCTCATTTAGTCTCAGCGGGATCTTCAATTACCAATGATTAACATCCCCCATCCCAGTCACTTTTAACACAAACAGCAACATGTGGAGAAATGCCCACAGACACTACAGGTGAATGGTAAAAAGGTTAAAATCATCATTAAGGGCTGACACTTCAGATTTCACATTCACAACTCGAATAAAGTGTCAAATCTGAGAACAAACCTGGAAAATATATTGAATTTATGTAATACTTTTTTTCCCACAAAGGCTTAACAGGGATTTTCTGGTTTACAGGTATTTTTGCCTTCATTTATAAAGCGTACTTTTCTCTTGGCATGTTATGGTTTAGTGGTCAGCAAAGACCACACATTTTTATGACAAAGATGTTATGGTCTGGAGAGGCAGATTAACAAATCAGAGAAATGCACGCTTCGTTTGTGTCAAAACAAACATGGTGGCTCACGAGAAAAACACAAAACAAAACTAAAAACACTGAGGACTGAGAAACTGCACCGATTTCTTCCAAAACAACAAACAAAGCACTAAACACTCTATAAATCTGATGTGAAACAAGTCATATATTTTGTTCTGAATCCTATGAGAATACTCGAGTAGTGAGGGGTCTACTGCACTCTGTGGACCCTCCTGTATTCCAAAACAGAAAATAAAAGATAAACTTATTTTCTGGGGTCAAAAAAGTCAAAACCAAAACTAAATGACTAAGAAATCACATATTTTTGATTCACCATAAATTTTTGGTATCCTGCATATTTAGGTTGAGTTCTCTCAAACAAAAAAGACTCTACTTTGTGATGTCATGTGGCAATACAGGAAGTGCTCCACTGTGTTTTTAAACTCCATACACCTTCACTAGAATCATTTGGATGCTTTCAGACCTGGATTTGCCTCACTCTACACAAAAGCTAAAAGGAACCTGTTCATTTGAAAACTTCCACTACATAACATCTCAAAATGGAATAAAAATGACAATATTGCTGCTGCACTGGATCAAAAACTTACACATACAGGTGCTCATCATACCAAAAACTAAGTAGTCGAAACACATTGGCACAACTAAACTGGTGTGACTATTAATAAATACACCGCATCGGAGTGCCTCTGCCATCCTTTTTTCCATCTCAAAATGGAATGTTTGAAGGACGGTCGGTAATTGTGGACATAGGACCTCATTTCCTAGTGAGCCAGAGACGTGTGGAGACACTTTTTAAAATATTCCATCCAGTCCTTGTATTTGCAGAGGTCGCTTGTGCTAGGCTAGTGCATGTCAATGGCCATAGTTAACCAGCCATTAAAAACCAGTCTTACCCACTCCACAAAACACCCGAAGCAAATCTATTATTACCCAGACTGTCGATGTAAATGTCTGTGTTGATAGAATAATGTTTGAAATAAAAATAACCTTGCATCGCATGAATTGTCGCATATTGAGGGACTATTTTCTCAGCAGCAGTGGAATTTTACTTTGGCGGTAAGATAGGTGCTAGGTGATATCAGTCCGCCGCTGCCAAACTTTCTATCAGGAATTACAGCTCAGTACTGCTGTTCAGACATAAATCCTTCAAATGCAAGATTGGTTTTACTTCTAAAATAATTCTATCGACACAGACATTTACAACAACAGTCTGGTGTAATAACAGATTTGCTTCAGGCTAACTATGGCCATTGACATGCACTAGCCTAGCACCAGCGACCACTGCAAATACAAGGACTGGATGAAATAGTGGAAAAGTGTCTCCATGCGTCTCCAACACTATGTCCAAAATTCTGGACTGTCCCTTTAAAGCTCACAAGAATCAGTTTTGCGTAACATAGGACCTTTAAGCCAGCAATGACTTTTTCCAATCTAACCTCTTCAGTCTTTTTTTTTTTTTTTTATTATAATACATACTTAAATCCTGTCTCATTATATTCTGAAAGGATGTTTTTTCCAGACATCGAAACAGAAGCAGATACTGAGCTCTGCGGTAACCTGATAAAGCAGAACAGTCTCTCCATTAAACCAGAGCACAGGTTATGATTTAATTTGTTGCCAGATAAAACAGTCCAGACTCTGCTCGCACCTGCTGCTCGCCGCTCTACACACTCACTGCAAATCGTACATTTTCAAGCTGCCTTTCTTCACAGTATTTTGAGATTTGAAGTTTTTGGCTTGGTGAACCCGGGTTACTTTAAACAGGAGATTGTCAGGACACGACTTACCAGTTTTCTTTTTGGAATCGGGCAACTTGAGAAAGGACCGTCAGGAGGTTGGTTCAAAGGGTCCAAAGATCTGCTGAAGAATGGCAAATGTTAGTAGAGTTTTGGGATTTGAAAGTTCACAACACTGCAGGACAAAGTATCAACAAAGACTGTATAAGGACGGTGATAATAGTGAAGAGCCCTCCAAACACAAACTCAAAATTGACCACTCACATTTTCTATTTTGTTGATTTAGTCCTGATGTAGACTCGGTTTGGTCCTGTCATAGTCCTAGGTTTGTGTGGGTCTAGTCCATCTTTCCTGGTTTTGTGCACACGAATTACCTCATCACATGCTTTGTTTTGAAAGTGAAACCAATTTTGAACACAGAATTCACCACAGTCACACCGTGTGTAAAAATGTAGCTTTGATTTGATGGCGGGAGCTTGTCATGTTGCATTTGCATTAACAGGCTTTGGAGCTGGAAGAGACAGGTAGTCCGCTGGTAAGCATATATGTTATCCTACAATATACACATACACACACACACTTGGGCCGGCACACACCAGCTTGCTGCTTATCTAAGTGTGACTCTGTTGGGGAGGATTTAAGGGGCACCAATGATCATGTTCATAGAAGCGTTGAGGGGAAAAATAGAATGTGTGTGAGTGCATACAGTTCAAGGCCCTACTGCGGCATATAGGGCCCCTAAGCCTGACTGCACTGCTTAAGCCCCTGGTGATGTGAGGCTAGAGCTAACCTGAGAGAGAGAGAGCCCAGACAAGAGTGACACCTACAGGCTGTATAAGCAGCAGTTATTATAGGGGATTAGTGGTTTTAAAGGGCGTCATATTACACTATTTTCTGATCTATGTTACAAGGTTGTTTCCTCATCACAAACATACCTGGAGTTGAGTCTTATTTCATCACAGATGTTTAACACAGAAATGCTGCATATTTAGGCTGTGTTCTTCTCTCAAATAGAAAACAGTTCCACTCAGTTCCACCTTGTGATGTCATGTGGTAATACAGGAAAAGTTCTTACTCTATACACCTTCACTAGGGCTGCTCAATTATGGGAAAAAAATCATTATCACGATTATTCTGGTCAATATTGAACTCACAATTATTCAAATGATTATTCTTTAGTTAATAATCAGTACCATAGCTCATACTCATTATGCACATTAGGCACAGCGTGTAGGGCACCAAGTTCTTGCAGGGGCACCACATGAATCCTTGCAAAACTACGGTCGCCGCGCCCCGGTCCTAACTTTCACCGGCACGTAAATCGTTTCAACTTGATTTGGAGATACTTTGACACACAAATTGAAATGGCAATCAAAATTCAATTCATTGCAACCTTCACTAGAATCAATTTCAGCCCTGGAATTGTCAATCTCTACCAAATTAAAAAGGTAAAAGAAGCTATTAACTTCAAAACTACAGCTTCATGACATCACAAGGTGGAACAAAGCATTTTGAGCTTCGGAGATGTAAACAGACTAATAATACATTCAACGTGAATGTAACAAAACACAACTTCAGGTATGTTTTTGATGAGGAAACAACATTATAAGACAGAACATATCAGAAAACATCAGAAAATATAGTAAAATTGTCTCTTTAATATGCCCTGTGGAATGCCCAAAGTGATTAGGAAAAGCTCCCATCCTGAGTTAGCAAGTGAATACATGAAAGACTGAATAATGGTGACTGGCTGTTTGCATACCTCATAACAGGTGTTTATGAACTTCCAAAAGCACTTAACACAGCAGACTTCTTTCTGTTAATATAGTCGTGTACGTCTTCTACAATTTGACTTTTAAATAAGACACATATTGCTTTTAAATGAAGATGAATGGCACGAGGTATTAAAGTACGTTAATTTCGATCATAACTCACTCCTCACTGCACTCTGTTGGCGTCGACTAGTGCCACTGAGGCCTGCGCTCTTGTTGGATCGGTGATGTTTTTCTAATTACTCTGAAAAATGACGACGGACCAACCAAGCAAGCACGCCGCAACTAGGTGCCAAGACATACATCAGTCTAATAGGCTCAAATGGCTTTAATATATGCCACCGTGTTGCGTTCATGGATCAGCGGCATCGCCTTTTGAAAATCAATATGGGAGCAGAGTCGGGACAGAGGAGATGCTGCGTTCAATAAACACGCGCTGACGACTTTGGGTTTTGAGTGTTAATCTTTCCCCAACCCGGCGCGGCAGAGAACGGTAATTGGCAGTAATTGCAGAAACATTAAGGCGTGAGATGGAGACAGGAAGTGTGAGATATGTGGTGTGTAAAGCATGTGGGGGTGTGTTTTGTAAAGACAGCCCGATGCAAAATGCAGACCCACAATGTGTCAAGTGGGAGGTACATGCAACTGGACATTTTATCACTAATATGGGGTTTTGTGGATGCTGTGCTTAAAGGGCCTGTATTAAGCAAAATTTAAACCATGTCACAATGTTGTTTCCTCATCAAAACATACAGGAGTTGTGTTTTGTTTGAATAATATTAATAGTCCATCTACATCTCTAAAGCTCAAAATGCTCTGTTCCACCTTGTGATGTCATGAAGCAGTAGTTTTTAAGTGAACAGACACTTTTTACCTTTTGTTCAATGGAGATTGGCAATTCCAGGGCTGTAATTTTCGAAATGATGCTGGTGAAGGTGTATAGAGTCTAAAAACTCAGTGGAGCATGTAAAAATAAGCAGGGTTAGTGTGTTAAACATATTCAGAGTGTGTGACTGAAACAAAACATGACTCTAGGTATGTTTGTGACGAGGAAACAACATTATACCACAGATCAGAAAACAGGGCACTTTAAAAGTGGTAGATGAATAAATGCAGTTAAGCCAACATGCCAGATATGTCAGAAAGTACATGAAAGTAGCAAGAGACTTTCTACATCAATATGTTGACCTTGAAGGCTGATTTTCCATTAACTGCCATTCCAAGGACACCTCTATAGCTTGGTCCTTGTTGGCTCCTTGAGTCATTTCCACAACCTGACATGCCAGATGGTCTGATTTACAGCGTGAACATATACGGTGTAGTGACTTAGTTGATGGTTCAAACCCATCTCCAACCAATGCATAGAGATATCGTTGTGTCCTTGGGCAAGACACATCATCCACCTTACCTGCTTGGCTGAATGTGGTGTGTGCAAGTGATTGGTGGTTCTCGGAGGAGCTGGAGCTATTTTTCATCTTTTGTTTCAAAAAAGTAGCATGAGTCAATGAATAATGCACACAGTTTTAAATCAACTTTGTGTGTCCAAAACAGCACTACAAAAACAAATGCATCACAAGAGAATATATGATTTTGTGGAAATCTTGTGATTAAAAACCATTACAAGGTCAAGGTTGTTTGATAATAAAAACATAATTTGTGAATGGTACTTTGAGACTTTTGAAGAGTCCCAGGTCCCTCGTGCCACGCACTGCTGTTCTTTGTCAGATTCTGTTTGCCACATGCATACACATGATCATGTGTTTATCTCAAATAGAAGCAGAAACATCAACAGCGCATCCTCTTGTTTTGTCTCATTCAGAACAATCTGACATTTGTGATCAGCCCACACTCTGCAGGTGCTTCATCTGCATGAGAATATCTTCAAACACACATCAAAGTCACCTTTTGGAGCAGTTGGCACAGGTACACACAGAGGCACACACATACGCACACATACGCGCGCGCACACACACACACACACACACACACAAACAGAGGTACACACAGAGGCACAGACACACACACACACACACGGAGACACACACAGGTTATGGATAAATATAAGTCTGTGATGGGACGCTAATGGATTCAGCACATTTGGATTTCAGCTCTAATTATACCTCTAGGACAGGGGCACAATCAAACATGCTTCATATTCATAGAACAATGTTCATAGAAGAATTCAGTGAAAACAGGGAAAGAAGTTCTACAACTAGAAAATAATTCATGTGACAAATTAGCTGAAGAGCATATTCTGTTCATCGTTTACAACTGCCAGTTGCACAAATATGGGTGATAAATAGAATTAATAATATACAACTAACAAAAAGTAAAGGTAGCATATTGCTTTTGTAAAACACATTTATTTTATGTTTGCTGGATATAAATTGTATATCAACAGTTTGTGTAACCCCTCATTTTTTCAGGAGTAGTACCTGGTATAATAAAAGTTACTTGTAAATGGAGTTCTATGAATCTTGGATGATCACTTGAGGATTACGCTAGAGGTCAGAAGGGATGAAATAGAAGGACATTAAACTGGTTAAAAAAAAAAAAACTGAAAATCTGTTGCTATAATATATTGTCATAATCATTTAAAATGTTTAAGAAACCTTATCTGTAGATTCTGAACAAGCATTTAGAGAGCCTATAGAGTTCCCATGAATATTTCCCATCACATACACTATGACTGTTGTCCCATTGCAGTATTTTCCTCTTCCTCCTCCTGCAGTGTGACAGTCTGATCCTGTGATATACAGCACCTCCTGGAAAACGTCCTTGATAAAGCACAACTGGGGGGTCTTCTCATCACTCGACCAGCCTTAGACTTCTCTATCTCTATGGTCTATCAGAGATTAAAAGACAGGGGGAGGAAAAACTATATTGCCAAGGCCGACACATAGATCACTGTCAAAGCTCTGGAAATGCATCTCGGCCTTCCACAAAGGACATTTTACCAGGAAATAGCCACCTCCCTCCTCTGCATCTCCCATCTCTGTTCCAGATGTCTTACCATAAACCTGGGCAGATATTGTCAGTCTTTAGGTGAGCCCATAAAATACTGGGAGAAGCAGACAGGAGCAGGAGAGAGGCGGTCCGTGCAGTAGCGGAGGGATTGTAGTTGGAGCTAAAAATGAAAAGCTAGCAGGCAGCCTTGGGTATCGTGAAGTCTTATCACTGGGTTACAGCTGTAGTCGCTCACACTGGCTCAGCTGACACACTTCGCTTTTGTGTGTGTGGGACAGGAGGGCTAAATCATTTCACTAAACAACACAGAGGAGGAGAGACAAAAGCATTAGAGAGGTGGTCATGTGGCCTTCCATTAGTTTGCGTGAGAATTATTATTTTTTACCAAACATGCGATCCACAATACACACTTCTCTAATACTTTACAAAGATGTGAATCTGGTCAACACCCCCAGTTCAGATGGGGTCGTGACTAACAGGTGGATTAGCCAATCACAGACACACATGGTCAGTATAAAAAAAAAATATATATAGCTGCTTATGAGGAAAAAATAAATTATAAAAAGACTGAAAAGCATTGTGGATTAACTCCTTCGTTTCACATGTGCCCTTTTTTGTTTTTGGTTCTGGTTCATGCCTAGAGAGGGAATGGTGATCCGACCGGTATCTGTCTGTATTAAAAAAAAAAATGCAAAGGCTGTATCTGAATGTCCACACTATTATTAGATCACTAAGTAGGGGTCACGTAGTTTTAATTTCTTTTTCCAGGACATGGCGCAAAGACTGCTGTAGCACTGCAGATTCAAGCACTTGGAACTGAGTTAAAAAAAAACAGCACGTTGAGCACTTTCAAAACACAGAGGAGCTTCAGAGGAGTGGTAGTAAGAACAGCAACTAATAACAAATTCAATAGAGCTTTGCACATTGCTGATTGGAGTAAACAAACCAAAAGACCTTCCAAAATACAGTTGGGAGTCCAGAAAATCAGGACAATCAACCAGAAATGCAAAATATCCCACTGGTAAACACACACTTTAAGAGCCACTTCAAATGTTCCCAAATGATTTCACTGTACTCAGTATTATACCACTTCGTTTGTCCTTTGTGGTCTCCATGAGGACAAGAATTCTGCTTTAATTTATAGCTTCTTATTTTAGATACACTGGAGCAAATGTCTGTTTTCCAAAATGGACAAATGTGTGCTATATTTGGCATCAGAAGGCTCCAGTAGATATATTTGAGTAGGGTGAGGAGTTGTGACAGGCCCAGCGTAAGTATGGCCTTAGTATGAGTTAACTGGGCTCTTGTGCATTCCAGGATGTCACCATAAACAGAGAGTTGGACAGTGGCTGTATACAGAGGAGATAGCAAAGTGCTGAGTGAGGCAGGATACACTCCAGAGCAAGGACGGGCCACACACACACTCTTGCTCATATGTCTATATTTAGAGTTATACACGCAACACAATCTGGAGCACAGCTTCAGTGGATAAACACTTAAATATAAAGTACTATATTCAAAATCTACAGAGCAGTTGTGAGTGATTTTTTAAGTTTTTAAGTTCACTTAGATTTCTAGCTTTGTTCCTTATTCATCAAACAAGAGACAATTACCTTTCAAACTGTATCAAATATGTAAATAATGTAGTAATAATCTAACATTACAATTTCAAAACTGCAAAAAAGAGGCAACAAATACAGCTTTGATGTACAAAAACTCACAACTGGAGATGGCATTGGCCAACATTAAGAAAAACCAGCAAATGGAGAACAGGAAAAACATGTTTGTAAGATGAAGGAGGCTATTGACGAGTCCATGAACTGTGAGATCAAACCCCGCTCTAATAAAACAATCTCACATAAAAGGATCAGGATTTTAACCACTTCATGGTAGTTTAAAAACTTGAATTTCACATATCTTATGAAAATTGACTCTAAAGTGGAGATATCTTCCAGAAAACTAAAACAGGGGCATAATGGAGAACACTTTTATATGTGCCCTAGAAAGATTTTACTTTGTCTAAAATTTGAAGTTTGTGGCATTTTTAGTTTTCGTGTAGCATCAGTTTAAAATCAGTTTCTGAGGCTGACTGACTCTGCATTTCAGAATTTTCAATGCAAGATGGCCAACCTTTGGATTGTTAGGGGTGTGGCCATAATAATATTTTTTTTGTTTGTCTTCACATGTTGAAATTGTCACTTGCAATAGCTCCACCCATTGCACTGTATATAGTTCAAATTAATTTTGTTCTATTCGAATAAAATGCTTTCTACTCCAGAGGCTCACATTTCTTTGAGTAAGTAGATAATGTGATACTTCCCCTCCTTTCATGAGTAAACTAAATGATGAACAAGAAGACCACAGTCATTACATTTGGTACTGTACTGCCTCAGCCAGAGTCTGTATCTGTTTGATTTACCCATCTGCATCAGGAGCACACAGAGAGCTGATGACTGCGCAGTGGTGTGCACGAGAACCCAGCGAGGCTCACTTAATAAAATGCCAGTTACAGTTGCCATGTAGTCACAGTTTGGGCGCGAGAGTAAATAAACCAGGAGCAGCACCCAAGGGACAACAAATGGTGGGAGACAACGGAGCGTGCATGCATACAAGAGTCACACAGACACGCACAATCGACCGCATGCATCATTTATGAGAGAGACGGGACATTATGTAACTGATGCAACAATACCTTCGCTGGGGCTCTGCTGTAGGACAGGAGAGGGGACCAGGCCTGACAGCTACAGTCGCCACGGAAACATTGGCACTGCTGCCTGACCTAGTATGCTGTCTGCACGCTCCAGTGTTAGTAGGTGACACAATTAGTCATAGAAGTACACAGGTACACAGTATACAGTTATGTTTGGCATAGTGACTTCTAGTAATATTAAATTGCATTTATCTTGGACCTTGGTTTATTTATCGTAGCATATTTTTATTACACTCCAAGTCACTTAATATTGCATTGTTCAGTTACTTGACATATGATGGTGTTGCCAATCTGTGCCAACAGTCTCTCTGACTACAACTTGGTATGGTGGATGAAATGTGTTGCTCAAGAACACCAGCAGAGAACATACTGTGCTGGAATAGGCTCTATTCACGCTTATGTCACAAACCAGGAAGACGTCCAGAGAAATGCAACTACAACTTCCGGTGTAGTTACCGACGCTGGGCTCGCCTACCGATGGTTGTAATTGTAGATTAGCCGAACATAATGGAATTCTACAATGACATGGAGATGAAGCTAATTTTTTTCTAGATTTTGTCAGACTTACAACCGTGAACAGAGCCCGCCGGAAGTTGTAATCGCATCTTTCCAAATGTAACGTGAATAGAGCCCCTCGAACCTCCAACCAACCAATTATGAGAGCCACTGCTACTAACCACTTTTTCCTTCATCAACTTCTTCTCAGACAGTTGCATTTTTGTTTAGCATAAATTCTAAGACAGTGGTATTTCTCACTGTTCCCTTTCTTTGACCACAGAGGAGAGACAAAAGCATTAGAGAGGCAGCCATATGGCCTTCCCTTAGTTTGCAAGGAGAATAATTTTTACCAAATATGTTGCCTGGGATCCACAATACACATTTTTCCAATACTTTAGTGGGGACTGCAGCCTGAGTTCAGATGGACGTGATTGACAGGTGGATTAGCGATCATCCTCAAGGGACACATGGTCCATATCAAAACAAATGTGGCTGCTTATGAGGAAGAAAAGTAATGAAAAAGACTCAAAAACATTGTGGATACCGTGATACCATTCTGGATATGCCAGGCAACCAAATGTGTTTAAGATGTGAACTTGTTCAGTAAAACTGATCTTTTCCTTTTTCAGGAGATGGTGCAAAGGCTGCTGTTGCAATGTGGATTCAAGCATTTGCAAATGAGCTAAAACACTGACTGAAAAAGGCGATTAGCATCATTATCAACTTCTTATCAGACAGTTGCACTTTGGTTTAGCATAAGTTCTAAGGTAGTGGTCTTCCACACTGTTCCCTATATTTGGGAAAATATCTTAGGAGTTCTTCCAATGATAGATGGGTAAATCAGTGACTCCCCCTGCAGGCACTGGACTAAAGAAACACCTGCAGGGCCTTCAGTGGCTGTAAGGCCCGTGCAAGTCAATGTGGGTATGAGTTTGAGTTTGACAGTTGTCTTTGCCAATCATATTTCATTGAGTTATGGACGGGATCATATCACAACATCTTCCGGGCCTTCATGAATACCCCTGTGATAGCAAATATAAGCAAGACCACAGTGTCAAAAAACGCTCTGGACGCCTCTATTTGGACACGTTCGTATTTTTATTCAGACGCCCCCAACACGAGTCATGGATGCCATGACAAAATGAGAGAAAAATACTTCCAGGGCGTCCACTGCGGTCGGCAAGTGCCTTGTTTTCCCGTTCAAGAGAATGACTTTAGTGTATTTATTACATAAAACACATCAGCGGAGGCCGGGCTGGCCGCAGGCTCTGAGCTCCGGGCCGTGTCATGATGATAGCCAGTAATTGCTCCTAGTGAAGGCCCAGGGTCCAGGTCCACAGTTCACCACTGAAGTTTACATAATGTGACCAAAGTTTAAAAATTATCAGAATGTTTTTATGTTTATTTTCAAGAGATAGAATTGCAACAAAACAAGACTTTTCAAAACATTTTCTCAGATTCAATTCCAAATTGAGAGCTTATGTAACAGACTGGTGCCATGGGACTTGTAGCGACTGCAGCAAATATCCAGAAGCATTAATTGGTGGCGACAAACTAAACTTGTAGCTTTTGTGCGGATGTCTGGGAATTCCACTGTGTTGGAACAAGCGAATGGACCTACCAGCAAAGACAAAAGACTCCTTGGGGACCTCGGCTAACTAAATAATGAGTCTAGAGATGATTCCAACGCGCAATTAGTAAAACCATGTACTTGTAGCGGCCCCAAAGTCAGTGTCTGAACCACAGCCAGTGGAAACAAGGTCCTTTTTTTGAGCTGAACTAAATGATCTGGATGTGTTTATTTTGTTGCCAAATAACAAGCTTGTACAGACCACACATTGTTTCAGATGGATAACCAAAGCAGCCACGGTTTAAACAGCACAGCGCGAGGCAGCAGGCAGCAGACCACAGCACAGGCGCACACAGAGGAGGTTAATTGGGAGCAGAGACATCCCATTTCCTCTGCAGTCAAACAAGGATTCACATTTCAGCATATGGAAGACAATTGTTCTGTCATATTGGCGAGACTTTTCTGCATTATGATAGCTGGAGGACAGTTTATTTTTCATAGACTCAGATTTAAACTTAGACAAACTTTATTGGTCCTCAAGAGAATTATTTGGATGCAGTAGCTCACTCATCACAATATTTTACAAAAAAGAGCAAAAATATAAATGAAACCAGAGACCAGTATTAAATAAGGCGTAATTACATAAATGTATATCAAGTAAAAATAAAACTATAGAAATGTAGTAACCTAAATATATCTCTCAGCTATATACGAGAGGTCGTAAGGAGAAAACAGTGCGAAGATGAAATAGTGACAAAGGGTTATCTATTGCATTGTTTCTCAAAGACTGGGTCGTGACCCTCAGGTGGGTCACAAGAGATTTTTTTTGGGTCGCCTTGTCACGATCTGCATGTACTGTAATACACAGTTGTATACATGAATCTGTGACCTTATTGTCATTCTGGATAAGTATTTCGTCTGAATATCCTGTCCTCAGTAGGGCGAGTATTTCTATGTTTATTTCTTTCACTACTACATATATGTGAGAGTTGGGATTTTCTGTACTCTCAAAAATGAAAACAAAGCACAGAAGCAGACTGAATGCAGAGCCTGACATGCATGTTTTTGCTATTGTATTGACTATGTTGTTCTAATATTGCCGGTTCATTTGAATGTTGAAAAGGAAAAGAAATGGGCTACATTTAATGTCCAAATAGGCAACTTATGGATGCTTTTATTGCTGCTTCAATTACTGTTTTTCATTGTTTAAAACTTGAGTAATACTAATTGTTCAGAGAGACACGAACACTCAGTCAACAATAAAATATCTTCATTAATGTTCAATAATGGTCAAATCCACCTTTATTTTGTGATTTACGAATAATGTCTATTGACTTGGGTTGCAAAGGTTTGTGACTTCTAAAATATGGGCCCCCAGAAAAAAAAAGTTTGGGAGACACTGATCTATTACATAAGGGGGAGTTGCTGTACAGTTGTATGGAGTATGGTATGAATGTAGTCCTGTATCTGTCTCTGAGCAGAGCTGTACGAGCCTGTTTTCATATTAAAATGAGTTATCTCTATGCTTGTTTTGGCATTGGATTACGTCTGTTATTTTTGATATAGAACATAAGTATATAATACAATTTTCTTAATCAAAAACATACCTTCATCGTTTCCGTCATATTGAACTAATCTTGTAGTGCATGATGTCATCTGATGGAAATTCAGGAAGTGCTCCTCTGTGTTATTCAAGTCCATAAATCTTCCTCAATTAGCTCAGCCCGCAAGATGCTGCGCAGCTAACAAACTTAAACACTGTTAGGAAATGTTTTCAGACTTTTTAAACAGCTTACCTTGCAACTTCTGCCAGTTACTGTGGAGTTTTGTGTGACTGGCAGGCGACAGGTCTTTCAGCAGAAAAGTTACATAGAAACTGAAAGGAAGTTTGCCTTGTTTTCCATGCAAAAAACTTTAACTTAAACAATGTGCAAGGCTAAGGAGTCCATATAGTTTATTTCTATATCTTATTTTTACTTGTACACATACATTTCTATAATTATGCCTTATTTGGTAGCAGTTTCTTGCTATTTTTGCTAGTTATTTTGAATTTATTATTACCATTTATATTTTTGCTCTTTGTTATTATAATATACTGTGATGTATAGAGGCTTTGCGCCGTCACGTGACCCCTATAACACCGGGCACACTATGCCATTGACTTCAGTAGCATCGGAGAAACATTGGCAGGTTTTGTTGTGTATTTGGTTCTAGACACTCTGAAAGGGATAAAATGATTCGTTTCTTCACTGTTCCTCTGATAATTACTCATCAGGGAGCTCAAACAAGGGAATTATCGAAAAAAAGATGGGAATTATGGCTAGAGAACAAAAATCGCAAAGAGATTTCCAATGGTACCGTCAAGACACACTGCTTTCATCGAGGTATTTGCTATTTAATATAGTATAGCTTATTGAATGAGAGAAGCACATTTACTGAAATAAAATTTAAAAAGAAAACATTTGCAGTGTGAGTGGCAGTAGAAACTGTATCTTCCAACGCACATATAAAAATGTCACTCTTCATAGGACCGATATTTTCTTTATGGCCTTGCTTATCCACAACTATGTCTTCTAGAATTAATCGCTTTTTGGAAGTGGATCTTTCTAACGTTCGTGAGAATCTTTCATGGCCGATTCTTTCGAGGTTCGGCTCACAGACTCTTCGACTCGTACGTCATGTTGATCATAGGAGGGTGGGTTCGTTGAATCATAAACTAATGCGGGTTTCCTGGATAAATTAATGAAAATTGAATTCAGTAAATGCGCTTCTTTCATTAAATAAGCTATGAAACCATTAAATAACAAATACCTTGATGAAACTTCGAGTGTCTCTTCGCGGTTTATTTTTGCTAGCCATAATCCATGTCTTTTTTTCGATAATTCCCTTGTTTGAGCTCCCTGATGAGTAATTATCAGAGGAACAGTGAAGAAATTAATCGTTTTATGCCTTTCAGAGCATCTAGAACAACCAAATACACAACAAAACCTGCCAATGTTTCTCCGATGCTACTGAAGTCAATGGCATAGTGTGCCCGGTGTCATGGCGGCGTAGGTACCGTTGCTATAGGGGTCACGTGATGGTGCAAAGCCTCTATACGGTAATTTTCCCTGTAGATCAATAAAGTTTGTCTAAGTCTAAGTCTAGTTTACAGTTTGGATTCCCATTGGCCCCATTTAAATTGATGTTTGAGGTGGTGCTACTCTGATGTATTTCAATATTTTTTCTTGGGGTTTTCATTCAAAATTAGTGCTCACTGAGTTTTAATTTTCGATACCAGTCACAAGTATGCCCATTCTTGTTTACTATTTGACTTTCGCGATTTCCGATGCTCTGAATGCGGTTTGAATTCATCCCCCATCTACATTTCATATATGTTGTTACAAAAGTACACTGTGTGGCTTATTAGCAGGCTTGTTTGTTGAGGCCTAACTCTATATCAGAGAAAAAGGTCAATTTTCATACTATGATTATTCATGGTTACAAAAGTAGTCCACGTTTTAGATTGGGGAACTGCTGCACCACTTCATAAATGTTATTGTGATAAAGCATTTGTAAATGTATTTATGAACCTGTCTTCTGTTATAATCAAATTAAAGATGTTTATTAAGGGCTTGAATACAACCCATTAATCACTTGGTTTGTTGGTAATAGTATGAAAAGCAGCTTATTAATGCTCACATTTGTTTTGTTGTTAGCTTATGGCTAATTAACAGTAAAAGAAATGACAAACACTTTATTGAGGAACCTTATTTTAAAGCGTTCCCAAAATATTTTAGTAAAATCTCTTGCTCATCGTTTGTTTGTGCTATTTTCTGATATTCCCTGAATTGTCATTTCTAAGTGTAACTAACACAATCTTTGCTAATTAATACAAATAATAAATAAATAAATAAGAGAGAGATTTCAACTGTTACGGGCCCCGGCCCTGTGATATTTGTTTAAAGTACTCCCGTTCTTCTTTAATTGCTTTTGTCTGCGCATGATGCTCCCGGTCCGCGAGCCCTGGACCCGGATGCGCGGGAGTACCCGACGTGGGACGGAGGCTGGCATCGCAGCGCGTCAGCGATTGGCCGTTCATCCCTGCGCTTCCACCAATCCGCGGATGACACCTGTGATAGCGGGGGATTGAAAAGGGACCATCTTCCGCCTGCTCGAGGCGGCTGGATCACTGCGGCCAGCTCGCCACTTTTGTTTGATGTTGGGTTGTCTCTTTGTGTTATATTGCCGGCTATTGCCTCGTTTAGTTCGTGAGACACCTTTGTTTTTTGTTCGCAGTACATCTTGAGTAGATTTGGTACCTTGTATCTAGTTAGGGCTCTTTAGTTTATTAGATTATTTTGTTTAACTCCTATTTATTTTTTCACCTTAATTGCCTGTTTTTTGTTTGTCTTCCCTTACACTGTAAATAATAAATGCACAATTTTTAGTTAAACCTTTAACATCCTGGTTTTCTTGTTACTTCCCTTTCTCCCCTAGCAAAGGGGACGTAACAAACATAAACAGAACAGTTTGTTTGTACATTATAGTTAAATACGGGCAAATATCTCCAGTAACTTAATTCATTTGTACCAGTACTCTCATTGGCCCCACCCCTCCTCCAAGTCAAATAAATATCTGTTAATGTAGATGCTCCATTAATTGACCCCTAAAAAAAGTATTTTTTTTTAAATTCATAAAAGAAAATCTCTGTCGTGGATAAATTACAGAGAGCTTATTTGTAATGGGAGAAATCTGACAATGAAATCTTATTTAGAGGTGACTTAATAAAGGCTAATAAAGGGTGCAAAATCTGTTTCCATAATCATTATTATGTGCTCTACCTAAAATTTGAGGTATTAAAGTATTCAAAAATGTAATTAGTTCATGTTCTGTTTGATGCTCATTGTTCTGCCAGGGGAAAGCTGAGCACGGACGGTCTGTGTGGTGGGAGCATGGGGAGACATGTGGTCTCATATAACCAAAAGAGTTTGAATAGTGTCAGTGAGAGATCACAATATTACTCAAACATGCACCAATAATTAAGATTAAGCCCTTACAATCACATCTGAATAAGTGTCCTGTATTTCCCTGAAGTGGAGCAGGTCCAGAACAGACACATGTTCCTCCACACGTGTGTATTAGTGCTGTTACTTTTGCTCATTCATAAACACACACATGTTCTAACTCCACTGCTCTGTTCTCCATTTGACACAAACTAGCCCTGAAACTAGATCACTGTTTGATTAAATGATGGCCTGTATCTTGTAATCTCATTATTACAAGCGCAAAATTACAAACAATAACATGTCGATTCATTTTTAGACAATTGTGCTAAAAGTCAGCGCTGTTGATGTCGTCTCTTGCTGCACATGCGCACTTTCCGTACCCAAGTTAATGGAAAGTTCAGAACCGCCATTACTGCAGTCTGCTCCGTGGCCGGTAGAGTGTGGTAAAGGAAACCATGACTAAAAGAATGTTTCAAAAAGACAAAAGTGAAGATAAAATGGGGAAACTACTATATTATGCATTTTGATACGCAACGATTTTAGATTTTATTGGGCGACCACTTATTGCCTCGACTGTCCAGACCGCACGCCACTGATTTAACATATTATAAAACTGAGAGGTATGTGTCCTTATTATATACTATACCAACCACAAATCCTATAGAACAAAATATATGTTGCCGCTACAGGTGTTACAGTCTTGAGAGCTTTCGACTGTACAAAAAATAGACTGGAATGAATGGAAAATACTTGTGCTTTGATGGCTACAGCTGCTAGTGTCTGTTTGATTTCACAAGTTAAAAAACAGGGGCTTGCTTCCTAAGGCTATCATCTTTTGTGCATCACCCAAAATAATAGCAGGCTTTAAGACAGTTGGATACATTTGCTGAACTTTTCAACTGTAACATCTGTCTTGGTGCATGGTTTGTGCATACCAGGGGTCTTCAGTAGAGATGAGTTGGTGGGGAAATAGCACTAAAAGCTCCGGACTAGCCGAGGTCATAGGAGGGGTTATCTGAGTAATGTTTTGAGGATGTCAGGCTCAGGCCAAACCCAGAGTCGCGACCCCAAACATTTTTACTGCCGTGCAAAACAAGCAAATGCCGTCACATGCACCCTCAGCTGCTTGTTCGAAGACATGGAGAAAACCGTCAGCACATATCTGGGTTACAAGAAAATCATTGTTTAGAAGTGCATAAGGAAATTGAAAAGGTCCTATATTGCAAAAGTGAATATTGTGAGCTTTTAATCATTAGAATGCAGTTAGCTCCCTAAAAAGTTGTGTTTTGTTTCATTTGTGTTTTAGTAATCCTGCATTATTAGTCTGTCTACATCTCCAAAGATCAAAATGCTCCATTCCACCTTGTGATGCCATGAAGCGGTACCTTATACCTTTTTTTTTTTTCTTTCTTTCTTTTTTTCAGTAAATATTGGCAATTCAAGTGCTTAAATTATCCAAATGATTCTAGTGAAGGTTTATGGAGTTAAAAAAAAAACTGGAGCACATACTGTATTACCACAAGGCATCACAAGGTGGAACAGAGTGTAACGTGTAAATGAAACAAAACAACTCCAAGTATGCTTGTGATGAGGAAAAAAACATGATAACAGATCAGAAAATAGCCTAATATGTGTCCTTTAAGGTGAAGTGGAGTTACATATTGACATTTTGTAGTAGTGTAACCTGATTTGTATGTTCTTAAAAGTATTTGTACAACTGAGGCATTTCAGCTGCCATCCGGAAGAAATTTTCAATCTGAAGGTACTGATCTGAGGCACTAGATTAGAATTTATACGGCCCTGAGGTGGATTGGTCCAATCTATGGGAGAAGTTCTTGATTAGCATTTGGCGTGCTTGATCTCCGACACGGTTTGAGGATACTGCTGTAAACACAAGGTAAATTGGTCACATTTGTATATAGCGCATTTCCATCTTCAAGGCAGTCAAAACTCTTTAAATCAACTAACCACTCACCCATTCACGCACATTCATACCCCAATGAACGCAGACAACGAAGATAAGGTGGGTTAAGTGTCTTGCCCAAGAACACCACGGCGGCATTCATCTGTGAGAGCTGGAATCATACCGCCAAATTGCATTGTATCCCTCCATTTGTTTCCAAAGCTTAAAATCTGCACTTCAAATACGCGATTGGTGGCTTTAAGATGAAAGTGGATGACCGATAGTTACCCAGATTGGAGTGCCTTCTTTGTTGATACAGCTTTTATGCAGTGGTTATTTTGTTTTAATTACTGCTTCACCGAAGAATTAATTCAATGGTGAAAAAAGTTAAGACTGTAAAAAAAAAAAACTTCAATCAGAGCAAGTTTAATTTTGTTGTGTTCCAATTTTTACTTTGACTAAGTGAAATCTCCATAGAAATTAAGTGTTGCCACTTCCCGTGTAAACAACAAAGTTAGTCTTCTCTCAGTCTCTGAACCTGAAAATCTCAGTTTAATAGATTTGCAATTTGGAGTAGAAAGAAAAGGCACTTTGTCAGTAAACACAGCAAGTAATGGCACTGTAGTATAAAAGACGCATAAAAAGGAGTTATTTATTTTTGAATAACTTCCAAAGATCGGAAATACTTAATAGTTTTCATCTAGCCATGACATCTCAAAAAACTCTAGACTGAGTTCAGACCGGGACAACTCTTCAAAGAACCACAAAGTCAGCACAAGTTGTATTTATCACTATCAGCTTGTCACAATAAATCAGACGTACAAACCCTCCACGTATTAGACTAAGGAACTTCAGTCCACTAAACTTTCCTACATTTGGCATTAGAGTTCAATGTAATTTCATGGTCTCAAAGCCACGGTCCAGCTGCAGCATTGAAAACCACTCTAAATGACAAAGTGTGCGGTCTGGTCAAGTATGTTTATGCATTGCTTATTTATGGCAGCGCGTTAAACAGGGTGAGCTTCAAGACGAGTCTGTAAGTCCCCAGAGGCCAAGAGGAAACACGTGGGGCCAGTGGAAAATCGCAGGCTGTAAATCTGAATCAGTCTTTAGGTCAGCAAAAGTTAACGGCGTGTTATTGTTTACTTTTTAACTGGTGTGATTTATGTGCCAGTCTCTATAGTCATCATCTTAAGTGCCATGTTCACCAGCCCTGCACTTGGTTCTAACTGGTTTATTAGATTTGCCAGAATCAGGGACTTTTTAATATCAGCTGGACAGTAATGGGGAACATACTTTCAGAATGTATTTAGTTACAGAATATTGAATACCTGCATTTAGTTGTTTTCATTTTGAAAATTATCTTGTGAGATGTTCTTTCCATGTGTGTACATTTGGACTGGACAAAAAATGTAAATGCTACAGAGTTACACCTTCTTGAGAGCAGTAGTTGCAAAACACCACTCTATAATGACAACAAACGTATTAAATTGAATACTTAAAAAAAAAAAGTTAAGCCAGTTGAGAAATGGATTGGACAGTTCAAATCTTTCAAAATCTTGTCTTGTCTCCTTGTCGTGAACCCAATCTTGTGTCTTGTTCTACCTATATATACGGTACAGGTATTCAGTTACTGCCAAACACTGCAGCTGGCTCAGGGTTCGAGGCTAAGCTCAGGTCACTGATCGGTCAGTGTGCCGACTGGGGGTGTTCTCAGGTCACCATGGAGTGTCATGCACATTGATTTGCTGTGGGCTGTATCCACACAGTACAGACCCTACGAAAATGGAAACCAAGTAAAACTAAGTAGAGTTGAGTCGAGTATAGGATTGGTGGGAATGGGACTTTTGGGAGCATTTAACTGTCAAACAATGTTGACACTGAGTTGATCAAACTTAGTATTTTCATACCATGTAAAAAGACTATACAAATAGGTTTGGTGCCTTAGTAAACATGAATCCAGTCCATGTTAAGCCATGTTGTGACAGAAATAGCTTTTGTTGGCTTAAATTTGCCTAGTCATCCCCAACCCTTATGTGAAAACAGTGGGAGAGATGTATAAATGATGAAACCGTATGAAGTATATGGTTAAATCAAGCCCAAGCTGGGTGAACAGGTTCCCTTAAGTGTCAAGAAAGGCAGCTATGAATAAAATATTTGCTATTATAAAAAGAACTACTGACATTTGCATGCTTGAATCTGGAAATCTTGAATGTGTGGAAAGATGTAAGTCTTGCAAATTGTCTAGTCTTTTGAATATGGCAAAATTCAACCATTTAATCGATTTAGCCTTGTACTGAAACCAAAAGAGACCAGATTCAAATGAATAGGACAATTAAAGTCAGGAAACAAAAGACTAGACCTATAATTGCTATAGGAAATTAACTTAAATGCTATAACCAGTACATCCAGAGCCATTGATTCATTGCATTCAGAGCTAATTCAATGCTAGTACAGTCCAGTAGGTCAATATAAAGCAAGCAAAGATTGTTATTGTTACCCAGTACATGATGTTGTTAGCAGAAAAAAGACTAGCTGCTGTGTAAAAACGAGAGATACTTCTTTGACCTCGACTGTCTCTGGCATCTGCTGTAGCCCCTGGGTTTAGAGACTGGTCTGTGTTTGAATAAATGAACTTAACGTGCATTTGATATGATTAACCCTACAGAGAAACTAGGACACAGTTTGAAAATAAAGTACATTTGCTGGTGTGGGGGTCATTAACTGGAAAATATGAATTTAATTATAGGGAGAGTGTATTGTCAGAGGCAGGGCTGCTGTTTGTGGCATCATTAGTCAGCAGTATTCTTAGATAATATGAAGAAAACAACTCTGCTAGTGTTGATTTGCTAAAAATAATAGTTGATGTTTTAAATATCCACTTCAGTCTTTTTATTCTAATATTAATGTATGACAGTCCAATAACATCTAAGCAACCACATTTCTTTAAATGAAATTCCAGTAATATTATAATAAGTACTCTATTTATAGCCTTGACAAAGCACACAACGCTTGATAAGAATGAGTCAGGCTTAGTTTGACACAGTATAACTACTTAAACGATGCACTGTGTAACATGTCTGGGGGACGGTACAAAAACTGCTTCTCTCCAAGGAGATACTGCCTGAAAGGTTTACACAGTATGGCATGTCTCTTATTTATTTTAAGAGAGACAGCAGCAAGTTACATGTCAGGTCTGTGGAGATGCGAGCTCACTCACAGTGTGAATGCAAGTTTTTAGGTCAATAAAAAAACATGTTATTGTGTGAATGCAAGATGAAAAGTTTAACGCCACACTGGGACATTCCAAATAAAACAATAACATCTTCATGGAGACAAGCATTTAGCAACCCTCCAACAGAAAAGTTACACAGTGTACCTTTAATTGAGGAGACAGGAGTATACTATGCTTGAATCATTCTTAATAAAACCATTTGTTCTTTATGAATCAAGTCTTTTTCACGCTATATAAAGGCTAATTAAGGTGCAGATACAAAATGTTGCTGAAATTTACAATAATGTAGCTCGTATTCAAATTATTCTAACACACACACAAAAGACTAAGACAATGTTAAGTCAGTTTTTTTTAAAGTTAAATCACTTCATTTAAAAATAAATTATTGATGAAAATTAAATCTACTAAAAAAGTTCTTTAAAGGCTCTTATGGTTTATATTTTTATGGTATTATAGTACAGACTGGCTGTGATAGCCTGTTGAACTAGAAAGGCTTCATCCAGCACAGGTGTTGTGAGGGTTTTGGAGTTGCCGTGTCAACAGCACATAGAGGGCTTGTGCTCATTTGTTCATTTGTCTCTGATGCTTTTGCCAAGGACCTTCGAAAATAACCCCAACCCAGAGCCTGCGAGAGCTGCTTTTCAGACGCAAATTAAAATGCTTATTCGACCATGCATAGGAAGAAACTCACACTGCACAACGAAAAAATCATGTTATTGGAGTATGAAAAACATTCAGCAAGGCTAATCAGGGTTTATTTATGCCACGTAGGAGGCTGTCTGCGCACCAAGGCTAGACTAAGAAGTGTTGAGACATTGCTCCTAACTGTGCAATCTTAACTACAAGTGTTTGATTGTGTGGACCTTGAGACAATGGCCCTGCTGCACAATAACAAAGAACATGAAAGTGTTCTTTGTATAAGTTAAGTGGAGGCACTGCTCTGTTTGAAAGAACTCACGTGTGCAGTTAAACATGTCCCAATAACAACAAGCTATAAAGACAAGATAGCTAGTATTAGCCAACTGCACTTTTTCAGTTATTCACACTCGTCATTTTTGTTAAAAATCAATCTTAAAAGGTGCACAGTAGGGGTGTAACAATACATATATTTGTGCCGAACCGCTTTGGTACAGGACTTCGGTGCAGGGCTGTGTGTGTTTACATTCTACATGCCACTACATATGCAGCTATACGGAAGGCTCAGCTCGTTAATATTCACGAAGGAACTTGTCAGTGACTGGGGGTGGCAGTGTTTCCGGCAGCGCTTTATAGTTAGGGTGGCCGCCTTGACAACAATTGTTCCCCACCTTGACTGTGTCCCTCTGAACCACGTTAATCCTTGCAAAACTACGGTCATCGCACCCCAGTCCTCACTCTCACCACTCGCCGGCACGGAACCCCAACCCAAACAACAAGCAAATGGGGTTGCATTTTGTTCCCATACTGTACCGAAAATGAACCATGATCTCAAAACCGAGCTATGTACTGAACCATGATTTTTGTGTATCGCTACACCCTTAGTGCATAGTGTAACTTTTCTGTTGGAGCGTCCGTCAAATGCTTTTCTCCATGGAGATGTTATTGCTTTGCCTGGAATGTTTCACAGTGTGGTATTAAACCTTTCTATCTTCATGGAAGCCAAACCACTTACTCGTCAGGCCTGTGGAAAGTCAGTCAGAATGTTTGTTTTTCTAGGTATTTATGAGGAGAAAACCACCTGTGATTGAATAAATATAAGGTAGAGCTGTTTAATGTCATACTGTGGAACATTCCAGGCAGAGCAATGACATATCCATAGAAACAAGCAGGCGAACAAAAAGTTACACAGTGCATCTTTAAAACCGGAAAGCTTAAACTGGTAACGGGATATTTTATCATTAATTTTGTCTTGGTTTTTAGACTAAAAATTAAAACTAAAAGCTCATCGATTCTTTTACTGCTTGTTGGCCATTTTGTAATTACACAACACAATAAATGGAAATAGCTATGACATAAAAATAGCAATTTCTTTTTTCTCAAGGATAGCACTCATCACTGTGTCTGCCCTAAAACACAAGACTGCCTTTCTTTCAGCTGAATGCACTTGACACACACTTAAAGTATTTTGAGGCATACCTTTGCTACGTGAAATTTTCTTCTCAAGTCCTTTTCTTTCTCTTTATCCTAGGTGAAATATTCTCCAATGCTTTTCATTTTTCTGTCTTGATCTCTTTATCCCACCATCCGTCCCTACCTGTCATCCGTCTCTCTCTTGTCCTTGGGTTCTGGGTCAGATAGGCATCCGATTTGAAGGCATAATGCTGACTGGGTGGTTGTTGGGAGCAATGTACCTGCTATCTGACACTTTGTAGTTGAAAAGGGTGACAAAGATGTAGAGATGGACCTGCACTCAGCAAACTTAAAAGCACACGGGACAGTGCAAGGTGGCTGTGTCCTTTCAGTAATTGGGGTTATAGTTTCCTGGAACATGATATGGTGAACCTGGAGTGTGTTGTAAGATCTTTGTCATCATGAATACAGTGGATGGAGTTCAGCAGAGTTCACAGATCTCAGAGTAGTTAGCATGTCTAGTTAGTAGGGATGTATCGGAACATGTATTCGTGCCATGCCATGTACGGGACGTTCCGTTCGGGGCAGGGCTGTGTGTGAGTGATTTTGCGCAATTTGTGTGTGTTTACATTCCACCACTACATGTACAGCTACATGCAAGACTTGGCTCTTTAATATTCATGACAGAACTTGTCCATGATTGGGGTGGCAGTGTTTCCTGCAGTGCTTTATATTTAGGGCGACCACCTTGACAACAATTGCCCCATGCCTTGACTACATCCCTCCAAACCACCCGTTTGTATAATGTTAAAACTAATTGTTGATTTAATAAACACACAAATAAACAACAAGCAAATAGTTTTGCATTTTGTTCCCACACTGTACCAAAAATGAACCGAACTATGACCTCAAAACCAAGGTATGCACTGAACCGTGATTTTTGTGTACAGTTACACCCCTACTAGTTGGGTTGAAGTTTTGATTATGCTTCTGGAGAGACATTTTCAGAATCTATGCAATATATTTCTGTTTTGTTTTAGAATATGCAAATTATATTCTTAACTATAGTAACAATAAACAATCAACCACTCATTCACTAGCCTGATTCATCAGCTGGTTTCACTTCATAGAAATCGTCTGACCTCGCAGTGTTAGAATTCGTTTGTTTGATGGCAGGCAGGTACTTTTTATCATTTAACCAATCGCCGCTATGTGGTCGTGAGGTATGTAATGTGCCACTAACGGGGCTAACTGGTATATTAAACATTTCCCAAACCCCGTAGGAAGAAGGGCAATAACATCTTTCCCCTTGATAAAATTCACCAAACATACTCTTTATTCCGGCTTTAAATCCTTGACCTCAGGAATTGTTGACAACACTGAATATATGGCTCTTTGCTGTTTGGCTGGTGCCCGAACTCACATGGCTTTTGCAAACTGTCTAGTGTATTTTGATTCCTGACCTAGATGCTGGAGAGAATGAGAGAGAATGAGAGAGATGAAATTGAGCAGAGGCACTAGGTGGCACCAACCTGTCTACTCATTCACTACATAGGCCCACACTATTTAGCGGACCATGTAGTGCACTCACTCACAAAGGGATTCGGACACACAGCCCACTACTTTCGGGTCACATGACACTGGCGTCTGGGTGAAAAAACGTCTGTTAAACTCCAATAAAACTTGCTTTCTGTCAGAAATAAGGATCAAATCAGATTAACACTAGCACCTTTACACCATAACAGTTTATTTAAGAGCGTTTTCTTCATAATCAGAATGATTAAAAACCTGTCTCTGTCTGCTGGTGTTTTTCCGACTCTTGCAATGCATTGTGGTCGATAATGACCAGTATAGTGACCATCAATGCCCAATATTTTTCAAGGTGCATTGTGGGAAATTTTGAGTGCACTGCTTTTTCACCTGCTGGTCATGCAGACGCCCCTAACAGTTAAACTTTCACAGATCAATCTCATGCCAGTCTTACATTTTCAAAAACAAGACCAACTGGGACGAAGTTTTAAAAATTCAATATAAAAGCAGTAACAGACACATGGCTTTGTAAAAAAAAAAAAAAGACTTGTGAAAAGAGCATCTGAGCAGGCGTTTTAACACTGCTTATGTAACTGTACACGGCGTGCTCTCATGGTCAAATATAGCCTTGACGTGTGAGAATCAGCGCTCCTCTTCACACATGAGCTGTGAGGGAAGTGAGGTGCGCTTGTGGAACACGCACAGGAGCATGACACGCTGCTTTACATGGAACACAGGCTAATGCTAATGCTAACTCATGCAACCGCTGTATACCCCAGATACTTGCACCGTCATCAAGTCTGCACACTGATTAAAGGTTAAACTATGGAGCTCTATGCACTAACATTTCTGATGGATGGTACGCAACTTGCTTGTTTTCATCAAAATGTTACTGCTTCGTATAGATCAGGGATTTCAAACTCAAATTCACAGAGGGACAAATTTAAAAACTGGAAAGTCATGAGACAGATTAAATATTTATTGAAAAACTGTAACAACATCTGCATGTTTTCTCTTCTTTCGAGATATGTAATGTTAAATCTTTTCTTATTAAAATAAATGTTTCAAAATAGTTTTGCTTAAACATTTAATCCACACCAAGCATAATATAAAATAATTTTAAAAGATTAAATAAATAATCTGTAGCCGGCAGACCAGCTCCAATACATATTTAATATGATCTCGTGGGTCAAATATAATTAACAGGCCAAATTTGGCCTCTGGGCCTGAGTTTGACATGTCTATTCTAGATGGTATTAATATACAAATGAATATATCTAGACTTTTTTTTTTTTTTTTAAATCCAGATGTTTCTATGTGTATGAGTAAAATTGCCTCTCCACTGATCAGACCAGTAAGGTCCTATTATTCTATTTTCTGATCTATGTTATAATGTTGTTTCCTCATCACAAACATACCTGGAGTTTTGTCTCATTCACACATGATTAAAATACAGAAGCCCTGCATATTTAGGTTCTCAAACAGAAAACACTCTCTTTCACCTTGCCATGTCATTTAGTAATATAGGAAGTGCTCCACTGGATTTTTAAACTCGTTACGCCTTCACTAGAATCATCTGGATATTTTCAGCCCTGGAATTGCCAATTTCTAGTAGATTTTAATTTGAAAACTACAGCTTCATGGCATCAAAAGCATTCTGATCTTGGGAGATGTAGACAGATTAATAATAAAGGATTACTCAGACACGAATGAATGAAGCAAAACACACTCTGGGTATGTTTTTGAGGAGGTAACAACATTATAACAAGGTTTAAAGCCCACAAGAGTAAATTTTGCCTAATATAGGACCTTTACAGAATAGATTTATGAGATTATCCAGACAGTCTATGCAATGTAATATGTATGTGTTCTGTTCTAGACGGAAGTTATTTACAACATTTGAAAATCAAATCTGAAAGGTAATGACAACCAAAACAATGTGTTCTATAACACTGAGATATTGCACCAAAAAATAAATCCAATGAGTCATCATGAGAAAAGTTGAGTTTTTCAAATCAATTAGAAAAAACAATGAAAATCCTTAACCAATTTTGCTTGTATATACCGCTCTTATTGGTTAACCTCGCAGTGACCTCTTACTAATCCTTTATTTTCCCGCAATAGAACAGACTGCCCTACTTCCCGTTACATTTTAGCCGCACCTCATTAGCAGCAAGACAGTACAACGTTATAATGAGACGACTTATAATTAACAATTACTCGGAAGCGCAGACTGGAGGATTACACCCGCAAACGCCGCACGCCGTTGTTACGAAACTGCACGAAACAGACAGGCCCATTCGCCCTTATTTCACTTAATTATTGAAATCATTGCCGGATCACACAGAGAATCCATCTGTGCACATTCTAGCAGGTATAAACACTCCGAGAGGGAAAAAAACAGTACCATAAACCCCCTCGCTTTCTCATCACTGACAATAGCCATTTCCCATTTTAATAACAGCTTCCTAAATGGATCATGCAAATACAGCAATGAATTAGCGGACGGGAGGGTGATGTGCGATCCATCTGTGGCTGTGCGTGTCCCTGATACCCAGAGCCTAATTGACGATCACTGTCATTGGTACTGCATTTCAAAAAGGGCCGCCGCGTTGGCCCCTCTCGCATAAATTAAGACGCCTGCTGTTGACTAATTGCGCTGATTAGCATTAGCTTGGTGGCAACTAAATCACAAGGAAATCTATTCGGACACAAGAGGCAATAGTGAAATGTCAGACAGTCTGGGTTTAAGCAGGTCATGTCAAAATGTTTTTAGTCAACGTGTTTGTTTGTCTTTTAGATTGTAGTAGACGACTTGGGGTTAAACCTTGTTACTTAGGGCCATCTTATAAAGGCTGCCCTGATTAAGATGGAAAATAAACATAATACTTAAAATGTAAGTATTATGTTTATTTTCCATCTTTCCACATCACGTGAAATGAACTGTTTGTTTTTCTCCGTTTCATGCAGACTGTGCAAGAGGCTAGAGGCCCATACCCCAGCTACAGGGCTTATACACCATATGTGGCAGCAAATGTGGCGGAAGACCTTCCAGAGAAAATACCCCAAGACCTTCCAGAAGAAATACTTTGAGGGACTGAACCCAAGAAACAGTTTGATTGTGTTCTTTGCAATCCAATAGTCCAACAACAACTTTTAATACTTGATCTGAAGTTTAGTTTTAAACGCTACCAGCAAAAACTTAAGGCTTTCATACAAATGAGGCAAAAGAACATCAAATATGTAATTCATTGTCCAATCTTATCCATTAGAATTTAAACAACACTGCTATGCTTCACCCCTCCTTGATAATTCCTTATGATGTAATATAGAAAACGTGCTCCGAGATGATGACTGTGCTGTGGTTTTCAAACAGAGTCTATTGATAATTCTGTCACAACTTTCTTGAGAGCGTTTAGAATGCAGCCCGAGCCCCCTGTCTGTAATCCTTCATCTGCAAACTGCTCATTCATATCAACAAGACTGATGAGCTGTGTCACTGAAGGAAAAAGGGAAAATTATGGACTGCCATTTTGGTTTATGTGACCAGAGGAGCGAGAGACAAAACTATAAATTGGAGCATTTTGTTATATGCAGAATAAAGACATTTACAGAAATATTTGTTATGTTTAATGTGCAGATAATGATGATTTTGTTCCTATTACTTTTTTTTTAATTAAGAATTCTTGTGCTGTGTCCTCCTGTAGAAAAGATATAGAGATAGAAGAATTTCACTGGCTTTCTTTGCACCTGAAAAACTTGAGCAAGTTCAAAAGGAATTATGTCCCATTATAGCTGCTGTCAAGATGAGAGGGTTTACTGGATAGCCTCTTTAAAATGTCAAACATTTCAGGCAATACTGTTTATATTGCTCTAAAATAGACCATTACCATGGAATTGGCTTTCCACAGAACTGACTCATAACTGACTCAAAGCGAAGTGACGGGCACAGCTGCAGCCTGTATATACAAGTCAGAACTGTGGAGAGGTGAGCCCATTCACTCATAGTAAGAAATAAGATTGAATTGATGTAGCTATGCCACACTGCTGAATATTCCAGACTAGTCTATAGACATAACATGGAGGCAAAGAGTGACGGACCCTACCAAAATTTACATAATGTACCTTTAATCGTTAAAAATTCTATATTACGAAAAATTGACTCTTGTGAGCTTTAAGCCATGTTAGAATGTTTTTAGATGCTCAGAAACATACCTGGAGTTGTGTTTTGTTGTTTCATTCACACATGTTTAGGCTACGATCAAACTGCAGGGCTTAATGCTCAGTTCTGATTTTTTTGCAAGGTCATTCACATTTCCAATTAAGAGCAAATTGTATGTGATCTCCAGTGTGAACTTTAAATGCCCCAAAAGTGTCCCGCATGCGCATTGGAGGACACGACGACCTCACACACAGCGAGTGTGCTTAATGTTTACGAAGTAGCCAAAACATAAGCACCTGGTGATTTTAAAGTTGCTGTCATACCGTAGCCAGAACATGTACAATTTATTTATTTGTTTTAAGGAGGAGATTGAGAAGGAGAAACACAAGGTTTTTCGCCATGGCGTTTAGTGGGGCAGCGGCAGCAATGTCCGTAGAAAGAAATGTGTGGGTGCGGAGTCATAGCCAAAAACTGTGGGATTGTTATGTGCTTCACTCTCCACTGACACAGCGTTCAGACACAGTTTTCGTGTGAGGAGAAGAACGTTTGCGTACATTTGATGATGTGTAGGTCGGATGAATTCGACCTGGCCGTTCAGAATAAAGTTGCGTGATCTGATATGTATCGGTTTTAGGAGCACATATCCAAGTGGCCTGGGTCACGTTAGAAAAAAAATCTGATCTGTTGTTCATACTGTCATTAAAAGATCAGATACAGGTCGCAGGGGGGATCAGAGTTGGGTCACTTTAGGCTGCAGTCTGAACTTAGCCTTAGTCTGTCTACATCTCCAAAGCTCAAATGCTCTGTTCCACCTTGCGATGTCATGAAGAGGTAAGGTTCAAGTTAACAGCAAATTTTACCTTTAGTTCAGTAAAGATTGCCAATTCCAGGGCTGAAGGTATTCAAATGATTCTAGTGAACGTGCATTGAATGTAAAAACACAGTAGAGCACTTCCTGTATTACCACATGCCATCAAAAGGTGGAACAGAGTGTTTCCCGTTTGAGAAAGGAACTCAGCCTAAAGGTGCAGGGTTTTTGTGTTAAACTTGTGTGAATGAAACAAAAGACAACTCCAGGTCTGTTTGTGTGATGAGGAAATAACATTATAACATACAGTAGATCAGAAAATGTCGTAATATGGCTCTTTAACATGAATTACGACAGGTCAGGTCTACAAAGTGCTTGATTCATTGGTCATGGGAAGCGCAAGCATAGCAGAAATTGTGACTGGTGGACATGTCCTTGAATGCTTGTTAATACATGGCTCTTTTACAGTGGCTGTGAATTCATGCATAGCTTCAGTAATTGATTCTCTCCATTGGTGCAGACATGAGGAAGTGCTGATAAGACACTAAAGCGGGCAGAGCCATTTGGGTGACACCAGAATCGTAGGGTGTCCTCTTCTCGCTCGGGATGATGGATAACCGTTCAGAACTACATTGACAGGGTGGGAGCCAAACCAGCTAGCGTAGCGGCCTAATGAAGCAAGCAGCGTGACAGATGCCGTTAAATAAAGACGTACACAGAGGAGTACAGCTGGTTAAATGGAGGAATTATCCAATGGGAAGCGTGACAAACCGCACCTAATATTTCAAATTCTAGACTTTCCGGCGTCCAATATGTGAGAATCGTTAATGCCAAATCCCAGGTCTTATTTTTTATGCAATGGGTTTACCAGCTTATCCGGTGTAGGCTGTGCAGTGCAATGCTGATTAAAGCTCAATATTGGAACATGTATTTGAAATATGCTGAATCTTGTTATTAACTATGCTTTTTGGATTTGCACATACCCAGACTTACAAAGAGATAGACAGAAGAATTTCAGTGACTTTCTTTGCACCTGAAAAACTAAACCAAGTTCAAAACGCCTTATGACCCATTATAGCTGATGAAGGCGAGAAGGTTTACTGCATAGCCTCTTTAAAATGTCAAACACTTCTGGTAATAGAGTGTATATTGCTCGACAATGGAATTGCCTTTCACAGACCTGGCTTGTAATGCGATGTGGTCAGAATTGTGGAAAGGCAAGCCCATTCACTCATAGTAAGACTATTTAAAGCTGATTTTATACATGCATCATGAATTTCGGACTTCCAGGCATTGCACAATGCACAGTGGGAAGGATCCTCAGAAAAAGTGAGCATCAAATTGCCAGTGCGATGCGTCTATTGTCAAAGCCGATCTTCTTGAACCATATCGCTTTTGTTTCTGGTTCTAATATTGTCATATTTTAGTTATAGGATTCAAACATCGGGATGATTTCTTAGGCAGCCAAAGGTTCCCTTTTTGGTGGTTTGATGCTCACTTTTTCGGAAAATCCTTATCGGTATGCACTGCGCGATCACCGAAAGTACGAAATTCGTGATGCATGTATTGCAACATGTATTTTAAATATGTTGTATTTTGTTATTAACTACGTTTTATAGATTTGAGCATATCAAGACTTAGAAATTTGCCAAGCACAGAGCACAAATTAGACAGTGAAGCATTGAATTAACCATGATTTTCTTTAAAAGTGAATCTGAAAATTGAGTATCAACATATGTATTTTTCAGGAGAGATGAAATATTCTTCGACTAACATGTAATAATTCATGTTAATCTGGATGCTAAGAGGCATAAGCAACCTTGAGACGCTCAAGTCCCCTTTGAAGTCTTTTCTTAGACCTGTCAACAGTCCAATGATTGAACATGTCAAAGCTAAAAATGACTGAACTCTATGGGGAACACTTGACATTTCCACTGACAAAGGATATATAGTTTTTTTGAAAGCAGAAACCACACAAGGTTGTTAAAACACACGATCAATACTGTAAACAGGTACTTTAATTTATTCAGTCATATCTTCCTCCTCTCACACCAACAAGTTTTCTCAATGTCAAATTAGAGCAAGTTCTGCTAGTCCCATATTAGTCTATTTTCTGGTCTGTTACAATATTGTTTCCTCATCAAAAACATACCTGGAGCTGTGTTTTGTTTCATTCACACAATTTTAACAAAAAACCTTACATATTTAGTGAGTTGTTTTCTCAAACAGAAAACACTTCCACCCTGTGATGTCACATGGTTATGCAAGAAGTGCTCCATTGTGTTTTTAAACTCCATACACCTTCACGAGAATCATTTGGATAATTTCAGCCATCGAATTGCCAATCTCTACTGAACAAAAGGTAAAAGGTAGCTATTAAGTTGAAAACTACCACTACATGACATCACAAGGTGGAACAGAGCATTTCGAGCTTTGGAGATGTAGACAGACTAATAATAAAGGATTAGTCAAACATGTGTGAATGAAATGAAACACAACTCCAGGTATGTTTTTGATGAGGTAATATCATTCAACATGGTGTAAAGCTCACGAGAATCAATTATACGTAATATAGGACCTTTAATGCCTTCTGCAGCTTGACTGAAATATCCTCACTTTTCCGTAACAACAAACATATGTAATGGACACTGTCACAGTTTTGGACACAGTTGATCCGATTTGTGCATAATCGGCTCATTCTGATGCATTGTCAACAGGAACAGCTGGTGGAACATTTGTGCTTCAAATCTGCCACGAACAAGTCCTTTACACCATACACTGCTATCACTGGACAACATTCTGCGCACCCACCGTGTTTTCCTCTGTCATCCAAGAAAATGTAGACAGACTAATAATAAAAGATGACACAAACATGTGTGAATGAAACAAAGCACAACTCCAGGTATGCTTTGGATGCAATAACAACATTCTGACATGGCTTAAAGCTCACATGAGTCAATTTTACATAATATAGGACCTTCAAAAGTGCACCTTTATGATTTACTACCTGGTCACTTCCACGGTATTGCATTAAACAGAGGACAAGGAGCCCAAACTAACCCAAGAAACAGAGAGGGAACCTTGCTCAAAGTAAAAATGCAGGTAGTTCTCGATAACAAAAACACGTGACTGAGCACCAGATAAATATGTTAATGCCATACGCTGAAACATTTTATCTCCATGGAGACAAGCAGGTGGCAGACCCCTCACTAGAAAAGGTCATGTTGCCAACATGTGCAAATGGCCAGTCAAAAGGCCAGAGCTGTGTTTACATATACTTCTACATACACAGCACATGCACCAGATCTGACGTGACACGATAACTGAAAGATGGGCAGAGAGACAGCAGATGGCAGTCCACCCCACACCGCTACATTGGGACCAAGTGTCATGTGCTCCATATTTTCACTGAAATGGTAAAAGAGAAAAGGATATTACACATGACTAATGAATGATAATGATTGTAGTAAGGATGGTTTATTGAAACACACCCTTGATGTATGTGAAAAAGTTTTTATGAACTCCAGATGTTATTTGATAAGCATACAACATTATAATAGATCAGGGGTTTTCAAATTGGGTGAATGTGAGCCTCCCCTTAGGAGTAGGTAAAGATACCTGGGTTTCCTCCCCCCCACCTGCCCTAACCCACACAGAACTTTGAAGTAAATGCATCTTTTGTGTTTCTGGCAATGATGAGTTTCAGTAACAACTGATAATATAATTTTTTAAATATTCTATTTTCATTTTTTTAAGAAGTGCATACATAAACGATTTTTGCAACAGCAAATAATTTCCAACTTCATGCAGGCATAACAGAGGCAACTTTTAACATCACTGAACATCAGTAGGTCACAGGACTAAACCAGGACGAAACCAAGGGCTAAACCAGGGCTAAACCAGGGCTAAACCAGGTCAAACCAAGTCAAAATCAAGATTCATCATCACCACGGAGATGAGACCATGAGAAGTTGAAAGAATAACTCAAAGTACCTACAATGGAGACTCAAACCACTTGTAATGATGTTGGTAGAGCTCAAACCAACAAAGCAAATGAGAAACTGTCCAGGAGGGTGCAGGAGCTGGATCTCCTGAAGATTCATCGTGAACGTGAAAGAGCACAGCGATCCAACCGCCCAAAAGGAGCATCCGTTGTGGAGCAGCAGTGGAGCATCAACAGCGCTAAAGCACCTCCAAACATTACCCTTTACATGCATTAATAAAAATAATTACTAAAAATATTTTAAAAGTGTGCTTTGGCTGTTTTATTGTTTTTTTTCCACATTGTTTAATTCATATGCCAGTCATATAGCATACTGCAGTAGCTTGTTTTTTACGCAGAAATGGGTAAAGTGAATGTACAAAAAATAATATAATACAGACAACATGACAGAAACAATCATTGTATGTGTACCTCTGCTTGTTTAATGCTACCTGCCATTCAACTAATACTTCTTATACTGTTCCTTACCTAATAAAAGCAACAATTTCAGAGTAACACGCTTGGAAAAATGTCAAATAGCTCAGTAGGAGTTTGTGTTGACAGAAATGTTGCCTATTTGACTCGTAACTTGATTCTTATTCATAATCTTGTCATTTTTTGGACTAGAAATAATCTCAAATTTTGAACACACCTTACGGAGTTTTTCAAAAAACAAAACCAACAAATCATACCCACATACAATCACAACATCTTGTGTGTATTTTTTGTTGAGATTATCATAATCTGATTTGATTGGAAAATTACACTACTGTATCATGGCCAGACTTGAATGAACAATGCTACCACAGTGTGTTCAGTGTTCACATCTCCGCTGGGTCCTGTATCGGTAAATAAACTTCTCTTTACAACTCTCTGGCTACTTCAATATTTCTCACACCGCTTTAGCCCTCTTTGAACTCTGAAATCCAATCCCGCTTTCCTCCATAAATAGCAGTGAAGCTTTCTGTCTGTTTTGTGCTGAGCTAAGCAGACAGCCTCTCCTCCTCCTCTTCCTCCCCCTCCTCTTCCTCCAGACATCCACAGGGGAGGAAGTCATCAGCGCTCACGCAGAGACACATCCACAGCGTCTAGCTAGCACACAAAACCCTCTCATTCATAACAGGCGTCTCTCCGGGGAGGCGGTTTAGAGTAACAGATAGCTATTTATTACAGAAAGAGTTGGAGCTTTTGGGGGATTTGCGCTCGTGTGCCTAACTGTCTGGATTTGCGCCTGGCAGAGTGATTACATTACCTGCCCTCACAGCTGCTCCTCTCTGGTGCGCGAGCTTTGTCCGGAGTAAAATAGAGGGGTACTCATGGTTATAGGCGGTGATGATGGGACAGAAATAGCTTTTGGATGACAAGCGGGGAAGTGGTGAGTGGAGATAGCGAGTGGATTGCCATGACGATGGAAAAAATGGCACACCTCTGTAATTTTTTGGGATACAGCAGTGAGATCAGAGTTACTCAATCATTCAAGTTTGAATCAGAGACAACTCAAAAGCGAGGCGATTTCTTACACATGTCGTCATCACCTGCCAGTCACAGCGTTCCAAATACATTTCCCTCTCATACAGTCACCTACACTGATAAATGGGCATTTAAAGCGCTTTACGTCAAGGATTAAGTGTGGGTTAAGTGTGGACTCAACCGCTGTACCACTGATGTTTATGTCAAGAGCAAGATTCAAACCGCCAACGTTTGGATCAGTGGACAAACACGCTACCAACTGAGCTATGGTTGCTCCACATTTTTGCTGTTTATTTTACCTTTATTTACCTTTATCTCACTTAACTGTCTTCAGAGAGATAAGCAGGTGACAGACAGTCCAACAGAAAAGATGGCACCAATAATAAAAGTCTTCAGTACAAATTAAATGCTTACTGAGATGGCAAACACGACAACTATGACTGCTAAACATATAGTACGTAGGTCTTTAATCTATGTTAGTGTGACGTTCTCATGTCAGCAAAGCGTTGATTCAACCTATTAAGAAGCAGCCCTCAAAAGGCAAACACCTTATATTAGCTGTGACGCTGGTGAACTTCAGTCTATTTACCACCCATCCCCTCTCTCTTTCTCTCTCTCCCTCTCTCTCTATGTCATCAGTGAAAACCAGCTCATAATGGAGTAGTGACAAGTGCAAGCCAATGCAAATGAATGCGCCGCAGCGGGGTGAAGACTTAATAGGAGCTTATGATTGACCCACATTTAACGCAAAGTCTCGTGGGTAAATAAAAAAAAAAATGTATCAAAGTGGCAGTGCTGTTCAGTTTTTTTTTTTTGTACACTGACAGCCACCATTCAAATCCCCTTTCCCAATCACACAGTTACCATGGCAACCCCAGGCACTCGTTTTGAAAATTCCCAAATGAAGTGTCGGGATGTGTGCAAATTCCAGCGGGGGGGCACTGCGCTTCTCCAAAAACAAAAGACAGCAGAGCATGTCAATTTGTTTAAGCGCAGTGCCTTAAAAATGTGAACAGATTTAAGAAATATAGCAGTTTTAAACATCTCCTAAGAACATAGGCCTACTTACATTGTGTTACTATGCAAGACACTTTGCCTACATTGTCTACAAGTAAAAGCAATAGTGGATGTGTTAAAAAGAAAGAAACTCTATATTAATACTTTGCAGCCAATGTCATCAACATCCCCTGGGAGTGTGATGCTAACTAGAAGCTCTACTCTGTTTGAGGCTGTTAGATTGTGTTAAAAAAAAAGCTCAGATTAAAATGTGGAATGGAACTACATCAGGTGAGATGATTTATGTGCTTAAACAAGTCTGTCACAGATAATATTACAGTCACAAGTAGGGGTGTGCAACCGTTTAATTTGATGATACGGTATCGATGTCATGCATGTATTGACACATCATCAAGAAGATTTTTTTGATATATTTTACTAAATTATTTTATGAAAGAGCTACAGTTGTGTTGCTTGTTTGGAGAAAGTTCACTTGACATTTTCACTGTTAAATGTAAAATGGGTGTTTTTCATATTCACTTAGTGGTTTAATAATGACTTTTAGTATCAGAGCCATGATTTAGCCTTTGTTTTCTACTGAAACATATCGAATCATTTTGAAATATATTGTATCAAATTGTATTGAATCAAAAGTGCATTGAATCGGAAACCGTATTGTATCGTGGAACTTCTTAATGATACCTAGTCACAAGTGAGCTAACATTACCCCCAAACAATTTCAGTTAGTCACTCTCACCTTTATTTGAAAATCAAAATCCCTAAACTGGACCATGAATGCAAATGTCACACAAATGTGTCCTGAAAATGTGCTATTTAAATCCATTTTGTATTTATTTTTGAGTTATCAGATCTTACAACGGTTTTGCCAGACTTCTGAACAGTTCAGCATAGAGATACATGTAGAAACTCCCGCTCTGCATAGTATAAATAGGCCAATAATAATTTCTGTAATATCACCAATAAACTGATTTGCAAAAGATCATTTGGTAATTTCCTGAATTTAAGTTCCTATACCCCATTTTGAACCATGAGCAAAGATGTCCACCCAGTTAGTCTCTTCTCTTGCTCTGATGTTGAACCATGACAGAAAAACAACAGTTTGGGATAGTCAGCTGTTTCTTCATGGTTCTCTGCTTGGATTTCATTACATCTGGATTTTAATCTATGCTTTGCAGTTGGCATCCTTATTCTCATTCAACAAAATGCTTATAAAATGCATTGGCAATTTTATTCGGGCTCATATTTCCCCCCTAAAAAACTGCTTTTACAATATAGCTACTGCACGGAGTAAGGGCATTTTCCTGAACTGTAGGCGCAATAAAAGTCGGGCTCTTTGATTGCAGATGTCTTCCTGGACTCTGACTGAGCAGCTGAGTTTGTCTTATGCCGCACAGACTTCAAGCGGTTGTGAGGAGGATGAGGGCATTTATTGGGTGACATGTAAAAGAGACCCACTCTGTCCTCATGCTGTGGGGGGAGATCTGCAACCCTCGGAGTCCCCTGTGGGCAAACATGCAACGGCTGTGGAGAGGGGGCATCTGTCTAAGGCTAGTGAGAGCTGTTGTGCTGGATAATATATGTGTCAAAATATGGTAAAAAATTCAGATTCAAAGCACTGAAGTTATTATTATATAGTACTGTCATTTCTGATGAATAAATAAGAGCACATTTAGATTTAGACTTTGTTTGGTCAGTGTATTCAGCTCAAACAGAGATACTGTAGTATAGTTCAGTTTTACAGTATGAATTAAAAATATAAAGAATCTTTAAAGGTGCACTATGTAACTTTACTGCTGGAGTGTAAGCCACGTGCTTGTCTCTGTGAGGATGTTAATGCTTTGCCTTTGTACAGTATAGCATTACATTTATCTATGTGTTTTTTTAATTATAGATGTTTATTTACTCTACAAATACCTTAAAAACATGCATTCTTATTGTGCGTTTACCTTGTTTCCATGGAGACAGACAAGCAGATAGCAGACCCTCTACCAAAAGTGTTACATAGTGCACCTTAAACTATAATTTGGTTACTTTACTGACAATCTATGACTCAAATCTGTAATCTTGACAAATGATGTTCTTGACATTGGTCCAGATGATAAAGAAAACTATTGGAATTTCCTTTTCTCCCCTCCCTTCTTTTTCATATTCAAACAAACCAATGCTAGCTATCACTTTCGGAATCATTAAACAAGTAAGGCACTCCTTTTTATTTGTTCATATTGTATACCTTCATAAGTGCATATATTGATACTTCTAGTAGTCACAGCTAAACACTCAAATGCACTATTGTTTTTGATACAACACCACTTCCTCATCCCACATATTACACAATCATTTTATCTCACTTTGCTTTTTAAAACTCAGCCCACTTCGTCCTCTCCTCCCACTGCTTTACCTTTGTGCAGGCGTGCATTACTCACCAGGCTGTGTCCAGAAGGCGGCCCGGCAAATGGCTCCTGTTAACTCCTCTGCTCTGTGCAAAACAAACAGAAGGTCAGTCCTCTCCAAGCTTTTATCCCCCACACTGAACAGGGAATGAATTCACCTGTCACAGTTAGGCTGCGTTATGGTGCTGTCTTCTTATTGTGCCTCATGTTGGAAGTGGTTTAAAGTCAGACAGATTAGAAGTAAAAGTTTCAATTAACAGAAAATGTTTTTGTGTGCTTTTGGGTCTTTGTTGCCCAGTGATGACCCAAACCATCAAGGAGGGCCTCATCACTTCATTGCCTCTCACTGTGTTTGTATTATCAGCATCAAGTACAAACTCCAGGCAACAAAAAACACTGTAGGAGAAGATTAGAACACCAGTACTGGATATTATCCAGTTGGCTAAATCACATTTTGATACTGAGGTGTTCATTTTGATGTTGCCAGTGCCTGATAATGATGATGAACCCCTCCTACTTTCTTTGGTTGACCATCACTGAGTGTGGCAATGGCAAAACACAGGTTATGGATTTGCAAGGTATGATATAAGTCTCAGAGGTAGTATCATTAACAGGAGTCGAGTAGGATCATTAATGATGGAAACTTGAAGACTGGCGTTAGCTCAGAGTTAAATAAATAATAAATAAATCCTAGTAGCTCAAACCAGTACCATCATATTGCGACTGGCTTCTATATGGGAGCTGTAATGTCTTGATTGCAAAAACAGTGTCCACATTCCAGATGGCCGCTGTCACCACACCTTCTGTACATTGAATTACTCCTCGAATGAGTTTACGTTTTACCGGAGCGACACTAGCTCAGTTGGTGTTTGTCCACTGATCCAAAGGTTGGTGGTTCGTTCAAATCTTGTTCACAACATAAACATCATTGATTGAGCATCAGATCCACCGAGCTACAGTGTGATTTCAGCTCCACAGATAAATGCTGTCAATGTGTCCTTGGGCAAGACAGCCCCTCTCTCCCAGTGTCTGTAAACACTAGTGTATGAGTGTGTGTGTGGATGGGCTGTGGTTCCTTGATGTAAAGTGCTTTGAGTGTCTTGAAAGTGGAAAAGCCTTATATAAAAATGTGGTCATTTAGCCTTACCGCTGAGTATTGTTTTGCTAACTCTGTTCTTACTTGAGCTGTCTTTCCCCATTCTGCTTATCATCACTCCTGGACATGTCAAGCCTGTAAAACCTAAAGTTTGTTTAACTTTTGATTAAAAAAAATAAATTACCCAAAATGCCACTCAGCATTTTTAACCCCAGCGGAGATAAATCACACGTGTAAATCCCTGTACCATAATTTGCTGAGCCAAACGTAAATATAACTCTGAGCTTGTAGCAGCAGACCACACCTAGAGGAATCCAAGCGTGCCACCACCACACAACAGTGCACGACTGAGCCTCGTCTCCTGACTTTAAGCTAACTGTACTCCTGCGCTGAAAAAGCCAGCGCTGCACTGATTACAGGTCCCTCTGCCCTCACAAACCGCTCTTCGTCCAGGCCAGATTTGGAAAGCTTGTCCTTGGGTAGAAAAATTAGCACAATGAAAGGGTTGGTGTTGTGTTTTACGGCGTTTGCATAAAAATGACCACAGACAAAGATGTGTTTTCTGAGTTAGTCATAGTCACTGGTGCAGAATAGTTCCTTCCTTGGATCACTTTTGATAGATATTGACCACTGTAAACCAAGAACGGGGCTGTGGTTTCGAACTCAAGACATCACCACTCAAACTTCCAAATCTTTCTAACAACTTCTGGAAAAGATGATGGTTAGCCTTTTCTCCAGTATTTCATTGGTGCTAATATGGTTGTGCCTAAGGTTGTACAAATTTGGAAGAATACTGAAATGCGATTTTTCTGATAAGCATTTAGATTGCTCAAAGTTCACATTTTGACAAACTAATATTAGAATCATATTTCAGACAATGTTTGTAGATCTAAATCACAGGGTTAACAGTTTCAAAGCAGAATAAGCCAAAGATTTAGTTGTTTGTAGAGGATATTAGATTGCAGCCTTTGTGATTTGCGAATTGCATCGATTCAAACTGTGACTCCAGCTTTCTTATGAAATATGTGGCTTTCTGTGAAAAACTGAATTTGAATGGATGGTAAACTAGCGATATTTCTTGTGTGGAGATGGTTTTGTAGAGAGATATTGGTTAGACGATGATAACCCCTCTGCTCCTCAGACCAGGGATCAAGCTGCTGTAGGGATCACGGCTATTACTCCCATAGAGCCCTCCTCTAGTGCACTTGTGGATTATGGGCTTCTTGAGATATTCAGCAAATACTCATGAGATTTCTTTTGTTTGATATGAATAAATTAAAGATAATTATTCTCTTACCATTTTTGACAACAGTTTGTAATTGAAATTGCAACCTATGGTGTCCCAGGAGAGACAAACTGGTTCATTCTAAATCAGTCCATCTCTTCCAAGTGCAACAAGCTTTGAATACCTAATTCTGAAAGCATTTTGGATGTAGATGCACAAACTCTGATTCTTCATGTAGTGGAGGAGCAGCAGCTTTACGCCAAGCTACTCCCAGTTGACCGAGATTCTTACCCAAACTGCAAAAGGATTTGTATCAAGGATCTCATTGACTCAACTGTGATTTCAATACAGTCCTCAGAATTCCTAAGCCTTCAAGTATGTTCATGGGTTTCTGTTATCGGCAACATTTGGATTTGAGGATGACTATTCAGAAGATTTGTTTTAAATTGCTAATCACTATGGTTCAAATTTATCTTCTGAAACTTTATTTTTTCTTGAACAGACAAAACACATTTATGTAAATACTTTCACGGTTTTCAGTGGCTTCCAATGTCGAAAAAACGGAACAATACAACAGCACTACAACAGTTCCATGTCTCCATTCTTTTTCTGATCTTTGCAAATACACACAGAGCTTCTCAGGCTTATCACGAGTGTATGACAGTTTAACTGACGTCACTGGTCTACAGAAACAAAACAGCGCTTACCAACATCGCATGCAAACCAATGTGATAAAGTCCCTGGTGTCACAAAGGAAACTCAAACAGACACCTTGCTGAGACTGTTAATTATTAATACGCTGCCAAGCCTAGATGAGATCTCCTGGTATGATCAAATATACATTATGGTACATAAAGTAGATGGTTCTTATGGTTACCAGGACACAGGCAAGAGGTAGCAGCTGGTCTATTGTGAGCTGAGATAGCAGGACTTGCAGCCCATATGAAAAGACAGGAAGAATTTAAAACATATATAGGATCTGTATTGAATCATAAGAGTGAAGATAGTAATTAAAATAGGAGCGCTGAAAATTAATTGCATATTTGATTAAAACTTTGAATGAGTTAATGACAGAACTATGGGTGGGACCATCTCACTCAGTCAATTCATCTGGTGTAATTCTCAGCGGCACGAGCAGCTTTCAACCCACTCATTAAAGTTTGATTCATTTGATGCTAAAATCACGGCAGGACCAGCATACGGAAGCAGGGAGCCGAGCCACACTTCGCTGAATAGATTTGAAAATGGTGATTAATCAAATGTTAATGATTTTCAAAATACTAAAACTAATTAAAATGAAAATAAAGCAAGGCACAAAACCTGGATTATACAAGTACAAGCTTTTCCTGTCTAGAATTTGGAAGAAAATTATTTGCACAAACATGAAGTTACATAAATAGATTAAAAAGACATTTAACACTGAATTGTTTTAAAGGGGTACTAGCCTGTTTAGCCTGGAATATTCCACAGAATGGCATAAAATCTTGCATTTTCCATGGAGACAAGCAGGAAGTTCAATAAATGAATTATTTTTATTAATACTTCATATGGGTGTAACGATATCCAAGTCTCCCAATATTGTCACGGTATGAACCTCACAGTACAATACTGTTAATATGGCAAAGGAGAAACATCAGTTTGTTGACTGGAAAAAAGTTTGTTTGGTCGAATACGTTTCACAGGTCATCCAAGCTTCTTCTTCAGTTCTGGTAACAGCTTGGATGCGCTGCAAAACGTATTCAACCAAACAAACTTTTGTCCAGTCAACAAACTGATTCTTCTCCTTTGCCATGGATTCTACCTGGACAAATGAGGGATCTGTCACAAAACTGTTAATATGCTACTTTTTCCTCTTAAAATACCTTGACAAGACTTAAAAGTGCTTAGAACAGTTATTTCTTCTTGTAGTCTGCACTGAAATGGAGCAAAGGATCATGGTCTATGTAGTTCTCTCTGTCTTTTTTAGCTTTTGCGGCACCATAACTCTTAATTTAAGCAAAGAGACTTGTGATTTGATATATTGTGATGGTCCTCATTATTATTGCAAGAACTTTGATGATATGATATGATATCATGACGTTTCAGTTATTGTTACATCCCTACTACGTACATTTTATTACTTAGCCCGCAATGTTCCACAGAATGGCATACAATCTAGCATTTTCCATGGAGACAAGCAGGTAGTTCAATAAATGAAAGATTTTTATTAATACTTTGCTGTAACATATGGTGGCTCTAATGATGGAATGGACAGGAGCTACAATGGTGACACAATGCACACATTAGGAAACACTGTCAAAACATTTCTAAGGTTGTCTGAATCAATCCGATCATTCATGGACCTGGGTTAGGTGTTTGATTTTCAACAAAAAGGTGAAAGTGACTAACTGAAAAACTGTTGGCTGATGCTAGCTAGTTTGTGACTGTAATTTTATGTGTGAGATTTGTTTAACAGCACAGATGATCTCACCTGTTGCAGCTCAAGCTAAGTCACTTCTTCGTGGTCAGACTGTGTTAAAATTAAGCACAAATTAAAGTCTAACAAATAATCAGACAGAGCAGAGTTAGCATCCCATCCCTAGGGAATGTTGAGGACAGCTGCAGAATATCTATTGTTTGACCTGGAATGTTCTACAGAGTGGCATCAAATTTTGCAAAATCCCTGGAGACAAGCTCGTAACTCCAAAACAATAAATGAAATATAGATATGTTTATACCCTACTGTAGAACATTCCAGGAAGAGCAATAACATTTTTATGAGACAAGCAAGTGACGAACCCTCCACCAGAAAAGTTACAAACCTTTAAGAATATAACATAGATAAAACTGCCTTTGTGAAAATATCCCCAAGACCCTATCTTGTGATGTTTGACAACCATTTACTCCTCACTTCCTTTCGCACATTCCATCTCTCCTCTGGGCATCCGTAGAAATTTTATAGGATCACAATACCAATAAAAGAAGCATACAGTGGACAATAACACATGAGCAGTATAATCTTATTGAATGTGGGCCTATGCCTTCCGTTTCAAAGCCGCAGTATACTGTGAAAGATGCTGAAGCAGCCCTTCATTTGTTCTCCGTCCCATTTAGAGACACAGATGTTAAGCAGCCTGACAGATTGAAGCAAATGATCCTTTGAACATATCGCGCTGTTATGGGACAATTGGAGGAGATAAAAAGACAAATTAAACAAAAAACATATGTAAGTGTTTGTAATGAGAATTGACTTGGATCTTAACCAGTGAACAAGTTAAATATAAAATCACATGGGTCTATACATACTCCTACACATGCCAAACATTAGAGTTCTGTGATGCCAACTCAGAAATTAGCCTTGTCTAGCCTGCTGTCTGAAAACACAGACTTGATGAATATCGTTATTTGGTTAAAATTTCTGTAGATATATTAAACAGCATGTAGCCAGCCTATTCTAGTCATAGTTAAATAAATGTTCAGTGAAATAAATATTGTCTCTACAAGTAGCTTAATTCATTATCAGTTAGCAGAGGTGGGGACTTGCAAGTCGTCACTTGAACTCAAGTCAGACTTCACTATTTTTAGGACTTGAGACTTGATTTGATAAAATGGACTAAGACTTGGGACTTGACTCGGACTTTGGGCCTGTGACTTGAGAAGACTTGAGAAGCACATTTAAAACTGAAATCTTTCCATTCTTACCATAATGATTCACACTAAGAGCTTGTCAAGACATTTAAAAAGGAAAAATTAACTACATTTCTACAATTCTTATATAAATACTCATGATTTTTTACACTATGATTTTTTAAACACAATTTAGCATAAAACATATGGCTAAAATCCAAGCTAAATTTGGTACTTTAGTTTAAAGACTTTAAATGACTTGAAGTTCAAAGCAGACGACTTGGATTTGACTTGGGACTTATGAGCCAGTGACTCGAGACTGGACTTGGACTTGCCTGTATTTGACTTGGGACTTGACTCGGACTTGAGGTCAAAGACTTGAGACTTACTTGAGACTTGCAAAACAAAGACTTGGTCTCACCTCTGTCAGTTTCTAATGTGAACTCCGAACCAGGCCGTTCAAACCCGTTGTTTACACGTGTATGATGGTAGCAGCAACAGTTAGCATGCTAACAAGGCATAGAAATACACAGGGAATTAAAAGAGTATGAGCTGAAATAGATCTGACCTACCAGTTCCTTGTACAATGCTCTTGTAGTGCTTTGTTTGTCCTCCTATATCTTCAGGGATGGCCATTTATAAACAGTCTTTGGGGATGACCAGTTTTGCCTTAGTCAGCTGTAACAACTGCAAACACCATGCTGTCTGTGGTGCATTCACTGGGTGTGGGAAATAAAGCTGAGGTATCCAATGTTTGTTTTTTGTAAAAGGGTGTTTTACATGTAAAATTTCAGTGCATGTAAATACTAAAAATGTGACAAAATTCATAACTTCATCCTTTCACAGTTTGAATATTAGGCACTACACACTGAAATTTACTGAGATTGGAGGGTGTGGTCTTGAAAGTTCCAGGTGAGCAGAAAAACGCAAAGCAGCTCTCACTACTGCCATCTACTGGTGTGAGAGCAAATCAAACAGGGACTTTAAAATGACTGAATCATAAACAGTGTTGCATAAAGTGTTTTTACATAGCTTCTATTTTTTCTAGGTTTTCAGTACCCAACTAAATATTTCATGTTTACTTTGAATTATTTGTTCACACCAATAAAATCAATAATCTATTGATGAAAGGTCTAAGCCCACAATGGAAATATGATGCAGGTCATTCACGTTTCTGTCACCACGGCAACAGTCCAGTGCCATACTGTTTGCATCTGTGCACGCTCACAGGGTCAGTAATATGCTCCTCTCCCCTGTGACCTTTTCTACATAGCAACAGTCAAATTGAACAAATCAACATTGAGACGTCTCTTCAGATGTTTTAGTTCCCAGGCTGAGCTATAAATGAAGCCGTAACCTTTTCAATAACAATGGTTTACAGCTATTTGATAAGACACACAATCCAATATACCACTGCGCCTCAGGCTGATATTGTTGCCATAAACATGACACATTTCAGGGTCAAACCCCCTTTTCATTAAGGGCTGTGTTAGTAATGTGAAAAATGGTAAGAGAAACAGATGTAGAGATTAAAAAATAGCCCACAGTTTAAATAATTGTACTAAACATGAGTGTTGTAGCCTATTACAAGATAAATTATTCTGATTAATACAGTTTTGCTTTTAAAGTTAATGACACATTTTATAGATCTATCATAAAATAGAGGGAATGGGTTATCATTGCACGTACTTAATCATGTTATGTTATTATAAATTGCAAGCTAAAAGAAAATGGGCCTAGTTTAGTGAATTTACCAATATTAACTTTAAATTGCATCAGATTTTTCCTCTCTGTTTCGAAGTCTAATGAGTCACAGAGCATGACTCAACATCAGTGTGGAGATCAAGGGCCCATCATTAATTCCAATTTGAAAGCGAAAGCAATACACAATACACTGAACAAACTCTAGACGACACAGCGGTGGGGGACTGCTGCCATCTAGTGTACACAGAACACACTGCAGGATTGACTAAACATTTGAACAGTGTAATAGGCTGCATTGTGTCTATTTTTCACTTCACAAATTATTTCAAATCAAAGTATAATAGTTGTTCTTTTTTTGATATTGTTTCGAAAAAAATAAAAAATAAAATTGTCAATTAAAGGACAATCAATAATTTCTTATTTGCAAAAAATATATAGGTGACAACACCAATTCTTATAGTGGAAATAGGGTTAGAGAATCACAATTAGTTTAGTCACACTGATTTAAAAACAGACATTAACTGAATTACATTTTCAACTTTTATTTTCCATTGCACAGTAATCTTTATCTACAGAATGTCTAAATCTTTGTGGCAGCAGATAAAGTCATAAACATCCATGTGAAAGTTGCATAAAACTGTACAAGAAAATTGGCTACAATGAGAAAAATACTGCGACCCACTGATAACTGTTGACTCCAGGACAGAAGATGGCAAATGGCAGATAGACAGACAGACTCCCTCTAGTGGTCGAACTATTAATGTTCATTCAGGTGGGAATACTGCATACAGTAGAAGGTAGGGTGGGGACAACAAAACAGAAATAACTTAAATTAAATTAAATAAATAAATAGGGAAGGGAACAAAACAAAAGGAACTGAAGCAACATTTTGGGAGAACCGGGAAATAATGCAGTTTTCCCTGAAATAAGGTACATTTTACAAGGAATTTGACAACACACACACACCACAATGAAAATCAATGAGCACACAAGGCAAAATATTAGTCTGAAAACTGTAAAACAAAGTATGTGGTAAAGTGGAGGTCACCTTATAATGCTGCAGTGGTGTAAGTACACGTGGTAAAGGGAGCAACAGAAATGGTTCTACATAATGAAACCAGAGAAATACAATGGCAGACATAAACACATATAAGAAGTGTTGTGGTGTAATACAGGAGTGAGGGACACAACCTCATTGATCAACAACTGAGTCAATTCAACTGAAACATTTATTCAATGTTACAACATACCATGATGGATGCTCAATCTTTTTTTAACCTCAAAGTTCGAGTGAATATTTCTATATGCTGACCTGATTTAAGCCGGGATCTTGGCTCTATAGATGAAAGCTGTGCCATAGACAAATGCCCAACACTCATGATGCACAAACATGAAAATGCAATGAAAAGATAAAGCAACTCTTTGGCGTCAGAAAAAATATGGCCTCTCTCCTCTGGCGTTGCATCAGCAACCATTATATGTACGTTCCACTTATGTACTTTCTAGTTGGTCTTAGATTGTCAACTATTTACTTATATACAAATAAAGGTTAAAAGCCAGGTAGACAGAGAAAAGGACACATTGGAGTGTTCAGCAAATGGAAATACAGTAGAAACGCAACATTTCTGACACCGGGTTCTGCACCTTAGAAAATAAAGAACAGACTTAAGAGCTTCTCATACAAAACAAGTGTAAGAAAAATAAGCGAGGTCTTAAAGGAGTACACATATGTGTCAGTATTAACCTGCATATATGAGTACACATAAATAGGCCTTCTACTCATGTGTATGTCATCCAACACATCTGGCTTTGTGTCACACATCATCAGCATTTGTAAAGTAACACTTAGAAAGGGATTCACTGGAAGCAGATGACAGTGGAGGGAGAGTTACTACTTCATATGTAGGAATGGGAACTCAGGTAGACAAGTTTATTATGAGAAGTTCATAGATAAATTTCTATATCAAGTAATGCCATGTCACTGAATCAGGTTTGCCTACACAGCCTTCCCTCCTCGTGTTCCAGCCCTTTGCAAAAGGATAACTTAACTTAAATTAACTTCAGCCTTTAGACAAGTTTTTTTTTCCTCTCAACAAATCAAATAGTTTCTACTTTCACAATATAAAAATAAGAGATTTTCCAATAATACAGACCAGAGCCAAAAACAAACAAAGTGAGGATTGGCAGAGAACATATAAATTAACACACATATATTCACTCACACACTGTAGGTAACACTATGAGACCTGTGGATAGAGGAGAGTCTGCAGTGAGATGGACGCTGCACTTCCTGTGGCGTTTTGCACTGTGTCCTTGGGCCTTCTGCTCTGTCCTCGTTTGAACGCGTCACTCGGAAGTGGATACAGCATTGCACATTAATTCAATTCATTTATATATAATGATGTATTCAGAATAGCTATTTTTTACATTTTCTTCAATAATTTATAGTCACTTATAATAATCGTCTTTCTTCGTTGTGTTCGTCGGTTTGAATACTGGCCACAAAAGGCTTGGAGTGAAGACAACAGTAAAGGGGACAGTTTTGGCAAATGAGAATGAAGAGTCTCCAGGATCGCTGACCAATCAGAGAGCTCCGAGCGAAGAGATGAGTGACAGAACACATAAAAAAGACACTGTTTTGTCCTTCTCCCCCATGTGCCCCTCAGTTCCAGTGTCCAGAAGACTGAGGTATAGACAGTGTTCGTCATTGTGCTAGGGAAGAAGCTCCCGAAAGTTCGAGTGAAGAAGGCCAGGAGGGATGGACGGAGAGATGGACGCGATGGATGACCAGCTGGGCCCCGGGCCTGATCAGAACTGGTACCACTTTTTATCTTTGCACTTGAGCATCATCTGTGAACAGAAGAGGATTGGTACTTCACAACTTTTTTTTAATTTTTATTATTTATTCATTTTTGTTATTGGTACTTCACAAATACTGCACTGGGGAATTCATTTTATTTATATGACTGCTAGATTTCAAATGAAAGGTTTCAAATATTAGAAACCAGACCAGTCAAAAGTTTGGACACACTCTGTCATTCATTTTTTTTATTTTTTTTTATTTTTATTTTTACTTCTACTGAATTGTTTATAAATATGGAAGTAAAGATATAAGGAATTATATAGTAAAGAAAATATATATCTTATATATCTTACTTCATATATTTGATGTCCTCTGCATGTATGTAAAATGTAGAAAGTCGAAAAAATAAATAAATGTGTCCAAGCTTTTGATTGGTAGTTTACTTTCTTTAAGGTTATACTGTATACTGTATTACAGTTTTGTCAGGCTCTCTTAAATACCTCTAGACCACATAAACTATATATACATATATTTCTTTTTGAGTGTTTCATTACAATGAAAAAAGCACTCATTATAAAGTGCTTTATAATGTGCTTCTATAGAATTATGTAAATACACATTCCACTTTAAAATGGTTGTACACATTTTGCGGTACCTCATGGGCATGTTTTGAAAAGGTATCTGCGCTGGCCATCATAGCAGCTGTCCTGTCCTCCAGCTCTCCCAGTTTCTGTCCCCTCTCGTCCAGAGCGATCCGTGCTCGGGCCAGGTCTCCCACCACCCCCGAGGCGGCGCCCTTCATGCCCTCGATGCCCCCTGGACCCGGGATGTGCTGAGCCAGAGTGCGGGAGGCTTTGCCAGCTGCCACCTCGCCAACTGAAACAGACAGAGCAGGGGGGGTTAAATAGAGTCAATAACAGAGTAATAGATGATATGTCAAATTAAACATACACAGCTCTTCTCTGTCCAGGGACTGTGCTCCGCCCCCAAAAAGGCCTTTGAAGAAGCCTCTGTTTGGAGCCTCTGGTGTCTCCACTGGAGTGAACAGCTCACCAAGCATCTCCTGTCACAGGACATAGGATCAGTACAAAAGAGTAGAAGAATAATACAGATGAGAGCGGGACTGACCTGCAGGTTTTCACAGACTTCCTGGCTGTAGGTAATTCTCTGGATCTCGGTGGGGGAGCACATGTACATGGCCTGGCCCAGGTTAGAGAAGCAGAACGTCCGGGCTATCCGCATGTCAGTCAAAGGCAGGTAGTTTACATCCATGAGTGGTCTGAGGCCTGGTAAACTGCACACAGAAAAGAGGTCTGTTAAAAGCAGACACTTTGTGCCTCAAACAAGATGTTCTCTGGGGTTACTTCTTTATAAAAGATTAAGAAGTTTAAGGCAGCCACTATGGGCCATGAATGAAACAATTAATCTCATTTTACAGTGTTGTTCATATTCTGAGAACTACAGTCTCTAACTAATGTGATCAGTTGATTGGTTGGTTGAAAACATGGCTCATGATCAACAACTATCCTCCTGAAACATCCGCAGCACAAGGAAATCAGACCAGGAACAAGTGTATTTATCAGGACTAACACCTCCATGTACATAGTGTAGTTTGTGTGGTTGAATCAAGCAGCTTCTCTGCTTAAAGTGTTAACCTCTCAGCACAGTGTATCCTAAATTAAACTAAGATCTGATGTTGTGATAAAGGATCAGAGAATCCTGAAGGACTTTCGGAGCTACACTGAGGACAATGTAGAGGCGTAAACCCATTTCCTCTGCTTGGACAGCTGGCTATCCCCGCTCTGTTACACATCCATATGGAGGCCAGCTCTGTCTCTGCTCCAGGGAAGATTAATGAGAGGAGCTTCAGACTGATCCAGCCCTCTCACTCGCACCTCTCTGTCCCTGAGAGGGGATCAGTGCTGAGGTGCATTCAGGACACAAGAGGGGTGCAGGCTTTAGAAGACTAGCCTAAATGGGAGTCATTGACAGGTCACTTTGGTAACAGTGCTGGAAATAAATACTTAGAAAACCGTTTTCAGTTGTAGTAGTACCAATAGGGTTTTTTTTTTAGCAGTGTTCCCAGTTAATGATAAGATGCCCCTTTTCTTCCATGAAAATGATTTTGGTGGGTGGAAAAGTTGCTGAATGAAAGCACACACCTTTTTCCAAATCTAATTTCAAATGGACCATCTGTCTGCTTTAAACATTCATCTTTGTGCCAAACTGAGTCCCTCTGATTCTAGACAAAGATTAGTCCAAATGTTTAGTTTGGATTACACACACCCTGACACCTGGCTGCTGTTGGCAAACTCTTGTTAGTAATATAGTGCCAAAAGTATGAGAATCAGGAAATTGATTTATCAAACACATTTCCAGATACCAAAAGTGATTATTTCAATTACTGACACGATGGACTGGAGTGAGACAGTATAACAGCACCGTATGATCCCCGTATGATAATAGAAGCCTTAAAACTCTGTGTAATCCCTCAGTCGTCCAGGTAAGATCCATGGCAGAAAGATTCAATTCTATCAACCGGATAGTTTTTGAATGAATTTTTGTCCAGTTGACAAAACTGAATCGTTCTTTTCTTTTGCTTTTGTTTATAAAGAAATACATTTTAAATTCCCTAGTGTAGGCAACTTGAGGGAAAAGAGAAGCTGGAGCATATGATAAAATGTAAAGAACGAAGGACTCATATGTTACTCAGATACATGAGAGTGTGAGTAGAAAATATTAACACATGTATTTTAACTTTAATTTTACTTGTAAATTATTGAAGGAAGCAGGCTTTTGCACCCTTTTTTTTTTCTTTTACAGAGAAGCAAACTTACAGTCAACAATGGAATTTCCAAAATAAAGTTATTTTTGTCAGAGATATTTTAAATCCTTTGGTGTTATAGTTTGATGTCAGCCTTGTTATTGAAAATGTGTAATGGGAGTCCTACCTGAGGGTCATGATGTGTCCGTTGGCGCAGAAGCAGGCCACACAGGCTCCTTGGCTCATGTGCACGACATCAGCCCTCAAGATAAAGGAGGTCTCTGTGATGCTGTGTTTGTAGATGCAGGTCTGCGAGGGCAGAGATATGACCTTGGCCTGCTTCTCGGAGCAAACCACAGCGTACTGGCTCTCGCTCAGGTCCTGGGACGTGGAGGGGGACACAGACACGGGACGGCGTTTTCTGACCCGCTCCTCTCCGTCTGTAGTGATGTTGGGCTCAAACCAGGGCTCGTACGCCGGGGGCAAGTGAGAGCCTGACGAGTCCAAGAAGGACATCCGCAACACACCGCCTTTGAGACGGACCAGCATGCCTGAAAATACAAGATGTATTCATGTCAACTCTACATGCTCATACAGTCTAAATGTGACCAGTGTGCCCACTTTAGACACTAATCTATTTAAGTACACTATGCAAATTCTCTGGTAGTGGGCACGCCACCTGCCTGTTTCCATGGAGATTTTATTGCTTTACCTGGAATGTTTCATTGTACAGCATTAAACTTAACTGGGAAGAGAGACAGAGACCAGTAGAGGTAAGGAGGAGACACCACCAGGCCAGAGCAAAGCAATAATATTGCCATGGTAGCAAACACCCCATCAGAAATGTTACATACTTCATCGTTAAGTAGATCTAACAGTAAACAATTTTGAGAAGATTTATCAGTATATTTGTATCACTGCTTCATACTGTGATTGGTGATTGATTTATAAGCACTTAAATTCTAATTTAACAAAATCCTATTTCCATTTATGTATGTGTGAAAAATGTAACAACATGGTTTTGATAAGCCACACACCTGCGGGTGAAATAATAACTGGCTGCAGCTGCCGTTGCTCTCCAGCAGGAGGCATTGTGACTGCTAAACACAGCACTGTGCCCAGAGAGGTGCCCACAAACAGACATGGGGTGAGGATAGTGTCTCCTTTGCGTGCGTAGGTCTCACAGAAGTGGAAAGAGGAGATGGCCTCTTTGGACTCTTTGTCAATGCTGGTGACGCTGGAGGAGCGCGAGCGGCTGAACGAGTTGTCCCGGTCTAAAGGGTTGGCACCCCGGGGTGGGCACACGGACAGGAGGACAGTGGACACAAGACAGAGAGGTAAAGCACCCGCAATACAACCAGTACAGACACACACTAGATCTATGAGGACAAACACATACACAGGGCCTATCTGATGTAGTAGTTTAGAAGGACCTATACTACATAAGACCATAGAACGAGATACAACAGACAATTTCCTTTTCAGATTTAGTAACTACTTAATTAAGAGGTTAGAGTCTTGAGTAAGTAGTTACTAATACTGAATAAACTAGTCTTTCATTATAAATTAAAGTGTATTCATTATAACATGTGTCTTTAAAGGAACCCCTGAGTCTAGAACACAAAGAATCAATCTGCAAACATATCATTCAACACTGGAAAACTATGACCATTGTGTATCCCTAGACAGCTGAGATTCTGGAATGAGAAACACGACCTGGGACAGACTGTATGTTTCGTTAGTAGTAGTAGTAGTAGTAGTAGTAGTAGTAGTAGTAGTAGTAGTAGTAAGTAGTAGTAGTAGTAGTAGTAGTAGTAAAAGTAGTAGTAGTAGTAGTAGTAGTAGTAGTAGTAGTAGTAGTAGTAGTAGTAGTAGTGGTTGTTGTTGTTCTTGAAGGCACTGAGATAAGCCCTGGTCCTACAGCCCATGTGAAGATACTGATGAACCACTGAGCCAGAGAAATGACAGACGTGAAACACAGAGTAGAAAAGTGGAAGCTTTAGCCAAAGCTTTACAGTGAGATGGAGTGCTTAGCTATAGCATCACTGACCTCTGCTTAGCACCCACCGAATTCTGAGGTGGGCCTGTCTTTACAGTAATGACAAATTTAATGTATTTGTTTGGAATGCTATGACAGATCAGTGCTACTGGTGTCTCATGCAAACTCAAGATATGCCTTGCTTGCCGAATTTGAGTCTAAAAACCAGATAAAACTGGACCAATGGAATGGGGTGGAGTCCAGTCGATGATTAAATAAAATACTGGATACATCATTTTTAGAGACACGAAGTCAAGGCTTACCCAAGTCTGGCTTTAGCTCAGTAGGCAAGCTTAATTTCCGTGACATCTTTGCTGGAAAAAAGAGAACATCCCTCTTTACAAACACACATCTAAGCTATCACATGATGCCATGCAGAGCTAGCTTGCTTGCTAGCACAGGGATAAATGTGTGCAGGCCAGTAAATTAAACAGACTGTGGAACAATGCCTGAGGACCACTTCATTTAAGAGATGCTTTAACACTAGACCAGTGTAAAGACACAACCTGTCCGAGCACAGAGGCATGCACACTAGACACACACAGACCACCTCCAGACAGAGTGTCCTGGAGAGACACACAGCCCCATGCCCCAGCCCCAGCATGCAACAGGAGAAAGAAAGATCCAACAGTCGATGGAGGGAGACAGTGGAAAAGAGTCCAGGTACAGCAGAGCTGCTTTTCATACAACGCCCTTCCATGTCCCCAGACCATATGCATATCTTCATATAAGGCAAAATGCACTGATAATATTAGAATCTCTATTCTAAATATTTCAGATTTACTATAAAGTCAATTTAAATGAGGTTTTAGAGTTGAACTTGAAAGCAGTGTGTACATCTTGTAATCCTCTCTCCTTTATGTAATTTTATGCTCTTGTATTTTGCTCAAGCAGATCTGTAGATGTATAGTTATAGTGACCCTGGCCTCTTAAATCTGTACCCATAATAGAAATATTGGCCTCAGTTCTTAGTCCCAACCTGAAAAATACTATAGTGCATACCTATTTGGCAATTGACAGAAGAATTTTTTTTTTAAACTATACTTTTGAAATAGGGTTTCGGTAGTAAAGGACTGCTGAATACGAAGAACAAACGACCCTGAACAACTTACCTGTGTATCATAAAAAAATAGAATAAAACATTTGTGATTGTCTGTACTGACTTTAAAGCTGTACATTTTGATCTACATACAGTATTTCTTCATATAAAGTAATAGGATACATCCGAAGCTTGAAAAAACTTTTGAGTAATGCTTTATTGTTAACACTAAATACTTAATATTGAAGGATATAATAAATTGTGTAGTCTCAAGGTCAAAGGGTTGGGTCAGGTATGACACAGGTGGACGACAGTCGTGCTACATACATGTAGCATGCACATCTGTAAAACCTCCTTCGGATTTGCGAGTTTTGTGTTTCTGAGTCCCATCTGCCCTCTGGGTTTGCCTCATCTTTGAGCTCCATAAGATCAGAGGCCACCCCAGAGCAGAGGCAGAGGACTCTGCAAGCCCCACTTTCAGAAAAGATGACATTTCCACAAATGCTTGTACATTATGTTACTTGTTACATATGTGATAGAATGTACTTTTGTGTCTTTAGAAATATCCATCTTCACACAGGTTTGTTACATGATGTCTGCATTTAGAATTGTCAAAGCATTTCATGAATGTGGCTTTGCAGTGGTCCCTGTGTTTCCTCCTACAGTCTATGACACACAGGACACACAGGATTTCTACAGACAAAGGGAACAGGGGACAGTCTGGACCACTTCAGTCTGGACTCCGGTCTTGCTAATCTTACCTCCTCTACCACCTCCATTGTAGAATTGCTGTAGATTGCTGTTTGACGACAACACTTTTGGAGTGAAAGGTAAAGTAGAGTCAATGTGTGATTCAAAACACCCTTTACCCTGACTACCATCTACTATAATGACAAAAATGTAATTATTTATATAGTATCACCACAGTGTTTAGTATAGCAGTCTTTTTATCCCATTAAATACTTGTATCTTAAAGGCAAAGGTCAAGCTAAAATAAGGCACTTAGCTCTGGCTTAAATAACCTGTTAAGTGCAGTAGAAGCCACTTTATCTGTGTGTCTTATGAATAATGCAGGTACAGCCTGCTACAGGGCGTCTGGTGGCTGAGACACACTCCGTACCTTCAAGTGCCCAACTCCAGACAATTGTTTCCTTTATGACCTTTTCATAAAAACTTCTCATTGTTGGCTAATGTCAAGTTAGCTGTAGCAACATGTTTCAGGTCTGTGGATCAATCACATTCATGCATATTTAGAGTTTGTCGAGGCTTTTGAATATTTGAGGAGAGATAAATGCTGATTGAAGTTCACTCTTTCACATCTGTTTGCAGTAGTAATAACACAATTATCTAACATATTTCAATAATGTTTCTATTTGTAAGTACATTACCTGACGTGGGGGACTTGCAGCGGTCCTCAGATGTGGCAGAACCCTCATTGATATCACAAAGACCTGCGAAATAAACAAAACAAACTTCATATCACAGTGTACTTCAGCCCTTGACAAACCATTTACTCAGTGCATGTTTTGAGTGTGTGTTGTGACATTGACACTGAGGCGCACAGCCAGGCAGACAGCAGCAGCCCCTGTTGGCAGAGTGCTACAGTGGAGCGGGTGATTACTGCCCTCACCCGTGCCAAGCCCTGACAGGAGCCAACCCACTGACACCAAATGTGCATCTATGCTCCTCTTTAAATCTCATTACAAAGCATCACCACGTATAGCCTGTTTATCTTATCATTTTATTATTAAGGCATTTACAGCATTTCATCGTTCATATTTTCCCTTTGTATGAATGTCACATTGTTGCGACACTGCAGTAGCCTTCTTGAAGCTGCACTGATGGTCTCCAGCACTAGGGGGCAGTGTATGCATTCATAAGCTACTGTGTATAGCAGGGTAAAGAGTGTAATAACCATAAAGCTGCAGTAAGACCAAACATGTTATGGAAGAACACTTTTTGTGAAAATGTCAAAGATACAAAAGAACTACACTTTGTTTCTATAACAAGGAATGGCTAGTTATGGCTGGTTGTGATTTAAAAACATATATTCACTTCTTTACTACTTTTTTAAACTACTATATATTATTTTTATTTACATTTTACACCTTATGTAAAATGCAAATAAACATAACAAAAACAAAGACATAACAATAGATAATGAATAGTATTTTATGCAGAATAAGACATGGAATTTTGAAATTGCATGTTTTGAAATTTACTAATTGTGTCTATTGGAATTGCGAGTTTGATTCGACTGTGAGTAATCTTATTTGGGTCTCTGAATCAGTGGCCCACTGCCTTGTTTACAGGCCATGGACAGGATAGTGTGTGAGCCAATTGTAACAGTGGGTTGGTGGAGGCAGTGACAGGTCCCAAAATACCTCCAGAGGGCTGCCTTGTCTTCCGAGGCGAGCGGGGCTGTCTCTGGTACGGGTCGTTACAGCCGTAAAGCTCCACCGTGCCCAGGTTTAACACCACTGTTTTCTGGATGTAGTCCACCACCGCCAGACCATTACTGTTCCCAAACACGACACTGAGCACAGGAAAAGGGGGAGAGAGGAACTAGTTATGACAATGACTGAAAACAAAATAAAGCCAGTAAGAGTTTTGTTGCTGGAAAATGTCATCTCCTTCATAGAGGATGATCGTAATGAACTCCACTTAAGTTAAATCTGTCTTAAAGAGTCCACCACCTGCTTGTCACTATGAAGGTGTTATAAGTTTGCTTGGAATGTTCCACAGCCTGGATTAAATCTTAAATTTATGTTTTAAAGTTATTCATTTGGCAAAGTGCCTGTAATTTAAAAAATCCAATGTAGATAAGTTTAATGCCATAATGTGGGAAATTCCAAACCAAGCAAAGGAGCAAGCAGGTGGCTGACCCCTCCATGAGAACAGTCACATGGTGCATCTTTAAGTAGATCAATTCACATTATTAGTTTTATTTTGACTTTTTCTTCCAAGCTTGCCACAACAGTCCTATTTGGTTGGTATTTTTCTGACACAGTTCATTATTATTATTATTAATTAACAATTACTTAATGATTAAAACCATGTAAAATAGCAAATAACTTGATGTATTCGTTCAGGAAATTAAAAATCAACTGATAAACAACCACAAAAAATAAATATATTAATAACACTTGCATTGTATAACTTTCATCAAAAGCTTTTCTCCATGGAGTTATTGCTTTGTCTGGAATGTTTCACCTTTCTATCTTCATGGAGACCAAACCAGACCAAGTTACAGGTCAGATCTGCGGAAAGGTCCTGTTCATAGTCTGAATGCCTATTTTTCGAGATATTTTTGAGCTATAAAACCACCTGTAATTGAATAAATGTAAGGTAGAACTGTTTAATGTCATACTGTGGGACATTCAAGGCAGAGCAATGACATATCCATAGAAACAGGCAGATGATGGACTCCCAACGAAAAAGTTACATAGTGCATCTTTGACTTTATGCACTGAAATTCAACATAGTAGTATCCTCGACCATGTGTGCATCAGTTATATATATTTGTATATGTATTGACTTATGTGCTACATCAGTAAAGTCTCTACTTACAGGCCGTTAGAGGAGTTGAGGGCTATACTGGTGATCTGCTGCGAGGGCTCTCCACTCACCCACACCAACTGGACCACCAAGTCCACCTGGTAACCGGGAGACTGCTTCAGAGGGGCATTCCGAACCCTGGAGATGAGAGGAGGAGAGGAAAATGAAAGACACAAACAAGAAAAAAAATCAAAGTGAAGAGGCGCAGCTGCAGATCTGACAGAGTGGTGTGTTGAGGGCCCGGAGAGCAGCGGGACGGCTGAGGTGGAGAAGGCTTTAAGTTTGGACAAGAGTGCTTCAGGCAAAACCCCAGCGCTTTGGAGAGAGTAAAGTGCTGTTGGCGCATGTACAAGTTGGCTTGTGTGCGGGGAGCATATATCAGTAGGCTGAAGCTAACCTACGTCACCCCTCAGCCAGTCAGTGGTGGTAGTTCTGTAATTAAGTCTGATTGGTAGAGTCATTCACATTATGAATAATCAATACATTTTTGGCAATGGTCAACCAGTCAACTGAATGTGTGATACAGTGTCCTTACTAATGTTCCCCAGTAAAAAATAAGCATATTGAATTGGTATCTGTTCAAAAGTCTGTGAAATCCGATGTCTGGGTAGACATCCCTCAGATGTCCAAATGAAAAATTAAATTCTGACAATTTTTCTTGTGATGTCTGCTCTAAAGCAATAACAATATATGGCTTTATGATTGAGCCGTAGATTCCTTCATGTGTTAATGATGGAAAGATAAATGTTGTTAACTCCAAAATGGCAAATCCATAATCCTTTAGCTTTTAGAGCTCACAGAACTGTTCAGCAAAATCATGAAATTCTTTCGTCACATCCTCATGCCCTAGAAACAAACATATAGTACTTCTCCAAGATGTAGGGTCCCACAAGGATCAATTTTGGTCCCAATCCTCTTTTCTTTGTACAGGCTGCCATTGGTTTGTTATAAACAGCGGAGCTTCACTGACAACTTCATCTAACTGCCCGAATGATGCCCAGAATTGGATGAACACAAATTTCTTGGTTCATTACAAAAAAATAAATAAATGAATACAATTCTTAAATCTGATAACTCAATCCCTGTGAGTAACCTACACATTTAAACAGTATGGCCTAAAAGTCTCGCAAGATATATCAAATTTACAGAGGACTCTGGGTAGGACTGCAGAAAAAAAATCAGCTGTCCAAAGTTATCTGGTCTGATATAAAGAAACCACTTATACAATAACATGCCATTATATCTACTTACAGTTAGACGCCTCACAATTTAATCATTTTGTACGTACTTGAGGCAGGGGATGTTGCCGCTGTCCGAGTTGTTGCTGCTGGTGGAGGGGTGTGACGGTGGTCCACTGGTCTGGGGGGAGGCTCTGGGGGTGGGGTGTCCTGACATCTGCTCCCCTCCTCCCCCGTCTGGAGAGTCACTGTCATTCAGCTCACACTGCATCCGGACCTCTAGTAACTTCAGGTACACAAACACAGACAGTTAGATGGGATCATTATACTGTAAGTAAGTAGCCCCGGCTTAAGCAATATAAAATTGTAAATAGTGAATGAGCTTTTAAGGGCCCATATTACACTATTTTCTGACCTTGTGATGTCATGCGGTAATATAAGAAGTGCTCCTCTGTGTTTTTAAACTCCATACACCTTCACTAGAATCATTCGGGTGATTTCAGCTCTGGAACTGTCAATTGCTACTGAACAAAAGGTTAACTTGAGAACTTTATGACATCACAAGGTGGAACAGAGCATTTTGAGCTTGTGAGTGAAACAAAACACAACACCAGGAATGTTTTTATGAGGAAACATTATAACATAGATCAGAAAACCCAGCCCATTAAAATGTAAACAAACTCAAAACTGTAACATCCCCTTAACAAAGCTAACTAGAAACAGTATTGACTCCAAAGCAAAAGCAAAGTAATTATATTGATTTATTGCCAGCAGCTCTTTTTTTTTTACTTGAAATGGATGCATACACAGAGTCTAATGAGGATGTATTAGCTTGTAATGTCATCTAGAGACTTATCACTGTGCCAAGTTACATTTTCCACCTCGCGTTTACAAAGGTGTTAATCCCACTTTCCTACAGTCATCAGTGTCAAGGATTTGCAGAATTGTCCAACGCATTACATAAGCAGTCAATCACAAATACTGATCTGACATAGTTCTTTCTCTTCTTTACTAATTGCCAGGCTTCAAAATTCTACAACTAAAGAGGTGGAATTTAATCTGAATGTGAACACTTGATCCTCGGAGCTGATGTTAAAGAAGCTGGAATGAAAGTGAAAGCTTCTCCGATGATCTGAGTGACTTTGACAAGTGCCACATTGTGATGGCTGAACAACTGGGTCAGAACATTGCTAAAACAACATTTTATGAATTCTTTCCAAGATTTAGCAAAAGCAGTATATAGAAAGCAAATGAAGTAAACCAGTAACTCCCTAGTGATCATAAAATTATACTAGGAATTTGGTAAATCAAAAAATCCATTCCTGTGTACTAATACTTATTAAGCACCAGTGATGGGAAGAATACTTTGAAAATGTATTTAGTTACAGAATAGTATTCAGAATAGCAGATTCAAATCTATTTTGTGATGTATTCCTTTACATTGACCAATCAGAGTACTGTATTCCGAATACTTAGAATATGTTTACATCGAGTATGATTTGAATAATAGTATAAAATCGCAACATAGGATTAAAAGTAGCTTCATTATGTGTTTCCTCTTACAAATTAAAGAAGGAAGAGTCACACATTTTTTCTAGGAGTTATATGCAGTTTGAACACAGAATTGTGTGATCAAATACAACCAAGTATTACTTTGAGTTTAGAAGTAACTGTATTCTGAACACCACCAAATGAATAGTAACTGTATCTGAATACTTTTACTCAAAATTAGTATTCAGAAAACATATTCTCGGTACATGTATTCAGTTATTTCCCATTACTGCTAAATAATACATATTAATCTATACTAAACTATTACCATCAAAACCAGATACTCATTTGAATATTGTAAAGTACTGCAAGTTAAAAAATATATATAAACCTGGGAGAAAATTTGACCTTTACTGAAAAGTTTTAAAATGGTCTAAGCCTGACTAGAATAAAGCTTCATGGAAATACTGTACAAACTATTGTATTATGTTGAAAATTACATATTAATGGAGTCAAAAGAAGTATTTTTATTGTCAATGTTGAGCTGATATTGGTTATCTATCAAGCCTTTTCTTTAGTTTGAATTTATATTATCATGACAACAGCAATGGGATCACATTAACAAGTGAATAACATTATCATAAATATGCTGCTTTGAAGATGGAGATGCCTATAATGCAGCTGTATGTGTAGGCAGGTTGAGTGTCAGAGAGGTCCTCAAGAACTGAACTATTGCAGTACTTTCAAGTGTACCTCGGGGCTACTTCTAACCTCCTACTACCTTTGCACAACCACACCATCCTCCTAAACTCCCCCTCTCTCACTTTCTTTCTTTCTTTTCCTCTCTCCTTGTCTCTTCTCTTTTTCTCTCATCTGTTTTGCAGTGTGTCCCTCATTAGCCCCTGCGCCGCCTCTTCTTTCCTTGCATCTTTTTGGTGAGGATACAGAGGCGTTTGACCTTGTGACGGATGACTCTGTTCCAGTAATTACAGCACACTTCCTCAGACTTAACCACGGCACTGATCTACCTCCTGGTCACACACGGACCAGGAGAGAGAGAAACAGGCAAAATGATGGTGAAATTGTCAGCCATTTTACTCTGCCTGCTTTGTCACACACTTTTTATTTTGTTTATTTATATATTTAATAACAAGAGTGATGGAAACGTTACATGAATCTCAAGTAAGAATGACAACAGATGCTGGTGGAACAGTGGGAACAAGGTAATAAAAGCAGTGTCCCTTTTATAATGCTTTTACCTCTTTAACAAATTGCTATATAGGCATCTCACAAACATCCTGTGATTTTCTGGAGTGGCACTAGCGCAGTTAGAAAATGAAAGCTGGAAGTTTGATTACTGTTGCTTCTGTTGTATCCCTGGGCAAGACAATTTAAAAACCTGGTGAAATCATTTTTGACTGCATGTTAATGTGAATAGTACTAATGGAAATGTCATGGATCCAAATGCTTTATAGCTACCAGTGACCTCTAACTGGATTTAAAGTAAATAATGTTGAAAAAAATACAAATCCATATGTTTACAAAGCTGAAGGGGTCTGTTCATTTCACATTTGCAGTCCAAAAACATCTACAGCGTTATTCCAGAAGCTTTCATAACCAACAGTGAAGGACACATCAAGGGCACTAGTTCAAAAACACAGCAAATTCCATCCACCGATCTGTAAGGAAAAACATATCACATATCGCCCACATGCTTTGATTGACAAGAGATTTCTGCAAAGACTAGAGCAACAAAACAGCCCAGCAGTCAGACATGCCAGGATTCAGATAAGAAAAATACAGAGGAACTTGCTCATTATCAGTTTACATAATGTGCTTTAGAAACCATACATAATTGAGCTCCATACAGACTAAAGCTCTTTATGTTATTGGAGTGATGTCTCCACTTCCAGCTCTGTTCCTCACAACTGAGACTGCTCCGTCTGTTGGCATGACAACCATACAGGCTTTGACTCGGCACTTCTCTGAGTGTGTGTATACAATATGTGTGAAACTGGCTGCAGCGGTCACTGAGTTCATATCATAATGGCCTGGTTTGAAACAACAGTTTTTGGGCTTAGCATTGTGTTATGCTGAGACATGATTATAGTAATCAAACAAACATTATGTCACCAACTAATGTCTTCTACTTCCTCCAATACAACAAAAGTTATGAATGTAACTAAGGTTCTATGAACCCCGGGTGACAGCCAGAGGGCGGAGCTGAAAGCACTTACTGATTCCTTTCAGTTACATTTGTAACTTTTGTTCTGTTTCATCCATACTGAACCCAGAAGTCAGTGCTGAAAGAACTGAATAACCGAAGATTGGCAAAGTCAAGAGAAATCTTGAGTTCAGAACTCACAGAGTGGACCCTGAGAACTCCAATTCCTGAAACTCAGTGACTAAGGCATTATAGCAGTCACATTCTCTTAGTGAGTAACCACCTCAAAGATGCAGCACATCGCTGAACCATCTAGAAGCAAAGAAAACTACACCACTTCAAGAAGAGACAATTCACACAACTGACACAGAAGTCACTGCTGAAACTGAGTGGCACCACGGTGCTGGTACTAAAACCAGCCCATGCTCCACAGGCTCATCACTATAAAAATACACCTGCTCTGTGCTTGACAGCAGCACCACATCCAGATCTAGTCCTCAACAGCTCATAGCTACAATCCGGCACGTTTAGCGCATGTATATCATGGATGTTCTTGCACGGTCCAAACCAACTAAACCAACAACAAAGGCATGTGTTATATTTTCTAAATATTGCAAGTCAAAACAGACAGTCTTACATGTCAAGCTCAGGGGCATAACCGTAGAATACCCCACTGCACCAAGCTAGGGCTACTACTAATACTACTGAATAAAAGTACTACTACTACTAGTAGTAGTACTACTTTGAATAAAATTTAAAACATTTTTAGAAAGATTTGTCAGGATTTCAGAATGCACTGAACCAAGTCACTGATCTATAATGCATTGTGTGCCTTTCCTCTCAGTCCCTCGTACCTGGACGACCTCGGTGGTGACCTCTAGTTTGCTGAAGCGGTAGATGAGGAGGTTGGCGGACACTCCAGCCACACACAGCATGCGGCTCTCGGGACACCAGGCCAGGATCTGGATGGCAAAAGGGTCCTCATCTGACACCTCTGTGCTGCCCTTCTCTTCCTTCGACCTGCTCCTGTCAAACACCTTGGCTGTTTTCAGCTTGTAAAGCACCTGGAGCATTACTGCAAAACAAGGAGAAAAATCTTAGAAATGGCATCTTTGTTGCCACATAATTCCCAGAAGTCTTAGCATTTTCATTTTGAGCTTTGTGAATCTGTGCTTTGTAAAAATGTGAATTATTGAAGAAGCCGCGATGCTTCTATGACAGCCTTTGTTTGTTTTGGAAACAAAAATAAGAACGAAAAAAAAAAAAAAAAAATAAAAAATTGGTTCCAACATCCAACAATGATTTACAAAAGCATAAACAGGGCTCTGAGCAAACTTACTTGCAGAGGCATCCCAAAACTTCACAGTTCCATCAGCGTGTCTAAGAGAAAGTAAAAATGAAAACATTTAATTTAAGATTATTTATTTATTTTATCACCCCAAATGCCCCCTCCAGATTTTCCTCCTTGGTAGAGGAACATCTGCATGTAAAAAACTATACAGTTCTGATACAACTCTTTTCCAATTGCCATATATGTAAACTTTCAGCCTTTCAATTTCTACAAATCATTTTTCAATTTTATTTTTTAGTTATCTGAACTGCTAATATTCTTCTTGATTGTGCAAATATCATGCACCAAATTGATTTATTTTGCCTAAAATTAAAAGTTGGAATAGGTCAGTGAGGTCTAGAATTCTCAAAATTGCATTTCTTGTTGGGCGTCCTTGGTTTGCAGTGGTGAAAAACACGTCCAGGAGAATAGTGATGACAGTGATATAAACTTGGCCGCAAAGTTGATGGAAAAAGTTGTTCCATCTTTGAGCAATAAAGAAATATTCATTCAATGCTGATTTAAATACATCACGACTATTGGACTTCAGGAAATGTCCGTAAACTTGACCAAAATAAAATACGCTTTGCTCTCTCACTCTCCAAAGTGTTTACATCGCCAATTCAGCTGTTGGGAAAGCTATATTTTGCAGACTGGGGCACTCTGCTAGCAGGAGGAGTGGAGACTTGCACAGAATAATAATACGGCAAACAGGAGTGGACGAGTGAGGAACATGAGAGGAGAGGAGGAGAGAGAAAGGGAGTCTCCTGGTGCCGAAGCCATACCTCAACATCACATCTAAAGCAGTGTGTGTCCACCCCCCACTCCCCTTGCCGACAACTTGGCAGTGAATTATAAACATCTTAAAGCGACCAAAGAGCGCGTGATTAGAATGCGTTACGAGGTCCATTGCGGTTAATATTTTCTGCGAGGTTTTCAAGGTGGAGAGGTGGCGGGGGCAGAGGATAATGGGAGTTGCGAGGTAATGATAAAGATAATGAAATGAGTGGAGTCTTCTTACCCGGTAATGATGATCTCAGGGTAGCTTTGTGTGCCTTGACCCCAGTTTCCACCACTAATAGGCCATTCCTGGAGAGAAAGTAAAATGTTACGAGATGCAGTATTGGTACAGCAGAGATACAGTACAATTTAGTTGTAAAAAATGTGGGTATTAATAGTAGGGATGTAACGATATCCAAATATCAAAGTACAATATTATAATGATATATGTCTCACAGATTTATTGCAATATTAAGGAGAGTGAATATAATTTTAGATAGAAGACTTTTTTGCTTTTAAAATACCTTGACAAGATTTTGGTGTGAATTATCTCCATCATAATCCCAAAAATTCAAGTAAAAACATATTTCTTCATGTTGTCTGCACTGAAATGGATCATGGGATATGTAGTTACCTATGTTTACAAGCTGTTGCTACTTTAAAACAATGCATTTAAGCAAAGGAACGTGCAATTCGATATATTGTGACAGCCCACGACATTATTGTAAAACTTTTGACAATACGATATCATGATCTTTTGGGTATTGTTACATCCCTAATCAATAGTTAAACTACAATAACATATATTTAAGCAGGTAGGTAGATAAATAAAAAAATATATTTGTGTAATAGTAGTAGTTGTTTAATGTTTAATGTTACAAAGTTGGGATGGAGGGACACTGTGCTGTGAGTGATCATACAAAGTGATGTAATTTACAAGGTTATTAATTTAGGTTAGAAAAAGGATATGGTAAAGGTTAGGAAAATGATAATTTATATAACTTAAGTTATATAACTTAACACGTTGGAAGCAGTAAATGAAAAAAAAGTTACACACTAGCCTTATCTCATCTTATACAATAAAATATAACGTAAAACTATAAAAAATATAGGCTTGTTTAAAGGCAATGGTTTAACGTTTACACATTACCATGGCAACAAGAGCCATTACTTCCACTGGACCTAAAGCTCTAAGTCTATGGCTCAACGTGCAGAAAGATTACTGTCACTCTACAGAATAATCTTGTGATCATTTTCCTTTTCTAATTTGTCATAAATATGCAACCAAAATAGATCAGGTTACATTAGACGGCTGGATCTGCAGAATTGTCACAATAAATTGCAATGGAACTAGTGCTTTCCTTGAATATAATACATACAAAATGAACACATCAGCATACCTGAGGGACACATAATCGTAATTTTTGTAGCTAAAGTCATGGAGGTTAGACATAAAAGCTTTTGACGTGTACAGAGGAGGGGACATACGTTTGAATGGGAGCACAGGGAGTTGCAAAAATGGGAAAGCTGTGGCTACTACATGTCCAAGAGGAAATGTTTGGTGGAGAAAAATTTATAAAACTAAAAACTTCTTTTGGTATGCTAATTTGCACAGGGTTTGAATGATGGTCTATACTAGAGCTAGTAAAAGCCTATATGGGAACATTAAGCATTAAAGGTAAACATTATTTTGTGTTGAAATTTTACTCTACTGCCTAAAAGGTCATTTGTGGTATGGCAATAACGGGTATGAAGGATCAAGTCTTTCCCTTAGTATCAAAATCGAATTTTACATTTCAGTTTTGCGACGACACTTTGATGAACATATCCCAGTACCAACTCAGACCAGCTCACACTGTTGTTGTATTCTTGGGCAAGACACTTCACCCACCTTACCCATGTATGATGGTGTGTAAGTAAGAGATTAGTGTTGACTGGCAGTGCAGACTAGGTTATGAATGAACAATGCATTTAAATAGTAATGTGATTTTGAGCATCTACAAAAGTGTTCCATAACACATTATCAACATCAATAAATGCCAAACTATAAAATAATAAACAATGATCTTAGATGCTCTCACTTCACACGTGACACATGTGACAGCCTCATATAATTACCCACAATGAACCTCAGAGAGCATTAGCATGTGTTTGTGCGTTAGCGGGAGGCTTGGCTTCGTACACGTCGACACATACAAAGGTCAGGGGGATGACTCACTGATCTTTATGTGAGAATGGACTCCTGCAGCTCTCTTTGGCTTTTGCTTAACACAAAATGCAGGGGGAAAAAAGCTTCTCGGGGAGATAGTTTGGGTCAGTCCATGGTGACATTTCCGACAGAATGTAGGAACAAGGCAACGAGGAAAGAGCAGCGGCATGCATAATGAGAGGACGAGCAGGGGGTCTGTGCTGTGGGTTGCCAGATATGACACATGGGAGTAAAGCCAGAGTGAAACTATGCAGAAGAAGACAGCACTAACGTCATATTGTAGACTGAGATTAAAATATTCTCACAGCAAAGTCATGTAAAAGTGTCCTTTATGGGCTGGGTTTTAATGGTTAGAGGCAGACACCAGGGACATTTACATTTGTAATTCAGACATTTGCTGGGTTTATGACGGAGCCCAATGTGACACAAGGGAAAATGTTACCTTTGGGAGAGCATTGCAGTGCCATACATCATTAAACAGGAGAAAGAAGGGTGTTCAAAGACTAGTGGGGGAAACTTGTGTTATTTTAGGAGGTTTATTTGAGAGCTACTTCCCAATGCAAACACTCTTTTCATGTTAGTGAAATTTGTACTTTTCATACAGAATACATAAGAGTAAAGAACAGGACAATGCATGGTTTGATTGTAAATGGATGAAACTTTATACTCATGTATTTAACTGCTTGTTGACCAGCCCAGGGACTGCAGATGGAAACTCGCTTTAGCTAAATCTGGTGTAAAGCATCTCCTCTTTTATTAGATTAATGTAAACTGTGTGCATCATTATTAGGCAAGTTGTATTTATGAGGATTAATTTTTATAACTGAACAACTAGAGCCCTCTCGGGCAATCCAAAATGTTAATAAACCTCAAACCTGAATATTTAAGAAAGTAAAGGTGAAGTTTTGGCTTTGTGAGGAGAAAATCTATGTGTGCACAATTATTGGGCAACTATTAATGTGCATAATTATTACGCAACTAAATGAAAAATGAACATTTTCCATTCTTGTTTATGTTCATCTGTCAGAATAGCAAACAACTCAAAATTTACATTTTGACATTGCTAATATATGACTAATTTAGCCACCTTTCTTCTTAATAATGGTCATAAGCCTTCCATTCATGGAGTCTGTCAGTTTCTTGATGTATTGACGATGAACCTTTTTGTGCAGCAGCAACCACAGCCTCCCAGGCACTGTTCTGAGAGGTATACTGTTTTCTTTTACCATAAATCTCGATCTTAAGAAGGGCCCACAAGTTCTCAGTAGGGTTTAGGTCAGGTGAGAAAGAGGGCTATGTCATAATTTTTTCATCTTTAGGCCTTTACTGGCAAGCCACACAATAGAGTACTTCAGTGCATGCGATGGAGCATTGTCCTGCATAAAAATCATGGTCCTCTTGAAAGATGGAGATTTTTTACCGTACCATTGCTTGAAGAAAGTGTCTTCTAAAACTGGCAGTAGGTTTTGGTGTTCTTTTTAAGTCCATCTTCCACCTGAAAAGCTCATTGTTAATAATACCAGTCCATACCATTACCTCACCTCCACCTTGCTGGAGTCGAAGTGGAGCTCTGTTCCCATTACTGATCTACCCACAGGCTCATCCATCTGGTCTGTCAAGAGTCACTCTCATCTCATCAGTCCATAAAACCTTTGTAAAATCTGTCTTCAGATATTTCTTGTCCCAGCCTAGTTTCTTGTGTGCTGGTGGGTTTCAGCCTTCCTCACCTTGGTCATGTCTTTAAGTGCTGAACAACTTGTACTTCTGAGCACTCCAAGTAGGTTGCAGTTCTGGAAAATGATAGCGCTGGAGGGTAATGGGTTCCTGGTAGCTTCATGTTTGATTCTTCTCAAATCTCTTGCAGTTAATTTGCGTCTTTTTTTCTCAACACATTTCTTGTGACACTATTGACTATTTGTAACAAAAGCATGATGGTTTTGTGATCACACCTCAATATCTTTACTATTTCAAGAGTGCTGCATCACTCTGAAAGACTTATTTTACAATTTTGGACTTTTCAGAGTCAGTAAAATCTTTTTTGGCCCATTTTGCCTGAGGAAAAGAAGCTCCCTCCCTCTTTAGACAAATACACCTCATGGGATATGCTTAAATCCAATAAGAATTAAAGTGGGAGAATATGGATAAAAATCATAATATGGTCAAAATACTTTACCTTACTTATATTAATAACAGTGCAAGAGAAAATGGAAAATTTTCATTTTTCATTTAGTTTAGTTAGTAATAATTCTGCACATTAATAGTTGCCCAATAATTGTGCACACATAGATTTTGTCCTCAGAAACCAAATCTTCACTTTTATTTTCTTAAATATTCAGGTTTGAGGTTTATTAACATTTTGGTTTGACCGAGAGGACTGTAGTTGTTCAATTATAAAATGAATCCTCATAAATACAACTTGCCTAATATTTATGCACACAGTGTATTGACACATGGGCCCTTAAAATAGAATAAACAATAAACTAAACTAAACTAAGCTAATAAAATGTATTACTGTGTTTATCAAATAATGTTATAAGCATGTAATAATGTTTAAGCACACTAATGTAATAGGTAATTCTGCTTTTATTTATATATGATTTTATTTTTCCATACATTTTGTAGTACATATGATCACCAAATCACCAAAAATCTGCTCTACAACTTTTGATGGAGGTACTACGTTTTCTTCCCCCCAATATTAACTTAATATAATTTCTGTCAGGTCTGTCGACAGAAATTTGGGGGCCTGGGGCAAGAAGCCTCACATGGGAACCCCTATTCTTTGCCTCTAAAACCTGGGACAACAGACCCCTTTTTCTCCCCCTGTCTACTACCCTGATTCCTGTCAAAAATACATTTACTCTAAGATTTCTCAGACTGTTGTATTTATTGGCCCTGGTGGCACATGTAATTCTTTAGGAGATATTCTGGGCTACAGTTAAAATTATTAGAAAATGTTTATATTTGTCTTTGTCTAGCCTTGTCTGATTTATTCTTTCCCTAGCCTTAGTGACACATTACCGAAACATGATGATGATGATGGTTCTTTAGCCTATTATATGTGCATAATGTACCCGTTTGCTGTAGCCCTGTCGTTTCTGCCGTGATCCAGCAGAGTAAAGTGCAGGTATGAGATCCACAGGGCAGTCGGCAAAGTACTCGCAGCACGTCACAGGAGACTCGTGGATGGTCAGGGGGTAGGGGTTTTCAAATATGGGGTAACTGGAACATACGAAGCAAAAAACACCATGAATTAATGCAGTCTTTAAAGGTCCTATATAACACAAAATTGACTCTTGTGAGCTTTAGACCATGTTACAATGTTGTTAGAATGTTTGAGTAATCCATTGTTATTTAGTTATTGTTATTTCCATCACAGTACATTCACATTTTGTATGATACTTGAACCTCAACCAAGACATTGTTACATGCCCAATTTAGCACTTTGACAGATTAGAAAAATATCACCATATTTTAAAGAAAAAGAGATAACTATTTGAAAATATGGCCCACAGCAGTCACAGCTATAGATTAAAATGCCCAATTCAAGGACAACACAACAGCCATGAGCACAAATGATATGATAAAATATTAAATGAGGGGTCACACTCACCCGTTTTGTGCAAGGTCGATCACCACTAAATCCTTTTCTAAGAGGACCACCACCGCATAAGGTTCCTGAAAATCTGAGGAGAAAAAACGCAAGGCACAGCAAGTCATTCATCACAGCACACTCTCACTACACAACATGGTAATTACTTAGGAGACAAATCTTTGGAAATCTACAATCCACAGGGGAAGTATTGCACATGTTTTCTATGGGAAATGCTATTATCATATCTGTGCCCTCAAGAATAAGGGCGAGGGGGGCTAATGCTTTCATTTATCCGTCCTATGATTTATAACTGCAGGGTACAGCTTTGATTAAATATTTGGAGAAATCAGATTCACTCCAAGAACAGTTCCAGCACTGATAGATTCTACCACTAATAGATTCTGGACTATATTTGATAAAAACTTTCACATTTTCCAAGAAAAGAGTTTGTAAACAAAATTGGTTCAGAGAATTAAGCTAGCTAGAAGATATACTGCATAAATATTAAAGTTTTAATTTATAAATTTCCATAACGGTTTGTAAATAATTTGACAAAGTTAGAGGCAGATTTAAACATGAGCCCTTAAACATGTTATTTTCAGAGTAGTTTCATTGTAGTTAGCTCCTTCCTTCAGGCAGGTACAAGGAAGTATCCATCAGCATTTTAATCAGAATTGAAAAGCAGCTTTGGATGATCTGTAAAACGTATTTGGCCAAATAAACTTTTGTCCAGTTGACAAAATGAATTTCTCCTTTTACCATAAGCATGAGCAAGTATATCAAAGTTAATAATATTATACAAAGTTGAATATAATATTGGCTTTTACTAGCTGATGGTCCCAGGAGAAATTAACAGAACATTATGTAGTACGCCCTCTTACTGTTTAAAAAACATACATCAAGAACACGTCAAAGTTTTTCTCATTCTCAGTCCATGGGCAGCATGCCTCATGTAAAAGCTCAAAACCTCCTAAATTCACTCCGTCACGTCATGATTAACTGTGGTGGTGGTGCTGCAGTTTAGGTAGAAACCACTCAGATTAAAGAGAAACATTTAAACTTTAAACCAGAAGTTTCCAAACGTTTTCACCCAAGGTCACATATTAAACCGTATATGGTAAATGGTAAATGGTAATTGGTCACATTTTTCTATAGCGCTTTTCCACCTTCAAGGCACTCAAAGCGCTTTAAAACAAGGAACCACTCACCCATTCACACACACATTCACACACACATTCACACACAGTGGGCAAGGTGGGTTAAGTGTCTTGCCCAAGGACACAATGGTGGGAGCTGGAATCACACCAGCCAACCTGTGGGTCAATGGTTCTGACCGCTCAACCTGTGATGTTTATGTCGAGAACTGGAATCGAACCGCCAACCTTCAGATTAGTGGGCGAATGCCCTGCCAACTGAGCTACTGCCACCCTACAGAGTGAAGGGTCTGACTACAGGACAATATGATGTAGGTTTGACTGAACAAACACAGGTTTAAAAAGGCGAGGAACAATTACTTTAAGTCTGTATCACATCCAAATGTTTGTTACTTAAGTTATAATAAAAGACATTTTCTACATTAGTTGAACTACTACTACTTTTGGTAATTTTGTCTGAACCACAGTTTGGACACGTCCGGTCTCAAGCACCTAAAATCATGTGTAATCTTTTTGTAACTAAATATAAATCAGAAGTACAAGCAAGAGCGACATTTGATTTGACCGTGTCTATCTCATATCCGGGAACAAAAATAGGTCACATTAATGGAGTTCAGTTAAACACCAGAATTTGTTTTCACCTGATGAGTTGAGTGACAAGGTCTGCTTTTTAAACTATATGGTGCGCTGTCACTCACTGCCCACGGGCTCCTCCTGCACAGCCTCACCACAGAGCACTTGTGTGTGCAATGCATCTTGGGTAATGTAGTGTGACGTAGGGATGGGCATTATTAGTAGTTGACTAATCGATTGTGAACAATTTCGTCGATCACGTTTATTTTCAGTCGACAAACCGAATGTAGGTTGCTGTGCGTAGCGTAGCTTAAGGAGACGAGGCTGCGTCTGACAGCGCAAACACTGGAGTTGTGGCCTCATGATCAGTGTCCCGGGTATGGTCAGGTTTTTTGAGTATCCCAGTTTCATCATGGTGCATGTATACACAGTATCCCAGTTACTGCAACTTAAAGTTGCATAAAAACACTTTTCAGTCTTTTTGTCACAACAGTAGTAAAAAATAAATAAAATTACCAACATAAATAAAGTGAGTGAAATGACTGAAATAAAGAGCTGTGCTAAACCTGCACACGTATGATCTCTGAAAACATGAACCATCTCCAATGTGATATACGAACAGTTTAGTCAGAAGTCATTTTGAAAAATAAGTTCAGCCTTTCATATACATATCTCACCTAAAAACAAAATGAACCGAACTTTAAACTAGTTAAAAATTAAGATAGTGAACTATGAACGTGAACAGTTCACTTTGAAAATGTGTGAACTGAACTTTGAACTAGTTCATAAAAAATGTGAACTTGCACAACACTGATTAGTATTCACTCAATATAAATTATAAAATGTTATTTAATTGTTCTTTCATAAATGGTATAAATCTACATGACATTTTTTTTTAACATGACCATTGTCCTGCCCACAGAAGTAGCCGCATGTGGTTGATGCGTGTCCAGTTTCCCATAACAGAGCTCATGTAAGAGTCCAGTGAAGCAGTAGGACATAGTCACAGCTCCACAGTGCTGAGGAGACAGCTGTGTCACCAAACATCTGACCGGCCCACTCCTGTTAGCTCCCCAGCGCTAGCTCCATGTGACTCAGATTGTGTTGGACTGTTGCACAACTCGGCCTCACTGTGCCCACTCTGACAGCTCCACCATCATTCATTAGGAAAAGTATTAAAAAATATATCAAAAGTATTATCAGCTATTCTATTTATGCTAATAAAAGTGAATTATGAAAGATTCGACAAAAATACAAATCCTTACAAAATGTAGATGCTATTATCAGATATTAAACTGAATATAGTTTCAGATTCACTCACCATATTTTGTAATAAATCTATTTTTGAGCAGTGCATATGGTGTTTTAATAGCATTATCTACCGTTCCAATGATTTTGCTATTTTGGTGCAGCTTAGTGCTTAAAATCGCATAAGACTGAGCTGTCAGCATATGAGCCCAATATGATTGTCACAGTAAATATAAACCAGTCTTTACTCTTTTCTTTAGTTATCCTTGTATTGTCCAGTTTAATAGTTTTAGCAAATGGGTATATACTTTTTCAAGAATGTACAGGAAACTATTTTGAGAGATGTATACAGATGCAAAAAGTGCACAATTTACAATGCAAGTAGCTCCCACTGCTGAATACATACAGGCTCATTTGTAGTTTAGTAGCCACCTTCATACCAACGTGAAATCAAGGCACTTCTTTTCTCCACATCCCTATAAACAGTGATGTAGTGGGGATTTTTCTAAGTGGGGGCATGTGATTCGTGATGTTATTGTTATTAACCTTAACGCCATTCATAATCACCGACAGAACATAAATCATAGGCTGTGATGTGGCCCAGGACTGAACCAGAACTGAATCAGGACTGAACAAGGACTAAACTAGGACTAAACCAGGTCTAAACCAGGACTACAACAGGACTGAACCAGGACTAAAACAGGACTAGACCAGTACTAAACCAGGACTAGACCAGGAGTAAACCAGGACTAAACCAGAACTAAACCAGGACTGAACGAGGTCTAAATGAGGACTAAAGCAGAACTGAAACAGGACTGGACCAGGAATAAAACAGATCTAAACCAGGTCTAAACCAGGACTAAACCTGGACTAAACCTGGACTACACCAGGACTAAACCAGGACTGAACCAGGACTAAGCCAGGTCTAAATCAGGTCTAAACTAGGACTACATCAGGACTACACCAGGTCTAAATAAGGTCTAAACCAGGACTGAACCAGGACTAAACCAGGACTAAACCAGGACTAAACCAGGTCTAAACCAGTGGCATGGAGCTCTGCAACTGTCCTTTCTCCTGTGGTCACCTGACAGTCTGCATGGGCGCACCTCTGGGCCCGTACCGACACTCAAACCTGGTTCAGTTCTGATTTAGACCTGATTTAGTCCTGGTTTAATCCTGGTTCAGTCCTGGTTTAGACCTCCTGGTTTAGCCCCGGTCCTGGGTTCAGTCCTGGTCCCTCATGTCGCAGGTCACTATAGGACAGTACTGCACATATCATGAGCCTATGCAGATTGTTTTCACCGTTGCCAATAGCTCCAATTTGACATTTAAATTGTAGATTTTATATTTGATATTTTTTTATATCTCACATCGGGAAAAGTGGGTGGGAGGTGTACCCCTGTGTACCACGCCTACTACACCCCTGCCTATACACACACAACTACTGACTGTTAGAAAACATTCTCTCATTTGCAGTATATTCATGGGCACTAAATAACAGCTCATTTAACTTCATCCATCAATGCCCGTGTGAAAGCACACAAGCAGACAATCCCAGCTTCTTTTAGCCAGACGTCCATTATGTAAATCCAGGGCACGGTTTGTCCATGATCAGATGAAATCGGTGGTGATGACATCAGGTTGGCAGTGACATAATGAAGTCATCACTGTTGCATAACTCCCTAATCCCGGTTGAAGCTGAGATAACACAGCTCTACATCTGACACACTGGATTACACGCACACCACAATCTATGCCATAATTTACCATACAATCCAGGTCTATTCTCCTGTTGTGACTGTTTACTCAGCCATGCACAAATAAGATCCTCATTTCAATTTGGAGGAAACCCATTGTTGTGTATAAAGGTTTGAAAATGTAATATTCAGTGTTTTGAATAATAAAACGGCAATACAATCCACCCCCCTTGGGAAATTTCGTATTTATAAAAGAATCACACGGCAGCCAAGCAATGCCGCGTAATTAAAATCAGAAAAGGTTTGGGCGTGAGATTATAATGTTTGCAAACACAAAGAAACTCAGTTTGGGTTTAAACGAGGTACAGGCACGCAAAATGTGGTTAAACTGTTTAAAATTAAAAAGAAACTAAATGTGATAGTTCAGAAAGCTATCAGAAGCATACTGAAGAATCATACGGAAAACAGTAGAAATTAAACCATACGGCTTGTTATCATTAGTTGTAATATTATGTTATGCACAAAAATCTGACATAAGTAAGACCATCACTTACTTGTATCTGTGAAGATGTTATTGCATTCCCTGGAATGTTCCATGATATGATATTAAACATACACATCTAGCATTTATTCATTGCTACATTTCTATAGCTCAAAAATACAGACCAGGACTAAACAAGGACTAAACCAGGACTAAAACAGGACTAAACCAGACGTGAACCAGGACTGCACCAGGTCTAAACCAGGTCTTAACCAGGACTAATTTTGGACTTGAGAGCAAGAGAGAAAGAACCCTGAGGCTGTCGAGCAGGGTGTCCAGAAAATGCGATCAGGGTTGTTTGCGCTTAGCCATTTCTGTAGCTCCAAAAAACAGTAATTCCATGGAGACAAGCAGGTGGTTATATTGTGCACCTTTAACAGGACAAACAAAAGGCCAAATTATGTTTTTTAATAATATTTCCATAACTTTTACATATTTGTATTATACCGGTCTTGTTGTTTTGAGATGTGTTGCTCCAACCATTTGACATCACTTTTTTGTGATAACAAAATGCATTTAATGTGAAAGTAATGCATTTTTTTTCTCATTTGCCTTTTATATCTAGCACCCACCCACCACACTGTCATATTAGCATTCATCACTGACACTGCAGACACACACAGAATACATATCCATAATACATACCATTGGGGTATGGGGTCTCACACAGAGTGAGGAAGTCGACTATAGGGTAGTCCATCTCTAACACAGCAGTGCTCTTCCCGTGCATCACAGTCAAACAGGGCAGACGGCCCACTGTGTCGAAGGACAGGCCTCCAGACAGGATTATAAAGGGCTCCCTGGGAACACACAAACACAATACAGCTATACAATTAGCCAGAAGTCACACAGAACTGCTTAAATTAGAATATAAATAGTTAACAGCCCAGAGCCAGTAATGTTTGATTTGAAAATATCTGTGGTACATTTTAAAATGTATTTTGCCAAAAGTAGCCAAAGTAAAACCTTCTTGCAACAGTAAAATTAAAAACCACTACTAAGGCACCAAGATTAATCACAATCGAATCAAGTTTCAGTTTCAATGGGCACAATTAGCAAATCGCAAAGGCTGCAAATTTAAGTACGCTTCTGTTTTCTCCCCACAAACAACAAAATATTCTGTTAACACTGTACTTTAGATATGTACAGACAAGTTCTGAAATGTGTTTCTCGTCAGTTCACATTTCAGTTTTTTTCTTCTGGACATGTGAACTTGCAAATTCCTATAATTAAAACTGAAATCTAGCAATCAAGCAATTACAACGCAAAGTTCTTTTATTAAAAGACAGTAACAATTTTCACCGCTCATGCAAGCAAATATTACCATTACTAGACACATTCAGATGTGTATTCTTTACATAATAAAGATGGCGTTATGACTGGACACATACCCATTCCTGGTGGTTTTGTACTCCACTTTGAGAATGGGTTTACAAGGCTCTGGCTTCTTCCCGTCCTTGGGCTGTTTTCCTGAAATACACCAAAACACAGTCCCATTAGTTTGTCTCTTCACCTCATTGTTCTTTGTCACCACTTCTCTCTATCTTTTACCCCAGCACTCCTTTCATCACCCCATCCCTCTCTCAGTACTGGTACTACTGTATAAGAAGCAGCATTGAGCAGTAATAATAGCAGTGGGCTATTTATCACGAGGAGAGTGATGTGGGACAGGGCCATGCAAAAGAGGTGAGAGGATCAAGGATGATTTAGTGGAGCCATCCATCCAGGTCGCATCAGGGAGGGCCGTGTCAATGAAATCTGCACATCGCCTGTAAATGTACCTGTGCATTTAGAACTACAGTATGTTACTGCTCTGCCCGGAATGTTCCACAGTATGACATTACACAGCTAGAAATCCATTTATTAAAGTACAGGAGGCTTTAGAGCTCAAAAACACCTAGAAAAACAGGCATTCTGTCAGATCTGACCTGTAGCTTGGCCTTGTTTGGTCTCCTTGAAGATAAAAAGGTTTGTGAGCTACTATGTCCAAGTAATTTCCCTTGTGGATCAATAAAGTCTGCCTAAGTGTAAGTCTAATGTCATACTGTGAACATTCCAGATAAAGAAAGAACATCCTTTATCTCACTGTATTTCCAAACTTTTTTTTACCATTACACTTCTACCTTTGCGGCACATTCACATAAATGCTCTCTCTCTCCTCTCAATCAGTCAGAATGTCTGTATTTCTAGGTATTTTTAAGATATAAAACAAGCAGTAATTTAAAAAATGTAAGATAGAGCTGTTCAGTGTCATACTGTGGAACATTCTAGGCAGAAACAAGCGGGTGACGGACCCCCAACCCTAACCAAAAAGTTACTTAGTGCATCATTAAACTATTATTTCTAATAAAATGGCATATTTTATATAAACAAACAGATAAGCAACATCTCATTGATGTTGACGAACTGCGTCAGTCATTAGCTCTCTGCAGGGCAAGTAAACACATTAAAACTAAGATAGATTTTACTTTCACTTACAATGTGATGAACAAAAGAAACAACGTAAGCTTGTCTGAGGTGGAGGAATCATGTGTGACGCTAACTGGAGACTCTGCTCTATGTTATTAGGTTCTTTTTTCAGACCAAGAGTTTGTTTTTCATACCTGACAGTTTTGACTGCACTAGCAGTCTTCCTCAAAGTGGTCACATGATGTTGCTGTGACGTGTCCGGTCAGCTGATTTAAACAGGTTTGCAATGCTGTCGTCCTGCCTCCACCGTTAGGAAGACAGCGCCATCTGCAGTCCGACTTCCTCAGGACAGTTTCCCAGATGTGTGAGAGTACAAACCCCCCTCATCCCGGTTTATAGTCCTATGGGCACGTTTCTGTATTTCGATTGCCTCTTTAATCCAGTGACGATGTTTGTTTTCCTCTGTCCGAATGATATTTGCTCCGTCCCAGTCCATAATGTGTTTGTCTCTTTTAGAGTGATTCGATGTTTCCTTCTCGCATTCTGTTCTATGTTCCTTTTTTCATGTACTGAACTCCCTCCCTGTTTCTCTGATGTATGTTTTATTGCAGGACATGCAGGGGATTTCATACATGACATTACATTTATGTTCCAGTTCTATTTTGTCTTTTGTGTGGACAAGTGTTTGACTTGAGTTTTCTGTATGGTTTCACTGGTGTGTTGATATTGTGTTTTCTCATTGCCCTCTGCACTTTTTCTGTTATGCCCCTCATGTACAGTAATGTTACCATGCCTGTGCTCTTGTATATTTTCCTGTGTTCTGTATAAATCAGCTGACCGAACACATCACAACAACATCACGTGACCACTCTGAGGAAGACCGCTAGTGAGCAACCGAAATTGTCAGGTATGAAAAATTAACTCTTGGTCATAACCTAATAACATAAAATATCGGAAAACCACATGAACCTTGTTGGAAACTCTGCTCTGTCGAAAGCTTTGTTACTCAAGTTAGACTTTAATCTGAATCTGATCCATTTCATATTTTTTCTTGATTTTCAGGCAATCTTAAAAAAAAATTTGGCCGTGTTTGCTTATGTGTGCATTCTGTAAGCATGGTAGTTGAAGAACAATCCACTATATAAAAATAATAATTAATTGCAAAGTATCTTTTAAGAAACTGTGCACAAAAGAGTCCCAAGAGCTATACTGTTTATCTTCAAAAAACAGTGTCCACTTTCTCCCACTTTAAATTTATATTAATAATAAAAGGCCTCTGTGTTAATAATTACATCTCAAAGACAAATATCAAAAAAGGCAATTAAAACGAGTCATAAAGCTTAACTTAAACCTGTTGAAAGAATTTACATAATTGTTCATTAAACACAATCTAATTATACACGTAGTGGGGGAAACAACTCATTAAACAGCCCAGTGTGGTGAACTCCTCTATTCAAACCTTAAACAAGAAGCAGTTATATTACAAAGCTTCATTTATTATGTTTTCCTGTTCTTGCTGGTCATTGGGCAGTTATTCCTTGCCTTTTCATCCAAATGGACAGTCAAAGTGGCGCGTGGGTGAGTAGGTATGCGCTGGGGAGGTAAGATTGTTTAAAAAAAAAAGAAAAACATCTTCAAAAAGAACAGACTCTGGCCAGTGAATTAAGTAAATAGAGTGGCTAATGCTAATGTATGCGACGCAGAGGAGGGCAAACACGCACACATAATTGAGTTGACAATAATCCGACGATTGAAATGAGGGAACGGCGAGGGGGGAGGAGGGGGGGCCACAGTGAGTCCAAGGTCACATGACACAAAAGGCTCTGCAGGAGTTATTTATGGGAAAGACAATAGGTAGGTTATATACTGGAGAGGAAGAAATGACACTTTATTACCCATAATGCCTTCATTTATAAACACATTTTAAAAACTGTATTAAATTGGTTTCTCAACTTTCCCACTGCAATGTGTTTTATTTTCTGTAGTCAGCCATTCCCAGAGTGTGTGGCTGACTACAGATCCAACTCTAACAGAAGATGAAAAGTTAATTTGCTCAGATATTGAAGTGAAAATAATAATGACTCTATGTGTAATAATAAAGAAGAACATTTACAACTAACTGATATTATGTAAAGTTAATTGGTTTCTCTGTTATGTACTTGTTTTGAAACCAAGTGCAAATCTGTGAAGGAAATAATTGTACTGATGGAATAATTGTACCTCAAAGTACATAGACAAACTATTGTGGTGTGCCTTCTTTCTGAAGTTGTCCCATTACAAAATTCCGAAAGTAATTTTCCAGTTTTGTCTAACTGGACTTGGACATTACATATTCTGTGGGTGCATTCACACTTGCCTTGGTTTGGCCCTGGTTTAGGACCAGTTGAGTTCTAGTACAGATTAGGTTTGGTCCAGTTCTAGTCCTAGTTTAGTCCTGGTCAAGTCCAGGTTTAGTTAAAAGTTTAGCCCCACTTTAGTCCCCATTTTGATGTGGTGATTCCAAGTGTGAACGCACCCTGGATTTCTTATTCATCATCTGGAATCTTGGAAAATATGTTAGGAAATGTAGATTTTTCACTATAAAGACGCACACAATATTCACAAAACCTTTTACTATTATACTACTATTATTTATTTATTTATGTATTTATTTATTTATTATCCTACTATTATATATTTATTTACTTTTGGGACCTTATTTCAGCATAGTCCTGTTTAGAAGCATGTCTCCTTACCGTGCGGCGTGATTGTCTGGATGGGCTTGCCCTGGCCCCTCACGTTCCATATGGTCAGGGTCCCGTCTGAGTGACTGCAGATGAACTGTTTGCCCTCGTGGTGCCAGGCGACAGAGTGGATCGCCTAGGAAATCACACACACAAACACAGGTCGGCGTCAGCAGCGCACACGCCATCATGTGCCGCCGTCTCCTGCTCTGGAGAGTTCCACTTGAACAGCTTCACGTCAGCGGTTCGTATGTGGGTTAAAGCGCCGTGACAGCAGTGAGCAGATGGCCCACGTGTGATAACAAAGTCTGGCCTTTGACTGGAGAATACCCCCCGGCACAAGTGAGGCTGATACTGAGCGTGAACAGGTGGAGCACTTAGGAAGGTTTACGGGTACTTTCTAGAAACTTTGATGTCTTTTTAATTTATTTATCTACATATTTATTTATTAAAGGGTCCATATTACACTATTTTCTGATCATTACTAATGGAAAACACTCCACTCCATCTTGTAATGTCATGTGATGATACAGAAAGTGTTCTTCTGTGTTTTTAAACTACATACACCTAGAATCAGTCGGTTGATTTCAGATCTGAAATTTTTGACAAAAGGATTACTCAAACATACATGAAAGAAGCAAAAAACAACTTTGGATATGTTTTTAATGAGGCAACATTATAATTTGGCACAAACCTCACAAGAGTGGAATATAGGACTGTTAATGTCACAAGACAGAGTAAATTCATACATATTTTATTTCTGAATTCATTAGTATTAGGGTTAGCCTGATTCATCAGCCGGTTTCACTTTGTGGAAACCATCTGACCTCGCAGCATTAGGATTTGTTTGCTCGATAGTAGGCAGGTACTTTATTTATTTAACCAATCGCTGCTATTTGGTCATGATGTATGTAATGCACCACTAACAGGGCTAACTGGTATATTAAGCTTTACCTAAATCTCGTAGGAAGAGGGGCAATAATGTCTTGCCCCTTGATAAAATTCACCAAACATTCTCTTTGTTCCGGCTTTAAACCCTCAATCTCAGGAATTGTTGCCAACACAGAATGTATGTCTTCGTCTACATCTATCTTGACCACTTTGTTTACTGTTGTGCTGTACTACAAAAGAGACCCAGACAGGTGCTTGAGTTTGATGTCATGGATTCACAGCTCTTCGGTGATTGGCCGGTGTGTGGTCTACGACTTCCGGGGTTCTTGCAAACCATCTAGTTTATTCCAGTTGACCTAGTCGCTGGAGAGAAATGGAATTGAGCGGAGGCACTAGGTGACGTGAGCCTGGGTACATTAGTAGTAGTAGTAATCATTTCATGTTTTGTCAAGTTTGTTTTGTCTTATATTAATACGCATTGTATTATAAATAATTTCAGATTTAAATTAAACTTTGAGATTCCTCTTTTCTCATTATTCAAAGACTTGGCCTGGTAAAACAGTTGAACAACAGCTTACACTTTGGGAATAAGAATCAAAGTGCTGTTTTATGACGAAAAATCCAGTAAGATTTAATAGCAATGCAGTACATAATCAGTAAAAAACTGAATGGTTTGAAAGTCAATTGGTTTTGCCAGCTCACACCACACAGGGCAGTCAGAGCAGATTACTCATGGATATATGGGGGCAGTTGGCGCCATATTGGTTCTATCAAACTGTTTTTATATGGCTTTTCAGGGACTTTAACAGGAAGACAGGGTTATCAATCTAACACTGGAAAGATTAAAGTTTAATACTGATCTTTGGGCAGTTTCCTTTGGAGTTTACGTTTGTATTAGCAACTAGAATCAAAATGGTGACAAAAAAAAAAAAAAAAAGATTCTGCTATTAAATTGTGCCATTAATATGTTGCAACAAAATCATAGCAGCTTTATTGTTTTGCTCTGAAATAAATTGAGAAAAATTAAACATGCACCAGGGCTGTCAGTTGAGTTTTTCATAACCAAAATTATACAACAAAATAAGACCAAATACTTTTGAGTTAACTTTTCCTGACCCCTTCAGTTTACTCATATAAATAAGTACATTGGAGCTGGGAGACCACAGTGAGTAGTTAGCACCAACATGTCTATCACATGTTACATCAGCTCAGTGTATTCCTCTCATTCATGCAGTTCTGTGCAGCCGCTCTGCTTGGTCTCGGTGATTTATCAACTGACAAGCAATCATTGAAAACACAAACACATAATGACCCAAGAATGCCAGGAAAAGGGCAACCTTGCTTATTGCTGCCCTTTTCAAAGTCGGTAATTAAAGCCAACGGATGGTTCTGACATTAAGTAAATATGATGACAGTCTCTGCAGCTCACAGCAGCTACTAAACGTATCTCACACATGTTGCATCTGACACTTGCACTTTGGGCCAGTTATAGATTTATAGCAACAGTCCTGGACAGAATAAGCACATTACATTGAATTATTAGATCAATTTCACTAGACTAGAATCTGTTTAGTTTCTTTGACCTTTTAACCTTTGTATTTTATACTGTTCTTTTCTAGGTGAAAAGTTGGGAAGTTTACTTTGTATTAACAATAAAACCAGAAGAGACAGTAGGTTAATTAAGGCTAGATATATCTTAATAATAATGTATAAATAATGCATTGGGTTTACATCTGCACCTTTCAAGACTGACAGAAGTGAGAACTGATTACAGAAGGATGGAATTTAGTGTGAAAAACCTCTGTCCAAGACGGCCCAACCACAGATGGTAATTTGTAGCACGTGTCTCTTAAATGTAGAAGACATCTCCTCTTGAAAATTCTCATATAATTCAGAAACGTTTTTAGTTGTCCTATTTTCCCCAAAATAAATAACAGATAGTTTCCCAATTTTTCTAGTTTTGAGATTAAAAAATGGTTTCCTGTTTTTTGATTTTCGATTTCCCATTCCAAACCACAACTTACATCTCAACTGTGTCTGTTTCTGAACCGCCTGCTTTGCTGCTGCTGCAGAAACTTTAATTGTTTTATCTCATTGTAATCCCTCTTTCTCGGGTGCCTTCTGTACACCTGGCAAAAAACTGCAGATGTAAACTCTGGTATATTATGCAGCTGTACTGTTGGTTCATATGCAGTTGTTATAAATAAATAAATGACCTTAACATAATTACACTGACATGAGAAAAGCGTCCATAACAGTTCCTTTCTACCCCCTGTATGTCCACTGATGTCCCCCACGTGGTTGTATTCTCCTCATCATTAATCACATGCTCCACACCTACCATGGATCTCCATTCTAAAGAGCTGACTGCACTCAGGCTTTAATAAGGTGAGCACACAGCCACACACAGCATGAATACATCATCGTATTTGTTTTAAGGGTCAGTGAGAGCCGCTGTCAGCATCTCGTGCTGTGCTATTCTTCAACAGTAAGCAGACATAATGAAGTTACTTTTAAACAGTGCTCCAATGGGACATTTAGAGGGCACAGACATGGTGCTATACACACCATCACTGATTCATATCATACACATACAGACTGATCAAACTATATTTTAGGGCTGTAGTTGACTAAAGAAGTCCTTGGTCAACTGACTGTATCCTGTCTCCCTCATTTCAGAAGCTGTGATTGACAGCTGGATTAACCAATCATAGAGACGCACCAATTACTTTTCTCAGATAAAAGGTTATATATTTTGTTCTAAATGTTAAGAGAATTTTAAAGAGGAGATGTCTTTCGCATTTGAGGGACAAGTGCTACAAATTAGCGGCTGTGGTTGAATCACCTCAAGTTCTAGGGGTAAGATTCCAGACCCTTCTGGATTTTAATAGAATGTAGAAGGGATTGGCAGTTCAGGCAAAAGAAATGTCCTACCAATTCAGTATTCGACTAAAAAGTCTGCGTGGCAAAAGCCCACAAACTATTATGTATCTCAATGCATCTGATCCAAACTGCACTAACAAGACTTTTTCATTCAAAAACATCTACTTATATACTAGTATTAAGAAAAAAAATATTTATATAAAGACAGGTTAAATTTTTAATCATGACCTTAATCTGCCTTTTTATAAATAAAATACCAAAAAATACATCTTCAGCGAACTCACTCACTCCTCCTTTCTACTGCTGTGGTCCACTGAAATTCTTATGATCTAAATAAAATAATTAGATGCTGAATACAAATTCTGATTGGCCATTTACTGTTATATTAAATTACTGATTAATGAAAAAAAATACTATGTTATTATGTTGTTTCCTCATCAAAACATCTAGGGTTGTGTTTTGTTTAAAACACAAAATCTACATATTTAGGCTGAGGTCTTCTCTCAAAGTGAAGATGCCCTGTTCCAGCTTGTGATGTGGTAATACAGGAAGTGCTCCACTGTGTTTTTAAATGCACCTTCACTAGAATCATAAGGATGATTTCAGCCCTGGAATTGCCAATCTCTACTGAACTAAAGGAAAAAGGTTTTGTCATGACTTCAGGTGAATCAGAGCATTTTGAGCTTTGGAGATGTAGACTAAAACCAGGATTACTCAAACATGTGTAAATATAACGGGACTTAAAGCTCACAAGGACCAATTTTTTGTTATAAAGGACCTTAAACTAAACTAACTAAAATGAACTACACGACTAAAGGCCTGATTATATTATTATTATTATTATTATTATGTAGCTGTGTAACATGTGGTGAAGAAACACAACTGTATGGTGATGTATTTGAGTAAAGAAAAATGTGCAGATGTTATGACAAAGACACAGATACGCACTGTTCTAAATGACAACCCCACTCGGGATAATGGTTTAATGATGCAGTCGCTCTAATTGGAAAATGAGAAATAATTGAACCACATGACGATCATTAGTTCACACAATAGCAATTAAACAGACTAATATGAAACATGAGGTCAGTGTTCACACATTGGACCATGGGGAATAGGTACACTGAGTCGAGCCTGGATTCAAATACACACAACTTATACGGGAATGAAAAATCCAACTATTACAAGTAAAATATTTATATTAAAAAATGTTGGTTCTAAAGCACATGTATGTAAGTATGTGGTATTGCTGTGTTTCAGATGACATCACCACATTCAATAGGTCAATAATAATTAATACAGATGGGGCAGCTGAAATAAATCAATTTTTGTTGCATTACAGTAAGTTCTTAGATCTATATTTGATGGTTTGAATGGACAGTTTGGATATTTCATGGCAGAGTACAATGTAATCAATAGAGAAAACTGATTAAGACAACATTCCACATTAAATCATAGCACTTTCTTGTATATTACCATGTGGTGTTACATCTGTGTAGTCCCTCAATTGTCCAGGTAGGTTCTATAGTGCTCTATGGGCATAAACTAGTCTATGTGGTCTTATACTTGTTCTGATACAGCTCAAGATCATTCTAAACTATTCAGTCATTTCTGTCTTGTGAATGTGACTTTTTTCGTATTGATACTCGTCTAAATCTAGTTTCAATACCAGTTTTAGCATCGATTAGTATCTGATTTGAGATATTTTGACAACCCTATGTCGTATTCAGTGTTTTGAATTACAGGACATTGTTTCTAGGAAGAGTGGGGTAAAGACAGCATCCAACTTTACTGTCTCCTACATGCTCTTGCCTTTTTTTTAACCTTCATTTGATAAGCTCGATATTTAATGTAAATCTAATGTATGTGGAATCACCCATCTCCACATAATGAGTCATGACGTGAGTGTTCTGACGTGTAATTTCCCTTTATCCTGATGGATCGGCCCCTCAGAGACTGACCACTGTATAAAGAAGGATGGTCTACGCTAATGGATATTACAGAGCTGTTGCCAAACGGCCATGTACTCGGAGCACTGTGTTCTCAACAGGTCTGAGGATGAACTCAATACTGCCAACTACAGACTGACATATGTCACTGGAGGTGTACAGTGTGGTATTTGTCTTCTATTGCCTTAAATGGGCAAAATAATGGGACTTCAAACCTGTATTACATGTTTGAAGGTCCTATATTGCACAAAAACTGACTCTGGTGAGCTTCTATTTTAGAAGCTCAAAATATATTTGGAGGATCCATGTACCATTCATTCTTCTGAATTTCAATGAAGAACAAAAAACAATATAATGGGAAAAAGTGTGTTATTTTATTATTCTGTTAGTGTCACAAAAAAAAAAAAAGATTTCAACCTCTATTTCCAATATTTAATTTAAAGTTTATTTCAAATAACACCAATCAAAAACCGTCTCGGAGCCTATTTAAATTTTGATATTTTATTCTCTCTGGTTTATTTGCCCAGGAAATTCTGCTGCTTAGTGCGCCGTGTGAATTCAGTGTCAACTGAACAAAGTTTATCGCTGCTTCCTGTTTCTCGTCACGGAGTTCAGCAATTACTTTCTAAGACGCGAAAGTAAAAACATTGCTCTAAAAGAAGAGGACATGTTTGTCCACAAAATTGCAACAATTTTCAGGTAAGTCCTTCTAGCAGCAGAACTTCTGGGGCATATAAACCAGAGAGAATAAAATATCAAATTGAAATAGGCACAAAACTGGAATAATGAAATAACAAAACCGTTTTCCCATTTTATTGTTTTTCGTTCTTAATTGAAATTCAAAAGAACAAATGGTACATGGACCCTGGAGTTGTGTTTTGTTTCATTCACATGTTTGAGTAATTCTTTATTAGTCTGTCTATATCTCCAGAGTTCAAAATGCTCTGTTCCACCTTCCACCAAATGATTTTCGTGAAGGTGTGTGGCGTAAAAACACTGTGGCACTTCCTGCATTACCACATGACATCACAAGGTGGAACAAAGTGGCCTCAGTTTAAAAATGCAGGGTGTGTGTGTTAAACATATGTGAGCAAAACAAAATAGAACTCCAGGTATATTTGTGATGAGGAAACAACATTTTAAACAACATAGATTAGAAAATACTGTCATATGGGCTCTTTAATATTGATTAATATGTCAATGAGCAAGTACGCAATAGACATACTACTGCAACAGCTCCATCAGTTTATAAAATGAGTATAATCTCTATTTGCTAGTAGAAATGCTGACAACTTGCAAAACCACAATCAAGCTAAGCATGAACTGAGGCGCCAGTAGCTCTTTTTTTTGCACAATTCCCCTACTGGATTGTCCACACTTTAATTGCTAAAAGAAAATATTCATTCTTTTTCTTGCCAATACCTATTTGGCACTATGTGGCATTATGTGGGCTTTATGTGTAAAATAATACTGACTAGTTAATCCAGCTAGATGGAGCTACAAGCCAGTGTTAGTCTTGGGGGACATCTGATTTAGCTAGAAACCCAGTGATTTACAGTTGCAGCCCCAGAAGAGAAAGACCAAAAGCTGAGAAAAAGAAAGCTTAATTAGCATGAGATTAATACATCAGACATCGGACAAGATTGTGAATAAAGTTATCTATATTAGAAACCCTGTAGCCACGAGAATAATAGGCTACTTCAGAGAAATGACATCAACAATTATAAATCCACCGTGTTCCATCGAGCAAGCCAATGTGAAAAGGAGAGGTACAAGAGGAGATTCTGGCTGTGATCTGGACCATCCATCAGAACCCAGGGCCGAGGTGTGGAGCCCTGCCCAGCTCAGAGGCTCAGAGGCTCAGGGTTGGGCTGACGGATGAGCTTTGGCCACCCTAGAAACCCAGAGTGCTGATGCGACCGCTAACAATAGACAAGATGTACACAAGGAGGTGTTTTCTCAGCTCTTTCAAAAGCTTGTACGACAAAAGTTTGGTGTGAACTTTGTCATAAGGTTAAACTGTTTCATTTTGCTGGCGCTGGAGTGGTCAATAACGGACAACAGCAGTCATAAAAGTCACAGTGATTTCTTATTTGGGGCAGGGATGTTGACAGTGGGTATATTCATATGACCAGTAAAAATAGTTAAATAATGAATTTTTAGAGCAACTGTTGTATTTGGAAGACAAAGTACAATTAATTTTAAAATAACTTTCATGGCTTTAACATGTTCCCTTTTATTTTTGTCTTGTTGGCTCTTTTATATTATTTTCCTTGTCAAAACCTGCAAATTCACTCAGAAATAACTGTTAAAAATTACTGTAAAATACTGTAGAAAATAGCATGTGAAAGATATTGTTCAGTCCCTCAAATCTGAGTTACAAATGATCCCAAAATATACATTTATCCCTGTTTGAATCTAATGCTGTAATACTGGGAAGCTTGTTATAAAGTCGGTCTTGTTCGCTTTCTTTTGATTTTCTACAGCGAGCTTGTGGCAAACACAGCTGAATAAAAGCGCGCGGTGGGACACATATAGTTCACAAAGATTTTTCACAGCTATCAAGTTCCCCTTCTCAACAGTATGTCAAATGTATACTGTTGTGTAAATGCCACGGATAATGTCTTTGACTGGACTGTTGCAAATGAACGCACAATGGCTGAAGGCTACAGCAGTTTTCAAATCAAGAAGGTCCCGGGTTTGATTCCCAGAATCGCAAGAGTTCTTTTGAGCTAGGGTTGCATGTTCTACAGTGTGAGAGTGTGTTTCCTCCCTGAACCTATTAACAGAGGGAGAGGGAGCTCAGTTGTACATTTGATGATGACGCATGGGAGTCAGTTCTTACTGTAATGGGAGGAGGTAGATCTATTCAATACACATTTCTCAATAGGTATCACTTAAGCCCATCAAGGCTCCAGAAAATGAGTATTGACAGAAATATATTAGAGATGTTGAAACACCTTGAGTACTTTGATACATGCTTTATCCATGGGAATGCAATTTGATCTCTGATATGGACAAAAGTGTTAGAATAGAGGCAGGGCTGCTTGACACGTCAACTACCCCGGTTACTAGGCTGTGTCTTCTCATGGATAAGGGCTAAGAGTTATATCTAAACAGGCCTGCTTTCCAGTGCCAAGTACTGGGCTGGTGATGTGAGTGAGACTGATCCTGGCAGTGTGGAAAAAAAACCTGCAGGGTGAATGGTGCAGAGTGGGCTGCGGCCGAGTGGAATAGAGTTTTATGTTTGGTATTACAACATGAATTTATCGGCCATGTAATGTTGCATAAAGACTAAAATGCATGGAAAATACTGGACGAGTAAAGCTGTAAAGTTCAACACATGGACGTGACCTATTCCACCTCAAGTCTGCTCCTCGAGGTAGAATTAGTGTTAATCTGATCATAAACCCTTTGTACGTGTAGCCTGAGGACAACTCCCTCAGGTAAAAACTCCATTGTATTGTACATTCTTTTATGCAGTGTGCAGCGACATGGAGGTTCTGTAGCCACCCTCCTTACAATCACTCGCCCACACAATCGCACCCCAGGAGAGATGGGACCGCCGGGGCTTGGAGAGACAAGATGAGCTCCCTTGGGTGATCCAATCCAACTCTGTAATACTAGGGCTGCACTGCAAGGATATTAGCTTATCTTGTAGCGGGGGTAGAGTGAAGCGAGTCTTAAACTACATACATACCAAATCCACCTTTGTGTCTTTGTAGTGACTGTAGTTATCTGCAAGCTCCCAGCCTTGTGCCAAAACCAACGAGGTGAGCGTCAACATTGGAGGAGTAGTATTATCTCCAACAGGCCAGCGTGTAATACCATAGAAACTGTACTCATGTGTATGCAAGTATGTGTGTGTAGCCATTCAAATCCAGTTTTATGAATGGGCTACAGCAGGTCATGACATTGCCAGTAAACGTGTGTATTGTGGGAGAAAGACTAAATAGATTGTGCATTACAGACACAGCAATAAATGTCAGAGGAGGGTTGGGCAGCCCAGGCTAGATATAAACTGGAATAAATCATGTACAGGGATGGGGCCAGTAAAATATGGCTACTGGAATATGACGTTAAAAACAGAGGGAATAGAAACAACAAGGTAAGTATTACATTTTTTTTTTCTTTTGTTGTTCATTATTAGAAGGGATTGTTCCTCGATGATACACTATACATAATAATACAATAAAACCAAATGTAACCAAAAGAAACATTCATTCTTTCCCAAAATAGCATTGTAGGTGAGTGTCAGTGGCAGGTTTACACACCAAAATCTGATCATGACCTGATTATTGAAACATCATGTAAACAGGTACAATTGATTTCTTTACGACTGTACATACCTGTGCACGTTTTGTCAAGGAAAATTGTGCAAGCAATGAGTGTGAATGGTCACATTTATATATATAATTTATATATTTCAAGGCACTCACACAGGTTAATATCTTACTTCAAAGAGGTTCATTTCAGTCCTCCAATGTTATATCAAAATAAAGGTTCTTTTTGACAGTGCTGTTTACACATAAACAAATGAGCCCATATAGTCTGGGAGTCAAAGTCTCAAAAATGCGTTGAACCTGACATCACCTGCCATACTTTTTATTTGTGTTTTTTTTTGTTAACTGTGACCCTGAGGACCAATAATTGGAGGGTCTGCTCTTCCGGAAATATCGCGAAAAAAAATTGTGGCCATTTCAGTGTAGGTAACCTTCATTTTGTGATAAAAAATTTTGAAAAATGAAAAATTTCCATGCTAAACCATGCTAAATATCCAGTGTGCCTTATGGAATGTTGAAAGTAGCCTAACATTCTATTGAGGTTCTGGGCCTGTTGATGGTAAAGAAATCATCACAGATCCATTGATTTTGGTTGGATTTTTATATTTTTTTCTGTGGAATGACAAAACTGTTTGAAGAAAAGAATGGCATATTGGCTGATGTCAAAACTTGGGGGAATAGTTGATTGCCAATGAGGTAAAGATGAAAATATTGGAAAAAAGTGAAAAAATGCCTTATTTTTTTGGCATTAAATTGAGACAAAATCATGTAGAAATGTGTTTTATGAATATTTTTTTCACTGAATGTTGTCACCACATGTGTTCTTTGCATCTGGGATGTATTTGCAGACAGCTTACCCAATCCACTGAGGATTTGAGGAAATTTTTCATTTTTCAAAATTTTCTATCACAAAATGAAGGTTACCTACACTAAAATGGCCACAATTTTTTTTCGTGATATTTCCGGAATAGCAGACCCTCCAATTATTGGTCCTCAGGGTCACAGTTAACAAAAAAAACACAAATAAAAAGTATGGCAGGCGATGTCAGGTTCAACCCATTTTCTAGAGCTTTTCAGACTTTGGCTCCCCGACTAATAGGACAGTAAACAGGGACGAGGGGGCGTATCCACTTTCAAGAACCTGGGATGCTGCCCTGGAGAATTCAGTCTCCAGGTGGCGCTATTCTTCTACTATTGAGTGACAAAACACACCAAGTAACATCATGTGAAGGATGCAGAAGTCATCCGAAACATGACTAGGTATTTGTAAACAATCCAAATAAAGCTTCTTTTTGACAGACCAGAGTGTTAAGTGTCTTGCCCAAGAACACAATGACAGTATTCATCTGCGGGAGCTGGAATTGCAATGCCAACTTATGCATCAGTGGATCTGAACGCTCTACTAGAGGAGTTCAAACTGCTAACCTTCAGATCAGTGAACAAACACCAACTAAGCTAAAGTCACCCCAAAATATAAATATATCCAATGTGTAATATATCCAGATGACACAGAAGACACGTCAAACAATGAAGCAGGGTGAATTCTCACATAGAAAACAATGTAGTCTCGCAATCATTCACTAAAGTCAGTTTAGTCTTCCATAACTAGTAACCAATATATTATTATAACTAATAATAATAACTCATTCATGCATGAATTAGATCATTGATAGCAGACTACACACAGATGAGAACCATAGTGCTGCCTAGTTCACTTAGGTTTAGTCTAATGACAATAACTTCATTTGATTTTCATTCCATTTCATTTTGTCCCAATTCTATAATACAAAACAATGACATGAAATCAGAGTAGTTTTTAATTGTAATGACTGGGCATGCTTTTAGTGGATAACATGAATAATATAAATACCCTTTTATATGCCCAACACGCCATAGAGCCCAAAGGGTATGTGAGCCTATCTGAAACTGTCTCTATTTTATTGCATTGTCATGTTTTATTTATGGACACACACTGCCACTGTGGAAGCCAATAAAGGACCATGACTCATTGCCTTAAACATCTGGCCCTTTAACTAAATGAATTTGCCCTCTGTACAGCCACAGTAAGTCAGCAGAACGTGCCCGCTCCCCTAACGATTTAATTCTCTGTTTGTATTCTGTGAGGCTACCCAGACACAGAGAGATCTATTTATACTTTCACCCGAGCACTGGACTTTTAATATTGTGCTCTGTGGAATTTTGAGAACAATTCATTAAGTGCAGTTTGATGCCAGCAATAGCAAAAATGAGACTTTGCCCAGAGGTAGGTTGGGAGAAACTAACAAATACAACTTTAGGAGTGACAGTAAACTAAATCTATACTTTTCACTTATTTTACTTTAAGAGGAGAGAATCGTGGACAGCTCAACATGGTACATACTGCTTTGGTGTCACTGAGCAAGACACTTCACCCTAGTTATACTTCTTTTTGTCAGTTGTCAAAAGTATGTAAAATCAGATACTAATCGATACTAAAACTGTACTGAAACTAGATACTCATTTGGGCAAGTAGTGATACAAAATTACATAAACTAATACAAATTATATATATATTCATTCTTTAAATTTTTATGCAATATGTTGATTGATGTTGTGTTGGATTGGATTCAAAGCCAACAAAATTCTCCAAAACTCCAGCCTGAAAAAACTAGAATGAACGCCCACAAAATCCTCAGAATATCAGAGGAAGAATAAGGCTGCCGAGAAGAAAGGAATCCTGGGACATTTGCCTACCTCGTCATACGTGTAGCGATAGTCGGCCTTCTTTGATTTCAGATCCCACAGGACCACAATCCCCGACTCGAATCCAATTATGAGCTGCGGAGAGAGAGAGAGAGACGGGCATTCAGTGAGATGGGTGGATGGGAGATGACACAGAGCAGATAGAATGGACCCCATGATGTGCTGCAAAATGCTAATACGTTTGACATTCATCCCCAGCGTGAAAGGAAAGGCAGGTGCGAGCAGGCTGCCACAGATCAGGAAGTGACCTGCCTACAACGGTTCACAAGAGATGCCAACACAAAAGAGAGGAACATTTTGGGGGTGAGAAAATGTTTGTTTGGACAAGAATGATGTTTTATTGCTTTAGTGAACATGGTAAAGGGAAATACACGTTGGAATAACAGCTCTGTCAGGATGGTATGATGATTATTTTTGAGTGAAGAGGAGAAAGTTGCTGCTTTCTGGTAATAACATATTTTTGATTGACCGGAAAACTAGTGAACTGAAAGATGGAGAAATCGTGAATCAGTCATGTCTAATTGCCAATGGTTGGAGTTTTTGAAGTACAGTCAGTACTCATTTGAAAGACTTTGGGGAAGAAATGTGACAATTTTTGAGTTAAATGGCACAGACTAAACCGTATATTGTTTACATTCACAAAATCAATACTAAAAACAACTGTTATTTTGTTTTTGAAAAGAAATCAAATCAAGATTGCACAAAAGTGTTTTTCCCCATATCCCCCAGCCCTAAAGAAAACTCAAGAGTATTTTAAAATCTTTACTTAAAAGTTTGGCCATCACTTAGGAATAGGTCATATACCAAAGAAAATCCTATCACAATGTTTTTTTGGTTTTTTTTTTATTTACATTTGTTTTTCCAATTCTTTTACAAATAGTAGCTTTACATTGATTTTAAGAAATGTTTAAAGCTCTTACACCTTCTGAGAGTTCACTGTGATTGGTTAAATCTGCAAGTTACTCACTAAAAACTTACCAAAAGGACGACAAAAAAAACAACAACAACAACAATAAAAGACAAATTTTGATGTATCTCTCCACATTGGCAGATTGTCACATGGTATGATCACAAGTAATTTTTATGTCTTTTTTATATATATTTTTGACTGGCCACTAATATAAGGACAGTAGTAGCAGTACAAAAACATATGACAAATTTATGTTAGTATAAATGCGTAAATTGTACCTTTCCTTCATCCATAGGATTGTCGCTTATGTGAACGACGGGCCCTGGATGAGCCTTGGACGACCTGCACACAGAGACCAGATAGTTTTAATGCACACAGACTCAGACCAAGGATAAGCATGTTACACTGTAATGTATAAAGAGCATATGGAGGGTCATAGAGGGACAAGAACCTGAGCTCGACTTTCTCATGAGGACAGTTCTGCCAATCACGTCAAGGCTGGAAAACGCTCTTTAGCTCCGCGCAAGAGTGTGATGGATGGTTGTGGCAGGACAGGCAGCCCCCACTGGATATGACTACGTGCGTGTACTTCTCTGTCCGTGTATGTGTGTGTATCTGTATGAGCATGTGTGTGTGTTTCTGTGTCCATATGTCTGATGCGTGTGTGTATCTGTATGAGTGTTTGTGTGCATGTTTCTGTGTCCGTTTACATGTCAGAAAATGTCCGACTACCCCCTCCCATGTTGGCTTTGCCCTCCAGACAGCCTTATGTCCAAAGTCCTGGCCCTGCATTGGAGCTGTGCCTAACAAAACCTGCCTGGAAGAGACAGTGATGCGAGCAGAGGAGGTCACAGCTGAGAAAGCCAAAAAATACCGGGGTGTCCAGGCGGAAAGATAACCCCAGCACCAGGCCAAGGACAGGGATGCCCCACGAGGAGCAGGGCAAGTAAATGTGACTAATGTGAAGACAGGAGGGGGAGGGAGGGACGGGGGGAGGGGGAGGGAGCTGGACGAGTGGAGCCGGCATTTTAACTGACAGTGGAGGACACAGAGAAGAGCACTGTGGGGAATGATACAGCAGAACCGTTATCAAAATTATTAGTATTTGTTTGAGTTGCGTTCTATAATTTCACAATGTAAACAGTGAAAAACACTCAGCAGATGGTAATAGGCTAGCACTCCAGACAGACAAGCAGGCTCAAATGTGGAGAGGGCTGTCTTGGTGCTACATTGCGGTTACCCACTGCTCCTAACAGCTGGTCTCAGTAGAAGTAAAAGATACCTTCACCGTCCGAATTTGTCAAAATGTGCCAAAATTGAAAACTTCAACACTCGAATGATTTCAGAAGCATTACTGTATTGCATCAGTGAGGACGATGGCTGTGCTGCAGCCCGAGTGATTCTCAGCTAAAAGCGAGAAGGTCCGGCTGCAAATTGGACTGGCCTTTCTGTGTGGAGTCTGCATGTTCTCCCCGTGGTCACCATAGACACCAAGAAGAGGACTGAGTAAGTGTGACGTCACCCATAGCGTTCAGCTCCACTCAAATGAAGCTCACGACGCTAGCAGTTATTAAGGATTTGAGCGTGACGTGGCAGACTTAATGTTTTGGCAGCCATACTGGGGGTCAAGGTTGGTCAAGGTTCAGTTAGTATAATATAATCATGGCTACTTTAAAGACTTTAAAAAAAAAACATAAAACTATCCAAAATTGCCAGCTCATTAGATCAGCCATCATTAGAAAGATATAATGCTAAAGTCATCCTCCTGGGTTGTGGAACAGATCCCTAATTCCATTGCTCGCTCTGTGCCCAACCTCCAGTATCCAAATATTTATAACTATTTAATTCATTGTACATCATCCTACACCAGCCAAGAACCAAAAACTTACAAGGGGTTAGAGGCTTATAAATACTTTGTAGCGGGACACGTTAGATCCTTGTTGATCACCAAACCATCACATCTGTTCCTGATAACAGCCAGGGTAAGCAGAATGGGGGGCAAAATCAGAACCGTAGCTACCCCGGGCGGTGAAAATTGACGGGGAAATTCCATGCCGCCGAAAGTGAAAACCGCACAGCGCGTCCTTCTTATTTTATCGCACACAAATACTACACATTGGTCCAGATTGATAGTTTGACCTCCAATATGGCGGCACAAACAACAGGTCACATGCTTTTATGACGTAGATGCAAAACCTTAACAGGAGCGAATTTGGAGCAAAGTCCAATTTTAACAACAGGAAATTTATTAACGGACAAAGTGGTGACAGCGGGTTAATAATACGAACATTTTAAGACCAAAATGATGAGGCTCACTGCAGAAGATAGAGGGAGGGGTGACCATTTTTAATGTTTAGTCAATTGGAAGCAGTCGATGAAGCCAGAAGCGCCCCCGTGCTCACTTCCTACTTGGAAGCGAGGGCAAGCGGATTAGCTATGTCCATTTATATATACAGTCTATGGTGCCCACACAGGTTTCCTCAGAGAGCTTCAATTGCTGGTCAGATAAGACCCAAGTGCTCACTAACCATCCTTCTGATCGGCATCTTAGTGTACAACTATGTTTAATCACACTTATCACAACATTTTTACCTGTTTCTTACTTTTACAATTTCTAGTAGATACATTTTATGTTTGTATGTTGCACAATTTACCCTGTTGCAACCCAGCACATTTCTCGTAGGACTACATATTGACATCCCATTCACCAGCTCCCATTTCAAAAGCAGTGTTTATCCTGTATCTGAGTACCAAGACACCGAAGGCCAGTCTACGTTCAAGTGTGTGTGTGTGGAAGTAGTGGTTAGCGGGCAGCGAGCCAGTCTCTCAGCCGTCTCTATATTTAGCCTGTTAGCGCTGCAGCCGCGTTACCTAAGCCCGCTGCAGCTGGAGATGTTGATTTATCTGATCCGTCTTCTCCGCTGTCTGCCTCTCTCTCTCTCTCTCTCCTCGCACGCCAAACAATTACGACGGCCTCAAACACATCACATCTGTTACAACAAATTAGGCTCCGAGTCGCAAAACAGAAACTCAAATTTTCCCAACATGCCCACAATGGCTCCCACCCTCTCCCAAGACTCATTATGTTGCATTTCATAAGACGTGGGAACAACACTGTAACATTTCTTATTGGGTTATAAACATGTATTGCTATGGTTGCTATGAAGTAGTAATCAAATTCAACTATAGGAGTAGTAGCGCAATTTTGGAAATACATGGAATTGCAGTTTAAGTATGGCAACTGTGATTAGATTTGCGATATATGTTTAGAATTCTGTTCAGAGTGCACATTATGAAAACATCCCAGAATCATTAAAGTGAAGCTACACACTAAATCCACTTTTATTGGCTACTTGGTGTATGTGTTTTTTTAATAGTATTGTCTCCTCTTTTTAGTCCTTTTTTGTAATTTCGATACAGATTTTCAGTGTACATTTGCAGCTTTGTGTTTCAAAAACTGTGAGTGCTGCTTCCAGTGACCGCTACTTTATGAGAACACACAAAACTCTGAAGTCTGAAGTGTGTGGATATCTCTTAGACCAATCAGACTGTTCCTCATTTGTACAGACCCCACTTGTCCTCTGCCCTCACTCTTTTCTTGAGGCTCTACTTGAAATGTGCCTGTTTAGTCTCACTTTAATATTTCAGAGATGACTGAAATAATGAACCGATAAACCAAAACAAGAATTTCATGAATTTCAAATCATGTTTGTACATCTAAACTACAGGTATTTCAGAAGATATTTCCATAAAAAGACAGGATATTTTGTTCTTTGCAGAGGACATTCTATTATCTAAGTAATTGCAGCCTTTCTGATTTGATAATTGCCAACTCAAATTGTGATTTTGATTTGATTGCAATATATTGTGCTGCCCTACTAATGAGAGCAAATTGTTTTTATTCATTCATGGTCTATAACGTGATGAAATTCCCCATTATGCAAACATCTTTACCTCTGGGTCGAATTAATCTAATTTTTCCAGCTATACTAACAACAAAGATTGACAGTGATACCATTTTATAATTCCTTCCTCCCTTTGCTGTTTTTACACTATGAATCAGACATCATATTATTATTCACAAATGCACAGTCAGGTTTGGAGATAAAAGAATCGCCATGGCAACAAGAGGCAGGATCGGTACGGCACCAAAAGCGGTCCCCAAACAACAACAACACACAAACGCGAGCTGCTTAAATCTCCCTCACTCTCCGCGGTCCTCCTGTAAGCACACAGTTATGCTTGTCTGCTGCTAATGACTGTGCTATTCGCAAACACTGAGGACATGGGGAATGGGCGGCACAGGGATGGGGAAATGTAGCATAATACTGCCTTATGAGAGACACTAGGTTTGCCTGTTAAGTCTTTTGAATCCAAATGGGAACAGGAAGATAAACATGAAGTAAAGCTATGTAGTATTCTAAAATGGTAGAATGGTTAAGCTCCTGCCTTTAAGCTAGAAGGTTGTGGGTTCAAACTTAAAGTCATCCAGAGGTCTACAGTATAGGAACAAAAAGATGAGGGCGGTTTTAAGGACTTAATGGTATTATCAGAGAGGCTGTGAGATTAATCAACGTTCAAATTATGATCAAATTATGAATAAACTTTCTCTTTTTCTGCTACTTGTTCGTCTCCAGGTAGATATCGTTGCTTTGCCTAGAATGTTCCACTGTATGGCATTAAACTCATCTACTGCCATGGATATAAGTAGGTAAATTACACTAGGCAGGTCAGGTCTGCAAAGACGCATCTCAACTCATAATAACAATGAATATTATCCAGGTATTTTCTTTCAATAAGAACATCTCTAATTGAATAAATCCATATATGAAATCCATAAATGATGCTTTATGGCATATTGTGAAACATTAAAAGTCATAATTTATCATGGTTGGGCCTACAAATTGATGTAATAAGACTTTTTTCTGGTCATACTTGGCCTAGAATTTCTCAGAACAGCTACATAACACATTTTGTCATACAATATTTTTAGTTTTTAGGAAAAAAGAAAGGAAAAAGTATATTTTTTGTCCCTGCAATGATATTAGGGGTGTGCAGAAATATCAAAATATCGTATCGTTTAATGTGATGAGTTAGTATCGGTATCGTGGGCTGCTGTATCGATATATCTCCAAGAGTATTTTTTGGTGTATTTTACGAAATGATTTTGTTACAGCGCTACAGTTTTGTTGCTTGTTCAGTGGTGGGAAACTCATTTATACAACATATTTGATGTTTTCACTGTTTTGATGAGTAAAATGTGTGTTTCATATCAACTTTGTACAAGAAGTCGTTTAACAAAGACTTTTAGTATCACAGCCATGATTTTGCCTTTATTTTATTTTACCCATATCGTATCGATTTGAAATATATCGTATCAAAACGAAAGTGCACTGTATCGAGATACATATCGTATCATGGCCTATGTATCGAGGTATCCGCAACCTCTTAATGATACCCAGCCCTAAATGACATGAGTTAAAATTGGGTATTAGTGCTATAGTAATGGAATAGGTATAGGTTTCAGTGTATACTGTGGAATATTTCAGGCAATGCAATAACTCTCCATGGAGACTAATGGAGAGAATACATGGTAGACCCAAAACCAGAGAAGATACACACTGAACCTAAATATTAAAAGTCATATTTATTTGTTTTTAAATGAAATGACATTACACGGTGTAATTCAAATGTGAAGGTGCTGTCAAATGAATACCTCTGTATACAGTAGAGTCAGAAAACGCTGCGTACACAGGTCTAGTGCTCAGTGACACATGAAGACAGGAGCTAAAAGCCTGAACATCTGCTGTGACTCTGATGCCGCCCTCTGAGCCTGCAAAAGCCACGGAGGCAGTCTCTATGGCAACAGTAGTAACAACATGGCTCCTCCAACACGGGGGAATGAACGATCAGAGACCTCGCTTCACCTCTGAGCTCGCAGGTTACATTCACAATCTACAATCTGATTATGTGAGAAGACCACAGGGAGGAAAGGGACTATTTTTGGATATACTCCACTGAGTAAAGGAAACTGAATACATATGCATACTGTATATAATGCCAATGTTCTTTGACTCTCAGGGTTGGTTTGTTTCATTACAAATGTACAAACTGTTAATCAGCAGAGCAGTAAAATATTACATTTTTATTGTTTTGCCTATAGTTTACATGACTTTTTTTTTTTAAATGGTACTTTTATTTGAGTACAAGCCTGCAGATTACAGATTACATTTACATTATATAGGATTATTCAAATGTTTTCTACCACTTTAGCGTGATCAGGGCAATAGACAAAGGGAGACAAAGTGGTCTGTCATCCCGGGCCCCAGGGTCTAAGGGGCCCAGAATTGAACACGCATCCTTTTCATTTATATTAGAGTGGGGCCCATGTGAGTCTTTTTGCCGCGGGCCTCCAAATTTCTGTCAATGGGCCTGAGTGTGATACATGTATTTACCAGTAGTATTTACCCAGCAGCGTACTGGCTTTTTCCACAGCTATTTTATTTTATTTTTATAATGTTTTAGCGAAAATATCTCGTTTGGCACAGCAGCTTGTAAGACAAACTTTTTGACATTTGATCTGGTCAGCAATAAAACAGTTTTTCACTTTCAATCTACTGGTATTTTTATTAGAACATTCTGCACGACTCTCCCCGCCTCTGTATTTTGAGGACACTTGCTGGTGATATTTCTCCGAGCACATGCCTGGAAAGTTACATTTGCGCTAGAACATTAAGACCGGGGCACACTGACGTCAGTGCATCATCAAATATTCACAGTGGAGTTTTGAATAGCTGTGGGCTCTGAGTGGGCTGAAGACCACAGAGGGCTGGAACAGGAGCAGCCCAGGGTACACCACTCTCTTCAACTGTGTGCCGCTGTGAGCTGTTAACATCTACCACTCAACCACCTGGTCTGCAGCCAATCACAGAGCAGAATTAACAAGACACAAGCAGAGGACACACTGTAAAAACATTCAGCTCAAAGGGGTCGTGAAAACTGATTGAATAGAGTAAATGTGCATGTAAATAAATAGTTTAATAGTGAATCTAGCACTAAGAAACTACAGTCTATAGTCTCTCCCCCTTCACAGCTCTAACAGAATTGGCATGCATTTCACTAATGATCTGCACATCATATCAGGTTTGTGAAGTTGTATTAAATTGTTTTGTATCATGCTTTTGTATATTTATGGAAAAATACGGATGTAACGATATCCAAATCTCTTGGTACAATATTATCGCGATATGCATCTCACGGCAAGACATTTATTATGATATTTTGGAGAGGCTGATATAATTGTAGATTGTTACATTCCTAAAAATATTGATGTGGGCTGAGCTTTGGACAGGATTGCATTGCTATCCATAAGGAGAGTTCGAATAGGGCCTGGTAAGAGCTCGCTAAATTACTCAGACATGCATGGATGACATATAAAACCTCTTCAGGCATGTTTTTGATGAGAGAACAATGTTATAACATAGTAGAAAGCTCCAAAAAGTAAACTTGGCATAATGAACCCTCTTTAAAAACATAAATCTTAGAAACATAAATAAAATGTATTCAATTGAACTGCATTTTACAGTACAGTGTATGCACAGAGACACGTTCTTACCCAAAGCCACACATGCAAACAAATGAGCCGTCATATAATCTACACTTCCACATGTGGCCTTTAAGCTTGAACTCTACTGTCAGTGGTGCTTATGTAATGGGAGCATATATGTGTTTGTCTATTAGTCTTTCCACTGGAGCAGCTTGGGGAGCGGAGGTGTGATTCATGGAAGTACACTGACTTCTGGGTTAGGGCTCGCCTGGGGGGCCACTGGAACAGCCAATGAATCTCCAAATAGCAAGGGCCCAGGAGAAAGTGGCCTCTGCATATACAGCCCTGTTACACAAATAGGAATAATAAACAACTCTTAATAAAGCAGGCCGCTGCTTAAGTAGCAGTATGAAGGAATACAGAACATTTTAGCGATTGTTTTAACTTATTTCCAGGCACATTTTCTGGGTTTATTTTGGGAGACAATGTCTAATTTTATTACATTTGCAGAGGAGCAGAAACATAGCTGAATATTTTTTTAATAACAAAGTGTTTAATATAGGTAGACTGGTTGTGTGAAGCTGAAAGTACAAGACAGAAATGACCACTAGGGGTGTAATGATGTCCAAGTCTTATGATACGATATTGTCACTGTATGAACCTCACAGCATGATATTTATTGCGATATCATGGAGAAACTCACGATATGGCGGGAAGGCTCACGATTAGGGATGTAACAATATCCAAATCTCTCGGTAGGATATTGATTACAATATTTTGTGGAGGTTAAACAGCTAAAACTGTTAATATGCTACTTTTTCCTCTTAAAATGCCTTGACAAGACTTAATCCAAAGAACTAAGACTTAATAGTGCTTAGAAGTGTGCAGCAACATAACTCTTAATTTAAGCAAAGAGACTTGGAATTCAAGAGACCTGGAATTTGATATATTGTGAGAACGTTGACGATACAATATCACGATATTTCAGTTATGTTACATCCCTAATGACTACTGCATATTAATACTACAAGTAAATGTTGTTAAAGATACTATGTGACTTTTCTGGTGTGAGCCTTTTTGTCTCCATGGAGATGTTCCACAATAAGCTATGTACCACACATTCTTACAATGAATTTGCCTCTCCACTACTTGGTATTGTGACTTCCATTGCTTGTCTCCATAGCAATAGATACGTTTAATGTCATACTGTACAACATTTCAGGCAAAGCAATAATATCTCTGGACAAGATGACAGGTCCTCCAACAGAAAGGTTACAGACCGTTGGCTATTTTCTAACTTTTTTACAAATGAAGGTACATTTTATATTCTCCAAAGCTGTCAAATTAACCAAAAAATCCCCTACAACCCGACCAAAAAGGAAGGATATCTTCATCTTCCTCTTGTTTTTTCCTTCACCGCTGACTGTGGTTCTAGTTCTGAGATCAAGGGCTATTCTGGGCTAATTACAGGATCAGACGGGAACAATGGCGGAGGTAGAGATCCTTGTGTTTGAGAGGAGAGAATCCGCCCCACAGCTGCACAGAGCTACAAAGACCCAACAAGCCAATCACCTGCACTTCTGTGATCACCAAACACTCCAGTCTTATACGTGTATGCTAACACGGGGCCACGCAATATAATCTATACATCCACCCGTGTATCTTTACAGGGCCCATAATACTCTATTTTCTCATCTATGTTATAATGTTGTTTCCTCATCATGAACCTGGAGCTGTGTTTTGTTTCATTCACACGTTTAACACCCATAACTGCATATTATACTGAGTTCTTCCCTCAAACGGAAAACATTCTGTTCCACCTTGTGATGTCATGAGGAAATACTAAGTGCGCCACTGTGTTTTTTAACTCCATACACCGTCACTAGAATCATTTGGATGATTTCGGCCCTGGAATTGCTGAACTAAAGGTAAAAGGTAGCTATTAACTTGAAAACAACTGCTTCATGACATCACAAGGTGGAACGGAGAATTTTGAGATTTGAAGATACAGATAAAGGACTCAAGCATGTGTGAATGAAACAAACCACAACTCCAGGTATATATATTTTTTGGGCAACAGCATTATAACATGGCTAAAATCTCACAATAATCCATGTTGTGTACTCTATACGAGAAAATACAATGACGTCACATCAGCTATTTTGGTAGGCAAAAAGCGTCCGTATCAACAATTCAACATAGTCAACAATTATCGGCGAGTTTTAACTTTTCAAAGTAACGTTTTTGATCCTCAATATTAAGTGACTTAAGAGTAAGATGATGAAGTCATGTCAAAACAACTAAATGCAAAACCTACTTCAAAATAAGACGAGTTTTATGACAGACATACGCAACACAACTGTCAACACAAACAAGCAACCCAACTGACTTTTTACCTACCAGCCACTGTGCATGTGTGGAAAAGCTGGATGTAAACAAAAACAATGTTTTCTCATATAGGACTTTTAACAAGAGATTTAGACACCTGTGATTATACCCTATTAACTGGGTTTCTGTTTACTGATATATGGTGTCATTTTGAGGACGGCTGATAGATATAATATTTAGTTTTCAATTGTTATTTGCTATGAGAGCAGTCCTTACATTTCTCTTGGTTCTTTTTATGTGATTGTTGCTATGCCCCTCTGCTGCTGCACTGATATTATTACTAGTACTGTACGCTAATGTTTACATTGTGGGTGTAATGTTTACGTGGTGGGTGTTATAGGGTGGGTGCTCTACGCTATTTTGCAATTTTAATATACTATGCAGTTTGTTTGTGATGCTCTAATGTAATTTCGTTGTTATTTTATTGACAATGACAATACAGGAATTGAATCTTGAAATTGAATCTTGAATCATTCATGGATAGAATGTGTTTGTGTTTAGTGTGCATGTGCCTTGTATCTGTATTTATCTACGACTGCTCCTTCTCTCTTCCTACATCACCGACAAAACTTTTCCCAGTCTCATTTGCGCCATGACCCCACTGTGATCCCACTGGGCACCTGCTCCACCCTGTCCCATTCCCAGAAACACACAAATACAGAGGAGTGCATGGCCGAGGGAGCAGAAGCAAAATGGTTCAGTGAATAATTCAGGTCTCTACAGTCAGGAGCCAAAATGGAGGCTGTCAAAGTGATGGCTCCATTAAAAGAGCAAAGAGACAGGCTTCTCTCTCTCACACACTACCTGTCGTCTGGTACAGCACAGTCACGAGGGATACACTGACTAATGAGAGCTACCTCATCACGACCAGTTTAACCACCTACGTACGTGCACCACAGTTAAACTATTAATTTTCTTTTTTTAGATTTTCCAATTGCTAACACCCCAGCAACCAAAAATCGCAAATATGAGCAAAGAAAAGAAGGGAGACAAGGAAATGAGACTGGAACTATTATCAGGGAAAAAACTGTCACTCCAAATTGCCAGAGTGCCATGTTTTGGTTGGCGTTTGGACCAAGGCTGTGTGGATAATATGGTCTAAAATATACCGTACGTTACAAGCAGCAGTTGTACCATTTGAGAGCTTATACATTTACATTATGGATCTTTTAAAGCGCATATTATGATTCTCTAGTTTTGACTAAATTCGGTGAAATTATAACTAGTGTAAATAAATTATAGTTAGACAAATCAAGAAACAATTTGTGAAGAAAAGTTTCTTCTTTCCACAGAAGAAACACCTGATTTCCTGATACTTTAAAAACAATTTCAACAAAATAAAGGTGTTTTCTTATATTTTAATTTGTCAGATAATAATTTGTGTGTACATTAGATGAGGTTTGCCAGGTAATAGTTGGAATTCCCTTGTGCGGTGTCACAATTTCCAACCAGGAAGTAAAATTTTATACCTAAAAAATGGCCAAATTGAGAAAAAGTGTGAAATCTTAAATATATTGATCTTAACTGTGTTTTAGTAAAATGAGTCGCATAACCTGTCAACTACACTGTTTTATATAGATGAAAGTTCTAATTTAAGCCGTCATTATCATATTTATCCTCATTTTTGCATGCATTTCAGGTAATATGTACACATTTTCTACCAGTTTTTGCAGATGTAGAGGAGGAACTAAACTGCATTAACCTTTTGGTGAGCTCATATTGAGTACATTCTACCCCATCGGAGGAGGAGTTTACACCAAGATCCCTACTGAGACTAAAAATCAATGCACTGCATCAATACTGAACTTCCCTGTCTGCCCAAAATCTAAAATACAGCCTGCAGTATTTGAACTGACTGGGGTCATGTGACAGGTGGGCGGTACTCACAGCTCGATGGCTTTATTCCACATTATGACGTAGCCTGAGAGCATGAAGGACTCCACGTTGACAATGTGGACGTTCCCGCGTTCGGTGCCGATGTACAGCCATTTGCTTTGGAAGGGCAGGTGGCAGAAGGTGATCCTGGAGGGACAAAGACACATCAGTTTCGTTACTAATATAAACAAATAATGAACATTCAAAACCAAATTTTTTCCATCTATTTGAGCAAAAGCAAATACAGTATAGCCTCAGTATTGTAAAAGCAGCTCTTGAGGTCAAAATATGTCCCCTGTGTGCTGTGTGCATTTAATAAGAAAGCACTTTACTGTCAGATAATCAGGAAGCGCGTGCTGGCATGCTAGTAGGTGTTACAGCCCCAGGCCTTCAGTTCTAATTTGTTTTGTGTTTTAATTTGTTTTGCTGGCTGTCCTGATTCTTGCTGTGAGAGCCCTGGTCTGTGATTGGTGGAGTTTGTCTACGCCCACCTCACCTGGAGCCACGCCCCCTATTTAAGAAGATTGGCAGCACCTGTTCAGGGCTGCTTGTCTTGGTGACCAGTCTGCCATTTTGTGTTCGTGTGTGTCTCTTTAGTGTCAGTCACTCGTTTGTACTAGTACATGTCTGACTTTGTTGTGTTGAGAAACTTGTTTAGTTTTGTTTTGTACCTTTTTATTTTGCCACTTGATTCTGTTTGTGGGTTTATGTGGTTTTTACTTTGGGGTACTTGTGATTTAGTTTTGTTGTGTGTCTCGTTTTTGTATAGACCTGCGTAACCTGTTTTTTTTTTTGGCACAAAACTTGTTATATGTTAACCCAAACTAAGAAACCAAAATAACAAGATTATTTTCTGTACATATTTTAGCATGTTTTGTTAATTTACCCTTTTACATTTGTGTTAATTAAATATTACTTAATTTATTCCATTTTCCACCTTGGTTTTTTTGGTTGCAAGCTGGGTCGTAAGAGTAGCTTTACTGTGATGTCAAAACTCTAATCTGATGTCTGAACATTGTGAAAAGTGCTTACGAACTCATCACGGTGAATAATTGAGAGTGGATTGTATAAGGTACAAAGGAATAACTTGGGACTACTGCAAACCATTGAGCTAGCTCTGTTTTTCACAATTTTAAAGAGAATAAAAGTCCAGTACAGCAGCTATAACTGTTTTTTTCACCATTATAAACACAGCATAATGTATCACTCATTACATTCTATCATGAATTGACTTCTCAGCGATCGCTTGTTATTTTTTCCTTCTTGCAGACAACATCTGTTTGCATAGTTTTTCACATTGACCACTTTGCATAATTAAAGGTGCTATATTACACAAATTTAACTCTTGTGAGCTTCATGCCACGTTGTTACCTTGTCAAAAACATACTCAGAGTTGTGTTTTGTTTCATCACATGTCTGAGCAATCCTTTAATATTAGACTGTTTGGAGTTTAAAAACACAGCAGAGCACTTCCTGTATGACATGTCAAGGTGGAGTGTTTTCTGTTTGAGAGAAGAACTCAGCCTAAATATGCAGGGTTTGTGGAATGAAACAAAACACAACTCTGGGTACGTTTGTGATGCCAAAACAACATTATAACATGGCTCAGAAAACAGAGCAATATGGGCTTTTTAATATTTAACTGCTCTTTTCACTCAACATTACAAACACAGTATAGTGCACCACACAGGCTTTTGTATTACATTCTGTTGGGAATCAACATTTCTTACAAAAAAAAAGAAGCATCCTTTGTTGATAGAAACCTCCAAGCATCAAAAGTCAGACAGCTTGGAGGAGTTCTTGAAAAGCGCCTTCCTGTTCAATTCTAATGAGATCTGAATAATGCAACACGGCGACGGGAGCATTTACTGGTCCATCAGGCTGAAGCCGTGCGCGCACAGAGAGCAAACCACCAGACTTTGACGCGTCTGATCAAGGCTTTTCTACCCAGACCTCCAAGACACATCCAGGGCAAAATGGCCGCCCATATTTCTCCAGTTTTCATCTCCACCTCACCATCTCCTCCTTTTATCCATCTATCAGACTGCAAGCTTAATGAGAGGTTATAAAGGCCTCCCCCCTTAACCAAGAATATCAATTTATCTTTCTGACCCTGTATTTTTTTTACGGTTTCATCCCTCTCTTGGTTTCTTCAGAGGAATAAGAATGAGCCACCTTGGTAATTTGATGTGCTAATATTTCAAGGTCGCTCGGTTATGAAGGGTAGGTGTTGGTTTAAGGTGTGTATCTATGACAAATATGCTCATAAGTATCAGGAAGTAGCTTTATCTGACATTGCTTGTCACTTGTAAATGAATATTGTAGACCACAAAATATTAAAGAGTAACATACAGCTTTTGTTACAGATTTAACATTAGAGTACTGGTACACGAAAGGAGGAAGGGGGCATTTACTATTTACATATTAAACCATTTTCTGAGATGTCTTTCTGTTTCCTCATCAAAGTTGTGTTTCGTTTTATTCATGTTTAACACACAAACCCTGCATATTTAGGCTCTTTATTTAGTTATCTCAAACAAAAAACACTCAGTTCCACCTTGTGATGTCATGTGATAATAAAGGAAGTGTTCCACTGTGTTTTTAAGCTTCATACACCTTCACTAAAAACTTTTGAATAATTTCAGCTGTGGTGGAAATTTTAGTATTGGGTGTTGTTCTTTCTGTTCTCCAAGTAAGAAGTGTTAAAAGCCACACTATTCTTTGTCTAATCCTTTCTCTCACAGGAAGACTATAAGTATTTTTGGGTTTACCATTTACATTTCTGTTGGTTATTTCACATGTAAAGTGTTTGATCATCTTCACTTGTACTCAGATGTTAATGTAAAGGTGTTACATTTCAGCGCTGAGAAAGCCAAATGGAAAGCCAGACTAACTTAAGTGCAAACTGTTCTTGGGGAAGGGCTTGGACCTCAGAGAGTATTTAAGTGTCATTACCCCACTGCTCTGGGCTCAATGCTGGCAGAAAATCTGTCTGTGAGTAGTGGGACCGTTTGTTACCGGTGCAAACGTAATGCAACATAAACAGTCTTCTTGTATGTTTTGGTATTATTTTACAAGACACAGCCCTGGAATCATAGCCATTCTGGTGCCACCTAGTGCTTCCACTCAATTTAATTTCTCTCCAGCAACTATGTCAGGAATCAGAATAGACTAGACGGTTCACAAAAATCCTGGAAGTGCAAGTCCAAGCACCAGCCAATCAGCGAAGAGTCATACATTTTGTGTTGGCAACGATTCCCAAGATTGAGGATTTAAAGCCAGAACAAAGAGAATATTTGTTGAATTTTATCAAGGGGAAAGTCGTTATTGCCCTTCTTCCTACAAGATTTGGGAAAACCTTAATATACCAATTAGCCCCATTAGCGGCGCATTACATACATCACGACCAAATAGCAGTGATTGGTTAAATAGAAAAAGTACCCACCTACTGTCGAGCGAACGAATTCTAACGCTGCAAGGTCAGACGGTTTCCACAAAGTGAAATCGGCTCATGAATCAGGCTACTGGAATTGTCCATCTCTACTAAACTAAATGTAAAAGGTAAGCTCACTTGAAAAATACTACTTCATAACATCACAAGGTGGAACAGAGCGTTTTGAGCTTTGGAGATGTAAACAAACTAATAAGGATTACTTAAACATATGTGAATGAAATAAAAGACAACTCTAGTTATGTTTTTATGGAGGTAAAAACATTATAACATGCTAAAATCCAGTTTTCAGTGAATATACCATTTTCAAAACAATCAAAGGCAACATGATGATCTAAATATGTTATGTGTTAGCAGTTTATACTCCACAGAAATGTAGAACTGCAATGCGTAAATAAGTAAATTTAGTTAAATTCAGCAAACAATTTCATCCTCTTGCAACTGGTTTAATATTTTAAAGAGGTTCACTGCACAGCTAAGTAAAATCTTAAAACCAGTTACTACTCGCCGTAAATTTGCCTCCTTTGCCATCCACACTGTAGTGACTGTACCCATGAGTATTTGCTAACACCTTAATAGCATCAAGTGAAGTGACTGCAGCTTCTGGGAGCCAAGGACAAGTTTCACATAGATGTATGCTGTTCCCTTCTGCCCCAGCGCTCCTCTTAAACACATGAATTATTCACATTTACAGCACAAATGTCACAGAGCACCACATGAATCTCATCCCAACACGGGCCAAAACACCAAGCAACACCACAGCCACGAAACTGGGCTTAAATACCAGCACAGTGGGCCTGGGCTATTCAATCCTACATAGAAAAACACTATGAAAAACACTGTCTATTTTTCCTCAGTGACAGTAGTTTTGGTTGGTTCATTTGTATGTTTTGTTTTTAGAAAGAAGCAACGTTAAAGAGTCATGGTCATGTTTTGATTCATTTGATTTTCAGCAGTAGTTGGTGATGACATCTACATTGTCTCTAGATGAAACACCAGAGAAACAAAGCAAAGCAATTTATGCCTCAGAAACCCATGTGATCAATGAAACTATTAAAGGGTGACAGTAGCGACAGTCGGTAGAGTGTTTGTCCACTCATCAGGAGGTTGGCGGTTCGGATCCCGCTCTCGACATAAATCTCATTGGCACAGCGGTTGAGGGTACAGAATAATGAAATGCTACTTTAATGCTACTTCGTTCTTGCCTGACAGCCTGAAAACCTGAGCAGAGACACGCCTCAATTACTTTATAAAGATGTGTCTAGTCATCAATGAATCTCCCTGGAGTGGAGATGGGTGTGACTGACCAATCAGGGAAATGCATGGTCAGGCTGTATCCACACAAATATGGCTGCTTGCGAGGAAAAAAAAAACATCATGGATTTCTGCAGAATCAATGGACGAAGCCTTTTTGTTTTGTTTGTTGATTTTGTTCTAAATGATGAGTGACCAATGATCTCCTGTTACTGAACTAAACAAATCTGATGCTTAGTGCTATGGATCAATGGCTATTTTGTTTAATTATAAGAACTGGTGACCTACTTCATGTTTTATTTAATTCAGAAAGAAATGTATTTATTGTTATTATGTTATTTGTTTCAGATATCTACAGTAGTAAAACACCAAATGTTACAAGGTTTAATGTTCATGCAAGTAAAAGTTCTGCGCAGTAATAACAATAACTTCAGTTTTTAATTAAATGTTAATGGTATATTTTGTGTTTTAAAGGTGCAGTGTGTAACTTTTTGGATGGGGATCCGTCACCTGCTTGTTTCTATGTCATTGCCCTGCCTGGAATATTCCACAGTATGACATTAAACAGCTCTACTTTACATTTATAGCTCAAAAATATGTGGAAAAACAGGCGTTGTGACTGTGAGTGGGGTCGCCAGTGCACAGAGCTGGCATGTAACTTGGTCTGGTTTGGTCTCCATGAAGATATAAAGGTTTAATGCTATACTGCGAAATAAGTTACACAATGCACCTTTAAAAAACGTCCTGAACTGTCCCTTCCCTACTACATAGAGACACTTGCCAGCTAAACTATTGCTACTTTCAAGCCAAAACTTAAACACAGTAACCCTAAAGTAACTTGTACTTCTGTAACACTGGTGGCGCCCACAGATCCATTGGACATGTGTCTGCTGCGTTTAGTGTCCAGATGTGTCTCGTCTCAGCGCGGCAGACTAGATTTGTGTGGATGTATTTTGCTTTGGGCCTGCTTATATCAAAACACCCCTTATATAACTACTGAGTTTTATATGCGAGCCTGTCATGCTTGATATTCAGGGTAATTACAGTCTATGATGTATGTAGCATGTTTAAACACTCTCCACACAAGATGGCTGATTAAGTGCGCTCCGAGCTGCTACAAGAGGGTTAATTGGAACTGCAATATTTTAATTATGCACACACCCCTTCACTGGCAGAATGCACTAGAAGACAATATGTGGAGCTTGGGTGTCTTCGCTTTAAATTGAAGGTGTCAGTGCACATTCAGAAGATTTTCCCAATAAAAACTCCGTCTTATACAATTGTAAACAAAGAATATTCCAGAAAGAAGAAGATCGGATTAGTTAAAGGTCCTATATTATGCAAAATTAATGTGAAATGTGTTTTGTTTCATTCACATATGTTTAAGTAGCCCTTTATTATTAGTTTGTCTACATTTTCAAAGCTCAAAACGCTCTGTACCACCTTGTGATGTCATGGAGCAGTAGTTTAAACGGCGACCTTTTACCTTTTGTTCAGTAAAGATTGGCAGTTCCAGGGCTGAAAATTTCCAAATGATTCTAATGAAGGTGTATGGAGATAAAAAACACAGTGGAGCATCACATGACATCACAAGTTGCAACATTGTGTTTTCTGTTCAAGAGAAAAAACTCATAGTTTTGTGTGTTAAACAAAACAAAACACAGCTCCAGGTATGTTTTTGATGAAGAAACAACAATAAATCATAGATCATAAAACACCGTAATACAGGTCCTTTAAAAGTGCATTATATGACCTTTCTTATGGATGGTAGACTTTGCCTGTAATGTTCCACAGTATGACATTAAACTTATAATAAGCCTTTTCAGTTAAAGGGATCACCTCTCCACAGATCTAAACTGTAACTTTTCCAGTGAAAGGTGCTCGTCTCCACAGAGATGTTATTGCGTTGTCTGGAGTGTTTCACAATATTGCATAAAATTTATCTCTAGGGATGTAACAGTAACCGAAATATTGTGATATCGTACTGTCAAAAGTCTCACAGTCATATCGTGCGCTGTCACAGTATATCGAATCACAAGTTCCTTTGCATAAATGCATTGTTTTATGGTAGCAACAGCCAACAAACATAGGGAACTACATATCCCATGATTCATTTCAGTGCAGACAACATGAAGAGATATGTTTTTTATTTGAATTCTTGGGATTATGATGGAAATAATTCACACCAAAATCTTGTCAAAGTATTGTAAAAGCAAAAAAGTGTTCCATCTACAATTATATTAGCCTCTAGCCTCTTCAAAATATTGCAATAAATATCGTACTGTCAGATGTATGTTGTGATAATATCATACCGAGAAATTTGGATATCGTTACATTCCAACTTATCTATCTCCATGGAGACGAGCAGATGACGTGACCAGACGAAGTTACAGATCAGATCAGTTGAGAGATGACAACACTCCCTGTAAAAACGCAATGTACTTTTGATCAATAAAAACACATGTAAAAGAATAAATGATAGATCAGTTTAATGCCATACTGTGAATATTCGATGGAGAGGAGCAGGTAAGGGAAACGCAACCACAAAAAGTTACACAATGAACCTTTAAGAAGCACTCAGTTTAAAAAGTAGTGAAGTAAAAGTTGAATTTAAAAACACAAACTTAAATTCCACCCACGTATAAAACAAAAAATAATATGCAAAAAAAAAAAAAACTCCATTGGTACAAGTGAGTGCCAGGGTACCATCCACAGTAAAACAACAATTTGAACATTGGAAGCCATACACAATGATTATTCAGATTGGCTTGCAGTTTATGTGTGTGTGTGTCCATTTGCTCCTCCAGCGTGGGATGTGTTTTTGAAAATATGCATTGTTTATGTGACATCGGGTTCACAGTTGCTTTGTGAAATCTTGCATTCTCAAATAGTCACCATCACGACTGCTTAAAGGTGCACTGTGGAACTTTTCTAGTGGTGGGTCTGTCATCTGATTTTTTCCATAGAGATGTTTTTGCCTGAAATGTTCCACAGTAGCTTTATACCTGTCTATCTTGCATTTATTCAATTACATTGTTTTTATTGCTTAAAGGTGCATTGCGTAACTTTCCTGGGGGAGGGTTGTTAAATGCTTTTCTCCATGGAGATGTTATTGCTTTATCTTTTATTTACAGTACGGTATTAAACCTTTCTATCTTCATGGAGACCAAACCAGACGAAGTTTCAGGTCAGATCTGTGGAGAGGCGACCCAGCTCACAGTCAGAATGACTGTTTTTCTAGATATTTTTGAGCTATAAAACCACCTGTAATTGAATAAATATAAAGTAGAGCTGTTTAATGTCATACTGTGGAACATTTCAGGCAGAGCAATGGCATATCCATAGAAACAAGCAGCTAACAAACCCCTAAACAAAAAGTTATAAAGTGCACCTTTTAAAAAACAGGAGCAGGGTCAGCTATCCACAGATCTGATGTTTAACTTGGCTTGGTGGTGTCACTTTTTTGTCTCTATGGTTATGTTTAATGCAATACTGTGGAGAATTCTGGACAAAGAAACAACATCTCCATGGACAGAGGAGGTAACAGATCCTTTGCCAGAAAAGTTACACAGTGCAGCTTTACCGGCCGCTACCAGATCACCAACGTAAGACACAGAGAATGAATGCAGGAGTTGTAGTTCGTGTTATTAAAGCGATTTTGTGATAGGCCCATCATGCAGGTAGAATGGAGTGATCTGTCCCAGGCTTGTTCGCTCAAACTTGCAATCAGCTGCGTGATTTTGCCACAGAGAACTTTGATTAAAGGGAGTTTTTACTTTAAAATGGACTCCAAAGTGGCACCTATCCGTAGTGACAGAGTATTACTGCTGCAAGGTACTCATCTGGGAAGTAGAAAGGTGCACTGAGAGAGAAGGCAGAAAAGGTTTATGGTAATTTCATTGGACATGTTAGGATTACTCACACAAAAACTGATGACTAAAAAGGGCCTAAAATGAAAAGTGGAAAAAAAGTTTGACATTATTTTGTAAGGCATATTAACTAAATTAAAAGGCTATTATGTCATTTTCTCATCTATGTTATAATGTTGTTCCCTCATCAAAAGACTAATAGACAGACTAATAATAAAGTGTTACTCAAACATGTGAATGAAATAAAACACAACTCCAGGTCTGTTTTTGATGAGGTAACATCATGGCTAAACGCTCACAAGACTCAATTTTGCATAATATAGGACCTTTAAACATGGGAGCCAAAAACGATATCCAGCATTTGACTACGTGGGTTAGGACTCGGCAATATGACAATAAAATGTAGCTTTATACTTCAACACGCACACTTACACACTTAATCCTCCGTTATCTTCTGAGTGATTGACAATACATGCATCCCGAATTTCGGATTTCTGGTCATTGCGCAATGCATACTGGGAAGAGCCCTCCCAAAAAGTGAGCATCAAACCGCCATGTTTGATTTCCCAGTGGGTTGCGGCTATTGTCAAAGTCAATCTTTTCAAGTCTTTTGAATCATATCACTTTTGTTTTTGGTTCTGATATTGTCATATTGTAGTTACTCGATTCGAACATCGTAATTGTGTAGTTGCTGGATGTCCTAACAGCGGAAAACGGCTTGAGAAACGGGCTTCAGAAGTTTGCAAACTCCATAACTGCAAAAGCTGAATCAGACCTGTGTGACTGCAAACCTCTGTTCAAACTGTTTCCCTTCCCAGCGGAATTGAAAAACAGTGAAAGGCGAAGGCTATGGGCAGTATTGATACACGGGAGGATGAAAAAGGTAACCTTTGGCTGCCTGAGAAATCATTCCAAGTTTGCAGCAAACATTTTGTATGTGGAGTGCCATAACTAAAATATGACTATCAGAACCAGAAACAAAAGTGATATGGTTCAAAAGACTTCAAAAAAATCAGCTTTGACAACAGACGCATCCCACTAGGAAATCAAACATGGCAGTTTGATGCTCACTTTTTCAGAGGGCTCTTCCCAGTATGCATTGCACGATGACCAAAAGTCCAAAATGCGGGATGCGTGTATTGGAAATGACCAATTACATTTAAAGGTGCAGGGTCTGTCAAATGCTTTTGTCCATGGAGATGTTATTGCTTTCTGCACAGTATGGTATTAAATTATTCTATCTTCATGGAGACCAAACCAGACGAAGTTACAGGTCAGATCTGTGGAGAGGCAACCACGCTTACAGTCAGAATGCCTGTTTTTCTAGGTATGTTTGCACTACAAAAAGACCTATAATTGAATAAATGTAAGGTTGAGCTGTTTAATGTCATACAGTGTAGTATTCCAGGCAGAGAATTGACATATCCATAGAAAAAAAAAACAGGTGATGGAACCCCAACCAAAAAGTTACACTGTGCACCTTTAAATGTCCAATCTCAGAAACAGATATCATTACTTACCACTTGAAGGTATTAGCCAGGTTGGCGTCACCTAGTGCCTCCGCTCAATTTAATTTCTCTCCAGCGACTAGGTCAGGAATTGGAATACACTAGACGGTTCTCAAAAACCCCAAAAACGCTCAGGCTCATGAATCAGGTTAGAAGGTATTAGCCAGAATAATGATATTGTGATATGAACTTTTAGCCATATCACCCATCCCTAAATTCAACAATGTTAGCCAAAAACTAGACAAGCATTCATTCAATTGGCAATATTATAAGGGGAGTGAAAATTTGAAAGTGAACATTTGCAATTCAATACATGTAGAGTTATCCATCATGGGTCAAACAGTACAAGAACTAATCACACACAGGCTGATGGCATGAAGTATCAAATTGGCAAGTCCCTAAAGTGGATTAAAACTACTTTTTTAATCTAAATACTGTGCCCTCTGGTCCAGGTCCCAATTATGGAGAATCTAATCTTTTTGCTTCCACACCACACATGTAATATAGAAAAGGCACCCAGTTTTGTAATTAAAAGGTTGCAGGACTTGAGTCACCTTCATATCTCTTTAATATATGTGTTCGCACAGTTAGAAGGTTAAGTAGTGCAGGCCTAGGGTGAAGTCGAGAAGGATTTCATGCTGGATTGCACCGCAGTAGACGTTAGGTACTTTTTGGTCAAATATCTTTAGGCAAACTCTATGTAGATGAGCCATCCGAAAGCTGAGAATCATTTAATTAAAAACACAAAATCCCCAGAAGGGCAGAATTTAGGGCAGTATTTAAGATTCTGCCGCTGACAATATGGTCAAGCTGGAGATATCACTAACTGAAAATAAAGTAGACTGAGCTCCACAAAATGTAAAAAAAAAAAAAAAAAAAAAGTGCATTACAAATGACCTGTATAATAAAATCTTGGGTGTGTGTGTGTGAAAGTTTCTCCAGCCATAATGGACTATAAATTGTGCTGCATAATATATCGCAAGCAGCTAGAATTAGCACATTTATCAAAGTGCAGACACTGCAGTCATGTAAATAAATGAAAGTCCTCAGCAAACATTAAAAGATCCTGTTTTTTTATAGAAAATGCACTGTAGTTTAGACCTCTAGACCTTTAAAAACATTTACTGAAAACGTGTGGGAGTTTTGTTGTTTATATTCCAGTCTTCTCTAAAATGTTAATTCTCCTGGTCATATTTAAAAAACGCACTGTGAACTAAAACTAGCTTTTAAATAATAAAATGTACTTACTGCATTTCAAAAGAGAGATAAACAAGTGAGTTACAAGGTCAAAGAAAGCATCATCTTAAGCAACTACTTCTAGGCTTGGAACCTACAATGAAGGCCTAAATAAAAAAATAACCTATAGGGAGAGACTGAGGTACACTTTATTAGACAGGCTGGTGCCACCTAGCGCCTCTGCTCAATTTCATTTTTCTCCAGCGACTAGGTCAGGAATCAGAACACACTAGATGGTTTGCAAGAACCTCGGAAGTTGTAGACCACACACCGTCCAATCAGCGAAGAGCTGTGAAGTCATGACGTCAAACTCAAGCGCCTGTCTGGGTCCTTTTTATGGTACAGCACAACAGTAAACAAAGCGGTCGAGATGGATGTAGACAAAGCCATACATTCTGTGTTGGAAACGACTCCCGAGATTGAGGATTTACAGCCGGAACAAAGAGAATGTTTGGTGAATTCTATCGAGTGAAAAATGTTATTGCTCTTCTTCCTACGGGATTTGGTGCATTACATACGTCACGACTAAATAGCAGCGATTGGTTAAATTAAAAAAGTACTCGCCTATAGTCAAGTGAACGAATCCTAATGTTGTGAGGTCAGATGGTTTTCCACAGCTGATGAATCAGGCTAACACTTTATTGTCCCTGTAGGAAAATTTGTCCTCTGCATTTGATCCATCCTTCAATCATCTCCATCATCCATCTCCATGATTTTGTTGTTAACCTGTTGTACCTATTGTATGATACATGTTTTGGTTTGATGGGGGAAACCAGCGTGCCCAGAGGAAACCCACCAAGACATGAGGAGAACACGCAAGCTCCACACAGAAAGAGAATCAAACCATGCACTTCCTTGCCTGTGAGCCGTGCTGTACCATGAGGTGGCTGTAGTATATATTACCTGAATCATGAGGAAGACTTTCTGCATACTGTTTTATAAAATCCTAAAACAATAGTTAGCTGATGACCTGAGAAAGAAGCAACAAACTTTAGTGTAAAAAATATGCCGTATTATGTCATCGCCTTGTCAACACAACCAAAACACACGCCTGACTTTCCCCTTAACTAGCTGTGCACAAGTCAAAATGTCGACTATACTTTTGTTTTGTTTTGACCCTTTGCACCTTATTACCTCCAATCACAGAACCGAGCTTTGACGATGCCCCTCCAGCCGCAGACTCTCCCTGTGGAGCCCGGTGAGGTGACGAGAGCTTCCTACGCCAGGATGAGTCTGCAGGATTTGCTGTTTGTGCCCTCCTACCCACTCTCCACAGCACAGCAGCCCACACACTGAGTCACTGCACTGGCTGAGGCCCAGTCTGTCTCCTCTCCTCCTCCTCCTCTTCTTCTTTCCCTTCCTCTCCTTCTCTCCCTCTCTCCTCTTCTGTCCGCGGTTGCTGTGATTTGATCTGAATGGACGCTGGATCTCAGAGGGGTTTGTAGTCAACGTTTTGCAACACGGATTTTAGCCATCAACTCAGATATTGTTTAGGGGTAGGGGGCAAGAGATGGTACAGAGAAGAAAAAGTCAAATCAAAGAACGCAAGAACTTTTGTTGTTCAAAACTAGATTGAGCTGTTCTTGTCCTTCTACTCCTGACCGAGACCTGGACCCATTAGGATTCCTTAGTATCAACAGGGGTGTAGCGATATCCAAATCTCACAATACAATATCGTCATGGTATGAACCTCACGATACGATATTTATTGCAATATCCTGGGAAAGCTCACAATATGGTGGGGAGGATCACAATTAGGAATGTAATGATATCCAAATCTCTTGGTACAACGTTTTCACGATATACATCTCACGGTACGATATTTATTGCAATATTTTTGTGGAGGCTAACAAAACTGTTAATATGCTACTTTTTACTCTTAAAATGCTTTGACAAGACTTAATCCAAAGAACTAAGACTTAAAAGTGCTTAGAACTGTTATTTCCATGTAGTCTACACTGAAATGGAGCAAAGGATTATGGTCTATGTAGTTCCCTCTGTCTTTTTTAGCTACTGCTGCACCATCTTACAACTCTTAATTTAGGCAGACTTGTAATTCGATTAATTGTGATGGTCCACGATATTATTGTGAGAACTTTGAAGATACGATATCATGATATTTTGGTTACTGTTATACCCTTAGAAATCAAGTATCGAACCTATTACTTAGTTAATTATACGTTTGATAGTCAATACCAATTTCAATACCACAGTGATTATTACAAAATGATCATTTTCAACATAAATTAATAGTACTTTCTTTATGTTACTATGTGGTCTTTGCAAGTTCTGATGAAGTCTCAAGAGAATGATACAACTGTGAAATAAAACTGGAAAAGTGAAAAGAAATTAATCTAGTTTTAGTTTCAATTTGTATCTAAAATATAAAACAAAACAGACTACAACACCAAAATGTTATTTGGTTGTAACATGATCTGGTATTCAATTAGATCTGTGGCCTTACAGTCTTAACACAAATAAAAAAAAAAAAGAAATCCATGAAAAAATAACCAAATGAATTCAGTCCAAATTTAGTCCAAATTCTAGCAACTCCAACTTCCACTAATCTGGCAGACTAAAAGCACTGGAAGAGGTGGGCGAGGTACTGCTGGTTAAAATGGTCACTAGTCCCTGCTGCTGCAACCATGTGTGAAAACTCCATGTCCTTCCCCAATCTGCACTTAAACAAACTCTAGTCTGCATTAGCAACTGAAGCTGCACGCCACAATACATAAACGTTTAGTGTAATTTAGTATGGGAGGTAAAGGGAAGCCATTATGTAAGGCTGATGTATCAAGAAGGGTTTTTAGCAGCACTTAAATACAAGACATCTATTGGTGGGTGTGACAGGAGGCAGTTTTTCTTGACTCGGGCCTGTTAGCGGGTGTCGTGTTGTGGCAGTTCTGGTTGGGTGAGTGTCCTTTGGTTGACAGAGGAAATGGCCGCCTTGTCCTCTACAAAGTGACAAGTCCAAAGAGCAAACGAATCAGGGAAGAACAAAATAAACAGGAGGCGGCGAGGATGTTAAAGTGGTGGGTTAACATGGCCAGGGTCAATTTGTAGCAAAACAAAATGCTAAAATGGGACTCAACAGGCCTGACTATGGTAAAGATGCCCAAATATATCATTTTCAAGCAAAGCCAATTTTACTCACAAGAGATGGATCAAATTGCACTGCCCCACGGCCGAGTTTGTTGGTTCCTGGGCTGAGTATGATTTTTCTGTATGTCTTTTCCCACTGTTAACGCCCATGTCTCACTTTCATATGTTTACACTATTCTCTTTAATCTCTTAAAGCTTGCATGAAAATAAATCTTTTTTAAAACACGGATCAAAATGGATCAAATCAGGTTAAGGAGTTATGATGTTTTCCTTGTTCAACAAACACCTTCGCTGGATTAAGAAAGCAATTGAAATACGGAAATCTGCCCACAGGACTATAAATCGGGATGAGGGGGCCTTTTTACTCTGACACACTTGAATAAAAGCAAAACTAAAGAAGTCTTTATCTGTCAAAAGGCCAAAACCTGTATAAACGTCACGGATAACGACCGTTTCCCGTTTTCGTGACTTAAACTGCGATGTCGGAGTTTTGTGCACTGTTTTGCGGACTGAACCAGGACTGAACCAGGAATAAAACAGGCCTAAACCAGGTCTAAATCGGGTCTAAACCAGGTCTAAACCAGGTCTAAACCGGGTCTAAACCAGGTCTAAACCGGGTCTAAACCAGGTCTAAAGCAGGACTGAACCAGGACTGACTGTCAGGATGGGTCTGGAGGTGTGCCCGCGTAGACCGGGACCAGACGGGGACTAGGATTAGGACTGAGACCGGGACTGAGATCTGGACTGAGACCAGGATTGAAACCAGAACTGAGACTGGTTTAGTCCTGTTTCAGTCCTGTTTCAGTCCTGGTTCAGTCCTGGTTCAGTCCTGTTTCAGTCCTGGTTCAGTCCTGGTTCAGTCCTGGTTCAATCCTGGTTCAGTCCTGGGATCAGTCCTGGGATCAGTCCTGGGATCAGGCCAGCAACTCAGTTTAAGTCACAGAAATGGGAAATGGCCATTATCCGTTTTTTCCATTATTTATTTAAACATAAAATCGAAAAAAAAAAAAAAAAAAAAAAGAATCGTTATCCATTTTTTCTATTTGGTTTTTGAGACAAATAATGAAGAAAATTGCTGTTTTTTCGTTTTTGGTTTCATTTTGAAATTTAATATTTTTGGTTTCATTTTGAAAAACGAATGAACAAATGATACAAGGATTGTCACTGCAACATCATGTGACTCTGAGGAAGAATACAAGAAACTAGTCAAAACAATCCGATATGAAAAACAAACTCAAGTCAGGAAAAACAATCTCTTAGAATACAATATCAGAAGACCAAAGTAAAGGTGCTGCTTAAACAGTAAGAATAATCAGTTCATTTTAAACATTTCTCACTTACCTCATGCATTCAGCTTTCCCATCACAGTAAAGTTAACAACAACTAGCATGCTTACAGTGCATTCCCTGATTCTCTGACAACAAAATGCTTCATAATTAGATGCAGACAATACACAGCGGTCCTCAAGAGCTGCTTATACAATATATCTGTACTGCCAAATTTTGCTCAGATATATGAGAAAAAAATCAGGTACAGGCCCTTTAACCTCATTGGCCTACGACATGTGTCTTTATACCATCTTTTTATCCAACTCCCGCCATTCCAGAGTTAAAACATCCTCACAATAGGGACATTTCATTCTATTAGTGACCTTAGACCTGGAGCATCTTTTTCAATGCAGCACATAGACTCAATATCAAGAGCTGTCGAGGTCAGCCGCCAAGCAGTCATTCACACTGACATGGAGGATCCACTGTGTCATAGGGTTAACATGTATTTCTGAATGACAATGTGTAATAGCCTCGCAATGTCATGTCCACCATTGTCCCCGTCCATGTTGGAGATGTCGCTTGGAATTCATTTAAGTCATAAGATGATCCTGGGTGAATAGAATAGCTTCGATAATAATAATACAGAGTCAGGAGATAGACCAGGAGATTAGTGGATATTTTAGAAAAACCTGAGGTGGAAAAGCATACAGAAATATGCATGTGATTTGTACTGAGGTGAAAAATATTAATATAATGGTAAGTACATGACAAAGATAATACTATGTTGTGTCAATCATTACTTCATCTTTGCACTGTTCCTTCTTATGGCCTCTTGTATATACTGTAGCTGAGATATATTTGTAATACTATTTTATTTTTACTTGTGCATATACATTTATATAATATTTGACTAGCAAGGTTGGCGCTACCTAGTGTTTCCGCTCTATTTCATTTCTTTCCAGCGACTACATCAGGAATCAGAATACTAGAAGGAAGTTGTAGGCCGCACACCAGCCAATCAGTGAAGAGTTGTGAAGTCGTGACGTTAAACTCAAGCGCCTGTCTGGGTCCCTTTTGTGGTACCGCACAACACTAAACAAAGCGGTCGAGATGGATGTAGACACAGCCATAGATTCTGTGCTGGCAACGATTCCCAAGATCGAGGATTTAAAGCCGGAACAAAGAGAATGATTGGTGAATTTTATCAAGGCGTAATTGCCCTTCTTCCTATGGGATTTGACACAGTACACACGTAATGACCAAATAGCAGTGATCGGTTAAATTAAAAAAGTAAGTAGGTTTGTATTTATATAGCGCTTTTCACAGACATATGTCACAAAGATGCTTTAAAAGTACCCGTCTACCATTGAGTGAATGAATCCTGATGCTGCGAAGTCAGACGGTTTCCACATGGTAAAACCAGCTCATGAATCAGACTATTATTTAACACCAGTCCCTTCTAATTTTTCCTATTTCCTTATTTTGAATTTATCATTGTCATTTATATTGTTCCTTTTTGTTATATTTATTATAATTTATTATAAAATATTGTGATGTGTGAGCTACTGTGTCCAAATAGTTTCTCTTGTGGACCAATAAAGTTTGTCTAAGTCTAATTCTAATTAAAAACTGTTTAAAAATTATTCATAAGGTTTTGATAGTCAATTGTGGGTAGCTTGAGTAGAGAAGAAAGGAATTACTGCCACTTTCATCACTATTTCTTCAAATTACTATTACTAATACCATAGTAAACATTGCCTGACACTATGGGCCACAAGAAACTAGACTACCCAGAAAAAAACAACACACACACAGGCAGAACATGCAAAAGCAGAATTATGATTCAGGAATCAAACCCAGTGCTCTCCTGATCTGAGTTGAACTACTGCTAACTTCCACTGCTACAACTATTTCAAACTACAACCATAAGTTCGACTAAAACTGAATAAATGAACAGAGTTGGGGCTGGAAAGAAAGTCAATACACAATCCCCTTCACAGTGGGAGGCAGCTGATCCTCTGTAGCACCCTCAGAACAAACCCTAAGAATGACATGTTGTTTTTCTCAAGGATTATGAATTAAACTATAATACATGGGTGATTTTTTACACTTTGTAAACTGCAGTGCTAATCTATAACAGCTTAAGAATAGAAACAGACCCATTGATTTCCTGTTCAAGACTGCAGACCTTCATAGTAGCATTTCACTGTAGCAAGCAGTAGATTTTCATTTACAGGTTTATATTGTTGAAAAATGACAATTTTAACCATACTTGCACAGAAGCATAGTATAGTACAGAAGGTGAAGATGGGGGGTAGGGGACACATTTCTGAGCTTGCAAGCCTCAACGCAGGACAAAATTAGATTACTCAGGCATGCATAAATCAATTGACATAAAACTCTGAGCACACTAATGATGAGGGAACAGGGTTATAACATGGTTTAAAGCTCATAAAAGCACATTTTAAAGGTCCTATATTATGCTAAATTGACTACTGTGTGCTTAAAGTCATGTTATAATGTTGTTACCTCATCAAAAACATATCTGGAGTTGTGTTTTGTTTTATTCACACGTTTGAGTAATCCTGGATTATTATTTGTCTGCAGCTCCAAAGCTCAGAAATGCTCTGTTCCACCTTTACCTTTTTTCAGTAAAGATTGGCAATTCCAGGGCTGAAAATATCCAAAGGATTTTAGTGAAGGTGTATAGAGTGGAGCACTGTCTGTTTACCACATGATATTACAGGGTGGAACAGAGTGTTTTCTTTTCTGTATTTGAGAAAAGAACTCACTAAATATGCAGGGTTTGTGTGTTAAAAATGTGTGAAAAAAACAAAACACAACTCCAGGTATGTTTGTGATGAGGAAACAACATTATAACATAGATTAGAAAACAGCATAATATGGGCCCTTTAAGTTGCATTTCGCTGTGTCACTCATTTTCAGTTTTCCACCAATCCATCCCACAATAACTCAGGCATACTCTTTCTCCTGCAGCGTTTGTTCTTTGCTTGAGTCTTGAGTGACTTTGCAGTGGCTCTGTGTCACGGGGTCGGGGAGTTAGCGCGGTGCCTCAGATGGCTCAGACTCTTGTTTAAATGTCAAAGATGGTCAAACACGAAACGCCCCAGAGGCAGCTGTGGGCCACCTGTCCGTCATGTCAGCACCATCCCGCAAAACTCAACATGACGTTTAGCCCGTGCACCGTTTGGGAGAGTGGCGGGAGGCGGCGCTATGATCTGATTGGCTCTGATGGGTCATTGGCGGCGCTTTGATTGGGGTAGACAGTGGGCAATGACTTCTTGAGGTGAGGGGTGTCGAAACTTAAGTCTGACAAAACTGCTGCTGACATGGACATGAGATGGCTAAAGTACAATTAGTATATAATTTATTTATTTAGTTGCTATTTTTATTCTATTTGTTTTTCTCTTTCTTCATCATATTTTCATTTTTCTTTTCTGCTGCAGTGAGCCTCATCATTGTGTTTTGGTGTTTTTCTTTTGCTGTTTTGTCCATTATAAAAATTATAATCATAATATAGAGCCTGCTCCAAATTTGCCCCCGTAATCCCTGTAACTGAACCATCTGGGTGAAGCTGAACGCTATGAGTGACTTGGTCCACTTTAGAGTCCTGCACCAAGTCGGGTACTCGCAAATAGTTGCTGAAATGACCGGGTTTTAACGTTCTGAAATTTTACAGGCGGGTATGCGGGCGGGTTACACATGGGCGGGTTAGGTGAATCAAATGAACGACGAACAGGAGAAAAATACCTGACGCACGTCCAGGACTTCTGTTGCCCTGGAAACAAGTGCCATTTTCCGGTCTTTTCCTGGAACGACCAGGCTGAGAAGAGTGACTTTAGTGTATTTATTACACATCAGAGGAGGTGATCGTCTCGGTGGCTGCGCTCCTGGTTTAGTCCTGGTTTAGACCTGGTTTAGTTTTAGTCCTGGCAATCGGCTCTGCGGTTGCAGCGTGTATATATTTATAATCTGCTAATGACACAACGTAGTATCAGTCCTGGTTTAGTCCTGGACTACTGGGCTGGCGGACTAATGGGCGGATCCCAATTTATCACAGGCACGGGTGGGTAACGGGTGTAATGGTAACAGGTCTGGGCAGATGTGGATTTAAGATATAATCACAGGTTAATGGGCGGGTGTGGTGCTGTAGATGCAGGTCTCCAAAAATGGACTCGTGCAGGACTCTGGTCCACTTCGTTATACAGTCTATGGGTTAGATACTTAAAGCCAGAGTATCAGTCTTGGTATCGGAACTGAATAAGATGGATCGGGCATCCCTAATCTTTCCTTTTTGTAAATGAACATGAATAATGTCAAAAATTAATATTACTACTTCTAGGACTCCTCTAACTGCCAAGGCTTTCTCCACACCAAAACCCTTGCTTATGAAATACTGTGTCCTGAGTAAACATTTGAAAATGACCACGTTAATGCTGTACTATGTAGCTTTTCCATTTACTGGTCTCCATGGAGATGTTATTGCTTTGCTTGGAATGTTCAATAGTATGACATTAAGCTTATCTAGCTTGCATAATTTCAATTACAGGTGTTTTATTGGTCAAACATCACTTGGGAAACATGTCTTCTTACAGTTGGTGCGTTCGTCTCTCTGCAGATTTTACCTGTATCTTTGCCTTATGTGTCACATTCTCATCTGACTGGAGAAATATAAGTTTAATACCATACTTTGGAACATCCCAAGCAAAAAAATATAATATCTCAGTGGAAACAATCAGAAAAGTTACACAGTGCACCATTAAAAGAAGTTCGGAGTCATGATAATAGGCAAATTAATGAGCATTTAAAAAAACATTCTACACACAAAAATACCTGCACGCTTAAATGGACCGGTACATTTTGTGGTGTCAAAAGCTGCATTTGAGTTCTTTGTTTGTCTCCATTTTCCCAGAACTTCAGGGCAACATTTGATTCATTCACTAAACCTGATGTGTGACTGTCCTTGACAAAAAACTGCGCCGCTAAATATGAAAGGTCAAATGGTAGAAAGAAATGAGAGATTTCTTAGAGTGAATTGGTATCTGAGAGATTAAAAAGTGATGTACAATGGGACTTTTACAGGAATTTAGTCATTACTCTACATGAATGAGCAAGAAATGTATTATAAAAACACATAATACTGGAAAAACCTTGACCAGACTGGAATGCCACAGCCTTGAAGTTGAAGTAAATATTGTTGATTGACAGCCAAGATGACCTGGGGAGTCATGTTTTTCATTCAGCACTGGTTCAGCCAAAGAGATACGGCAAAACCTATGGCCATAAGTCCTCCTGATGTACTGTCACATATGTTTGGAAGTGAACGTAATAGAAAATGTCAACAACAGACAGCAGTGTTCTTTTAGCTGCACCATGGGACCTTTTAGAAACAACACTGCAGTAAATAAATAGTAATTCGAAGATATAAATGTGTTCTATACTACTATATTCTCCTGCACTGACAAACTTAATCATTTTAATACAGCAGCTGTTTTTTCAATGTAGTCAAGGTCAGTTGTACTAGTGTTGTCACAATACTAAAATTTCAAACTCTCTTTCGATACTAAGGAAATAAACATGATAATGATTTTGATCCCACAGAGATTTTAGCCACATTAGAATGTTGTTGCCTCCAAAAAATATATCTGGAGTTGTGTTTTGTTACTAGGGATGTAAAAATAACCATAATATCATGATATCGTATCGTCAAAATTCTCACAATAATATTGTAGACCGTCACAATACATCGAATTACAAGTTCCTTTGCTTAAATGCATGGTTTTATAGTAGCAACAGCTTATGAACATGGGAACTACATATCCCATGATTCATTTCAGCGCAAACAACATGAAGAGATATGTTTTTTACTTGAATTCTTGGGATCATGATGTAAATAACCAAAATACACCAAAATCTTATCAAGGTATTTTAAAAGCAAAAAAGTGTCCTATCTACAATTATATTAGCCTCTCCAAAATATTGCAATAAATATCATACCGTGAGATTTGGATATCATTACATCCCTATTTGCTACATTCACACATGTTTGAGTATTATTATTACTCTGTCAACATCTCCAAAGCTCAGAATGCTCTGTTCCACCTTGTGATGTCATGAAGCAGTAGTTTTCAACTTAACAGCTATCTTTAACCTTTTGTTCAGTAGTGATTGGTAATTCTAGGGATGAAATTATCCAAGTGATTCTAGTGAAGGTGTATGGAGTTTAAAAACACAGTGGAGTCATTCCTGTATCACCACATGAGATCACAATGTGGAACTGTTTGTTTTCCATTTGAGAGAAGCACCTAAATGTGCACAACTTGAGTGTATGAAACAAAATACAACCCCAGGTATGTTAACACAGATCAGAAAATAGCGTAATATGGGCCCTTTAATAACTAACTGTGGTGTTGCCAAGTCTACTATTCAAAATGTCCAGATTTGTCCAATTAATTTGATTATTTTCAGTCTCAAATACTTGTTCAAATGAGCATGTAGTTTTGATGCTAGTCTGAGTATCAATTTGTATCTGCATATCGATTTTTTGACAACCCTAGAATATGAAATGCCTTTTTCGCAGCATTTTAAGTTCTCATACAGAGATATTAAAATCTAATATTATCCATTACATATTTATTTATTTTTATGTAAGTAATGAATGTGAATGACTTTGTGAATGAAGTCTGCGTGACAGTGTGTGGGGCTGTACAGAGCTCGACCTGTTGCAGTGTTTGGAGCTCACAGCTGCGCCCCACTGAACGCTCCCTCACTCAGACTGACCCAAATGTTAAACGCTCACAGACCAGAGAAGAACCAGCCCAGATCTCACAGCTCTGCACCTGCTCTAGTCTGGGTGGATGCACAGGTTACATTAGGTTTGAAAGTGTGGATCAGATAACTTTATTCTTGTCAATATTATTACAATACTATTTAAAGGGTATCTGACCAAAGGACATGATTCTTTATGAAGATCTATTGACAGTATACAAAACAAACATGACTACTATATCTTGAAGAATTTGTCTGGTCATAACAGCCGTCAGTCATCTCTTATAGCAATATAAAAGGAACAGTATGAATGACTTTAATTTTAAATTCCATAAGCATAACCTAACTATGTCCCCATAAGAGTTAGACATGTTTAAATCAAATACAGCTCTTACTGATAACAATTCTAATGCTGATTTATTCCAAGATGTTTATGTTATAATTTGGTGTTTCGCTCCTCACGATGATTATCCAATCAGAAAGCAGAATGAGCCTCAGTAGTCTCTAATTTGGGTTGCAAATTCCAACTGTGAAATCCAGTTGCTTTAAACCTAAAAGGCCCCTCTCTGATCTGAATCCTCAGGACCTAAAGCACCAGCAGCCAATCATTAAGCAGTGCTAGTGCAGCCTGTCCTTATACACATATCATTTTGTAACAGGCTATGAAAGGATTGGTCATAGCATTTGTCAGTGCTCAATGTCACTTACCAAAGTTTTATTCATTCACTTTTCAGTCACATTTAAGACGGTGAGCTATTCTTGTCACCACAGTTGCCCAGTTGGGACAGACTGACAGAGATGTGGCTTCTATTATGCATCAACAGCATTTATAACCAGCAATACTCTATCACATACATATACTTTACTGTCAATGTCCTTAAAGAAAACAAGATGTTTTACCCAATCAATCAAAGTCAAGTATAATTTGAACCACAAGGAATGCGGCAAACAGAAAGAAAACTAACCAAAGCTAATATCCTCTTTTACATCAGGATGTGTATTCTCACCTCTCTCTGTTGAACTTGAGTGAATGCAGCACGGCTGGTCTCTTCTGCCTCAGGTTCCACAAGTGGACACTGTCATCTGCCAAAGCACTCACCAGCGCCCCCTGCAGACACAAACAGCTCACGTTCACAGTGACATTTACATATCCCGTATAGATAAGTGACATTTAGTCTAACTTGTGCAGATTTTCTGGTTAAACATGACAGCGTGAGTCAGACATCTTTCCCTGGAAACTGTTTGGATGGAGCGGCTCTCTCCCAGGTAACCGCGGCGATGATTCAGAAGGACGACATATATGTGCATATTGTGTGAGTGTGTGGGAGGGTCTAAAACTATCGCCTGCTCCCTGAGGGTCTGTGCTGACTCATATATAGGCATGAACAGACAGTCGCACATGGATAAGCATCAAGTCCCCATGACAACTTCAGCTGTTTTTTCTCTTCAGTCTGCCATCATCTATAAGCTACAGTAACCACAACGTCACCTCCCATCACATGTGTGGTGATGTGGAGGATTCTGAAGTGAACGAAGCAATGATTTAAGAGAAGATCATATATATGATCCCACAAGGGGATGTTTGTTTTGGGCACAAGTGCAAGGTGCATAGACATCGACTAGACAGATACAGGACACAGAATAGAATCAAACTAGAAACTAAGGCATTGCAGTCACTTGTACAATTTGTGAGTATTTTAGCACACAGAGTTACTGAATAATATTTTAATGATATATATATATTATATATCATGCTTTATAGATGATACATTTATCTACCTACCTTTATCCTAGTTTTTCTCTTAAGAGCAACCATCAGTAAATCTACTTTACACCAGACAGATCTGTGTAGCACTCTGAACTGAGTTCTTCACATTTATCAATCTCAAAATGGCTCTTGCTGAAAGCGATTGGAATCTGATTGGTGGCAGCTTCACAACAGCGGAACAAGCTGAAAAGTCAAACCTTTGGTACATCCAGTTCAAGGCATGTTTCCTGTCCATAAATGTACAGATTTTTTTTATATTTATTTGAATGTATTTTAATAACTATACTACAAACATGTAAAACACCCGCAGCAAAGTGCATTGGTTTTTGAGCTGCACAATGAAGTCATGTTACTTATTTTCTCAACTATAATTCCCTAACATCTCTTGTCTCCACTCCTTCACTGTGCTGTTTTGCACTAAAGCCCCCTCTCCCCCCTCTTTCCCCCCTCTTCTCTTCAGTGTTTTGTGCTGAGCGTGTGAGTTTGCTGTAGCAGTTGTGGGACCCACCTCATTGATGAGAAACTGCAGCTGGATGACCGCTGCGCCGCTCTCGTGCTGGCAATAACACTCCACCCCAGGACGTCCAAATCTGAGACAGGTCCAGTCAAGGAACTCAACATATTCAAATCTACAATTACTTTACATACATCGTACATAAATATAAAATACATGCATTTAGATTTTGTTTATGCAGCGTAAGAAATACTTAGTTTGAGAAGTATTTGTGCTGACTAGTGCGATGGGCGCTTCAGTAGTGAGAGACCTAAACTGCACTTTGAAATAGTTTGCTAAGTCATCTACATTAAAGCAGTAATCTACTCTTCTTAAATGCAATTTCTGCAACTGACAAATCAGGCTGGTTATGGGGTGATACAAGGACACATGCTCTACTCTTAAAGTCGCACTACGTAACTTTTTGGGTGGCACACTATGGCATTAAATATCTCTATTTAGAATACATGAAGACAAGTTGTTAAAACATTAATATCACCAAGTCAAGTTACAAATCAAATCTGTGGAGAGGCAACATGTTTTTGAGACATTTGTCCAGCAGAAAAAGACAAACAAGTCGGAAGAGTAAAAACAAGTGAATAAATGGAGGATGGCTTATTTTAATGCCCTAATGCGGAACATTCTAGACACTATTATTAATATTATTAATACTATTAAATGAATTATTATTAAATTAATTTATTATTTATTTATTTATTTAAATTTATTTAAATTAATGCAGTGGACCCAGCCATTAATATTACTCATCATAGTTTGCCCACCTTTTTTAGCATAAACAATACTTCAGTTTTGTTTCTTTTGTGTGTGTGTGTGTGTATGTTTATGGTCTGTCTTTAACATATATACACATCTATACATGGCAGAGCTGAAGCCTGACCGCTACTGCCCAGATGCATGAATCATGTGAAGAGGAATTGTTCTATGGCCGACTATAATCATAGCCTCTCTCTTATTATGATCTTTATGCCTATGAATAAACCAGTGATGGGCCATTTATAAGCACTGGGGGCAGTGCTGGAGCAGGCTATGACTCAAATATTAGGCAAGGTTTATGCAGCATTAAGAGGTCATACTGCCGTTCAGGCAGGTACTATGGCTGTCTCGAGGTTCCCTAAGGCCATAAGAGTCCAGTAAATGGTGTATTTATACATATGCTCAGCTTCAGCAGGGATGAGATGCTCAAATCTACTGTATATTCTAGTATTCTTTCAAAATTATGTTACACGAGTGGCTGTAACAGAGTAAGGTAGATTTAGTCAAGTAAAAATTCTGACACTGCAATGAATACTTTTACAACTGTAGAATTACTGCTACAGCCCTTATGATGACTTCTGCTATGAGAAATACATAAATAATAAGGTACACATAAAATACAGTCTTATTTGTGCCTTTTGAGCATTCATTGAAGCGATGAATAAATCCTTAAATAAAAACAAAACAAGATGTTTTCAAATTTGCCTGGTAATGGAAAATACAAATGAGGTCAAAAAGGGGCTGGGCAATATATCCAAAACAATTATCATTTTTGTCCTCATATTGAGTAATCAAAATTTTAATTTCAATTTCAGTCTTGTTAAAAATAAATAAAAATGTATTTCAATATTCATTTCCTGAAAACAAACAATACAGACTTTTAATTAATGCCATTTAATTAAAAAAGTTCAAATTCTTTCTCTGAGGATTAAACTGTTTTACTGACAGAGGATTAAAAAGACCCAAACACATCACTAATGCTTAAAGGGCCCAGATTATTTTCTGGTCTAGGTTATAATGTTGTTTCCTCATTAAAACCTTACCTGGAGCTGTGTTTTGCTCCACTGTGTTTTTAAACCCTATAAACAATCACTAGAATAATTTGGATGATTTCAGACCTGGAAATGCCAATCTCTACTGAACTAAAGGTAAAAGGTAGGTGTTGACATCACAAGGTGGAACAGAACATTTTGATCTTTGGGGATATAGATAGACTAATAATCAAGGATTACTCAAACCACTGGGAGAGTTAGCAATTTGGGGGCCCTAGGCGAACTTGAGTTTGGGGCCCTTACTATAATGCACAGTTTGTTTGTTTGTTTAAATATATTTATTGTCTGTTTTTCCTCATTGTTCTTGAGACATGCACATCTCTATTTATTTGAATTATGGTGGATTGGAAACTTGTCTTATTAGTTAGGTAGCCCACTAGATAACCAGAGCTGGAAGTAGTTTTATTTTCTTTGCTAGTACAATTACATTTTTGTTTACATCCACTACATATTATTATTATTTTTAGTATGATTATTGTTTAAAAGTAAACTGCTCTCATTTACTGTCATATTGAGAGAAACTCAAATTGCTCTGAGGCCTCAGCTATTAGGGGCACTTAAGGCAATTGTTTGGGGGCCCTAGGCAGCCGCCTACTTTTACCTAATGGTAGCGCCACCTCTGATTCAAACATGCGCGAATGAAACAAAACACAACTCCCGGTATATTCTTGATGAGGTAACAACATTCAAACACAAGAGTCAATTTTGTGTAATATAGGACCTTTAAGTTAGCTGTATCTCAATCCCCATTCAAATTTGATTCAAAATCAAAAGTCAAAAGTATCTCTATAACAGACTGTAAAAACATAATTACACTCAAAATATTTTATTATATGTAATCTAGCACAAGTAGTGATAAAGCCACTACCGCTTTCCGACAAAAATGACTCTGCAGATCAGGGCTGAACACTTGAAAAGCAGATGGGTGAATAATAAAGGTGAAGGACATGACTGAAGACTGATCGATGACTGTGATAAAAGACGCACCGTATTAAAAACAGACACCAGACTTCCTGTTCAGGTTGAGAGAGAGACAACCTGCTGAAAGATTACATCCACTCAATGTACCCCTGCGACTCCATGAAGACCAAGGTGGAGGGCGGTCACTTAGCGGCTCCACATTGCTCATGATTAATAATGGCGAAATGAGGTCTCCAGCTGTTGCAATTTACCCATAGTAATGCCGTTCCTGCTACAACAGAATAGATTAGACATGCTGCGACTCAAATGCATGGTAATGGGTGGCTTTCGTCTGCATAGGTGCAAAAACAAAAGGTGGAAAACGTGAAAAAGGACGGAGCAAAAAGAGAGATTTAATTAAGCATAAAAAAACAAATGTTGCTAATGAAAAGAGCAGGACCAAGGCAGAGTCTAATTCAAACAGCGATAATCAGGTTCTCTGCCCGCGTTGTAACAAAGCGCCCCCTCAGCCGTTCAGACAGCAGCAGTTCGCTCATTAAGTGGCAACCTATGTAATCATTGGCATAGAGCAGGGAGGTCCAGGCAGCTAATAAAGAAGCCTGTGTGGCCATTTGAACACAGCCAATGACAAAAAATAACTTCACTTTTACAGTAATTTATTGTTGAGGTTTATTTCAGTTGATTTTGGACATAGGACCTAATTTCCTAGTTGGCCAGAGTGTTGTAGACGTGTGGAGACACTTTTTTAAATATTCCATTCAGTCCTTGTATTTGCAGAGGTCACTGGTGCTAGGCTAGCGCATGTCAATGGCCATAGTTAGCCTGACACTAAAGAGTCCCAAAGCAACTCTATTATTACACCAGGCTATTGATGTAAATGTTTCTTGAGGGACTATTTTCTCAGCAGCAGCAGAATTTTACTTTGCCAGTAAGGCAGGTGCTAGGTGATATCAGTCCGTCGCTGCCAAACTTTCTATCAGGACGTACAACTCACTACTGCTGCTCAGACATAAATCCTTCAAATGCAAGGTTGGTTTTACTTCTAAAATTATTCTATCAACACAGACATTTACATTGACAGTCTGGTGTAATAATAGATTTGCTTCGGGTGCTTTGTGGAGTGGGTAAGACTGTTTTTAGTGTCAGGCTAACTATGGCCATTGACATGCGCTAGCCTAGCACCAGCGACCTCTGCAAATACAAGGACTGGATGGAATATTTAAAAAGTGTCTCCACACGCCTCCAACACTCTGGCTCACAAGGAAATGAGATCCTATGTCCAAAATTCCAGACTGTCAGTTTAAGTGACTGTAAAATTACGCTATGCAGAGAAGCTTGAATCACTTTAGGAAAAATATGATGTATTTAAAATATATTCAATGGCCTATATGCATTGTGCTACTCTCTCATCTATGTTATAGTGTTGTGTCTTCATAAAAAACATACCTGGAGCTGTGTTTTGTTTCATTCACATATGTATAACTCACACATCTTGCATATTAAGGCCAGAAGTAGACACATCAGAGCGCAGGCTAGGGTCCATCCTTCCCCGACAGTCAAGGCAACTTCACCCAGGCTCAGTTCTTTTGTCAAACTAAAAACACTCTGTTCCACCTTGTGATGTCATGTGGTAATACACAAAGTGCTCCTACGTGTTTTTAAACTCCATACACTTTCACTAGAATAATTTTGATAATTCTGCCCTGGAATTGCCAATCTCTACTGAACAAAAGGTAAAAGGAGCTGTTAACTTGAAAACTACAGCTTCATGACATCACAAGGTGGAACAGAGTATTTTGTAGACAGACTAATAATAAAAGGATTACTCAAGCATGTACGAATGAAACGAAACAACCCAACAATACACACTTCATCCACCTTTTCTACTATGAATGCAGTGTATGAGTGATTGTTGATGGGCCAATGGTACGGATTGGCAGCCTCACTTCTGTTATCCTATCCCAGGGCATCTGTGGCTAAAACAGCACAGAGTATGGAGTGAATGGACTACGCGATATTAAGTCTAAGGCATTGTTGTTACCATTCATATGCAATGTAAAAACAGGTCAAACCCACATCATGTCTCAGCTTTAAATAACATGACGCTTTGAACCAATGAGAGCGCAGCGTGTCAGACAGCCCCGCCTCTCCTCTGTGTGTAAGCCGCTCTCAGTGCCTCAGGTGAATTGGGCTTAGCTTTTCCCTGACCGGACAGGCGATTACAGGACTACAGCTATCTGCCCCTCACGCCCCTGACCAGAGGATCCCAGCCAAGCCAGGCCCCGGGCAAGCTTTAAAGTCACCACGGCGACCATCATTAGCATCCTCCGTGTGACACCTGAGTCAGCACAACCAGATTTACTTTACAATACTCTGTGGGCAGGTGTCAGACAGAGGCCACAAAACAAAGTGGTACCGACAGGGAATTGAGGTATACTTGGGTATTTTAACATCACCTTTTCTCTGCTCCTGGAGGTGAGTCCCTGCAGTGAGGAGGAGTATTACATTGCTTTGTTGTCCATTTTAACTCCTGCTAGAACATTACCCATGCTTCTGAATGGCACAATCACGGGTTTTCATTTAGGGCAATCTTCAGTCAAATGTGGGCCTATATAATACCACCGTACTAAAATTTCAAACTAATTTTCAGTACTAAGGGACATTCTTAAAGCAATATCATGTAACGAAATGAAACGAAAAGAGATGCACTGCTCAAGCTTTTTCAGTTCTGATACCGATTTCGATACTATAGCTTGAGACTGAAAGCAGCATTTGTTTCCTTAAAACAAAAATAAAATAAGACAAACCTGATCCAAATGTGTTATGTAGCTGTAGCAGAACAACTTTGTATAAATAAAGGTTCAAACATTACGAGACTTTCTGGGCAAATATGGCAATTAAATAGTTTTAGTACAGCAATATTTAAGTCCAATCAGGATATTGGCTGAAACGATATTTGGAAACCAGTATCCGATCCAGGTAATTTTTCATAATTTGGGCCAATATCTGATCTACCAGTATCGAAACGGTGCATCGTTGATAATAACAATGCACCATAATCTACTAGTTCTGATATGGATTAAGATAATTTTACATCTATTCAGGAAAGATCATGTTTGTGTTTTTATTTTTCAATATCAGTACTAGTTTTGGCTCTTATTATCAGTATACAAATCGTATCTGGGTATTGATTTCTTTTGACAACCCTAGAATCTCTACTGGATTTTGAATGGTACTTGCAGAATATTGTACGTCTTTCATTACTTCAGTAGCCTCTTGTAAAATACTGCTGAGTCACTAGCACTATTTGAGGACACATAAACCCACTGGTCTTTTCAGTTGACCTCCCACCATCCTCCAGCTCCTTTGGTAGTAAGCACTATCCAGGCATGACGGAGACGCTGGTCAATGAGGGTCAAAGTCTGTGATAAAACAATTCAAAGGCGGCGAGGTACAGCAGTTTTCTCTCTCTTCATATTTTCTAACATAAAAAATATGCATAACCAAATTTGGATTTCAGTGTTGCCGTTTTATTTTTCATGTATTTATTCTGAGCGGCTTGTTAGGTCTGCGGCCGACTGTGACCTCCAGAAGCAGAGCAGAGTGGTGCTAGTCAAAAGTGTTCATGGCTTTTTACAGCTAAATAAAAGTCACACAAATGCTAAGATTCAAGACTGGGTATGGGTGGTTTCAGATCCTAAAATATGATGATTTTATACTCTCAGATGGGGGCAAGAGTATTTCCTATTGATTATATTGCAAAAGGTAACTATGCAAATGTTGAATCTGATTTTTTCTATTAGTGACTAGACCTAAGAACTCACTGTATTAGAACAAAAACCTGCATTTTAACAATAGTGTTTCATTTCACAATTTCATTTCTCTCCAGTGACTAGGTCAGCAATTGGAATACACCAGACGGTTTGAAAGAACCCCAGAAGTTGTAGACCACCCGCCAATCAGTGAAGAGCTGTGAAGCCATGACTGGGTCCCTTTTGTGGTACAGCACAACAGTAAACAAAGTGGTCGAGATTTAAGTAGACGAAGCCATACATTCTGATTCCCAAAATCGAGGATTTAAAGCTGAAACAAAGAAAATGTTTGGTGAATTTTATCAACGGGAAAGACATTACTGCCCTTCTTCCAATGGGATTTGGGAAAAGCTTAATATACCAGCTAGCCCTGTTAGTGGCACATTACATACATCACAACCAAATAGCAGCGATTGGTTAAATAAAAAAAGTACCTGCCTACTCTTGAGCGAACGAATCCTAATGCTACGAGGTCAGACGGTTTCAACGAAGTGAAACCGGCTGAAGAATCAGGCTAGCTACATCATATCTTTGGTTCAATCTTGGAACTGTAGAAATTCTCACAGCTAGATAAACAAATTAAGAACAATTACTTTCTGAGAAAGAGAAACATCATTGGCAAATCAGTCAAAACTCTAAAATTAATTCATTAATTTAAGATGATATAGAAAAGGTACATAACAACTGGGTTTCAGATGATCAACTTTCCTTTTCAAAAGATAGAAGATAGACAGATTAATGGTCAGATCTAAGTTTAGTGGTGTATTCATATCTCCATGGAGACAAGCAGGTGGTCGGACGGTCCCTCAACCAGAAAAGTTACAGAGTGTGCTTTTAATACGTCGCACGTCAAAATTTTATATCATGATCGGTCTAACTGTAATCAATACTATAGTACTGCATACAATCTGAGGGGTAATTTATGAGTACTTCAGCTCCAGTATCTCGGAGCACACAGTGACCACACCACATTACAAGTGAATTAGGCCTGTCACATTTCCTGTCACTGCAGCCTGACTTTGCCATTGCCACTATGTGATGTTATTAAGTGCACATCCCGACCGTGTAAGTGTTACATTTGTCTTAGTGAACCGCGGGGCTCTGTGCAGACACTTACCACTCGCTCAAATATGTCTTTCCCAAATTCACATTTCCTCCCGGCGCTGTGTCATTGGCTCGATTTCACGCCACAACAAGAAATAACATCATTTCGATTTCTGCAGGGTTGTTTTCAAATCATCAGCTCCTCACAGGGTTTAAATACATTTAGAGGAAGGGAAAGTTCTTATCAGAGGAAGGAGGGTAATCTAAATCAGCAAATATATATGTACAGTTGTTAAAACGGGCACTGTGTAACTTTTCTAGTCAGAGGGGGTACTTATTATGGCAATTAACGTATCTACGTTGCATTAAGTGCTATTATAGCCGGAATATACTCTGAAAAATATGCATTCTGACTAAGTGAGCTTGCTTCTCCACATATCTGACTTGTAAATTGGCCTAGTGGAGTAAATTGATCGTCTCCATAGAGATAGATTGAGTTTAATGCCATACTGGGAAATCTACATGGACAAGCAGATGAAGAAATCCACAGAAATTGCCCACTGTTTCTAGAAGTCCAACTACTAATAATACACTAATGAAAACTATGATGTAACTAATACACTACATTTATTCTACTACAACTCGTTTGCAATTACTAATACTGCAAATTCTACTGCACTTCTATAGTTATACATTAACTAAAGTCCACATTAAAAAGGTAAAATGTAAAAAATACTCTTATAAATATAAAATATAATATGTGAGGCTAATTACTTTTTTAAATACCATTTTGTCCCAGGCTCCCCAAACTCTCCTAAACTAAAATAACTCTCTCTGACCTCTTGCGCTCTCAGACTCTTGAGCTCTACCACATGGGACATCCTCAGCGGGAGACGTCTCAGAGTTGGTGAAAAGTGCACTCTCAGTATTTTCCCTCTCCTCTGTCCCGTGCAGGGGTCTGTAAGGGGTCTGGACATACTGACCACAGGCTGCGTTAAACGAGACAAGATGAGAGGACAGCGAAGAGAGTGACGCATGGGCGAAACTGGGTCACTCTCAAGTCCTGTCGACTCACATAAAACCGCTCTGAGCCCCTCACAAGACAAAGCTGTTGATAATTCAGTCTGAGACCATTTTCTGTTTCATATGGTAAGTCATTTCAGGATAGGCAAGAAAGTGGATTCTGGTCATTATCAGCAAAAGATACAAAGTTTTAAAGAGTTTAAAGTCTCAGTAGAAAGTTCCAAAATGTCGGAAATACAAAAATTTCAAACTTAATTTTGATACCACAATGATAATTATTGAATGCTGATATTATAGTAGTGACTAATATCAACATGCAGCCTTGTATTTGTTCTTATATAGATCAAGACCAGTTTAAAACTAATGACAAAAGGTCACATTTTGATCAATATATGTGACTTTTTATTCCAATATTGATACTAGTTTCAAATGAGTATCTAGTTGGGGTGTAATGGTACACAAAATAGATTCCATGCCAGCAAAAGGCAAAAGTGATTACTGCAGCGCAACGACTGTAGTTTTGCGAGGATTCATGTGGTTCAGAGGGATGTAGACAAGGCGGCCAAGGCAGTCTTTCGTATAGCTGATACGGTTCAGCACGAATACGGATGTACCAATACACCCCTAGTATCTAGTTTATAGATCCCTATGAGGAAGTTTGTTGAATGCATTTGAATCACCCTGAATAATAACAGGTTTGACGTTTCCTTGTTATTTATTATAGCAATTCATTAAAAGCAAAAATGTGCAATTTGAGTTTGATCATTCATTTGTGGTTGACAATATATTCTGTACAATTCTATATTTCAACATGCACACAGTTTTGTAATTAAATGAACAGTTTTGTAATTAAATATAATATAGGAAAGTCTTATTTCATTTCATCTATCCTAGGCTATAGTCCATCCATTTGAATAAGATTCTAAGGATTGAGTGATTTAGCTGTTGAAGCTTGGGAGTAACTGGATTATTTAATGTACCTTTTACACTTATACTTATAGTCATTTTTGTAAATTAATCAATGCATAGAGCATAAAGAACATGTACAGCCCTGTAGCTTTAAATCCAACTTGCTTGTTGTGTGGAGAGCTGTATCATGGGTTAGTTTGACCAGTCCTCAGTTACAATTCGCTGCAGACAAAGAAAGAAGAGTGGAAAGGAAAAAGCTGATTAATGGAGGATGAAGAGTAAAAGATAAAACCCCCGAGAGAAAACGCCAGAAGCACGAGTGAGCCTGTGAGCTACTGCTGTGACGTCAGACTCCCAGTGACGTCTGAGCTCCAACCACACTCATCGTACATCACAGAGCCAGAGAGAGAGAGACAAGGGAGCAAGGGAGAGAGGAGAGGAGAGGAAAGGAGAAAAAGAGGAGAGAGAGAGAGGGAGCGATAGGAGGGAGAGGAAAGGAGAAAAAGAGAGAGAGGGAGCGATACGAGGGAGAGGAAAGGAGAGGCAGGGAGAGATAAACGTGATAGGGATAGTAGAGGGAGAGGAGAGGGAGGGAGGGATGTGAGGGAGGAGAGAGAGAGAAAGAAAGTGACAGAAATTAAGCCAGAGAGAGAGAGAGAGAGAGCGAGAGAGAAGCGTGATAAAGAGAGTTAAGGAAGGAGGGGGAGAAAGAGAAAGAGCGAAAACATAGGAAGACAGGAGCAAGTGAGAGAAGAATGGGAGAGAGAGGGAGACAAAGAGAAGAATGGAGGAATGGAAAGAAAAAGGGTTGCAGGTGAGTGAGAGAGAGAGTGAGAGGGAGTGAGAGACTGAGCAAAAAAGGGAAGAGGAGAAATAGAAAGATGAAGATAGAGAGGGACAGGTGCGTAAGGGAGGGAGGGAGATGGAAAGAGTAAATTAAGGCATAGAGAGGGAGAGAAAGAGGGAGAAGAAAGGGATGTAGAGTGAGAAAGCGACAGAGAAGGGAGAAGGATGGAGAGAGATAGATAGGGACAGATAAGTGAGGGAGACAGTGAGCGAAAAATGGAAGGCGAAAGAGGGAAGGAGCGTTACAGTGAGGAAATACAGGGAGATAGAAAAAGGCAGGTGAGGAAGAGAGGGAGAGAGAGAGGAGAGTAAGTCAGGGGTAGAAGACCAAGAGAAAGATAGAGAATGAGAGGAGAGAGGGAGAGAAAGAGGCAGAGAATGGAAGAGGGTGGGGCTAACACACAGAGCTGCACTGGACTGAGACAGCAGGAGATATGCTCTATACTGAAAACAGGAAACACACAACACAGACTTGAAGGAGCAAACGCAGCCTTTGAATTTGATATGAAGTTTCTGTGATGACATTCATGCACTGTTGGTCCGCTGAGCATATGGCACAGGCAATAATAGGAGCATTTTTCCAGGAGGTTTAATAGCACTTCTTTGCACTGCTCTAATGACAGAGGAGATGCAATAGATATGCTCCATTGGTTTCAGAACGATCACACAACAAAACCCGAAACCCTCATCAACTTTGGCAATTCACGATTTTTCATTAAACCATAAAATTCTGTAAAATTTAGAGAATTTCTACAAAAATGACATGGACTTTGGATCTACAGCAAAAATGATCTCTGTCACCGTATACTGAATACAAAATTCACATTCAACCCATAAGCTTTGAAGTTATGGGGCTGAAAATCACAGGGTCCTTCAAGATTCGATACGATACATGGCTCACGATACGATATTATCACGATATGGCGATACATGCAATAATCAATATACTGCACATTATATATTGCTGTTTTTTTAAGAACCAAATACATTTTAACAACAATATTTCTTTGTTAAACCACTACTTGTGCAAATTCAATATGAAATTCATCGATTTTAATAATTTAAAAACCGAATATGTCAAGTTTCCTTCTCCTAAATAAGCAAAAATATATATAAAAATAAATAGAAATGCTAAAAAATATTAACAAAAAATGATGGCGATACAGGAGCACACGATAACAATATTGTATCACAAATTTAGTATCACAGTATATCGATATTTCAGTATTTTTGCACAAATGCTGGCTAAAGTTCTTGTTATACTGCCTGGAGTTGAGCTAAGCCAACCACTGACTTACCCAGAACCAAAGTGCCTGCTCATATTCTTGTACAGTACATCTGAATAGAGATCATCATATTTGTACAGCCTCCCCTTGACCTCCATTGCCAGCGCCCCTCTCTCACCACAGCCCCCAGTCTGTAGTAGTGCCCCGGGCTGCTTACATCATCTCTGTGATCCGCTCAGGGAACCAAGTCTTCATTCCTTTAGTGCTCCTGCAGCCACGAACTCTGAACCACTGCTACCTGGTTTACATACAAGTCAGCTGACTACTTAAATTAAATTAAAGAGAGTCAGTTTATGATAATCCAGTGAAAGTAGCACTAATTCCTAAACTTCATTATATTTATGGTAGCAGGCTATATGTTTGAAGTGGTGTTACCCGTTGAGCATAATTTATAGAGAAGAATAAACATCACAAAATGTCACAAGACAAAGAGAGAAATGTATTAGCTGCAGACAGAAGAAAAACAGATAGAATACATATAATAAATTCTATCTAAGGTATATTTAAAATTATAATTATAATTATTATTTGCTTGGATCTAAAATGTAAATAGTTTGGCTACTTTGGAGAAAAATTTAGGAAAAATGTATGCCTTCATTACAGTTATTTAAATATTAATTTCGCTCATTTATATTACAAATAAAGTGCATTATTCATGAATAATTTTTTTTTTTTAAATGCTGCCTTCTCTGTAATCTTTCGGCATGTTTTTGAGTTTTCTGTAGTTCAAATCATGCCCATACTCAAAGAACTAGATTACTACGACTTTATTTCAGTAAGCAATTTGTTACGATTGTTCTGATCCATTATAGCAACCCTACTTACTATTACACACAACTGTATATTTTGCATTTCCTTGGCCATCTTACACATTAAAGCCCCTGCTAGTCATTAAATTTGGACATAAATAACTATGCACCTTCAGTGGTCCCCTACCTAACCCCAGTTGTGCCTGAATAGCCATTAAGCCAAACGTACACCTCTTCACCCACTGAGCTTTGGAGATTTGCACATTGTCGCACTAAACAGACCCTCATGACTTCTCTGTGCTAATTTGTTTGTTTCTGCTCCCTCTCACCTCCCTCCGCTCAGGCATTCAGGTGGAGGCAAATCCATCAATGACACAAGCAGGCAGGCCCCACCCCCAGTCCCTCATGAATATCTGCATATGCTAATCCCGGCCACACAATAACGCTGCTATAATGCGCCGGAGAAGAAGTTGCATGCACAGAAGATTCATTTGTTTAATGCAGTCGCCGTATAAATACTCGCCCCCTGACGTGTTTGATTTATTGTGGAGGCAAACAGTTTAACTACGTGTGCGAGCAGAGTTAAAACTCAGAAAAGCCCCACACTCACAATCCCAGGATCCATTACGGTCCCTGTCCCCGAGATTCACGGTGATGACATTCGTGATAATGGCCATTTGCCGAGGTGCACAGTTCAATGTTTGCTGTTGGGCATGTCGCGCTAACAAATGAGCAGTGCCAAAGGATTGAACAGGTGAAATCTTCAAATGCTGCCTGGGCCTATAAATGTTTAGAGTATATGTGGAGAATGTATTGAACTGTTGTTTGTGTGTAGTACAGCGTAAAGGGAAGAAGTCCAAAAGAAGTAAATAGAAGTAATACAGTAGAATATCCCAACTGAAGATGAGCCACTGTATCCACGCACAGTTTGATCATAGCAGATATCTGTATGGTTAACCTGGCTCATGGCAGATTTCCATGTAGTACTCTGAATAGTGTTCTACATATTTACCCATCTGGAACAGCTCCTACTGAAAGTGGTTGGGAAAAGGCAGAACCCCAGGACAGCTACTTGAAGCTGATTAGGCGAAGCTTCACAACAAGTTGAGAGAAAAGCACAGACATCTTTTCCGTTCACAAAGCACTTCCATCTGCATATTTATTTCAAAAACAAAACAGTCTGCATTTCTGTTAAAGTAGGCTGAACAAATCTACCACCTGAAGTACGTCCATGTGTGTTTTGGTTCCCTTGGGTGCTTCACTTTTGGCTTCCGCTCAAACCACAGTGTTGCTCTGTGACTGGTCTAAAACACGAGTGGCTCAAGCAAACGCAACAGTGGGAGCAGAGCCAGATTCTCAGGAGTTTGTCAACTCAGAAGATATCATAAGAATTCACATTGTCAGGTTAAGGCATGGTTAGGATGGTTAGTGGGATAATTTTAGCATTAGCTCAGCTCAATTCCCAAATGTATGTTTTTGGACAAATGGAGAACGTCAGAGGGATGCCACAGAACAGGGAGAACATCCAAACTTCATTTGGAGAAATGATTCACCCGATGATTCAACCCACAACCTCCTTTAGGATCCATTTGCATAAAATAATCTATGATAATGAGCGGTGGCTTATCTAAATCCAGTTTGCCAGTAACAGCAGTATTGTTATTCTTAAAGTGTCTCAAACTGGCATTTTTGTATGAGGTAAAATACCACTTGGTCTATAATAAGAATCCTGCTTTAAATAATAAAACAATGAACATTAGCTTTGAACACCCTCCGTTGCATTGACTGTTGCATTACTGAAAAATGTATGACTTCTCATCCAGTGTTGACCTAAGACGCTACTTATAGATCAAATGGCAGCGCAGCTATTACAGTAATGGAGTGACAGTGGTGTTGAGAAATAGGGTTAGCTTGAATTAGCTTGGGTGTTAGCCAAATGAAGCAAGCCGAGCGCCGTACCTCCTCTGTCCCTCGTAGGCAGTGTGTTTTGCTGGAGCGTGGCCAGGGCCTGCCCAGTACAGGGGTGTTAATAACCCAAGACACCATCTAATTTTAGCACTACGGAGTTACTGCACCGGACTACAGGCAGAGGCACGGATGCGGAAAGGGAAAGTGCAAAGATGGGAGCTTGGGATTGAATCAAGCTTGGGGAATTCTGTAGGGATTGGGAGAGCGAAGAGCAGAGGAGAAGAAGAAGAAGAAGGAGGGATAAAGGAGGAGGAGATAGAGGGAGAAGAGTGTAGGAAATGGCGACTCAGCAGATATGGCCCGGGGCTGGGATATTACCACTGCGTATGTGTGGAGAACGCAGGCTACGGGACATGGAAGAGGATGTAGAGGTGAGAGCAGCTCTTAATGAAAACAGATGACAAAGGCGCGACAAGAAAAGAAATGAGATATTCCTCCATTGACGACCTGACAAATGCGTCTATAGGATCAATTTATAGGATGCTGATCGCTGTAAAACTGCGTAATAGTCTTATTTCCATCCTCCGCTTAGTAGAATTCTGAACTTGTCTCTTTGTGATAGCAATGCAAAGCCAGTTATGGGATTATATTTTCAACAGGCGATGTGCACCACTCATCAGGGCGTCTCCGCAAATGACAAGTGGGCTGAGTGCAGCTCCGGGAATTGATTTTGAAGACGGTTATTATTTTAGCATTTGTGGTTTGAAATAAGATTAGCATCAGTGCAATCAAGTCCAACGCCTTAAAAATGATGTGCTGTGACGAGGACCACACGTTCTGTTTTCGGACTAAATGTTCCATGTAGTTAAAAACACTTTGGAAAATGTCAAAGAAAACAATTGAGACATTTTTGGTTATAAATGAATGATACGATGACATGTAAAAGCAGTTTAACCGTTGGAACAGCACATCACGGTGTATTAAGTGTCTGGCTGTCTATTCAATAAGGATTAGAAAGTAAAGATAGAACTTCCAATGATGTGCACTGTCAATTTCTCAGTTTCAAGACCAGTAAGCCTCTGTTTTAAAGGGCCCATACTACACCATTTTCTGATCTGTTATAATGTTGTTTCCTGATACCTGGAGTGGTGTTTTGTGTCTTTCACACGTGTTTAACACACACACCCTGCATATTTAGGTTCTGATCTCAAACAGAAAACACTCTGTTCCACCTTGTGATGAAAAGTGGTTATACAGGAAATGCTCTACTGTGTTTTTAAACTCCATACAGTTTCAATAACTTGCCAAAGTAAACTTCCATGAGAAATTTCATGAAATTCAATTTATGTCTACTGGGTCAAAAATAATTTAGCCCTATAGTATCAGTGGAATTTGAATATAAATATGGACATTGTGTATTATTTGATACAAGTTATATGTCTCTATCATCATTAGTTTCTGGGATATGGCTAAAGTGTCATTTCTTTGGAACCTTGAATAAGTAATAGGTCCTGAATTGTAACAAATGTAGGGCCTACAACACATTATGTAACTTGAAATGAGCAAATTTAGAACTCAAAGACTTGAAACTGTGAAAAGTAAAATCTTTAATACAGGTATTATTATATTATGACTGTCCTTTATCAGACATGGAGCAGTTAACTTAAAAACTACATCACAAGGTAGAACAGAGCATTTTGAGCTTTGAAGATGCAGAAAGACTAATAAAAAAGGGCTACTCAAACATGTGTGAATGAAACAAAACTCTTGGTATGTTTTTGAGGAGGTAACATCATTATAACATGACTTAAAGGGCACAAGAATCAGTTTTGTGTAATACTGGACCTTGAATCTGCATGTAACTACAGAACAGCGATTTAAAAAAACAACAGTATGAGACAATTTGGACCAACATTGACCAGAATTACATTTAATTACACCCAGTTGCATCAATTTATTTGCCCGAACAGTATATCAGCTGAACAGATATTGTGGAACAGATTCCCAATCCACCATTTCCTATCTCTTATCAGAACCAATATCCCCATCCCTACAAGTCAAGTAAGCAAGCGCAACATTAGTCCCCAGTTTCCACTTCACTAAACATTGACCAATAACAGCCCAACATGTTAACTCAGTGAATTAGAATGGCTCTTCGCAATTAACCTAACAAACCTGTATAATTTGGTTTTACTGAGATGAGCTGTTTGGGATTCCAACTAGCCAGAGGGGAATGCTCGCTGCCAGAACACAGTCCATGCCAACACCACATTTAGATAAACTGCAAACCAAAGTCAATGTGGAAACGTTTTCCGATTTATCGCCACACACCTCCTCTCAGCATGCCACTCGAGACTGAAAGGTGCATTTTTTTATACGTCATAAGTCACAGAGCATTACTACTGTGCAAGGACGCAGCCTCCATCATGGTAGCCCGCTAAAGCCCACTTGGCCAATTACAGCGAGCACCCCCGATCGAAACAGAAGCCCCGCGGTTCCGTCTCCCGCTCCACACATCAAATCTAGCCCGTGGTAATTTCCTCTCCTCATGCACTCTCTAGCCTCCTCTCCAAACGCAGCTATGTTCTGGAGTGGTGAGACGCCTTTGGAACATGCCTCATCTATCATGTAGTGAGGGGAAGACAGCTGGTTAAGTCTGTCACCCCAAGAGTCAAGTGTTCACCTGTAGGCCTCAACTTCAAATCTACAAATCGAGTTTGCCTGTTTTTTTTTTTTTTAGCAATTTCTCACCGGCTTCATCCTTTTTCCAATATGTGCCATCCATCATCCATAAGTCTAGCGTGTGAGGCAGTGCTGCTGTACAGGTGTATGGGATTTATAAGGCTTATAGGAGCTGTTAAATGTCACATATAGAGGGAACATTTTGGATTAAAAACATCGAATGTGTGTATGTTTTTTATTCACATGTGGTAGAGGTCAAATTTGAGGTGTACTACAAGGATGTTTTCTGGTTCAGACCCTGCCTGATAGGCCAGTCCCTTCTGGATTAGAAAAGAACAGAACCGGAAAATAGAACTAGAAAAACCTCCGTCCAAACTTGGGACAGTCCAGTTTGTCCTCTTAATTGTGGAAGACATCTCCTCTCCAAAATTCTATCATTCAGAACTAAATCTATAACTTATTTTACCTGAGATAAGCAGTAGTTTGGCACTTCAGTTGTTGATTCTTCAAAAACCCCAAAGTTTCTCAGTCGTTTACATTGTTTTTCTCCTTTTTGTGTTTGTTTTTGACGCAAACGAAGCATGCACCTCTCTGAATCTGCCTGTCAATCACGCCCTCTGAAATCAGGGAGACAGGATACAGCTCCAGTTCCGCCCCTAAAGTTTTGTCAAAGCATGTGGCTCTGGCTGGTCAGGAAGTCACAAGATCTTGCAAGATAAAATTGCCATAAAAAATGATCCTGTTTAAATTTGGCAAGTTACACATCCTAAGAAGCATAGTCTAAAAAGCAGTGCTAACAAGACCGCAAAAGTATATGATCAAATGAATGAAAAAAGGTCATTTTTTTCACTTTTTAATTATAATTATGTCAAAATCTCATTTTATCTCGTGCTCGTAGAGCAATCTTATTTCTTATGGGAATTATCCATCATCCCGTCCCTATTCACATTTAAAAAGGTATGCATTTCAGACGTGACACAAGATCTGATTATTTTGCATTTGCTTCAGCCTCTGAGACAGTCCCAACTTTTTTTTCATCATTTTATCTTACAGCAATTCATCATTTAAACGCAGAAGATATCTTTCAAAGCAAATGTGATAACTTTGCATTGTTTGTCTTTCTTTTGTGTAATTCTTCTCTGTCCCGTTTCAGACATCTTCATTCTTGCCAAAAGCTCCAGGTTTATTTGGATTGGGGAAGGATTTTCAGGTTTTCTCTGACTGGAAATTCACCTGTTAATCTAACTCATTCGATTTTGAGTGCTGGGAGGTAGCTGAAATCAAGTTTGAAGCTAAAAGTTTATATCGGCCCATCTTTTAATAAATGAATGATGGAACAATATAGTTTGGGACTCAATATTTATTGTGTGTGTTCAATTTCTTTCCATTTTTATTTTAATATGATAAAATTTGAGCTGTTGAGGGTAGAATAAATAACTTTTGTGGCCAATTATTGGTTCTTCTGCTGTTTATTTGTTGTGACTCAGGCCTTTTAATGATACAGACTATTTGAAAACTTGTTTACTGGAATTATCTTTGTGTCAGTGGCATAAAGTAGTTTTAATATCATTGTTTATTGCAATATTTTCTGTAGCTGTATAACATGACATGCCTACCCATACCTACCTAAAATATCCCAGACTAACAGATGCTATGATGAAGACCGCTAATTGGCCATTACTTGAAAACTGCAACACAAATACATCAACTCAAGTATCATGAGCGTGCTTATGTTGTCACTAGAGTGGGCATATTGACTGTACTCACTATGAAAACAGTTCGATCTGCACGCACCATCCAAACAACAGGGTATTCATTGCAGTCAGGGCCCGAGCGCAAAACTCACCCTGACATCGGATCAATCCTTTCATGTAAACATGGAGTTTTCTTGTTGCGTGAGCTTGTTATCGGATATTCCGGACACAAGTGGAGAGACTGCAAAGGCCAGTGTGGATGAGTGCTTTGCATCATACATATATTGGTAAATCATTTATACTTTTAGAGCTTTCATCCTTGAATTCACATCGATAGAGGGCTGCTTCGGTAACATAATGAGAGGGTGAAGAGGAGGAAAAAATCTGCTTCAAAGACAAAACCCAAAATGACCTATTTCAGCCTGGGATCTGTTTGAAATAACACTGAACATTAAAGAAACAACAATAAGCAGTAATCATAATCACTGGTCCTATTATTATGTAAATCCTGTACTTACATTGTGTTAGTGGTTTACTGTTGTGTTCCTCATACACACAGGGCATTTGCGTCTGGCCTCTGGAATTCACCACTGAATTAAAGCTGGATATTTTATTTTAAATACCATGCTCTATAAACCACAGATCATGAAAATATCAGAAATATATTTTTGAAATACTGATCCCAGCCTACACCATGTTTAAGTTGAAATGAAGTAATTTAAATACTCAGCTCTGATACTATATTTGAACTCTGAGAAAACAAGAAACATTTTGGATGGAGACACACATGAACTCTGAACACTGTGGGAATTTCTTTTCAGTTTTTTTGAATGACTAATTTTACTTCTATTTTGTACAGAAGCAGAGGTGGAAGGAGGAGGACCAAAACTGAGACAAGATCCCCTGCTCCCATGAATAATGGATGCAGTGAATGGTAGCCAGCATATGCATTTAGATGGCTTTATGTATTACACTCTCCGTGTGGTCGGACATGAGTGTTTTACTGGAGTGTAACCTAATGCCAAATTAACCTTTAAAACATTCTCGGGGCATGGCCTCGACCAAGGGCCCTTTAATACAACATTCAAATGCAATGAAATGCATCTGGGCCAAAGCTTTTCATTAAATAGTTTTGTAATGTTGTTCACACTCAAGTAAAACTTACACTTCTCTTTCTACTAGACAGTGCAATGGAAATATAAAGTTTCCTTTAATAATGTAGTACAATGTAATGTGGAAACAAAAAGCGATGGAAATAAAATATTTGTACAGGGGCAAAAACAATTTTTCTTTATTTCATGAAAATGTTTAAATGTAAGATTTGATATTTTTGCACTTAAGGTCAAAAGAAAAATGCCTCTGTGCTCTTGGCAGTTCCAAGGAAGCATAAAGTGCATTTTTTCACATCTAAAAATGTAAGCCTGCAGTCGATATGTCAAGAGAATGGTGATTTGTGATCGTTAAGAGGTTTGAGTAATAGCTGGTCGACAATTAACTTTGTGATGGACTTTTTTTTTTTACTGTTAAGCGTCCTAGGACCATATTATACACCACTGTTTGCCATGGCAACCTTCAACCAATCGGGGCCCATTCTGTCGTCTAATCTCCGCCTCCCAGACACAAAGCCACACACATCTGGCTGTAATATCAAACAAATCTTTTCAAAGGTAAGACCACAGGAGCTTGGCCCCAGATACCGCTGCTACGTGCCAACAACCTCAGAGCCAGGACCTGCTTTCAAGGACGGTTACCAGAGAGGTGCCAACGCAGCAAGAGCCAATGTCCCGCCAGCTACACTGCAAAATCTGAGTGATTATAAACTTGTGTATGTGTGCAACTATGAGAGCGATAAAACAAAACAGGCGCATAAAGACGCCCTGTGAGCCCTGACTGGTTCTGAGCTTTCGTTCAGTAGCTCCAGGCATCGGCGCATTGATCCTCGCTCACCTTTTTCAGAGCAGCTTGACATTCTGGTTACCTGGCTGGCCAGAACCTCACCTTTTGAAAAACTTTACAAAGACAAGTGGATCTGGAGCTGTATCTTGTCTCCCTGATTTCAGAGGGCATGATTGACAGGCGGATTAACCAATCAGAGTCGCATGCTCCATTTGCGTCAAAAACAGACATCGCTGCTTATACATAAAAAAGGACAAAAATCTACAAAAAGGAGTGAGAAACAGTGAGGATTTTTACAGAATCAACAACCAAAGCATGAAAATATTACTTATTTTAGGTTAAAAAAAAGTTATATATTTTGCATTCAATGTTCCAAGAATTTTGGAGAGGAGAAGCATTTGAGATTATTTGGATCATCTACATTTTTTACAGAGGTTTTTCACACTCTGTGGTATGGTTCCAGCCCCCTCTGGAGTCAAACCGGTTGTAGAAGGGTCTGGCTGGTCAGACAAATATACAAATCCCTACCATTTTAAGCCAACGAATACCAATTGTACTTTTGTGATTTTGTGTTTTTGTAATTTGCTAATTCACAGTACTCCTTGGGACAGTTACAAGCCTGGCTGAAGGGCATTACAGGATTTTAAAGTAAAAATCAATACAAGGAAACAGAGGAATATCAAATTTATTCATGCTGAAATTTAATACGGTGCAAATTGGCCAGTAAATCTCTTATGTGGATTTCTTGCCAGTTCCCTGCAGCTGAACTTGGACTTGTTTAAACATTTATGATTTTGTTAATCAGTAAGACCAGCTTGGTAAAAACAACATGATGTCAAATATTCAAAAAGGCTATAGAGGGCAGCTGGTAGCTATGGTAATTTAAATTTAAAATGGCCTCTACTTGATTTTTTGTCCACAGTACAGATATATTTTATAAGCAGCTCTTGAGCCCAAAATAGGTCCACTGTGTGCTGTCTGCATCTAATTAGAAAGCATTTTATATCTGATACTCAGGAAGAGTGTATTAGCATTCTAGTTGTTGCTAGTTTATCATCACGCCGAAACTCCGCACTGGTTTCTAGTAGTTGTGAAAAGCATAATTAGGATGCTCATGAGGAATGACTTTGGACCACTGCAAAGTGTTTAAAGGGCCAATATTAGGCTGTTTTCTGATCTATGTTTTAATATTGTTATCTTTTCAAAAAAACAAATACCTGGAGTTGTGTTTGTTTCATTCACACATGTTTAGCACATAAGTCCTGCATATTTAGGCCGTGTTCTTCTCTCAAACAATCCACCATGTGTAACTCAAGGTTGAACAGAGCATTTTAAAGCTTTGGAGATGTAGACAGACTAATAATAAAGGAATACTCTAACATGTACAAAACACAACTCCAGGTCTGTTTTTGGTGAGTTAATAACATTTTAACATGATTAAAAGCCCATAAGAATAGGGCTGCTTGATTATGGAAAAAATCATTATCACGATTATGTTGGTCAATACTGTAATCACGATTATTCTAGTGCTGTCATGTGATTAAAAAAAATTCAGAGATTAATTAATTATGATCTGTAATTAATTAATCTAATTAATCTCTTTTTAATCCCACCTAAAAATTGCTGAGAAAAGCCTTCAATTTGAGGTATTTTCATTTAAATTCATTATTACATTATTGTGGCAGATCAAAAGACTGATATAGAACAAAAAAAAGTGACTTTATAAAGTCATTTATTGTTTAACAAACTTTAACAGATGCAGTCACTTACTTAAAACAGATTTTATAATAAAGCAACTCGCATACAGAAACAGTAAAATTAGAGATTAAAAATGAGATTAACGTGATTAAAAAACATAACGCGCTAAATATGACTGTAATTAATTAATCGCAATTAACGCGATAATCTGACACCCCTAGATTATTCAAATGATTATTTTTAGTTACAAGATGCATATATTCAGCATTCTCTCACAAAACAAGTTATTAAAGATAATTTAAGCAAAACTTTCAAATTGAAAATAAATATAGGCTACAAATATGTACCTTAGAGCAGTTTTACGATGTATAAAAAAATAAAATATACTTTGAATATGAAATAAGGCATAGAAAAACATAAATGTAACCAAAATAAACTATATATCCAGCTGTTCTACAATCTCTATAATTAAAAAATAAAATAAATAAACTTATTTATACAAAAAATATCCCAAAATAAATTGTTTCAACTTGATTATATGAGTTTGGTGATCGTTTGACACACAAATCGAAATAGCAATCCACACAGAGCCTTACATGAGAGTCAGTTTCATGTAATATATGCCCTTTAAGGTCAAAGTTGTTTGACTGAATTTGCTTGTAATCCTCACTAAGAAGACATAGTGCTCAATAGTGTGTTTTGTTTTCTGTGTGTGGTGAGAGGTGAGCAAAACAATTGGACTTGGTGTGGTCAAGTTGCTATCTCGAGCCTCATTGACAGCCTGCGCACCCCTCTGGCATGTATTGTGTTGAGTCTGCTGTATCCCTAATTACACGCACAGTTTTCTACATTGTCCGCTTGTCACTTCGCCAATAGCAGCTTTGGAGGCGGCACAGTGCCAAAGCGTCACACGGCATCTGAAATATGAATGGGACTGCTGTCTTTTACGCTTTGATTAAAGCCAGACAGAAGGCCAAGAGCCCCAGTGCACTCCACCCAGCAGCAGCAGCAGCAGCAGTGCACTGACTCATCCAGCTCCTCTCTCACATGTGGACAGGGGGCACGGGCAGGCTGGGGGGCACTGGTGGAACATGACGAAGTAAAAGTAAGTAGAAAGTAAATTAAAAGTTGTAGTTAAGTCAAATTTAAGTACAGATTTTAGGTATCTGTACTTTAGCAGAAGCACATTACATCTGAGCACACATATCTGTACTTTCTTCTTCGCAACATTTTTTAACTGGACTGAAAAGTGTATTTCTTAGTATTTCTTTTATTATTGTTTTGTTTTATTATTGTTGCTGAATTGCTGAAAAGGGTTAGAGGTTTATTTTTAACACATTTGGAATTTGAGCAAATACACAAAAAAGTATTAATTCAACTCATTCAGCACAATACTTTTACTTCTAATACCATAAGTACATTTTTAAAAGGGTACTTTAAGACTTTTACGTACTGGTAAGTAGTTTTGTTCATGTGGTACTTACTTTAACATGAGTGATGATGATTTTTTAGCTCTTGCATCCATATTTTTACTCAAGTAACAAAATTTTGTATTTCTCCACTCACAGGTCATTAGTGTAAAAAGACTACTAACTTACCGTAGATGAAGTTAAGGGTGTCAAATGATCGCGTTAATTGCGATTAATTAATTACAGTCATATTTAGCGCGTTATGTTTTTTAATCGCGTTAATCTCATTTTTAATCTCTAACTTTCCTGTTTCTGTACGCGGCATAAACCGCGCTTCCTCCTGTGCGCCTCTAAACCAGAACTAACACCAAGACTAAAACTGGGACTAACCCAGTCCAGGACTAAACCAAGACTAAACCAGAACTAAACCAGGTCTAAACCAGGACTAAGCCAGAACTAAAACCAGGACTAATACCAGGTCTAAACCAGGTCTAAACCAGGTCTAAACCAGGACTAAACCAGGACTAAACCAGGACTAAACCAGGACTAAAACCAGAACTAAAACCAGGTCGAAACCAGGACTAAACCAGGACTAAAACCAGATCTAAAACCAGGTCTAAACCAGGTCTAAACCAGGACTAAACCAGAACTAATACCAGGACTAACCCATTCCAGGACTAAACTAGGACTAAAGTAGGACTAAAGCAGGTCTAAACCAGGACTAAAACCAGTGATCTCATATATAAAGCATTTCTCTATCAATAATATTTTTAATATGGTTAAGGAAAGACTGGACTTTTTATTGTCTTTAAGTAGACAAAAGTTATTATGTTCAGATTTCCTGGTCTTTGCTACTTTACAGCAAACAGTTTCTTATTCATGGAGACTTGGGCAGTGTTAAAGTTTGTTAAACAATAAATGACTTTATAAAGTCACTTTTTTTTGTTCTGTATCAGTCTTTTGATCTGCCACAATAATGTAATAATGAATTTAAATGAAAATACCTCAAATTGAAGGCTTTTCTCAGCAATTTTAGGTGGGATTAAAAAGAGATTAATTAGATTAATTAATTACAGATCATAATTAATTAATCTCTCAATTTTTTTAATCACATGACAGCACTAGATGAAGTATGAAGTTGTGTTATGGGTAAAAGTAAAGGTCCCATATTAAGGAAGTGTTAAAAATGGAGCTGGGCAATCTGGAGATAAACATAAAACTGATCTTATCCCTGTGACTATCTGCTATTTTGGCAAAGTTGCCATATTGTGATGCAGTAATTATCAGTTTATTGCAGATCTATGCTCAAACACAGACAGTTCCTCCTCCCTCTCCTCCTGTTTGTGAGCCTCCCTGCTGAGTGAGTGATAGACAGGTGGATTTACCCAATTACAGTGATGCGTGAAGGGCCTGAAGAAGCAGATGTTTTTTGTTACCCTTTAAAACCTGCATAAAAGAGCCAAGAAAATTTGGATTTCTTTTTGACATGTCGCCCGCCCCTCGTTAAAACATACAATCTGTTCTCTTCTTTGGCCAAAAGGTTTGGCTGCCGGACGCTTAAAAAGAAGTCTATAATACTGCCCACAGTTATAGAAGCATTACTTTCAAGGACTACTACTACTGCTACTACTGCTATTGCTGCTGCTACTGCTACTGCTGCTGCTACTACTGCTGCTACTACTACTGCTACTACTACTACTACTGCTGCTACTGCTGCTGCTACTACTGCTGCTACTACTACTGCTACTACTACTACTGCTGCTACTACTACTGCTGCTACTGCTGCTGCTACTACTACTGCTACTACTGCTACTGCTGCTACTGCTGCTACTGCTGTTATTGCTACTGCTACTATTGCTACTATTGCTACTGCTGCTCTACTGCTACTACTGCTCTACTGCTACTGCTCTACTGCTCTACTGCTACAACTACTGCTAAAACTAATGCTACTGCTGCAAGTACTACTACTGCTACTACTACTGCTACTACTACTGCTACTACTACTTCTTTGCTTTATGGTAGTAGGATAGTGCTATATATTGCTACTGCTACTCCAACTGCTACTACTGCTACTACTACTCCTACTGCTACTACTGCTACTACTACTCCTACTGCTACTACTATGACTCCTTCTGCTACTACTGCTACTGCTCCTGCTACTGCTGCTACTACTACCACTACATAATCTGCACTGTCTGCTATGAATCACAATGCAACCATTAAAGTAAAAAAATGTATTCATACTAGAATATGGCATCATACTCGGAAAAAATGTGCATGTGCGTAAACCAGTTGACAGCCTTTCAGATTTACTGTAGTCATATTGTGTGGAGCTGCCTGCATTAAAACACACACAAAGAAAGTGTCAGGGAAACAGTCAGGAGAGCGCGCATGAGCATCTCCAAGTGTAGGTGAAGGATTATGGTGATAAGGTAATGTGCAGCGAGTGAGGAAAAGACAGCCTCTCGATCCCAATGACTGACTCAAACTATTGTGGAAAAAAAAAAAAAAACACTTTGCATATCTGAAAAATGTGTTTATGACTGCAGCACAAAAGAGCACAGAGCATTAGATAAGGGGGTTAAAGAAGGCCAAGACAACTCCTTAGAGTCCCAGTAATCCCAGTGCTCTCCATATGGGGACGGTCTAGTGTCTTACCACGGCGTTACATAATCAAAGAGGATTGTAGCTGTTTGTATGAGTGGATATGCAGACAGCAGAGGGGAAAGTGCTTTTTGCTGCTGTGTTTTGTTGTGAAATGCATGATGGGAGTCCCACAGCACAATGACATGTAAGCAGCGATAGCCCAAACATCAGGCCGATATTTGCCCTTTTAGTCTATCAGCCATCGGGCCTTAAATCTCCAGCACAGGCAGAATTTTTTTTGTTTTGTTTTTGTTTTACAGTTAGTGTGAAGAGACAACTGCACAAAATATGACTGTATCTCTATAGGTTTGTGGTAAAAAAAATAAATAAAAAAAAAGGGCTGTGCGTGAGTTTGTAAATTGAAATTACAGGATTTATTAAAGTGAGAAATGTACACTATCGGTCAAAAGTTTTAGAACACTAAGATTTTTCCATTTTTTTACTGTTTACTGTTGACCAAAACATATTCTAAACTTTTGATTGGGGGTGTGCAAAAATATAAAAATATTGATATATCGTACTGTTTAATGTGATGATACAGTATTGATATCGTGGGCTGCTGTATCGATATATTGCTGTATCGAGTATTTTTTTGTGTATTTTACTAAATTATTTTGTTACAGAGCGACGGTTTTGTTGTTTGTTTAGAAGAAGAAAATTCATGTATGCGACAGATTTGACATTTTCACTGTTTTGAGGATTAAAATGTGTGTTTTTCATATGAACTTTGCACAAGAAGTGGTTTAACAAAGACTTTTAGTATCACAGCCATAATTAAGCCTTTATTTTTTTATTGAACCATATGGAATCGTTTTGAAATATATCGAATCGAAAGTGCACTGCATCGCGATATGTATCAGATCGTGGCCTATGTATCAAGGTATGTATCATATCTGCAACTTCTGAATGAGCCTTAAAACAGATATAATAATTGTAAAATATAAAGTTGACTACTTCGCAGATTTCATCTATCACTGGTTATTTTTAGAACGTAACCCCCCACGATAAACGAGGGAGCACTATATTCTAATTCTCTTACAATGTTCAAGTATAGTACACAAATTTAATTTCTGAAATCAGTCTGTATATTTCACCAAAGTCTGGAAGATCACACATTTTAGTTTCCAATTTTCTGTTTTTTTATTATTACAAAACACTTGATTTTCAAATTTAGCATACCTTCAAAACAACTATTTCAATATCATTTTACAGTTTATCACCCAAATATAATTGTGTCTTCATAGCACGTGATGTGGGTTGAATACAAAATGATTTCCTAATAAATTGGTTAAATATCTGAGTTTCATCACCCCATGTTTCCGTCAGTACAAACCGCCTTTAAAGCCCTATGTCTAATTGCTGCATGTAAATGAGGAAATATGCTGGGGCAGGATTGCATCATGTTATTAGTATGGGATTAGATAAGACATTTTGCCCCCAGTGCCGAATATTTACTTTGATGAACTGCAGTGGAACGTGCCCCAGTCTCTCGCCCCACCACAGGGGAGAGGATCCAGGTTGATGCTTTGTGAAATCGGAGTGAGCGGTTTTCCTAGATTAGCGTTTGGTCCGTGCGGCGATGATGTAGATAGAATTAAGAGATCTTTAGCACAATATTGACTAAGACTGCATTAGTGGGGATTAGTTGTCTTTCATAGCTTTCTCCTTGTCCACTAAGAAGATAATGATTATTGGTCTTAAGTGCGGTACATGGTCGGTTAGTAGCTGGGCAGGGCAATACAAGCGGTATAAGCACAAACAAAGATGGGCAGTTCATCGTTAGCTTATAAAACGCGCATTAACTGATCATTAAACATTTACTACATTTGACCCAAGCACAGGTAATTTGACGCCCTTTGGTGATGCTGCTTCAAGACATCTTACAGACTTTTTTTTTTTTTTTCCGCTGGAACACTTAATTTACACATTTCTGAGTGAGACCCTGTGGATAGTCTCTAGATAGTTCACCTGGTTATTATCAAATTAGTAATAGTGGATAATTATTTGACTAATTCACAGATAAAGCTTTTTCAATTCCGATAACAAAACTTGGACTTTAAGTATCTGTTGATACCCAGTACAAACCAATACCACTTTAGGGATGTCACTTGTTACTTTAAAACACCGTTCACTTATTACACAAGAGATCCAATTATGTTATTCATCCTTCAAATGGTTTGGTATGAATACAAACTCAAACCTTATGGAGTTGTTTTAGGCCAAAATCATTACTGGTACATCCAAGTAAAGGTCCAACCAGGATATCAACTTAAACTGATATTATGGAACCAATGCCCGATCCAGCTATTTTTTCATTATCTGTGCCAATATTTTATACCAGTATCAGTATTGGTGCATCGCTACAATTAATCTGTAGTCAATAGTCTCGGCCCTACTTCCTTTCTTACCTGATCCTAGTTAAGAAAACACGTGTGAATGCCAACACAGTATGCTACAATGGCCGACCCATTAAAAATGCATGGCACTGCAGCAACAGTTTCTAAAAATGAGCCAGAGCAGCCGCTGATCACTGGAGAGCGCCCACAGGGACCAGAGGGGAAGGTGAACCTCTGCCCTCATGTCAGCTACTGTCAAGAAAAACAAGAAACAGAAAATCTACCACTGACATGGACGTACTGCGAGTACACAGATGAGGATTGTTTTTCAAAATCTGATACTGCCAGGTTTTCCAAGCAAGAGTTTCCAGATATTAAATGCCCCACCACGCAACATTTCAGTCATTTTTTTTGTTTATTTGGTTTTGCATCGCATACACTTTCATCTAAAAGCCACTGATTTTCCCCAGAGTTGATCCGATTGAGCACACCTTCACTGTGAAGCATCTTGATGTTGATAGCAGCTCGCTGTTAATATATTTCTAATGCATTTTTTGGTGTGTTAGTGGGTGTTTAGTCCAGATCACAATGATCAGTATATGACTATTTAGGATTAATTGATAAATCGTTGCAGCCCTACATTTCAAACACTCAAACAGCATGTAATATCTATAGCAATTATTTACATGCAGCAATGACCACAGCCTTCATTATCATCATTATTATTATTAAGAGCAACTGACGGAAAACCACTCTCTCCATTATTCTTGTATACAGCAGCAGAGCAGTTGGACCTCGAGCTCCGCCCCTCCCCCCTCTCATCTGTGACAGGCCTCTGAGCTTATCAAACGAATTACTGGCCCCGTCTCTGCCACCATAGCGCTTTATTTCACACTGTCCCTGTTATGAATCAGCAGAAAGCGTCCTCCTGCGGTGCATTGTGGGGTACGAGGGTAGTGGCTCGGATCTGGCAGAGACAAAACCCACGACACTGGAGCTGCTAGACACTGATGGACCCACACGCTGATGTCGTCCTTCCCTTTTTGTTCCAATCAGACCCCGCCCACTCAGCAAAGCACACGGAGATATGAATCACAATGAAACTAACATGGCCAATACTCAAGATGGAAAATTTAGTTGGCGTCTTCTTTTCTGGTATGATGTTATTCCTTTGACTTGAATGTTCCACAATAGTGCTTTAGACTTTTCTATCTAGTGTTACTCAATTGCAGATTTTATTACTCCACAATACCTTGAAAAAGCCAATTTTTATAGTGAGCAGGATCCACAAATCTGACTTTTAACCTGCTCGTCTCCTTACAGATGTAGATAGATGTAGATGTAGTAATAACATATCTCCATAGAACCAAGGGGGTTGCAAACCTTCGACCAGAAGTTATAGAGTGGACATTTAAAGCATTGTTTCCTAGGTAATGTAGCAGGCCCCAAATAGTCTTTTTTACATTCGAAAAACAAGCTGAACAAACGCGACCATTTCCTGATTTAATGATTTTTCAAGTAGATATAATAACACTTGTTTAGAAAGCAATATTGCTCAAACTTTGAAGAGTCTGGTTCATCCCAAACATGCCTTCCTCCGTATGTGCACACTCCTCGAGCGTACTCAATCTGCTGTTTTTTTTCTCCAAACTTAGATCCGACTTCATCAATCTGTTATCTGCTACTTCCTGTCTCCTATAGCTGCAGAGATACACAGTCTGCTGGTGCACTGAATGACAAACCAAGGACATATCCCATTTTTACAGTTTCTGCTACAGGTCTGGTGGGTTTTACAAAATGTATGCAGTCTTCTCATCTGACACATCTGCAGACTTATAATTTGGCTGCGATACACAACAATCAAACATAACATTATGACCACGTACCATAAACATTAGTGACGTAAAGATATCCAAATCTGTCGGTACGATATTATCACAATAAGCATCTCACGGTATATTTATTGCAATATTTTGGAGAGGCTAATGTAATTGTAGATAGGACATGTTTCTGCTTTTAAAATACCCTGACAAGATTTTGGTGTGAATTATTTCCATCATAATCCAAGAATTCAAGTAAAAAACATATTTCTTCATGTTGTTTGCACTGAAATTAATCATGGGATATGTCGTTTCCTATGTTCATTAGCTGTTGCTACTGTAAAACAATGCATTGAAGCAAAGAAACTTGTAATTCGATATATTGTGAGAGCCCACGATATTATTGTGAGACTTTTGATGATACGATATCACGATATTTCGGTTATTGTCACAGCCCTAATAAACAAAAATAACATTCATTTTAGGTTTTCAGGGCTACGATATTGATCACAACCAAACTGTAAAGCTAACTCTGTAGGTTAGATCTCCACAAACATTTTCTGAAATACATGTGAGTCTTATATTATTTTAACAGTTCATATTTCAGTCTACTCACAAATATTAGAAACATAGAATGTGAACAGAATTTTGATTAAAGGTCTTAAATGATGTCAAATTTACTGTTGTGAGCCTTAAGCCATGTTATAATGCTGTTATCGCATCAAAAATATACCTGGTGTTGTGTTTGGTTTCATTCACACATGTTTAAGTAATCCTTTATTAATAGACTTAGCTCAAAATATTCCGTTCCACCTTGTAATGTCATGAAGCAGTAGTTTTCAAGTGAACCACTCTTTTTACATTTAGTTCAGCAGAGTTTGGCAATTCCAGGGCTAAAATTATCCAAATGATTCTAGTGAAGGTGTATGGAGTTTAAAAACACAGTGGAGCACTTCCTGTATTACCATATGTCATCACAAGTTGGACCAGAACGTTTTCAGTTTGAGAGAAGAACTCAGCTCAGGTATGGTTTTAATAAAGAAACAATATTGTAACATAGGTCAGAGAATAGTGTAATATATATAAATTGCTGTCTAAAATGGTTGAGGTCTATACAGCAGCAAAGCGTGTGAACATTTTGTCCTTAAAGTTTGACGTGGGAACCGAGAATAATCTGCAAGCATAAATCTTTGAGGGGATTTGACAAGACAAGAGCGAAATTGTGATGGCTAGACTACGGAATTGGACTCTGGTGGGGCTTCTGGTGAGAATCTTTTAAAAATACATGACATTTCACCTCATCATCTGCAAAGCGTCGCCTGACGCTAAAACCGACTGACATGGTACGGCGCTGTGCTTTGTCCTTGCACACTTCCCCAGACACGATAACTGTAGGTAACTCCTCCCATCGCCTCTCCCATGTCCACACAGCCGCCCCTGCTCCATTCACACACACATGTACGACGTAAACATGATGGCCAGTTAAATATAAGCCCGTGGAGCAGAGGGGGGAGGGGCAGTGTTGACAAGCCTGAGTCATCATGTCGAGCTACATGTCGAGAGTGTGTGTGTGCATTTGTGTGTGTGACTACGGGTGTGAAGTATAATGGCATACTAAAGGGCGGCCTACAGAGGAGCAACAAGGGAGAGGTATTAACACGGTAGCCAGCGGGGGGTAGAGCTGCTAACGACAAGATTTACGTAGTTTGGATTGAATGGGACAAAGTACGAAAATGATAAACAAATGTCTCCACATTAGAGTCGTCAAAAGTATCAAAAAGTCTGATGCTATTTGATACTACAACTACTGAAACAAGATAATAATTTGAGCAAGTATCGAAATGCACATTAACAGAATAAATTTGACGATTCCTGAATAGTTTAAGAACGATTTCGTGCTTCATCAGAATCAGTATAAGACCACATGGTATAATAAAAAAAGGAATATTATTTAGTGTTGCAAATGTCAGTCTACTGTTCAATAAAAGAGTATTTTAAAATTATCATTGTGGTAATGAAATCACTATAGTACTCAACTCCTCAGTTTTGAAATTGAGTTGGAAATTATAGAATCATGACAAGATTACAATCTAATATTTTATTTCAGGGCCCAGGTGAGAGGTTTTAGTTGCTGTAGTAATCAGTATCAACGCCGAGAAAAAAAAAAATAGCAGCTTCCACATATCGATTTTCAAATACTGGTTCAGTCCATATCCTAGTTTAGCATATAAATCCATGTAGTATTTACTGATCACTCTGCGCAGAAAGTCTTGAAATGTTTGAATTTTTATTTATACAAAGTTGTTATGTTATTATTTGAGAAATAAGAGATGGATCAGTTTTGTCTTATTTTATTTTTATTAAAGAAAATAAAAGCCGTTTTCAATTCTTGCACTGGTATCGGCTGATATCGGTAATCGGCAGATAGTTAAAACCAGAATATTGAAACTGGCAACAGAACTGAAAAAGCTGGATCAATGCATCCCTAGTTGTAATGGTACAGTTCTGTTAGAGACATAGCTGCTATTTTCTTTGAGCCCTATACAATGGTTTAGCCGTCTTCATTATTATTATGACTGGTACACTCGATTAAAAATAATTACAGCAGGCCATATACTGTATGATCAGAGCAACTATTACCTTATCAAATAATTGTTTCTAACCACAAAGTCCGTTACGCTTATTCACAGCTGTGTGCGCTATATGTGAGGGCCAACTGCCGTGCAAATATTAGTAAAAGATAAGGGAAAGGTCATGGGAAGATTCTGAACTACGCACTTAACAGGAAAAAATGAACACTAATCGTAACCATTTTACTCTGAAAAAGTACAAAATGTATATTGACATAGATATAGTTTAAGTTTAAATTAAAATCTATGGAACAGTTGCAATGCAAAAGCCAGTGTACAATGTGTAAACAATGTAAACTAAACAGCAGGACATGAATCATACTGTTATTGGACACTGTTTTACACATGGACACTAAACCCAAGGACACTCCACAGTTCGCACACTGTAGCTATGACTAATACGCACTGACCAATGTTACGTTATACTGGATGACACCTGTATAATGCAGTAGACTCAGGGAGGCCCATTTCATATGACTAAGCCCTTGACTTTTCACTATTGTGCAGGACTGTCAATGCGCACAGTTCCACATCCACAAAGTCGTTTTTATTTATGTATGAGATGCAGTGGCTAAAATAATGAAACTATAAATATATGACTTTATATTATACATGTGGTAGTAGTATTTTTATTCAGAGTTGGAAAAGTATGCCTTAATCTTAAAGGTGGACTGTGCAACTTTTCTGGTGGAGGGTCTGCCACCTGCTTGTCTCCATAGAAAGGTTATTGCTTTGCCTGAAATGTTCCACAGTATGACATTACACCCCACTGGGACAATCATAAGGTCAAGTTATAGGTCAGATTTGGTGAGAAGTGATCCCATTTATTGTAATAATGCAAGTTTTTCTTGGTAGTTTTGAGCAATAACAGTATTTAAATATAATAATACTGTGGAACATTTAACGCCCTATGTAACCAGAATTGCATCTTCAATAACTTCAAATATTAGTTAAGTAGAAGAGTTGTGGTTTTGGTCCCCTTCAACTACTACTACTAGAGGCCTGTCCACACAACAAAATTTTTTGGTCGAAATGGTGAAGTTTGTTTTGTCCTTTCGTCCACACAGAGCAGGCGTTTCGGGCCGATGAAAAAGGTGTTTTTTGAGAACGGGTTCTGAAGTGGAGAAATCTGAGAACACAGGCGTTGCGTTGTTGTGTGGACAAGCAAACCACAGCTTTTGGAAAACAATGACGTCTCATCCCTTGAACTAGCCTCCGCTGACTGTAAGGCCGTTGGTGAAATGTAACAGGTGTACCCCACGGAGCCGCTCAGATTATGTACACGGATCAATAACAGCGATTACGCATGGGTAATCAAATTGTTGGATTTTGAAAACAAATTATTCTAATAATTCTCATCCAAATCTTATGGCTAAAAATGAAAACTTACGCTTAACTTTTGCAAAACAAAATGGCTATATTTCTGGGATACATCTAAACTAGGCTAAATTACCTTAAAGTTTAAAAAACTGTGATGAGGTAGGCGTTATTAAATATTGTCATCATTGTTTACAGCACCACATATAGGTGTGGCAGATGTATTACATCATTTTCACTCACTGTTCCACTGTCGTCTGGACGTGAATATGTATTGATCTGACACGTGTGTGGAGGCGAATTTTTTTCAACCTGCAAAAAAAAAAAATCCAGGTGCATTGTCGTGTGGACGTAGTTTAATACTACCACCACTCCTTTCATAATAACTACTAATGTCAAGTTGCAACTATAGCGTACAACCAGAATTATTCAATGTTGTCTTAATTTGAATTCTAAGCTGCCTTCTGGTCCCGACAAAGCCCATTTCACTTAATGCACACTTTTTACAATGTCAACACACCTGGACACTTGCCTCTTTCACCTTGTTTAGAAATTAAATCATGTTACACAAGCCAAAACTCCCACACTGCTTCAAAATGCCTGAATTCAATAAAGCATACACCTATATCTCATTACTTTCATACCATGTCAACATTGTTTTTAATAAAAGACAGGAAAAATATTGTGTAATTCATTTAGGGAGGCAGCAAGCCATGATTCAACTGTGTGTACGCTCCGGCAATGTCAAGGTTAGAAAACAAATGCTGGGAAAACATACGAAACAGAAAGAGGAGGACGCAAAGGCTCATGGGAAACAAACAAGTGATTATTTGCAGTAGCTAGTCAAAAATAATGAGGTAGAGGAAGTCAGCAGGGGGCATTTTAGGCTTTCTATATCCCAAACCATTACAGCACAGCAATGCGCAAAAGGGAGGAGGTTCAATGAGTTGTTTTTCGAGCTAAAGCCCCGTAGCGTCTTGGAGGTCACGTCAAGGGCACAGGGAGAATTGAGATGACAAAATCTTTGTGTAGAAGTCAGGGCCCTTACAAGTGCGCAGGGGAGTGTGGAGACCTGACAGCCAATGTTACACTCACAAAAGCCTGCCGTCCTGGCCTCAGCAGCAGAGGGGAGAAACCAACCGGGTGTCAAATATGCTGCAAAATACTACTGCGCTGAGCTGGACAGGGGCACAGAAGGGAGAGGAGACAGGTAGGTAAGGGACAGAGTTGGTTTTATGAAAGCCAAAGTTTAGTTATGTCCACAGAGTTATCAAAAGAATAGAAATGGAAAATAAAAAGAAGAAAGTTGATAATACTAATTATTAGGGATACAACGATATCTAAATCTTTCGGTATGATATTTTCAGGATATACATCTCACGGTACGATATTTATTGAGATATTTGTGGACAAAACTGTTAATATGCTACTTTTTCCTCTTAAAATGCCTTGACAAGACTTAATCCAAAGAACTAAGACTTAAAAGTGCTTAGAACTGTTATTTCTTCTTGTAGTCTACACTGAAATGGAGCAAAGGATCATGGTCTGTGTAGTTCTCTGTCTTTTTTGAGCTATTGCTGCACCATAACTCTTAATTTAAGAAAGTGGCTTGCAGCTTGATATATTGTGATGGTCCATGATACTATTGTGAGACTTTTGACAATACGATATTACGTTATTTTGGTTATTGTTACATCCCTACTAATAATGTATTTGATTTATATTTTGTCACAGCTGTACTGGCATAGACTGACCACTACAGATAGTTATTTTTTGTGGATCTGATTTGTTTTTAGTTTTTATTTTATTTTTTATCAGTTGTCTTTTTAGAATTTGTTACTTCATGTAAATCCGTGTATCATTCGTTCATTCGTTTTTCAATATAAAATCAAAAATAAGAAAACGAAAAAACAATAGTTTTCTTCGTTATTTGTCTCCAAAACCAAAATGAAAAAACGGATAACGATTCGTTTTTTCAGTTTTCGATTTTCTGTTTAAATGAAGAATGGAACAAACAGATAACGGCCGTTTCCCGTTTACGTGACTTCTGTGACTGCGATGCCGGACTTTTGCACCGCATACGGACTGAATCAGGACGGATCCAGGTCCGAGACCAGACCGAGACCAGAGCGGGACTGAGACCGGGACCAGACAGGGACCAGAGCGGGACCAGGGCGGACTCCGAGCTTTGACTCCCAGCCTCCACGGGGTCCGAGCCTCAGCTGGTCTGGTCCTGGTCTTGTCTCGGTCTCGGTCTCAGGCCCGCTCTGGTCCCGGTCTGGTCCCAGTCTCAGTAGCGCTTTGGTCCTGGTCAGGTCCCGGACCTGGTCCATTTGAAGCAAAAGCTCTTATTTCGATTCATTTTCATTGGTGTGAATGCGTCAGTCGGATGCTTTGCACCACCTCAGAACCAGCCGCGGTTCTTGAGCGCGGAGGACCAGAGCAGCTCTGTCCCGGTCTCAGTCCCGCTCTGGTCTCGGACCTGGATCCGTCCTGATTCAGTCCATATGCGGTGCAAAAGTCCAGCATCGCAGTCACGGAAGTCACGTAAACAGGAAACGGCCGTTATCCGTTTTTTCCATTCTTCATTTAAACACAAAATCGAAAACTGAAAAAACAAATCGTTATCCATTTTTTCATTTTGGTTTTGGAGACAAATAGCGAAGAAAACTATTGTTTTTTCATTTTCTTATTTTTGGTTTTATATTGAAAAACGAATGAACGAATGATACACGGATTCATGTGAACTATGGTGCAGCATTTTGTTGTAAGTACTATATAAATAAAGTGGATTTCGTTCACTAACACTCTATTACATTCCTACATATAGACAAGGTGGGTGAAGTATCTTGCCTAATGACACATCACTAACTGGTCTGAACAGAAATCTATCTTTCGACATTTGGGTTGGTTGACAAGTGCTCTAACCACTGAACTACTGCTGCCCCACTGACATCCAGTATTCCCAGCGGTCTCACATCGTAGTACCAGAACCAACCTGTGGTGCAGACAAAAGTGTGTTCTGTCAGTACTAACATATCATCCCTCTTGTAAAGACAAAACACATCATGGACCATGCTCATCATTGGTTCATCTGCTCACATCACAATCCCTGTTTAATGCAGTCACTCAGATATAATGGTTTGAAGAGCGATGACATACGAACACAGGGAAACACTTTCTTTTAATGCTGTCATTCTTCATGTCTCACCTGACAGAGATGGTCGCCTGAGCCAGTGGTAAACACTGTGTTGCCAATATAATGTATAGAGATAAGAGAGCCAAGTAAACACTACAGGGGGCGATAGAGGACAATGGCTTTTTACCTGCAACAGTTTATAATTAATGAAGTTGAATTTTCCATTATTTTTATGTAAATATGCATACTAGAACTGCAATTAAAAGCTCTCAATAGACGGTACTACGCAGCTGATGGTCACAGCTCTTTCCGACCTTTAAGGCTCTCAAAGCGCTTTACAACAAGGAACCACTCACCCATTCACACATTCATAAACCAGTGCACACAGACAGTGGGGGCGAGGTAGGTTAAGTGTCTTGCCCAAAGACACAACGACAACATTCATCTGTGGGAGCTGGAATCACACCAGCCAACCTGTGGGTCAGTGGAGTTGACCGCTCCACCAATGATCTTTATGTCGAGAGCGGGATTTGAACCGCCAACCTTCAGATCAGTGTGTATGTATGTGGTGTATGTATTGTATTGTCGAACTATGTGTTTGTAAGAGTTGTTTAAATGTTGTGTGTTCTTGGCCTCCCTTGAAAACGAGATGCTGCATGTCAAGGAGCTTCCAAGAATAAATTAAATTCAGTTCAAAAATTAAATTAAATTCAACCAAATGAGCTCCTGTCACCCATCAACATTTCCTGGGGGTGTGATGCTAACTGTAAGCACTGCACTATCTGAGGCTTGTTAGTCTTTAATCTGATCTTTGTTTCAACATTATGTGACCAGAAAGAACTGGCTTATTTGGAACTATAAGAGGTGCGCTGATTTATGTTGTCCTTCTCAAATAACACTACAGTCCTAAGGTAGCTAGCATTAGTCAACAGTTTCTCATTTAGTTTTTGTTGAAAAGTAAACACCTAAACTCCTGAAAACTTGTTGTTTAAATCCATTCTGCAGTTTTTTCTTGAGTTTTCAGACAATTTTGGCAGTGTTTGCTAAAACTTATTTGGCAGTATTTGCTAATGTGTGCACTGTGTCTCCATGGTAACTGGTTAATATTGTGCCAATACACATACGGGTACATGTAGAGCACCCCCAGCTTGATGTCAGTGCAACTCAATTTTGATACTAGTTCTATTGTTTTTCAGGCAGGTAGCAAAAAAGCTCTACCACAAAAAAATTACTTAATAGGCTGCATTTCTTTCACCTTAAAAGTCTTAAAAGTCATAAAAATTGCTGCTTATCTGTTTTACGTGAATCGCAAGTGTAAATCAATAGGGCAGTATTGGGTTACCACTAGCACACTTAACTAATGCAAACATGCCATTACAGGAGAGCCCACAGATGTGAACAGAGACTGGAGTTGTGGTGAGGGGCCCGAACAGTGGTCAGACACTTCAGCCCACTCACAGTAGAGCATCATATTGACCACGACTAATATGAGTGCAAATCAATGCGCGAGGCTACAACGGGCATGTGTTGAGAGCGTGGAGAAAGAAGCCAACTCTCTCATAAAGATCACCATAAATCACGGCCATTGGGTGTCACTGTGAACGTGCCATCTGATTCGTGGAAAGAGCAGAAAGCGTGTCCATAAACATGTATCTACTGGACAAGGTTCCTCCCTAATTAGTGTTATGGTAATGTAACAGGAATTGATTGGTTTCAGGCAAAGATGCTAAAGTGCACGGAGAAACAAAAGCTCTCTGATGCTAATTTCACTTAATATTCCTGTTCCAATATGGGTGGGTTATCAGATATCGGTATCAGACAATATCAAAAGAGGTAGGGTTACAGGTTTTATATCATAGCTGAAATACATTTTGTTATTATTTTTACATATGTGAAAAGTTAATTCATGATCTTTATTTCTATTTGTGGCCTGTCCACCCACGATAATTCTGCCATTTATGGACCGATTGTCACCAAATTTGGTACGTGGGTCAAGCCCCCTTGCTCAACGAAGCAAAAGAAATTTGGTGATGATCTGAGGTCACTTGAGGTCACACGGGTCAATTGAAAGGCCACGCCATTATAAAGGATAGGCAATTTCGCCAATTTCTGAACTATCTGCAGGCCAAAATATTCATCCAATCATCACACAAGCTGGCACACACATAACCGGGGTATGGGCTGGGCTCCTCATAAGCTGGCTTAGGTGGTGATGAATTGCCACCACCGATGCCTCATGGGGGACCAGGTTGCCATCTCTGATTGCGCTTGTTTGGATTTTAAAAACTATATTGGTATCGGCAAATATAATTTTTTGGCCACAGCAGCAACCTGGTAGCCAGGCTGGTGCCAGCTAAAGCCTCCGCTCAATTTCAATTCTCTACTAGGTCAGGAATCAGAATACACTAGATGGCTCGCATAAAACCCAGAAGTGTGAGTTCAGGCAACAGCCAACTAGCAAAGTGCCATATATTCTGTGCTGGCAACAATTCCCAAGATTCAGGATTCAAAGCCGGAACAATGACAGTGTTTGGTGAAATTTATCAAGGGGAAAGACGCTATTGCGCTTCTTTATACTGGATTTGGGAAAAGTTTAATACACCAGTTATCCCCATTAGCGGCGCATTACATACATCACGACCAAATAGCAGCGACTGGTAAAATTTTTAAAAAGTACCTGCCTACTGTCGAGCAAACAAATCCTAATGCTGCAAAGTCAGATGGTTTTCACAAAGTGAAACCAGCTGACAAATCAGGCTACTAAGCCAGCAATATGATCTTGGTATTAACTCAAACAAAAAACAAAACAAAAATCCATATATCGGCGCATCGCTAATAATAATAATTGCATCATAATCTGATCTCCCACTTTATAAGCTTTCGTTCTTCCACTAGCTTCAAGCATTCAATACGGACAGCTTCAACACAGTCTCCTCCTCCTCCTCCTTCTGTCCCACACGATCAAAACTGATTTGGTTACATAATGTTTACTCTCAATTAACACCATGCAATTAGCATATCAAAACACACTGACAACCTCTACCATAGCCACATTATACACCACCACATATCTAGTACATAGAAATATCATCTCCATGAGCCGCTGACATTAGCTGAGTTTCTTGGAGAACCTATAAACCTGAAGCCGTTCATTTTGCGCAGCCCACATGACACTGGCTGTTTACAGTGAACCACTCAAGCGTTGCGTGCCGTCTGCTGGGAATAATTACAGCGCAGGTTGCCGACCTTTCAGGCATGGAGCTGTGGTATCGCACTTACCACACCTCGGCCCGTACAATGAGGTCCTGCTGCACACACACAGGAGAAGAACTGGCTCCCTGCATTAAACAAAGGGGGGCGGGCAGGTTATCTTCATTAAAATAAATACACGTTTCTCTTTAGACATCACGTCACTTCCAGCACAAAATATTCTCAAATGATGGGGGCAGAGGTGTATGTGTATCAGATGTAGGGATGTACCATTCCAGGTTTTTCAGTTCTGATAAAGCCATAGTATTGATATTGTTAAGTACTAAGCCGTTATCTGATATTAACGGATACCAGTGTAGGAACTGTAAATGTCAATATCATGGAACCGATACATAATACTGCAAACTTTCCTGGATCAGTACTGGCATTCAATACCAATATCGGTGTCAGTGCATCTTGAATCAGACACCCTTCCTGGTGTTAGGAAATACAGTAACTCCAGTTTTAATTTCTTTGTCAGTGGGCAAACCTACAAAATCAGCAAGGGATCAAATACTTATTTCCTCCCATGTATATATAAAATGGGCAAAAGGCACATTCAACAAGCAAAATAATAATATAATAGTGTGTTAATTATAAGAGCGGTTAACTGATCATAGCCTCCGACTTCGGCCCGCCATGCCCCTTTGACCGGCCCCCCAATTATAAAAGTGATATTTATGTGATATGTTAATATTTAAATAATCATATGACGTATTTACATTCGCCACCAAATTTGCCGCTGAATTTTCGTTACCTGACAAGCTCGAGATCAAACAGTGACAGTCAACGCACACACAGAGTTCTGTAGTGCAGCTAAGAACAGCAAAATGGTAAGTACGAAAAGTCGACAGAGTGCTGAGTTTTCAAAGAACAGTGGATGACCGATTATTTTTTTGTTCAGTGTAAGGACCGTGCAGTTTGTCTGATATGTAAATAAAGTGTGGCGGTTTTCAAAGAATATAATCTGCGTCGTCAGGGTCATACGATTCTGTTATGTACCTCAGCCCCCATCACAGTCAGGAGCGATAATGTGGCCCCCAGAGAAAAAAAGGTTGGTGACCCCTGCTCTAGATGCTGGGGTAAACTTACGTATACTAATTATGTTTCATCCTTTCCAGTCTGACCTAAGTGGCACAACTTTTGAAGACACTAAAACAAATGTATTTAAATGTCATGTAAAAAATGAAAACTGATTTTTGTATCTTTTTTGGGGCTTTATTATTGCTTAAGACATCTGCTTGTTTTTAGCATCAGAAGCACAGACAGAATTGCGTTTCCAATTGGGACATTTGGGATGGCTTTAAGCGCTAATAAAAATAATTCTGGCATTCATAATGAAAAATCTAGCGGCCCAACCGCCCAGGAAGTCACATTTACAGACCCTTTTTAGTATTCCTCCCAAACAGCAGCTCTGAGTTACCCTGGCCTGAGGCATTAAGGCTCCTTGTCCTACGATGACATTGCTTTCTAGCCAACATTGGCATTGCTCGGCTTTTTAAATTGGGATGAGTCACTGTTATGAGAATGCGCACGAATCCAAGTGTTGTTTTTATTTTACTTTATTTTATTTTAGCCCAGAAAGACAAGCTACATTCAGACCCATTTCATTAGCCAACCAGAGGAAGTAACACCAGCATTGGACAAATTGCAAAAGTAAGCGTTTGAGGAAAGAGTGGCAGGCAGAGTCCGATTTAGAGTCATTTAGAGAGGAGAACCATCACGGCGACTTTAATCGTTCCAAAATCCGATCGCGTTTGAGCCTGATGGGGCTAAAGGACATTAAGCCGGACACGCTGTCACAAAAGTGGGCCTAGCGCAGCAGCCCAAAAACTCACTGCACACACTTCTAATAACAAGAATCACAGCGGGATGGGTGCTTCTCAGGAACTCGAACATAAGACATCGTTTTTGTCAGACGGAGAGGTTGGTGTGCGTTGGATGGTACAGCTGTCCTTTTGGCTTAAATATAATAAAAAATAAAAGTCACCAATATTGAATGTGGAATGTTTTATAATTGGTTTTACTCACATATTCATAGTTTGGTTGGTCATTGTTAAAATACTGAATGTTTGACTAGATTTTAAATGGAAATCTGTTAAACAAATGTACTCAAATGTACATACCAGAACAAAAAGATATAACTTGTATTTAATCTAAGGTGTTCTATTTAATTTCTCTCTTGGTGATTCTGCAATCTGCTGAAGCCTATGGTGGTGTTACTGATTTGCTACTAAAGTTCCACAGTATGGCATTAAACTTCTCTACCTCCATGGTGACAAGCAGGTTGTGGACCCTGGCCCTTTAAGGTTTAACATACATTATTAGACGCACATTATTTTAGGTGGAAACCATTATAACATAGTAAATATTATGTCTCGTTTAATACATTACTGTTGTATTAGATGTTTTTGTTTATTGATCCGATCTGGATTGACATGAAACTCCAATCTTTGCAACTCTTTCGGGATTTTACTGTACGCCACACTTTTAAGATTAAAACACCATCTGGCAGGACAAGATGATCACTTAAACCAACCACCACAAAGAAACACATAGAAACTAACAGAATGAGATGCTCCCCGTTAATCTTATCCAAACTGTGCACAGTGAAGTCCATGTTATTATTCACGGGTTTCAGCTTTTCTGGAGAAATTTGGAGGACCTTTCAACATAATATTTTGGTTTAATCTGCTTTTATATGGTAACAGTGCTAATTTGTAATAATTCTTAAAGTAGTAGCAGTAGTAGTAGTACTTGTATTCAGTGGTGTACTGGGAATTTTTTAAGTGTAGGTACGTGATTCAAGAGGTCATCTATGTGACCCCCCTCCCCCCCTTAAAATGATGCGAAATCATGTTATTAACATTAACACCATTCATAATCACCTACAGAACATAAATCACAGGCTACAGCTAAACCAGGACTAAACCAAGACTGAACCAGCACTAAAACAGAACTGAACAGGACTGAACCAGGACTGAACCAGGACTGAACCAGGACTGAACAGCAGGACTGAAGCAGGACTAAAACAGAACTGAACCAGGACTGAACCAGGACTGAACCAGGACTAAACCAAGACTGAAGCAGGACTAAGCCAGGACTAAGCCAGGACTAAACCATTACTAAACCAGGTCTAAACCAGGTTTAATCTTGGACTTGAGAGCGAGAGAGAGAGAACCCCGAGCCTGTGGAGCGGGGTGTCCACAAATCATGATTGGGAGACAGCTGCAACGATCCTTTCTCCTGCGGTCACCCGACGGTCTATGCAGGCGCACCTTCAGGCCTGTCCCAACACTCAGTTCTAGTTCAGTCCTGGTTCAGTCCTGGTTCAGTCCTGGTTCAGTCCTGGTTCAGTCCTGGTTCAGTCCTGGGTTCAGTCCTGGGTTCAGTCCTGGGTTCAGTCCTGGGTTCAGTCCTGGGTTTAGTCCTGGTCCCTCATGTCGCAGGTCACTATAGGACAGTACTGCAAATATCATGAGCCTATGCAGATTGTTTTCACCGTTGCCAATAGACCCGGGTTTGACATTTAAGTTATAGCTATTTTATATTTGTTATAATTTTTTTATATCTCACGTCGGGAGAAGAGGGTGGACGGTGTACCCCCGTGTACAACGCCCACTACACCCCGCTTGTTATTCCGACTACTAGTAGTGTTAGTAGTTGTACGTCTATTTGTGTGCATGGTATGTTATTAGAAGATGGTAACTCAAGATATAGTAGACTCGAGGCAGTAATAGTCACTTTGTTTGCGATAGTGGATATAGTAGATGCAGCAGTAGTAGTGGATCAGTCCTCTTATTTTCATTGATTACATGATTTACCTGTGGCAAGATCCTTAATAGAAAACTTGGTCGGTTTATTGCTAATCTTGTCACACAGTTGTATTTCCCAAGGCTGTTTGAACAGTCTCCTCCACTGGGATGCTTGCAATGAATTGGAATTCAAATCCACATTTGTTGACAAAGATGGAACATAGTACACAGCAGCCAGCCTCACTAAGAATAAACATTAACTACAAGCATTCCCAGCAATCGCATGTTTCACAGTTGTGCACAAGGTCAGAGTAAGTCCAAGATGCTATATAATCTTCAATAGTAATATCTGCCCCAGTCCTGTTTAAAGGATTCTCCATTTGAATGATGATTGTGAAGAAGAGATAATCTGGTGGTGCACGTGTTGACAATTTGATGTATTGATTTGGGTCTCGCTCGCCCAGTGTGAGTTGGTGAGTTATAATGGTGGTGCTGTAGCTCGTGGCTAACACCAGTATAAGAGGCAGGTCTCTGGAGGGGGAGGACTGCACAGAGCCTCAACACAGCTGTAGGGCCACCCAACCAAAACAACAAATACAATGAATCCCATTATTATTGGAGGAAAGAGCCAAGAGAGGGTTTTTTTGCAAGCACTGTAAAATGCACCAGCACAACTGTTAACATTTACAACTATTACTACCGCGTGATTACAATGACTTCTTTGCTTTCAGTATTATTAAAATGTTACCTGTAAATGAGTTTTGGTCGCATGACTTCTTCCTGTTTTGAAGGACTTTGTAAGAAAAAATTATATATCTTAAATCAGCAAAAATCCTTACAAACTACCTGAATCAGCTGTAGAGAGGTTTTTTTCAGTTCCGATAACTGATTTTGATACTATAGCTCTATTTAACTGCCAGTAGCAAAGTAGAAATTCTATTCTGACAACTGGATATCAATTTTTTGGTTGTTGTTTGTTGTTTTTGCTTGTTTTTTTTATACTGACGATATCTGATATTAACCCATACCATTTCTTTAAACTAGGGCTGTAACGATATCCAAGTCTCACGATACGATATCGTCACGGTATGAACCTCACGGTACGATATTTATTGCGATGTCGTGGGAAAGCTCACAATATGTTTCAGTAAAACGTAAACAAATATGCTGAAAAGCTGTGTAGATAAGGAAGGATTGCGGACACAGAAATGGCATGTGTGGACGCAAATCGTTTCCGATATGGTGAAACAGTGATACACGGATTCCTTTCAGTGTAAATGGGGTCTTAATCCGAAAAACTAAGACTTAAAAGTGCTTAGAACTGAAATGGAGCAAAGGATCATGGTCTATGTAGTTCTCTCTGTCTTTTTATAGCTATTGCTGCACCATCTTATTACATATACTAGTCTTATTACATAAATTTAAATGTCCGACAAGGATATTGGCTAAACTGATATTTGGACGCCAATATCCAATTCAGCAAATTTTTCAGTATCAGATTGGTACATCCTTGATCGGCTGATGACAACTGAATACAAATACACAACAACACAACACTAAATTAAACATGTGAGAACCAAATAGTCTCACTAACTTATACTTAAACTATAACATGTTGTAACAAGTAAACTATACTGATTGACATTTGATTAAAACATTACTTGAATCTAGATTTTGCCAGTTGGATCCACTCTCCAACAGCACCACGTCAAACTTCTATTATTATTACCAATGTCTGCAGCCAACAACACTTCTCACTGTATCACAGATAAAATAACACTACTTATTCACTAAATCGCTAATGTGCCTGAATCGCAAACTTGTTTTTCCACCACAAAGCCCATTTTTACCACTCGCATATTCGCCGAAAACAATCGCCGCCGGTTTGCTCCTGTCCCACTGCATTAGCACACACAGATCAATAACGCTGCTATTCTCAGCCTTTAGATCTGGACCAGGGAGGGGAAGCCTGCCTGCAGCTAGAGCCTGTGACTGCTCTAGTGTGTGCCCGCCCTCCAGACCCCGGCACAGGGACAGCAGCTGCAGTGACGGGGCAGCACATGGGGGACTCTTTGGAGGCGATCAGACGAATCGCTGGCTCTTTGGCTGGAGGGGCTGGCTGCACTTCAGAGGATGTGGCAGACAGAGATCCGCACACTGTCAATGGTGCCACCGCCACCGCTGTAATTTTCAATCTTTGGCCGGGCTGCCAGCGGATAAATGGTGCAGTCTGTTGGGTAGGGTACAAGAACGGAGCGAAACATTCAGTCTGATGAGAAGATTGGGGCCTGAAATGTAAACAAGCTTTGACTAAGACAACAGTGATTAAACCAAATAAGATGTACGTGTTGAATATTTATTGATAGACTGGTGTTTATATTTCTGTCTATCATTTTCTATAATTAGAAATGTATCACTCAGAACAACAAGCAATTGGTGGTTTTTAGATTTCAGAATGTAATAATGCCTCAGAATACTCTCAAATGGGGGACAAGAGCCAGATATTTTTAATGATTACATTTTGCTTTGTCTTGAAATATCAAAAAGGTAACTTTATAAATGTTAAACCTGGTGGATTTGGTGAATTTTATCAAGGAGAAAGATGTTATTGCCCTTCTTCCTTTGAAATTTGGAAAAAGCTTAATATACCAGTTAGCCCCGTTAGCGGCGCATTACATACGTCACAACCAAATAGCAGCGATTGGTTAAATTAAAAAAGTACCCATCTACCGTCGAGCGAATGAATGCTGCGAGGTCAGACGGTTTCTACGAAGTTAAACCGGCTGATGAATCATTCTAAGAACTCACTGTATTACAACAAAAATATTAGAATATATAATGTTTTGATGTCATCTGAAACAAAGCAAAACTAACTATGATACTGCAATGACCCTGTCTTGCAATAATAAATAAGTCTAAGTTCAGAGGTGCATGTACAATCATTTACTGCTATTTTATGATCTTTATGGTTTTGCTTTCATTGATTTGATTCTTTTAGGACTGGTATGACCAAATTTTAGCAATTTACCTTTTTGTGGTCTTCATTTTATGATCTCTGTGCAGGACTTTGGAAACTGTTTTGCTTGTAAAATGTGCTATAGAAATAAAGTGGATCTGGATTTGGATTTGAATGCATCAAATCAAGTGCAATCTACTTATCATAGTGGATCATTTACAAGTTCAGGAGTTTGTTCCTAATCTCCAAATATTACAATAATGTGCTGAGGTTAGAGTTTGGTTTATGGGCAAAGGTTCTTTTCACTTGATCTCACAATGATAACTACTCTTATAAGTATATTTCTCATTACAAATCCATACGATTCTAACATTAATTTCACACCAAACTCTCTCAGGCATTGTCTTAAAAATATTTCAAACTGCATTTCTTTCCCATAGATGACAATAAAGGCCAGCTATTCCACCAGCCTAAACCAACAGACACGGTTACGCATATGTATGTTTATCTCAAAGTCACCGCAGACAGACTAAAAGAATAGCGTCTGGATTCACCTTGCTCTGACGGTGATAAGGCTCCATCTGATCCGCATCAGTCAAACGGCAGAAAAACTCCTCCTCTTCTATCAGACTCAAAGTGACCATCCTTCAAGATCCTCTCTCACAAAAAGCCCTGGAGACAATACAAGCTGATTGGTTCTCTCATCCTACATCACAAAGACTGTAAGATCTTCAAGTGGGGCGCAAGAAAGATATGTAGTATCCAGCCGAGTGTTAGCCACGTAAGCCTTACTCAGAAGTGCACGGGCTTTAGTCTAGCTAGCTGCTAATGTACGGAGGGTGGCAATGTCAAAATAAAGGTAGGGATGAATAGTAGGGAATATCTCAAATTTTGTTTATGCATTATTACACAAAATTTTAACAGTGCTCAAGTATGTGATAAAATGTGCCTGTGAACCGTGAAATTAATAAAAGTAGTGCAATATTCCAAGCAAGGGTCTAACGTGATATTTCTGTAAATGTTTCTGTTTATTCTATTTTTAATCAGCTCTTTTTGCCATAACTTTCAATAGTCTTAATTATACAGTAAACTCAATAATCTAATTTTGCTCAATCCACAACAACAGATGCTATTAGTAATTAGAGACAGACTAATATTTTGGTTGCCCGATATATATGGGGCTGATATTTTTATCTCACTGGTCTTAACCCCTTAACGCCGACTGTCACAAATATGCGACAAACGTTTCGATGAAGATGTAAGCCAAGACAGCAGCTTCATTTCTCCAATGCTGGTTAGTGCATTTGCAGTAATGTACCTTCCTACTTTGGCAAACCTTTGGCAAGTACTTGTTTCTAGTTGTCGCAAATTTGCAACATACCCCAATTTCTATTTTTTTTAGTAGTGAAATTAATAATCTCAACTTAATTTATCATCTACTTGAAGGAAAAAACACAAACTTGTTTTTAAATATATACATACATCTATATAAATTCAGGCATTAGGGGGTTAAATCTCCAGCATGGACCAATATTTTGTTTAGGCCTGGTGCATAAAGAATCCACAAAAAGCATTATTTAAACTTTAACTTTAAATGTAACTACACTCCTCTCTTAAAGGTTTGTGGTAAAAAAAGAGTAGAGGGCGAGTTTGTAGTGAGTTACAGAATTTGGGGGAAAAATGATCAAACTCAGCCTACAGATCGACCCCAAAATATCGGCAGAGCTTATCGGCCATTGGTTTATCTGCATTCTAAAACCATCAGCCATGAAAAAAAAAAAAAAAAAAACATGTTGGTCGATCTCTATAAGCAATTTTCCGATACATCCTCCACTGATGTCACACACTATACTCTGTGCCAGTCTAAATATAACAATGACAGTTGGCTGAATGTCTCTACTCACTCTTTCCCCCCATCACTTAATGTCCTATAAAGCTTATGGGCAGACAGTAAACACCAAATGAAAATAATGGCCATATTAACTTTACTTCCAGTATCGGAATATATGGCTGTTGCTATCCATTGAGTTGCATAGTCAGTCCTTCTCCCAGCTTCCAGTATGCTAATTGACTGACCTCCTTCTATCCTGCAATTAGTACTCGAGGGTTAATGGCCGTGTGGATGAAGCAAAAAGTGATTTCATTTTATTTTTTATTGACCACTTTTGGCTGGAGGGATATCGTAGGCCAGCGCCATAACCGTATATTGTAGATGTCACGTTCACAGCCTTGGCCCAGGTAATCATATCTGAGTCATAGCTGAGCGCGAGCCAAGTTGAGGGCTCCATCACAGAGTAACGAGCTGGTAGAGATACAGGACAGGCAGGCAAACACATGGAGAACTTGTAAAAACCGTCCTAGCGCACAAATACACACGAATACGCACAAATAGACACAAATACACACTCATACGCACACACTGATGCTATATTGGAGACTATAAGACTCCCTGCGGTGCCATTCCAGCACAAGCTGTTGTCTCCCGTTTGTGTAAACCACCTCATACCGCAATAGAGCATCTTAGCGCAGTCGCTTATATTAGACGCAAGATAGACTTTGATATGTTGGTAACTGCATTTCATTTTGTACTGCGACATGGTGAAACGCGCACTTCGGTTTGTGGTGTCCTGGGTTTTCAGTGCATTAGAACACAACTTCAGTGAGGAAGAAAGGGTTCGAAACCATAAAAGGGTATTTCAGTCTACATAAAAATCAACACAGCATCAAAATCAAGCACAAAGAGCATCTGTCAGCCTCGCAATGGTAAAGAAAAAACGCTCAACCAAAATCTACTCAAGTATTAATGATGAAATTCTAAAAACGAAATCCACCCTGTCAGTACAAAGCAAGGCCCTGGTCCTGCCTCACAGTAGTAAAAAGAAAGTGCCAACTCACTCAACTCTGTTTTTACAACCCATCATATCATGTGCATATTAATATACAAAGTCCAGTCAAAATCTACTCAAGTAGTGTATTAAAATATGCTGTATAAAGAAGTGGACTAAGTGAGTGTCATCCATAGCATTCCACGTCAGTCAAATGAAGCTCACCAAGGCTGCCGAGCTCCATATTAGGAATAGGAAATGATTTAGACACAAAATAAAATTAAAAAAACACCAGGATCATGTAGAGAGAGTTACTATAAACATTTCAACAGCAAAATGAGCCTGACAGCAGCAGTTATAGAGAGAGGGGAGATGTTTTTTTCAATACAAAGTGAATTGGAGTTGATGAAACCAGAAACACGTACATGCTCATCTGTGCTCATTTCCTATTTGGAACGGCGCAGCTAGTGAGGCTGTTACGCTTTATCTTTATTTAGTCTATGTGTATTAATCTTCAAGTACAAAAAAAATCAACACTACCAGCACAAAGCAAGCATCTGCCAAGGCCCTAGTCCTATCTCGCAATGAGAAAGAGAAAGTGCCAACTCACTGAAACGTATCTTCTATTTTTACACCTCACAACATATTCATAGTAACTCCACCCAAGTACACTGCTTTGATTTGTAGACGCACTTACCTCATGCTGCTTTCAAGGAACATAGGGCATACTATCAGACAGTAACAACTCAAAGGATACATTCTTAGAGCTCCACTCTGTGTTCCTATGGCCAGGATCTTCTGCACTGGGTCAAATGCCATAGCTGAGGGCTGGTAGGGGAAGCCATGCCGAACAGTCTGAAAGACAACCATTAAAAGTGAGTGGGTAAAAAAATGTTGATGTTGATTTGCATTTCACAGCACCAGCGAACGTTGTTTTCGTTAAAGGATGTGACACACCTGATTTCGCTAAACAAATGGCACGAATTAATGTGCGAAAATGTTATGAAATCAGAAATTGCAAAGACAAAAATTAAGGGCGAGGACTGAATGCTTGTTGTTTTTTTGTTTTGTTTTTTTGCATTACACTTTATGCTCCTTTTATAATCATTGGTCTATTTTGAGTCTTCTCTTTCTCTCTCATTTCTCTCCTTTTCATCTACTTTCCCTCTCTCTCTTCCGTCCCTCTCTCACTCTCTTTCTCTCTCTCCTCCCACATGAAGTCGTGATGGCGATGAAGTCAAGGAACAAAACACACTGAAACAAGCAAAGAGAAAGCATTTAGAGGCATTATGAGATACTACGGGTTCCCACACAGTTGACATACAGATGACATGGGGTTTTGTGGCTAAAGTCTGCTTAAGGACTAGACGGACGTTTGCTTAGTGGCGAAAGGCTAAAGAACGTTACATAAGAAGCTCTCAGAGAAGTCGAGACACCTGCCTTCTTCAGCCAAAGCATCATATGCACACTTCTCAGACCGAGATAAACAAGCGAGTTCAAGGCAGAGGTGTTCAAAGATGTTTTTCAGTGGGAAGCCAACACAATGTCAGAGGACGTCCAATTAACTCGAGTTTTGGGGTGCAGGCAAACTTAATGTGTTGTGGTGCCAAAGCAAAAGAAGTCATTACCAAGATGTACCTATAGAAAAATAGTGGAATATAACAGAGGTTGTAAAATTTACTCTTAAAACAATGAGTTAAGCCCAGTGAGTGAAACGACAAGACTGAATCTGTTCTGGCTTGAAAAGAAAAAGTGAGGAAATATTGCACAAGAAATTTGATGGAAATGGTAAACATTTTAAAGGCGTGCTTCTATAATGGAGGTCCATCACCTGCTTTTCTTCATGGTTCCAAGGAGCAGCTTTTTCATCACCTAGACTGTATCTATCTTGCAATATTTCATTTCACAGGTGATTTTATTGCTCAAAATATATGACACTTTACTATGATTGCCAGGAGTCAACCCTCCTTAGATCTGACCTGTAACTTGACCTGGTGGCATCGTGTGCTCGTCTCCGTGGAGTTGGACACATTTTAGGCAAAACAATAACATCTCCATGGAGACAAGCAAGTGGTGGACCCTCCAGCAGAAGATTACATAGTGCATCTTTAATAGCAAGAATCTCCCACCTTTCCCATTAATTGTTGACAGGTTTTTATAGAATTCCACTTGGATTTTGGAGCACTCTTTCAGTCAGTATGTTTAGTTTTAGTTCAGTTTTCAATATTTGAACATGTGCACATAGATAACACTGTGTTTGTGAACTGTGTAAGAAAAATCCCACATACAGAGCCCTTAAATGAGCTGATCCTGTTCCAAACATTTACTTGCTTAACTGTGAGCTGTATAAATGTTTTGCAGTTAAATATAAATGCATTCCTTTATAGGCACTTATCTTAAGGAGGCACAAGGGGACAATCCCAATTTACCTTGTTATTAGAGCATGAAAAGCCATGTAAATTGCTGCAATGTTATTAAACCTATCCATTGTGGGAAGGTGGGTCTTTTCCCCCTTTATAAAGTCCCCCACTAAGGCGCCACAATTCCCCATAGGATCGATACAGGGAGCTGGGGGTTAAGATACATGTGCGTATGTAGCCTGCCTCAATGCATTTGGGAGCACTGCCTCATGAGCATTGATGGAGAGGAGAGTGATTTGCTAATCTAAGGCTAGCAGCAGATTATGCAAGAGGGGATCAGGTCTGGCCCAGCCCCTTCAATCTGACACTTCACGCCACAGTACACAGTGACACATGCACGGGGCTTCATTAAATATATGCATGTAGAATTTTAAGTGGACCAAGCTGCAGTTTGGGTTATATATGTAGTATGTATGAGAGCAGCACCAAATGAGCACGACTTGATGAATGAATCTCTATGCTTTTGTGAAAGGGTAAAAAGTGAATGAGCGCAGAGCTGCAGAGGGAAGTGCTGAGGTAGTAATATAGTGACTGTTTTGGAGGTCAATTCCACCTGCTGTATCCGCACATGCGGGAGAGTGCGGTGGGGTTGGCAACACGCACAGTTCAGATAGGGATTTGCGTGTGTGTGTGTGTGTGTGTGTGTGTGTGTGTTTGGTGATGAAGCGCTTGGACCCACCTTGCAGAGCTGGAAATGCTCGGACTGGAGGCTCTCAGGGATCAGATGGTTCTCCTGTGGTCCCACTTGGACAGTCGGGGTGGAGGAGGACGCCTCTTTCAGACCGTCCAACACCTTCCTGATGTTAAACTTTTTCATTTTTCAAATCTCTCGAGCTTCAGTAATCACTCAAAAGAGGACTCAAACACCTCTGGCTCTGTTTTTTTGGGGGGGAAATCTCACATTTTCTCCCTTGCTCGTTGCTTCTCCATACTGAGTGCTAGGCTGTTTACGCGACGTTTTGCTTGGCGTGATTGCCCCTCTGGTTTTCCTCGCTCTCGGCTCTGTGGCGTGTGCCTGCCCCACTGCGTCTCGCTCGGTTCGCTCCTCTCTCGTCCTCCGCCGCGTCCCTCCCCTCTCCGTCAGAGCAGAGCTGAGTGTGCGCCGCTCAGCCAAAGCGGAAACCAAGCGCAGCGCTGCAACTGCCGCTCCTGCCGCTCCTGCGCATGTCTGACAGAGCAAACGGCTTCAACACAAATCCGTCGCTTACTCTTTTCTCTCTCTCTTCTTTCATCTGCCCCCAGCGACAACGCCTCCTCCCTCCTTCTCTCCCTCCTCGCGCTGGTTTTGCTCCACTGCACCTGGCGACAACGCGACTGCTGCTGCCGCCGCTGCTGCTGTGAGTGCGTGCGGCGTGCGCGCTGTTCAATGGAAAAGCACGGACAACCGCACTGACTTTAAACCCACTTGCCCCATACGAGCCGCGCCATATTTTTTCATGCTATATTCTGTCCCAGGAGGCATGCTTTAGTGACGATGCAGCATTTCAGATGTTATGTGGAGGCGCCTGTGGGCAAAACTCAGGGGAAATCTACAGCACTGGTCTGGAATATACAATAACAGTACATTTAAAGCTAAGGCCTAATAATACAACATTTGCATGAATATGGCTGAACGCTACACTGAATCCACAACATTTTGTAAGATCAGCAAAAGTAACTAACCGAGGTTTGTCTGATTTATTCATTGAGCTGGTTAGTTCATGGGTTCTCAACTGGTGAGCCAGAATCCAAAGAAGAATGTTAAAAGGGCTCACATTGCGCTATTTCCTGATCTATGCTAAAAATGTTGCTTCTGCATCACAAACATGCCTGGAGTTGTGTTTTGTTCCATTCATGCATTCTTTTTTTAAATATTATTATTATTACAGAAACATAGCAACATGACAAAACAGCAAAGGTAGATACAGTATAAAGTGCAGATGGGTTGTTGAGCATCAATCCAAAGTCCAGTTCACATTTATGGCAGGTGTGGAATGTGGAGATGTATTGGGGTGTAACGATATCCAAGTCTCACGATACGATATTGTCACTGTATGAACCTCACGGTATAATATTTATTGCGATATCGTGGGAAAGCTCACGATATAGTGGGGAGGCTCACAATTAGGGATGTAACGATATCCAAATCTCTCGGTACGATATTTATTGCGATATTTTGTGGACAAAACTGTTAATATGCTACTTTTAACTTTTAAAATGTTTTGAAAAGACTTAATCAAAAGAATTAAGACTTAAAAGTGCTTACAACTGTTATTTCTTCTTGTAGTCTACACAGAAATGGAGCAAAGGATCATGGTCTATGTAGTTTTCTTTGTCTATTGCGCACCATAACTCTTAATTTAGGCAAAGAGACTTGTAATTCGATATATTGTGATGGTCCACGATATTATTGTGAGAGCTTTGATGATACGATATCTCAATATTTCAGTTATTGTTACATCCCTAATGTATATACATCCACATACATATATACACATACACACATACATACATTATTTAAAGACAAAACGAAACGAAAACAAAACTGACATACATGTAACTTTAAACTGAGGCACATAATACATACAAAGAAATCAATAAAAGAAACCGAGGAAGTGGTAAAAAAATAAAATAAAATCCAAATTCTTCTGTAATTTTGAGTGTTTTGATAGATTTAATGTTAGAAATACTGTTTAGTGTTTGATGATTCTTGATGTCTAGGATAATGATTTTGAAAGGGGAATTTGGATGTATATGAAATTTTCCCAATAGAATGAGCAGGTTTACTAAATATTCAGTTTTATATTGTTTATGATGGAATCCATTCATACTTTCTCTCAAGCAGAAAACCCTCCTTGTGATGTCATGTGGTAATACAGGAAGTGCTCCACTGTGAATCACTTTGTGGATAATTTCAGCCCTGGAAATGACCACTGAACAAAAGGTAAAAGGTAGCTGTTCACTTGAAAACTACCGCGTCGTGACATGGCAAGGTAAAAGAGAGCTCTGGTGATGTATTAAGACTAAAAATAAAGGATTACTCAAACATGAAGTGAATGAAAAAGAACACAGCTTCAGGTATGAAACAGGAAATAAGGCGAGTGTTTCAATGGGGCTTGAGTGAGTCAGATGGAAAGATGTAGGGCACAGGTGCTTTTCAAGGATAAGACCACTTGACATGGAGGGTTCAGATTTTAACCTTACATCCTGGGGAAGACACTTGAAACGCGTAGGCTGGTTCGTGTATTAATAAAGGATTTAAACATTTTTTGATCACTAGAGTGCCTCAGACATTTCATCTCCACTATCACTCACATTTTCACTTGGGCTAAGGTGAATTGCTTTTTCCTACAACTCCAGGTATGTTTTTTCTCACATTCTAACATGCCTCAAATTTGCATAATATAGGATGTGTGATAAAGGTATTGGGTTGAAGCAATTAGCAAATTTACACTAAATAAACGGCTAAGAATAGAAAAATTACCAAGATAAGCAGCATCTACTTGTACAGTGAAGGGAGAGGAGTAGTTTGGGAAATCCCTGTCCCCCACACTCCATCTTTCCTCCTCTCAGTACAACAGCCGCTGGGGTCACCTTGCCGGTTTTTCCTTTTTGACAGAATCTTAATTATTTTTCACAACACATCAAATGTCAGGACCAGGCCAGATACGGAAAGTTCAACCAATCGTGACAACTATAGCATGTTTGATGTCAGAAAAGGTGAGAGCACGTTTGATAGTAATTCATAGTGATACAACGCGGAATGGAGCTTTAGACACAAGAGTGTACAGCATATTTCAGTCCTTCGTATGTTCCCGTCTTGTAATTTACTGTGCCAGGGATGTCCAGAAACCGTGGTATATTCTTGGATTATCGCATGATTACAAATTGATTTTTCTGATAATAGTTCATCCGTTAATCTGTTTTCTTATCAGGGGTTGGGTCAAATAGAGGTTGATGCAAGTCAGAGCTGAGTGTGCAGAAATGCTGGGGCTGGCTGCACATTTTATCAGCTATGAAGGAAAAAGGGACAACATGGGACACTTACAAGTTCGTATATAGACTATATATATAAATGGACATAACTAACTACTTTATGGAGTCTCGTCATTTTGGTCTTAAAATGTTTGTATTAACACGCTCTACATGATCTTGGTGTTTTTATATCAGCTCCAAATTCGCTTGTATAACTGCTAACCTCAGGAGCTTCATTTGACTGGAGCTGAACACTATAGTGCGCCGTTATACACAGCCCACCTCTGGACTAATTATTAAAAAAAGCCAGTTTGCAAAGACTGCAGGTGGCCTACAATGACGCTTTACGGGTGCTTTTGAGGAGGTCACGATGGACGAGTGCGACTAAGATGTTTGTTACTGCATGAGTGAACACTTTGCAAGATGCACTAAGAGTTTTAATGTACAGTTTTATCTGCAAACTCAACAAATCAGACAATGAATTAATAATGTCACTCACAAATATGAGATTCAGTGCAATAAGATATCAGTCCAATATGTGGAGACACTGGTCTGGTTGTCTTTTAAAAACATAAATGTTTGTTGTTTTGCAATGTCACTGTCCTTGTCTGTTTTAAAAATGGACCATAAGTCCGGAATAAAGATGATGATGATGATGATGATGATGATGATGATGATGACATAGGTAACGTCACACTCCCTTAGTCCACTTCTTTATACAGTTATAGTTAGTATACAAAGTCATAATGGACGTATCTGTGGCTGTCAGCTACTTGTATTATGCAACATTTTTCCTATTCAAAATACGTGTAGTTTTAAATGTTAATGTAAATTTTTCTGCTTTCTAAAACCCATGGATAGGAGAACAGATAGAGGTCTGTGCTGCAAAACAGCAAAACTAATTATTTTTAGTACAATTTTATCTTTGTGTAGGCCCATTTAAGTGAAGAAATTCTAAAGAAAACTCAAACTTCCTAACTGGACAGTAATTATTGCGAGCAGGTTAATACTAAAATTTGCATTCATTTACAAGTTTTCTGACATTATAGTTTGATAAATTTATTCAATGACCCAGCAGTGAATCAGGTAGTTTCACTTTTTACATTGCTTTTGCTAATGCATATGTATACAATGCATCTTTCTGTTTTGAGGACCATATTTTAAGGACTTTTGCACATTCAAAAGATGCAATATTTTGTTTTCAAATGTAAATTTTTATGGTGCTGGATTTTCATAATTCTGAAACCCACGAAAGGTTTTTATTCCACACTCTTCACTCTTTTCTTTTAATGTTAATTTGATGATGCTTATTTACGTTTTGATTTGTTCGTACTGTGATTTTAATGTTTTTCTTATTGTGTAAAGCACTATGAATTACTTTGTGTACACATTGTGCTATATAATTATACAAATAAACTTGCCTTGCCTTGAATAGGATGGACCCTGCATTATAAACCCTTTACATTAGAAGCTCATTTGATTCCATAACAGCAAGAGAAATGCCTTGCCCAAGGATGCAACTACAGTTTCCATTGTGAGGATTGATCCATATTCAGATTAGAAGGTTACAGTGTGTACCAGTGAGCCTCTTCCGCCAACAAAAACAAAGGTTTTAGAGGTCATTATTCAAATTGGCAGGAACAAGGATATCACATTGATTTATTGAGTTTTAGGCCGTCAAACAACAACATAAAAATTTTTCTGTCGAGAAATTAGTCATCTGAATTAGACTCATCCTTCAATGCCAAAAGGGGCAAGTGCAATGCAATCTCTGGGGAGCCTTCTGCAGATCTTGAACCATGATCTTGGTGAGAATCCTGGTACATGGATGGAGGAATTATGTTGTAGTATAATTGAAGTAGAGTGAAAAGAGAGACTCGATGTCTAATGCAGGTTTATTTACCATCAGTAGTGGCCCTGAAGATATGAACACTCAACACATTGTGATAGTAATGTCCATTCAGGTCTGGTCATGCATTTATTGTAGGGAGTATTATAACCGCTGATGATGTAGGCCAGATAACGGGGACTGAGCTAGTTCCCCATCAGTTATATATATTATGCCTATTATGCATGTTTTAATTGAATAGGTTAATCTTACTTACCAAATCCTCATTGGACACAGTACATCTCGAATGTACAATACAAAGACAATTCACATAACAACAAATATTAACGGTGCAATACTTAACTTTCTGGTGGAGGGTCCATCACCAGTTTGTCTCCATGAAGACTCTGACGTTTCATTTATTTATCTCCATGGGGACAACCATCAAGCCAAGTTACAGATCAGATCTGTGGAGAGGTGAACAGACAATAAGAAGGTTTAAAGCAATAAAAACAAATGTAACTGAATAAATATAAAACAGATAAGTATAATGACATACTGTGAAACATTTCAGGCAACAGATAACATTTCCATGATGGTAGCAGACCCACGCCAAAATGCTACATAGTGCATCTTTAAAATGAAAATGCACAAAAATCGAAATTCAAATTAAATATCAGTAAAATATATTTTAAGAAAATGTAGGATATTTGAGATCATATGCTTTGATATTTGAGAGTGGGTTTCAGCTTCCTGTGATATGCAATATGTTGAGGACTTTTTCCCATCCAAAAGATAAAATATTTAGTTTTAAATTGTTAATCACTATGACAGCAGTCCTAATCTTTCATCATTCTGGACCGATGGATAGGTAACTGCCTTCTATCTCAAATAGTCTCCAAACAAAACCACTAGGCCGTACTTTTCAGTGTTTGTCTGCACCCGCCTCCCTCCTGATGTCTTGTACCTGTGGAGCAGCTGCGAGGGCCCGGGCCCCGTGGTGCTGCAGCTGAGCGTGGAGGTCAGGGGCCCCACACTCTCGGCTGCTCTCAGAGCTCATGCTTGAGTGGCACGGATGCTGGCGCCGATGCCACCTGTTTGAGCTGTTTGCTAACACGCTCCTCTCGCGACAGGTGCCCGCAGGCGGCAGGGGGACAGGGGGAGGGAGGAGGGAGGGTACAGGGGGCGCAGAGGCAGAAGTAATGCAGTGTTTGTGCTCTCTGCAGTAACACCTGATCCCACTGTTCTTACTCCACTGGAGGCAGAGTTGCGGTATGTCGGTTGTGATCTAAGAAAAATGAAGGATTATTAAAAATACATCCTAGTAAGGGAGGATAATACGGCATTTATAAAACTACAAATACAATTCAAAACAAAAGTGGATATACAAACAAAACACACATTTCTCTTTGAGTGCAGACCATTTGCCTTAATTTTCAAAGCCCCAGTGTGCAATTTTTTTTGGACCAGACCACACTTTTCTACGTAAATTTTCTATGTAAAAAAAATTCTATTCACCTGTCACTCACTCAGAGCATGACAGAGGCTAACCATAGGAAAACTGGGTGGGTAAAAGTGCCTGTGTTTGAGCAGACAGCTGCATTAAAAACGGAAATAATGAATTATGATATGACAATATGACAAAAAAGCAAATCCTCATAAAAACGAGAACTCATTTGTATCACCATATTACCCAGCCACACATCGCTAAAGTGTCCACCTACAAGACCTACTAACTTACTAACTGTAGTTGTGGAGCAGTGTTTCAGTTTTGTTGGGCTGAATCACTTCGTGTTTGCATCAGGATGAAACAAACCGATTGCGCATCCAGTCAATGATGATGCTGCAAAGTGATTTCCATTGCATTTTCATTCACTCCCCACATACACCACTACTGAAGCCAGAGCTGCCCGGGGGTTAACTGCATGAAATGTTGCTGTCAAAATGCATCAACAGTATCACAACTATCATCACCACATTTGTAGATAGGCAAAGCAAGTTTAATTTAAGATCCTCTATTACACAAAACTGACTCTTGTGATGTTTAACCCATGTTATAATGTTGTTACCTTCTCAAAAAACATACCTGGGGTTGTGTCTACCTGGTGATGTCATGAAGTGGTAAGAGTTTTCAAGTGAACAGCTACCTTTTCATTTTAGTTCAGTAGGCAATTCTAGCAGTGAAATTATCCAAATAATACAAGTGAATGTGTGGAGAACAAAAACACAGTAGAACACATCTTGTATTACCACATGACATCACGAGGTGGAACAAAGAACTCAGCCTATGTAAGATTTGTGTGTTTAATATGTGTGAATGAAACAAAATACAACTCCAGGTATGTTTGTGATGAGGAAACAACATAGATCAGAAAATATCTTAATATGGGCCCTTTAAAATCGATAAGAATACCTGTTTTTGGAAACACCTAGTTATCAAAATAATTGCAAAACACTTGTTATTATGTGTTTATGTCTGATTTCCCGAAGATAAGAGTGCAATGACTATGTTGCAACAGTAAAGTACTAGAACAACAGCATTAGAACAAAAAGTATGACAAATATACAAATGGTCAGACTCAAATAGGCCTGTACATGTTTAAATGTGTAACTACCGTCTCTGAATATCCGTCGAAGGTGTCAGTATAAAATAATCAAATATAATGTGGAGCTTAGTAGCAATAGAATCATTACATTCATAGTCCTCTCACTCCAGGGTCAATGATCCAGGTACGCCGTTGCAGCTGTAATGTAACATGGCAGTGACAACAGCGGCCATTTAAACCAGTACCACACACGAGACACTACATGACACATCCATAAAGGAGCCAGATGTCTTGCCCAAGGACACGATGGCTGTATGAACCATTGATAGTCTAGTTAGTAGTCTATTTGTGGTTGAAGGATCCTGATGTAAGTCTGGCATATATTGGGCACACATTACACTATTTTCTGATTCATATTATAATGTTTCTTCATCAAAAACATACCCGAGGTTGTGTTTTGTTTCATTCACACATGTTTAACACACAAACCTGGCTGAGTTATTCTCTCAAACACTCTGTTCCAGTTTGTGATGTCAGTGGTAATACAGGAAGTGCTCCACTGCGCTTTTAAAGTCCACACACTTTCTCTTCATTTGAATGATTTCAGCTCTGGAATTTACAATTTACTGAATGAAAGGTAAAAGGTATAGCTGTTAACTTGAAAACTACCACTTCATGACATCACAAGGAGGATTTTAAGCTTTGGAGATGTGGACAGAGTCATAGTAAAGTGTTACTCAGACTGAATGAATGAATGAATGAAACAAAACACAACTCCAGGTATGTTTCTGATCAGGCAACAACATTATAACATGGCTCAAAGCTCTCAAGAGTCAATTTTGTGTAATACAGGACCTTTAAAGTCATTGATCTCCATGAGGACAAGCAGGTGACATAACCACACCAAGCCCAAGTTACAGGTCAGATCTACAGGGAGGCAAGCTTCTCAAGGTATGAATGTGAAATACAAGCATAGTAGCAATTGAAAAATGAAAGGATAGATGTGTCACAGACTTGCCAATTGTTTACATGTTTATTCCCAGTCCAGCTCCATTTCCCAGCCTGGTCTCATCTATCTTTTGCTTCCTCCCTCTTCTTCCTGCAGTTCTTCCACTCATTCTCTAATCATCCCAGGGTAGTCTAGACAAACTCCCTCTGTCCATTCAGGCTTTGCTGGATTGTTGACCAGTCAAGAGACACTCTCCAGCTCTGTATCTAAACTAATCCTGTTGTTACCATTGTGCATTCTTTTTCTGAATTATTCCCTGTTCGGGCCCATTTTTGTGTTTATACCCAGCTTGTTTCCTGTTAGAAAATTCCCAGTATGGAGGATATTTTAGTTCATATAATAAAGACCTATATCCCATATTAAGCATTACCTGTAGTAGGACACTTCCTTTGAACTTTGCGTTTGGCTGTATTCCCTATGTTGCATTTGAATCCAGTTTACCTGCATGATAAAAAGCTAAATGCCATACTGTGGAGCATTCCAGGCAATAAAATATCTACGGAGACAGAAAAGTTACAAATAGCGCATCTTTAAACAATGAATCCAATAAAGGACATGTACGTTGAAATTGCAGTGTCGTGATGTGGTGTCGGGGGTGACGCAGCCGATGGAGAGGCTACGTCAGGGTGCAGTGGAACAATGGGACTCAGGCTGGATGAAGGAGCAGGAAGCACATTATAAATTCAATGGGAGCTGAAGAACAACTGCTGCCATACTGTTTTCCATAATCAACTGAAAGTGTCCTCCGATATCAGCCGATTACATTACACCGGGCCCACAAAGAAACTCCATATTTGTCCGTGTTTGCATGTGAGAGATGGGGGAAGGGGAGGGGCCACTTTGACATCAGTGATTTAATTTAGCGCCATTATGTTGGGCCTAGCCATTCATCCTCTGTATTGTGTGGATGTGTGTGTGTGTGTGTGCGCATTTGTGTGCTGGTAGACGGACTACAGTGTTTGTGTACTTTAGGCTTTCAACACAAGCCTTTATGAATGGTATTATTTTAAAACATTAAAAATATAATGTTAAATAAATAAAGAGAGAAAGAAAGAAAGAAAGGATGGGAGTAAGGAAAAACATCTATTTAAAAATGTATTTGTTTAAAGAAAAAAAATTTGAGATATCATTTTGAAATATAAAGTTTACACAGGGGAATTTAGACATGTTATATAGTATATGAGATCTGACAATTTGCCAAAAAGTTCAATTCTAGTTAAAACTTATAATAAATTTGGGGATTAGATTATAAAATAAAATCCTTTTGTATCAGGAGAGGAAGGGCATCTGGCATAAAACCTATACAATCACAGTCTGCAGAATATTTCTCTCTTGGTGCCTGCAGAAAAGATTCCAGGGAAGAAAATGCACAATGTATGTGTTCCCATTGAATGTAATAATCCTGGAATATGCAAGATCCCTATGCACCAATCTTTTACACATGAGCAGCAGCCAGGCTAATCCAGTTCTAATCCCAGGTCAGAAGTGAGGCTAGATACACCTAAAGCATGAACAGAATCTACACTGTATGATTCTTTTGTTATGGTAAGTAGTTTAATGACAAAGACAATGTGTTTCAAGAAGCTTTCTAATATGAAATGAAGTCATTTCATAATTGTCTCCCTTCACAGCAGTAGCGCAGTTTGTGAACGATATGAAAAGCCTACCCACTCATTTAAATCTGCATATATTTCACAGATGTTTGCATAAACCAGTATGCATATTCATCTGCACGCTACATACATCCACCACGCACACCGAGTTTTTATTGCCGCTAATATCTGGTATAAGTAGGTATTTAAATCCTCTTCACCTTGTGTTGCTATACACCATTAGCATGTAAAGAATATGGAGCATATGCCGAGAACGTCAAGCGGAGAGGGCTATAGGTGCTGAAGTAATGAAGAAGAAAATGTACTTTGTGAGTCGTTTTATATGGGGGAAAAACAGATTTTAATTACTAGAATTGTAAAACTTGTATTGCAAATTGACTTCAAATTTGATCTAAAATTAATTGATTAATATATGTGGTTCAACAGCAATATTTTTAGTTGTAGTGGCAATATTTATTTGATCACAAATTTGTAACTGAAATCACACAGTGAGTTACAAACCTAAAATGGGTCACAAACCAGCGAGCTTCTTGATTCACTCCCAAACCTGGATTATGTCAGATTCCTCATCCATTGTATAAAGCCATTAAAATATGCAAACAATTGAATGGAAGGAAGGAAATGATTTTCTATGGCAATTTAAGTATTTAACACTTTTACTTGAGTGATTGATTGCCATTATATTTTTATTTATTTTTATTTATTCAGTATTTTACCAGGTAAGTCAATTAAGAACACCTTCTTAGTTTTTCTTCTTCACAATGATGACCTGGCCAAGAGATAGTATAAAACAGAAGCACAAACAGAACACACTCACACATCAACTATAACATGAAACAGTAAATAAAGACATAAGACAGTGAAACATTTGCATTTAAAGATATAAAAGTGCTAAAAGCATGTGCAATTCTCCTGTAAAATACTCTAGATGGAGATTTTAAAAGTCAACAGAGGGAAAACCGAACTAAGTTTTAAAGTCTGTTGAAGGTGGTTCTAGTCACTTGCTGCAGAGAACTGAAATAAGGAGCGGCCCAAAGCTGTGTGGGCTTTAAGAATGACCAGCATAGCATCCCTGTATTACACACAACAGATTCTTGTAAGTTTTAAGACACATTACCTCATCCAAAAAATACCTGGAGTTGTGTTTTGTTTCATTCACACAAAACACAACTCCAGGTATGTTTGTGATGAGGAAACAAATAACAGATTTAACAAATACCGTAATATGTCCCCTTTAAAATTCTACAGTGTGGTCATTAAGTATCGCTTTCTCTTTCTCTTTTATTCACTCTATACTTGTTGGAGTAGTAGGTACGTTAGTGTAGAGTGTCAAAGGTTGCCAACATGTGCCTCCTATCACCACCCATATAATGTTAAAATGCCCAAGGACACAACAACAGAACTTGGTCTCAGAGGGGAACAATCTTCTAACCTTGGTGAGTGGGTCCTCTGACCACTGAGCCAATGTCGCCCCAAAATACAGGTACTATTGACCACCAGGGAGAAGAGCTGGAGAGAGGAGCCCGTGGGGAACACAAGGACAGGAACAGGTGACCGGGTCAAATGCAGCATGGACGTGAACCTGACGAGCAGACACACTGAGGGCCAGAGAGCGCCCGTCCGGTGACAGGAGCACTTAATCAAACAGCTCACAACACACCTGACCCTCGCCTCCCAACACCATTCACCGAACTGTCCAACCACGATGTCCTCACCCAAAAGTATGGCCTACAGTCACATTTCCCAAGGACATTTATTTAAGCAACATTTTTCTTACTGTTCTTCCAAGACCAATATCACATGTTGATACATTATACATTGGTAAAAGAGTGAATTAATAATGGTGAACGGTACAGTATGTAACTTTCTGCATGATTGATTGGTAATAGAAAGTTAAAACCATACTTTCTTACCCTGTTTGTTTTAAACGTGCACTGCGCAACTTTTTTGGTTTTTACTTGTCTCCATGGAGATGTTGCTTTGCCTAGAATGTTCCATAGTATGACATTAAACATATACATCTAGCATTTATTCATTACAGGTGTTTCTCTTGCTCAGAAATACAGTACTTCTTTCTGTGAATGGGGGCGACTCTCCACAGATCTAAATTGTAATGTAGTGCACTGCTGCTCGTCTCCCTTGTGATAAATAGGTTAAATCTATATTGTGAAACATTCTAGACAACACAATATCATTTCCATGGAGACAAGTAGGTAGCGGACCCTCCAACAGAAACATTGCGCAGTGTATGTTTAACTAACAACATATTATCCATGGAGATAGACGGGTTTAATGCCATACTGTGGAAGATCAGAGCCAAAGGAACAACAATCCATGAAAACAGGTAAGAAGACGCCCATCTCCAGATCAAAGAGGAGTCAGGTTTGTGGAGTTGCATGTCCACTAACAGCAAGGAGACAAATAGAGCAATATACAACAAAAACTTGCTTTCCTTTGAGTCTATTTTTGACACACAAAAAAAAGTTACATACTTTGGCTCCATTGTGACTTGTGGGTAAGTGTGTACATGTGTTAAGTTCTATCTTAATGAACAGTGATCTGATTAAGTTTATTAATAGTTTGTCCATATCTTGTGCAATTTAGTAAACTGAACTCATTTAGCTTCTAGGCAATAGTCTTTTAGCCAGGCTGGTGCCACCTAGTGTCTCTACCCAATTTCAATTTCCTTTCAGTGACTAGGTCAGGAATCGGAATTCACCAGACGGTTTGCAAGAACCCCAGAAGTTGTAGACCACACACCGGCCAATCAGCGAAGAGCTGTGAAGCCATGACTGGGCTGTTTTTGTGGTACAGCACAACAGCAAACAAAGTGGTCAAGATGGATGTAGACAAAGCCATACATTCTGTGTTGGCAACAATTCCCGAGATTGAGAATTTAAAGCTGGAAAAAAGAGAATATTGAATTTTATCAAAGGGAAAGACGATATCGCTCTTCTTCCTCCTGGATTTGGTGCATTACAGACGTCAAGCCAAAACAGCTGTGACTGGTTAAATAAAGAAAAGTAAACATCAAGCAAACGAGGTCAGACAGTTTCCACAAAATGAAACCGGCTGATGAATCAGGCTAATAGTCTTTAGTCATAAGAGGAACATTTCTGAAGAATGAAAACATGTTCTTAGAATGCCAGAAACTATGTACTTGTACTACATAAGGTGACATAACCAAAACAAGCACAAACAAAGAATACACAAAACCTGTAGTGCAGTCGTCCCAGTGGGATTAAAGTCAATGATGTTCTGTCAGTGAGCGAGCTCCGACTGCTTGCTTCAGTATGAGGTTGTTTTCAATGTCATACGTCCTGCTATGCCTCACATGCAGACCCATACAAAAGGCAGCACAGCTTAGAGATACATGTGTATGTTAAGCCCCCTGCTACTAGACCTTATGGTTACAAAACGCAGCTGATGAATATTGATGGAAGGAAAGAGAGGATGAGGTGGAGGAATAGAACTGTATAGATTAATGCAGTGAATAAAGCACAAAATGTGGATGATAATGTCAAGGTTATGAGGTTGGAGAGAAGTACATTGTCCAAACAACACAAGAAGGTAAATGAATAAATGATCACCAATTATTAAAGGCGATAGTTGTAACATGCACTTTTAATGGTTTATAAATGTCAATATAATAACAGAACGAGACCTGAGGATGCCATTAACTGTTATATATTAATAAAGACATATCACTACTACACTATAAATAGCCTTTTTGGTTAATTCTAAACTAGTTAAAGGCATCAGAATTGCCAACACAAAGCAGTCTGCTTTCTGATTTGATAATCACTTTGTGAACTGAAACACAAAATATAAACATGTAGATTTTTTGTCATATAAAATTATTTTGCGATTTTGAATAAATCAACACTGCAGTTGTTATCAGTAATATCAGTCAATCTGTGTATCATTCAATAAGAAATGAAAAAACAACTATTTTCATCATTATTTGTCTCCAAAATGAAAATGAAAAAGGAAAACGATTTGTTTTTTCAGTTTTCAATTCTGTGTTTAAATGAATAATGGTATTTTTGTTTTTATTTTGAAAAACAAATTAATGAATGATACATGGATTTCAGTCAGTGGGTTCAGAATTATGACAAATTCTGCCAGTTGCCATACCGATTAACAAATTAAAACAAAATATATCTTCTGAATGGGGAAAAGTCCTCAAAATATTGCATATAATATGATACTGAAACCCATGAACAGCTGAACTGAACCTGTTTACTTCATAGACATAGACAGATAGCTACTGTTTGAGTATATAAATATAGATCTTACATAATATTACCTGAGATTAGTCACTCAAAAGATTAGCAATGAGCCAATTGGTCAAGCATAAACTGAATCTGAAATGTCAAACTGTATGTGAAGGTTACAGGGTCATTGCGAGCCTTGTGTTTAGCATCAGGGAGTATTTAAAGCCACATAGGGCCCTGTCAGCTCCTGCGCTCCCTTGGGTGACGCAGCTGGTATCACCTCCAATAATCAGACAGGCCTATAAGCTGACCACCACCACCACACGCATGCAGAGGAGCAGATGGATGGCTGTAATAATGAAAAGGGCATTGCCAATGTTAGAGAGGCATTGACACCAGACTACATGGGATGGGGGAAGATGCTGAGCTACTGGAGCGCAGCCAAAAGAACAGAAGAGCCCCGTTTGCTTTAACTAGTCGTAGAGAGATGGAAGAAAGAGATAAAGTAAAGGAAACACCGCTGTGTCCTCTGCTCCAATGTTACTCACTCAATGGGCTGTGACCGCTGTCAGTCAATGGCTCGTTTAAAGGGTCAATACAGGGACAGTAGACCAAGGAGAGGAGACCGAATGTGGGAATTACTATGTAGAAAACAAGAAATTTCAAATTCAGCTCTCATTTCTTGGCAGTAATTGTCTTGCTCATATGATTGGGAACACAAAATCATTTCTGAGCTAAAGGCAAAAGAACATCCAGATTTCCAAGTTGAATGACTTGGTATCGAATATAAAATTCCAATTTCAAGGGGTCAGAAAACTAGCCAGGCTGGAGCCACCTAGTGCCTCCGCTTAATTTAATTTCTCTCCAAATAATAGGTCATGAATCAGAATACACTAGACGTTTTGCGAGAACCCCAGAAGACCGGCCAATCAACAAAGAGCTGTGAAGCCATGTAAATGGTAAATGGTCACATTTTTCTATAGCGCCTTTCCACCTTCAAGGCACTCAAAGCGCTTTACAACAAGGAACCACTCACCCATTCACACACACATTCATACACCAGTGTACGCAGACACTGTGGGCAAGGTGGGTTAAGTGTCTTGCCCAAGGACACAACCACAACCTGTGGGTTGGTGGATCTGACCGCTCAACCTGAGATGTTTATGGATTCGAACCGCCAACCTTCAGATCAGTGGGCGAATGCTCTACCAACTGAGCTACTGCCACCCATGTCTGGGTCCCTTTTGTGGTACAGCAAAACAGTAAACAAAGTGGCCGAGATGGATGTAGACAAAGCCATATAGTCTGTGTTGGCAATGATTCCTGAGATTGTGGATTTAAAACCGGAACAAAGAGAATGTTTGATGAATTTTAGCAATGGGAAAGATGTTATTGCCCTTTTTTCTACGGGATTTGGCGCATTATACGTCACGACCAAATAGAAGTGATTGGTTAATTAAAAAAGGTACCCATCAACCGTCGAGCGAACGAATCATAAAGCTGAGAGGTCAGACAGTTTCCACGAAGTGAAACCGGCTGATGAATCAAACTATCAAAGAACATGGGTCTATACCCAACTTTTTCCTAGGCATGTAAGTCAAATTTATTTTGCCCCTGTCCAGATATACTGTATAAGCAGCTCTTGAGATCAAAATAAGTCAGCTATGTACCATCTGAGCATCAGATAGTGCGCTGTTAACATTGCCATGACAGCAAAACTCAGCTCTGGTCTCAGAATTGTGAAAAGCACTCATAATCTCATTACAGTGAATTATTAGGATGCTCAAAATGCTTAAGGTAAGGGAGGAATAACTTTAGACTTTTGTAAATGGTTTAATATGAAATAGTTTTGTTTTTTCACATTTTAAAGACAGTAAAAATCTGGTAAAATATGTTTAGTTTTATATTAATATTTACAATATTTATGGAGTTACCTAAACATGGTATCCACCTATTTTAATAGTTTTCAGCAAAGAGCTTTTTTTTTAATTTTTTACTATAATAGATTTTTTTCATTCCTGATACAACATCTGAGACCTTTTGAAAACATCCTTACATAACCAATCCCATATGGATCTGCATGCTTTAAGTTGCTATATGTTATCACAGTGAGGGCAGAGAAATCACTATTGAACATTAGAGAATATGCAGCTTTTTAAAACCTCCCTGTCCTCACATCCAAGAAAAATCCTTATCTAAGTAAGCAATAATCAATGCTAACAGCAGAAGACAGTTATCAATGGCTCTCTTGTTGAGCTATCCCCTGTCGCTAATCAATCCATACGTTATCAAATCACCACTTCACCGTGAACATGCCTGTGCTGGTGTATGCACACAGATTACAGTCTCATATGTAACAATGAAAAAGCAATCTATCAGCACACCCCATTCAGCGAGCTTTGAAATCCATATTGAAAAGGATTCTGGGGGATTCCTTTACAGTCATGCGATGCCTACCCAGTACCCATTCTGTATTAAAGCCTGCAGTGGTAAATGAAGCCTACACACAATTATCCCCAGTGATTGACAGAGGCTATTGCACAATCTAATGAAGTGGAATGAAACTTGGATTTTATTGGCAAGCTGACAGCTGATCCAAAGTCAAATAGTGTCTCACTTTAGGGCATAGCTGCAATGGGGTTTTAGTTAAAGAAGACCTATTGCGCTTGTGTCTGTAAGTTAGGATCTATGACACCTCATCTTATCCTATGTAGGCCAGTGCCTCCAGTGGAAAAGCCTCATTAACGGCGTATTACATATGTTGCGACCAAATAGCAGCGATTGGTTAAATTAAAAAAGTACCCGCCTACCCTCAAGCGATCAAATCCTAATGCTGCAAGGTCAGACGGTTTCCACAAAGTGAAACCGGCTGATAAATCAGGCTACATCACGCTAGTCACAGATTTTTTTCTTTTTCATTTGTACCAAAATTACTGTGCAACGCTTCCAAATTCTACACACATTAAAGGTGCTCTGTGTAATGTTTCTGACTTGCTTGTCTTCATGGAGATATTACTGTTTTGCCATTACAGTATGGAAATAAACTTGGTAATCACAGTGGAGACAAGTTAATGGACAGAAGTAAACTTGCACACTGGTAACAATTCATGCTTTTCAGTGTATTTTTGAGATGTAAATGAACAAATCCAAGGCAGAGATGTTTAATGCCCTACAGTGGAACATTCCATGGAAACAAGCAAAAGGACCCTCCATGTAAAAAAAAAATAAAATATGGGAAAAATTGGCAAAATGGTCTTGAAAATGAGTTTAAACTTGCTCAAACATGCACAAATCACTCCAAACACAACTTGGGGTGAGTAAATGGTGAAAGGAAACAACTATAACATGGTTAAAAGCACAGAAAAGTCGATTTTGCATAATAGGTCCGCTTTAAGACCGTGCATATCAGCTTTCACCTATAGCTTTTTGCCTTGCTTTACTCACAGATGAGCTGAGACAGGCTTTTGAAGTCATGCATAACCGCTGCTGTGCTAAACAAAAGTACATCAGCACATGCACGGATACTGTAATTCACTTTATCAAACAAAAACAGGAGAAATGTGTGCATAAACGGCCAAGAAAATAAACAGATTGGGTTTTCATGAAGACTGCGTGAAGAGGAGGCCGTCCATACAAGAACACAGAGCACCCACTAAGAGTGATCAATGCACTGCAGTGGGTCATGTACAAGGTTTGTCACTGTTGAAATACAAATAGGTGCATTGTGTAACTTTTCTGGTGGAGGGTCTGTTAAATGCTTTTCTTCATGGAGATGCTATTGCTTTGTCTGGAATGTTTCACAGTATCTTCATGAAGACCAAACCAGTTATTACAAGTCAGATCTCTGGAGAGGCAACCCCGCTAACAGTCAGAATGCCAGTCTTTTGAGAAATCTTTGAGTAGTAAAACTGCCTGTAATCAAATTAATGTAAGGTAGAGCTGTTCAATGTTATAAGGTGGAACATTCCAGGCAGAGCAATGACATGTCCATAGAAACAAACAAGGTGATGGAACCCAACCAGAAAATTACATAGTGCACCTTCTCTTAATCTTCTTCAAGCTTAAACTAGCCTGATTCATCAGCCGGTTTCACTTAGTGGAAATCCTCACAGCATTAGGATTCTTTCGCTTGACGATGGGGGGGGGTACTTTTTTATTTAACTAATCGCTACTGTTTGGTCGTGACGTATGTAATGCACTGCTAATGGTGCTAACTGATATATTAAGCTCTTCTCCTTGATAAAATTCACCAAACATTCTCTTTGTTCCGGCTTTAAATCCTCGATCAATAGGATCGTTGCCAACACAGAATGTATGGCTTCGTCTACATCCATCTCGACTGCTTTGTTTACTGTTGTGTTGTACCACAAAAGGGACCCAGTCATGGCTTCACAGCTCTTCACTGATTGGCCGGTGCGAGGTCTACAACTTCCGGGGTTCTTGCAAACCGTCTATCCTGACCTAGTCGCTGGAGAGAAATGAAATTGAGAGGAGGCACTAGGTGGTGCCAGCCTTGTTAAGCTTAAAGAGGTTCTGATCAACAAAGTCTATGAGCCAAATAATAAATAAAAATATTAACATTGCAATTTATTTTCCACAACCCAGAAATCAAAATGGGTAATAATAATTAGATACAAAAACTAGTATTGAAAATATTAATGTCAATAAGTATTAAAATATGTTTTACTTTAAAAGGAGTATTCACATTTGTATCAAGTTTGTTCCAAGTTATCAAGGTGGGAAATTTTAATATCATAGAAATAACAATAATTTTACTTGGCACCATCAGAGTTAAACTCAGACTTAGACAACTATTATTTTGCAAACAAATCAACTAGCAAACAAAAAAGTTTCCTCTTATCAATAGTAGTTATCTCAACTGTCATCTGAAATACCCACTGGCAAAACTAATATTTAATCAAAGCCTATCAAATCACACGAGATGAGCTCTGAGTGAGGGACAGCTGTCAGGGCAGACTGTGTGTTTGAACAGCATCGAGCCTATCTCCCGTGTCAATGTACGACTCTATAACCACAAACCCTGTGTCCCTGTGTGGCCTGGCATGCTGCTCCTGAGCCTGTTCTTACATATTGATTCAGTCTGACCTTCAAACAGAGGCAGATTAATGGGTAAGTATAAAGTGGTGTGCACAGGCCTGGTAGACATTGGTGGACATTGGTAAGTAAGGATTATGGAGAAATAAAGAGGAGGGAGGGTAAGTCTGTTTAAGTTACAATGAGGCATATTTGTGTATTAGTACAGATGATCAAAAATGGGGAAACTGTTAAATTATTCTTGTTATTACAGGGATAAAAGAATAGTAAAAGCATCTGGGTATTTTTCTTATTAATTAAAATACATCAACACAACCAAACAATAATATAATAGTGTTAAAGGTCCTATATTACCCAAAACTGTGAGCTATAATTTTGTTATAATGTTGTTACCTCATCAAAAACATACCCAGAGTTCTGTTTTGTTTCATTCCCACATGTTTGAGTAATCCCGGTTTATTAGCCCCTCTACATCTCCAAAGCTCAAAATGTTCTGTTCCACCTTCTGATGTCATGAAGCGATAGTTTTCAAGTTAACATCTACCTTTTGCCTTTTGTTCAGTAGAGATGAGCAATTCCAGGGCTAAAATCATCCAAATGATTCTAGTGAAGATGTATGGAGTTTAAAAACACAGTGGAGCACTTCCTGGAGTAACAGAGCTTTCCATGAGAGAGGAATGTGCAGGATATGTGTGTTAAACAAGTGTGAATGAAACAAAACATAACCCCAGGCATGTTTGTGATGAGGAAAAAACATTTTAACTATCAAAGAGAGTGATGCAAGGTTATGAAAATCAAAAATCAACAATTCAACATTTGGTTATTATTTATTTTCCATTGACTTAAAAATGAATTGTGCTTTATACCTCGAACTCTCAAATTGTTTTATTCTTAAACTACTTTATATAAACTATTTTATATACAGGCTCACTTAAAAAGCTATCTTTTCTGGGAACATTATATCTTTTCCTGCAAGTAATGTTGTCTCCTGCCAAGTCATTCTTCGATGAATCTAATCTAATATTTATCACAGTTTTAGATTATCAAGTGACAATTTGTGGGAAAAAGTTGAGAAGTAAAGTACAAAAATACAGGAATCAGCAGTAAGTTCTAAAAAGGATGTCAACAACACCAAAAATTCCCCTCAAAATACAGGGGCAATTTACGCTCAGGGAAGGCATTAGTGATGAGATTTCCGGCTCCTTTGTGTCATCTGAATCTTTTGGATCTGTTCACTTCAGAGTCTTTTACTATTTATTTCTATGACAGAAGCCAATGTGAGAAATCATTTTATTGAAAAACCAATCACAGAAATGACCAAAGTTAAGATTAGTTTAAAATGGTTCAAATTGAGAATGCGAGCAAGTTTACCCTTTGAAATGATGAAAATCGTAATAAAATGTTGCTAGTTAGTTATTACAATGCCAAATATGTTTTAGTGCACAAAGCTCTCACTCGTGTTGCCTCTGTGCTTCTGTGATGATTCTTATGTTGGGTCAACGTTAATCTGTATAAAAATGCAAACAAATCAGAAAGAAAAAGACTGGGTTCTTTAAAGAAATTAGATCAGGTTTCAATCATTCGGACTAAGAATGCATTGTGTAACTTTACTGGTGGAGGGTTCGTCACCTGCTTATCTCCATGGAGATGTCATTGCTTTGTCTAGAATGATCCACAGTAGTGATTAAACCTATCTATCTCAAAGGAGACAACTGTAGGCTACATTACAGGTCAGATCTGTGGAGTGGCAACCCTATACACAGAGAGAATTATTGTACTGTAACAAAACAGAACAAGACAATCCAGTACAGCATAGTCTACATAAAACTAAATGGATGAAAATTGTCACAAGGTCAGAGTCACAGCTAAAATGAAAAAGAAATTATTGCATAATTATTGATTAAAATTAAAAATAAATTGGGAGCCTCCTTTATAAAACACATCAGCCAAGTCCTGGGGTAGATGGTCCAGAAAGGGCTGCTATATTATATAGAAAGTGTTTGTATTGCCTTTTGGATGGACATGTTTAATGTCATACCATGGAACATTCCAGGAAAAGCAATAACATCTCCATGGAGACAAGCACCAGAAAAGTTGTGCAATGCACCTTTAAGGAACCGTTCAAAAGAGCCGACTCATTCACAAAAGTAACATCAATAGAAGGCATTTTTTCTGACAGATTAAACATTGATTTCACATTTTTACAGATCCTTTTCTAAATTTCAACATCGCTCTCTGCTTTTTGGCTTTACCTGTATTTTTTTCACCCATCATTGGATTTTCCCTTTGGTGCGCAGTGCTGGGTGGTAGAGCGAGTGCAGTGACAAAGAGAGAAAGAGAGAGAAAGGTGAGGCACGATGAAGACACTGCAACCAGGTCAGCATTTCTGTCTATGCCTGAGTCGTGGCTTTACATTGTGCTCCTGCTTGTGTGGGTGTCTATTAGGAAACGCGTTACAGGGCCTTTTGGATTACCGCAGTGAAGCTAAAGCGCCAATCCATAAAATCCTCCTTGAGAACACATTTTTATAAATAAATATCAGTATGGTGTAAGCCGATTCTTAGCCATGCCAGGACACGCGGGTCTGTGGGAGTGGTATTATAGCACAAGTGGAGTAGGAACACAGGCCACTCCTCCAGAGGTTTTTGGCCCCAGTGGGAGTGTTATCTCATTACAGAACAAATGCGTGACCCGGACCAGATGGAAGTACATGACTGGATGACGTCTGCTGAATGTAAACTGGAAAATAATTTGGTCGTGATTTGTCATTTGTCATACAACATAATTCTGTTTGAGTATTTTGTTGTAAAAATGTACTGTTACAATCAAGTGGTAGTAGGAGCACTAGTATTTTAGCCATGTTATAATGCTGTTGCCTCATCAAAAACAAAAACAAGAGTTGTGTTTTGTTTCATTCACGACTGTTTGAGTAATCTTTTATTAGTCTGTCTGTGATGTCGTAAAGCGGTAGTTTTCAAGTTAACAGCTACCTTTTACTTTTAGTTCAGGAGAGATGGGCAACTGCAGGGCCAAAATAATCCAAATGATTCAAGTGAAGGTGTAAGGAGTTTAATAGCGTACTTCCTGTATTACCTCATAATATTACAAGGTGGAACAGAGTGTTTTATGTTTGAGAGAAGAACTAAATCCATATATGCAGGACTTGTGTATGAATGAAATTAAAAACAATTCTGGGTATGTTTGTGATGAGGAAACAACAACACAACAGATCAGAAAGTAGTGTAATATGGGCCATTTAAAGAAAATGTCTGATCATTTATATATTATGCTACATTCCTTTTTGCCAATCTCTCTCTAGTTGTACCTATGTGGCCACTAAGATACAAAAGTTTAAAGTAGATTTTAACTTCTACTTTAAACTTCTGAAGTACAGCTTGGTCTCAGAGCAGGAGGAGCTGACCGTGGTCCTGAACACATAATGGGTACAGGAGCAGAGCAAAGAAAAGCTCTTTGTGGTAGTAAAGTTTCAAATGTCCTCATCTGTACAATCTTTTTGAGATATAGATGTTTCTACAGCATTCATTCCATAAGTAAATCTGAATCTGAAAATTCTGAGGAGTAGGAATTTATACTGCTGTAAGGGGAGAAGAGCAAGATTAGTCCATTGTCCATTGTTTAGACTTTTGAAACCTTCCTACCAGTGCAGTGTCCTTCTTATGACCTATTCTATGACAGTATTTTATAGCTGAATAATTATAGTTAGTGGATTTTTGAGTTAGGTGTGCAACTGGAGCTGCATCTGCAAATATGACATTGCACCCTTAGTGTGTGCTGGCTCCCCTCTCCACAGATCTTTAAATTGAAGAATAATAATTTGTTCAAGTATCAGTGTTAGTAATAGTAACAGCAGTAGTAGTAATATACTACTCTTAGGCTAAGAGCAATATATTGATACTTTGCAGTGACATCATGCTGGGGGGGTTCTGTATGCATGTATATGGCGGAATGTTTATCAGTCCTCATTAACAAATATGTATGTAATGATATCCAAATCTCTCAGTACGATATTATCATGATACACATCTCACGGTACGATATTTATTGCGATATTTTGGAGAGGTCAACTGTAGATAGGACACATTTCTGCTTTTAAAATACCTTGACAAGATTTTGGTGTGATTTATTTCTGTCATAATCCCAAGAATTCTAGTAAAAAACTATCTTCATGTAGTTTGCACTGAAATGAATCATGGGATATGTAGTTCCCTATATGATAACACGATATTTTGGTTATTTTTACATCCCTATTAACAAATGCTGTCAAAACAGTTTTAAAAGTCTGAAACTCAAGAAAAAATACAGAAGGGATTTTTTAAAAACACATTTTGAGGAGCCTGTGATTAATATTGCCTGTGATTAATAATAACGTCACACCCCCGGAGAACGTTGATGACATCAGCTGAAAAATATCAATTAGACTTGATCAGTGAAGTTAGAGTATAGAAAGGCTCACACGTTTTACAATTAGATCCGAGACATACACAGTCACACATGCAGCAAGTCAATTTTCAAGGTTAAACTGGCGTTCCTCTGTCTCACAACAAATCTGCATCAAAGCACGAGCCAACAGCTGCCAATTAACACGCCCTCCCTGCGTTAATACACTCACGTCACTGACAGTTAGAGAGAAGGGTGATCTCTCTTAACATCCTGGTACTCACATTTAGGAGAGGGGAAGACGAATGCCACCTTTTTAGTGATAAGTGGGAATGTTTTGTGCCAGGAACAAGGCTTTTGGGATTAGCTCTGTCACCCACATGCAAGAGGAATAATAGTGCAATAGATAGAGTCTGACAAGGAAAACGCAGAGAAATGCCAGAAGAGAAAAGCAAAGCCAGTGTAATGTTATTTTATGATCACAAAGATAATGCTTCACTGTGGTTCTCCTTGGGGTCTTCTTTTTCTCATAGTTTTTTATTGCCAAAAAGGAGGGTCTATGGACAGGGGGCGCTCTAGGACAGATGTGTTTGCTTGTTTCCTGTGAATGTTGATCAATCTCCTTGTGTGTCGTTGACCAATAACTGTTTCAAGGTTTGATTTTCTAATTTTCTTAAGGTTAAATCAACAATTTTGTGTAGCCCTGTGAGGTGGCTGCTGTTAAACTGAATTGTAAACTTAATTGAGTGCAAAATGTAGAGCAGATTTGATATATTATAACTATGTCTTTTTGAAAGTACTTATGAATCCTCAATATAATAAAAATAATGATAAATGGTGAAAGAGATACAGAAGTTGGATAGACCTGGCTTGTAAAACTGCACACAAAAACACAAGTTATTCATTTTATATTCAGAAAAAGGTTTGTGAGAAAAATATTGCTCAGTGTTTCTTTCCTGGATAAGTGAAGGTTAAAGGTGCGTTGTGTAAATTTTGCGGTGGAGAGTCCGTCAAATGCTTTTCTCCTTGGAGATGTTATTGCTTTGTCTGGAATGTTTCACAGCATGGTATTAAATAAACCTTTCTATTTTCATGAGGACCAAACCAAGCCAAGTTACGGGTCAGGTCTGTGGAGAAGAAATTTTGCTTACAGACAGAATGGTAGTTTTTCAAGGTGTTTTTGAACTATTAAACCTGCAAGAGAATACATTTAAATTAGATCTGTTTAATACTGTGGAACATCCAGGCAAAACAATGACATATCAATAGAAACAAGCAGGTGATGGAACCCCAACTAAAAAAGTTACTCACCTTTAAATATAAAATAAACTTCATGCATCAGCACAGGACATACTCAACCTTGTCTGCTGCGTTGCAGTGATTAGACCGTGTAAATGATTGAAACCACTAGATGGCAACCTTGCTCTTTTCATTTCATATTCAGTTTATTATATTCCACATGAGGCTGCTGCACTCCTAACATTTAGAGAGGGAACTGATTTATTATTGAATCTGCGACACTAACATTAGAGATTGTTTGGTCGTTTTAAGTTTAAACAAGGCTACTTACTTATTTGTTTTTTCCACAGAATTGTCTTGCCCTCTCAGGAGTAAGCTTTTCTGTGGTTCTAGCAGTGAGAATATATCAATCAGACGATCAATCCGAGGCACTCAGCTGGCTGGAGCTCGGCTGTACCCAGCGCTGCCTCCAGTCGCACCATCAATACAGTGACCTTCAAGAAAACAAAAGATTAGTGCAACATAATCAGGCCTCACACAGGCTGAGACGTTCACTGCAGGTGAAATGGCTCACCATTCAAACCATGAGGACAATGAAAAGAGCCGATGCTTACACAACAGGGCCCCAAACAGCTATAGGGTTGTGTTCATTAAAGATTTATTGCATTGGAAAGCCGTGAATATACAGTATGTTTTAATAATTGAGTAAGAACATATATTGCACCACTGTCTTGAGGGTATTCATAGTTATATGGCACACTTGGTTTTGCTTTGTATACATTGTACTACTTACCTAGTGTTATGGTGGATTACATTGTACTTACTTGTGAGTACAATGAAACACCCCACAACAATGTAATTTCATGTAATCCAAACCTAACACATTGCTTAACAAACTGCAATTACTAAATTATTAGTTTAAAGGTCCTATATTATACAAAATCAACTTTAGTAAGCTTTAAGCCACCTTATAATGTCGTTACCTCTTCAAAAACATACTTGGAGTTGTATTTCATTCACACATGTTTGAGTAATTCTTTATTCTTACTAATTATTATTATTAAGCTCAAAATGCACTGTTCGACCTTGATGTCATAAAGTTTAAAACACAGTGGAGCACTTCCTGTATTATCACATGATATCACAAGGTGGAACAGATAGGGTCCTGTTAGAGCGAAGAAGTAAATATGCAGGGTTTGTGTTAAACATGAATGAAAACAAAACACAACTCAGGGTATATTTGTGATGAAGAAAAGTTATAGCACAGATCAGAAAACAGCAAAATATGGGCTCTTTAAGTGTTTGAGGGTTTGCAATACAACAGGTCACTCCCACTGCATTATAATGTAATTAATAAGCATCAAATGCAATGTAAAATAAAGTGAGATTTTGTTTTGCTCAAAGCTGCTAAAAGGTCAGATAACAGCATATAGTTTTTATAGTATACATTTTATTCAGCATCTGCACAGGTCAGGAGCAGTGCTATGCGATCCTTCAAGCACAAACTCCAGAGGTGTGATTGACTCTCCTCACACTTAATAAAGGTGTCTTAAAAGAGAAATGTTCCAGTCTGGGCCAGTGTCCATCACTTCTTCTTGCCAGTGTTCTTGGCAGCTTTGGCAGCTTTGGCTGGCTGCTGCTGGGAGCCTGGGTTCTGCTCGTCCTCCACAGAGACTTGTTCCTCTGATTCTTCTTTGTCCACTGCATTATAGACGTTATACACATCGGACACTTCCAGCAGCTTCCTACGGCTCGCCCACAAGTTTGCCTGAGCACAAAAAATAAACAAAAGGGAGTTAAAATGCATATGGCTGTTTTTCACGGTTTTCTAATTATTACTTTGTTTGGTTGGATAGTATATGTGGTAAATATTTATCATTGTTTTACATCAGTTACATGGTAGCTTGTGGGGGAAAAATGTTGAGAAGAAAAGTACAAAATAAACAAGAAGTAGTGGAGAGCTGTAAAACAGAACACCTCTAGCAAATCAATCAAAAATGCAGGGAGGCCAGGGAGACCCCTCCTTTTGAATTATGGAGATGTACACAATGATGTGTCACAATTTAAAGGGCCTATATTAGGTTTCTGATCTATATTATAATGTTGTTTCCTCATCACAAACATAACTGGAGTTGTGTTTCATTCCATTTATATGTTTAACACACAAATCCTGCATATTTAGGCTGTGTTCTTCTCTCAAACTGAAATAACTCTGTTCCACCTTGTGATGTCATGAGGTAATATAGTGCAAGTGATCTACTGTGTTTTTAAACTCTATACACCTTCACTTGAATCATCTGGAGGATTTTAGACCTGGAATTGGTAATGTCCACTGAATTAACGGTAAAATTTAGCTGTTAACTTAAAAACTACCACTACATGACATCACAATGTGGAACAGAGCATCTTGAGCTTTGGAGATGTAAACAGACTAATAATAAAGGGTTATTCAAAAATGTGTGAATGAAACAAAAAACAACTCAAGGTATGTTTTTGAGGAGGTTTCAACACGGCTCACATTTCTAGCATAGAGCTTTAATTATTTGAATATGACTGGTGAGTTAATGGTTGTAAAAAACATAGCTGACCTGCATATTGGCATACATGTCCTGTTGACATCTCTTGAGCTTCTCTCTGTGGATTTCTTCCTCTTTGCGAAGCTCCAAAACATTTTCTCGAACCAAGCGATAAGACTGAATCTTCTCCATGCGCTCACTCGTCTGTAACTCTTCAATCTGTGTGTTGTACAATGAGGGCACATCCTTTTCCTGTCTATAAGAATACAAAATATGACAGACTATTATTTTAAAAAGCCTATACCTATTTTAATGTATTCTAAACAAGATAAATGCTTTTTACATAATTTTTCATATAAAGCTGCCAAATAATAAAATAAATTACACTAAATTATATTCATTTTAGATGGAATTTTCACATTTTTGTCCATTCAGGCACATTTTTGCAAAGAATCATGGAAAACCTACTGCCTGACATGCTCGCAGACATTTGATTCCCTTGCACTTGATGATGTATTTTCAAGTGACAAATAAACACGTGGTTGCAAAAAGCTCATGGCTGGACACATGGAAGTTAGTTACGGGCCCTTTAACTGTTCCACATTAGAAACTTTTATAATAGTAGTATAATACTAGTATAATAGTAGTTCTTGAATACTTTTGTTGTTTATTTTAGTTTCTGGTCTATCTGAAGTTCTGAATTACTTTGGGGACTTCAGATTTGGGTGTCTATCTTAGGTCTAAACTGAAAAAAAAAATCATTCAAAGACAGACTGTACCAGAATGGTCATTTTCCCCACAGAATTAAACCTTCTCAATCAGATCCCAATACTAGAGTGATATTTTGAGAGATAGACCATCCCATAATATCCCATTTTGATTAGATGACTACACAGTCAGTCTAATCAAAATGGAAATCTGTCTGAAAAAAGATACAGTTGCATATGAATATCATCTCACAAGCAAGATGGAGGACGGATATCTGCAAAGTCAATTTAGTCAGATTATCATGATTTAATCTAGTGATGCTGACACCTGATAGTGTCCATGAGTTTAGTGTAGACAGTATTTCAGTCTGGAAGAACTATAACAATTCTGTTCAGTTCTGTGTAAATCATTATCAAACAATGAAACTCAACAAAATTAATAAACGCACCACTAACTACAGCCAACTACTACTGATCACTACAACTGGTAGAGGGTAGACTTCGTCACCTGCTAGTTTAGTTTGTTTTCTTATTTTTAGCTCTGTCTAAATCAATAGTTTAATTCCATACTGTGTAATATTCCAGAAAAAGCAAAAACACTTCCAGGGAGACAAGCAGGTGGTGGACCCCCCCATGAGAAAAGTTACACAATGCAGCTTTACCACCACTACTTTCAATATTACTACCACCACTATTTACACACAATCACGCACACTGTAATTTCAAGCAAATAGTCAATTTAAGTATTTTAGAAAAAGTACTTCAATGACTACAGCAGAAATATGTTAGTAAGCTTTCTGATAACAACAACGCTTCATATGACAATGATACAAATGCGCTCTAAAAGTGTCTCGGGGGAGAGTACCGGGGCTAAGTACATTTCAGTATTTTCTCCTAGCAGACGTTATGAACAGACAAGGTCAGGCGATGGGGTGCAGGTGGTTAATGAACAGTGGCCCCGTTCACCTCTCTCTCAGCACTCTCACATTTTATTATGCTGTGAATCTGTGATGTGCCCACTGCGAAAGGAAGTGTAAAGTAACGCTAATTTACTGAAACACTGCCAAATAGACTTCTCTTTTGGCTGCTCTTTGCCTTGAAATGAAGGCCGCAGTGTCATTGGCTATTAGCTGGTGGACACAAGGACTGTTGTAGACAGCCTTGTAAAACTAAATAAGAAATGGAAGTAGTAGCGTCTTGTGGCACCTACTGTATATCCACAACACCACTGTGAGAAAAGTAATATGAAAAGGTAATATGAATTCACCAAAATATCCCTCAAACACAGACACACATAGAATACTAAAGGAAAGCTCTAGATGATAGGGACACGAGAAAAAAAGAAAGAAAAAGAAATTCTTGTTGCCATAATGTACCTGATAAATGGGGTATAGTCCATCGGAACAAATGGGTTGGAGGGAGCTGTAAACGATATGTTTATTACTGCACAAAATATTCACAAAAAATATTGTAAAATGCATTCCATTAGAGACCTTACCACAATCTTTATTTTCTGTATTCTCTGTATTTTCCTTGAATTGTTCAAGGAACTTGAGCCGAGACTGCAAAGCCTAAAAAACAATGACGCATTTAATTTTATCAACTCAATGAACTTTTTTTTCTGGCTACACTCTCTTACCTTGGCAGCACGTCCCGGTTCGGCTGTCTCCCAAGCTCTTTTCAGGGCTTTAATCTCATCTCTTCTCTCTGTGTCCTTCTTCACCTTCATGTTTTCAGATTTGTCAATGACCAAACGCAGCGTCCAGTATGCCTTCGACTGATCTATAATCTGTAGTACAATCAATGGTCAATATTCTCATAGTACATGCCAAGATTTACAGTTATACTTAAACGTGCACTTTAGTAATGCAGATGTTATTGCTTTGCCCACAATGTTCCACAGTATGGCATTAAACTGATTTGTATCCACAGAGAAGCAGGTGACACCACAAAATTAAGTAACTTGTCAGAACTCTGAAGTAGCGTCCACACTCACAGTAAACACGCAGTTTTTTAGCCGTACCTGTGGAATAGACTTGGCAAAGCAATTCCATGGAGACAAGTTACAAAGTGCAGCTTTAATATAATTCTTCAGTTCACATATTCAAATGATCATATCTTACTGTTTCCTGGACCTTGGTATCTTTTGGTTTCCCCTTCTCTTTGGGTTTAGCCGTTTCAGTTTTTGGCTGTTCAATGGGGGGTGGTGCCAGCGTGTCTGCAGATTGATTCACTAAAATCCAAACATGTATATATGTAGATTTTTAAAATTAGTTTTGTTGAATAATCTTGAAAATCTAGAGCATCACATATAGTCTAATACTTGTAGTCAGTTTTTAATACATATAATAGCACCTGTGTGCTGTGTGTGTGCTTGTATGCTAGATGGCACTGTTGCACTGTGGAGGAGAACAAGAGGTCCAGTGTTTAGACTTAGCAGAGGCTTGATAATCCATCATTTAGCTGCCACCCGCCTCAGCCCAAACAGCTTTGTGCATTCTCCCCGGGTTCATCTAATCACAGTCATACTGATAGGCTCTGGCCATTTAGGATCTAAGCATCACTGTCTATTTACACCCTCACAGAAAACACAAACATAATACTTGTGAAAACAGCTACATTATTCACTGTCGCGGGTTCAGATTATGATTTTTATCAACATTTTAAAGCATAGTCACTGGAGCATGGCTATATCTGATCTAATGAAGTATAACTTTTCAAGAATTGAGAATGTGTATAGTTTTGCTGAGTTTCAAATAATAATAAAACAATAAAAGGGGTAAATTCATTCTTGTCAATACAGATCTTCCTGTTATATGTTGTTATATTTTGAGGATTACTTCCCATTCAAAAGATTTAACATTTTATTTCCAAATCACTATGACAACAGTACTCATTTCTCATCATTCTGATAACCATGGAAAGCACGTTCAGGGTCTGGTCACAAGCATAAATGATCAGGTTCAGCATTGTCTGTATTTTCTTATTTTCTATCAGTCTGTGAGTTTCAGAATGATCAAAATTAGGACTGCTGCTAAAACAATAAACAAATTAAAGCTAAATATTACATCTTCTGAATGGGAAAAGGACCTCAAAAGCTGCAGTAATCAATGAAAATGGAATTGAGTATTTCCCCCCATTCTAGGATCTGAAAACAACCAGTAGTATTCTGAATGAGGTGGTTTAACATGAAGCGATTCACAGCTCAGCGTGCACTAGTGCTGTCTACATGTAGTATGTAGGGAGCATGATCAAGGGCAGAGCCTCACCACTGAGACAAGTTAAACTGGGTGAAATGAATTCACTTTCCTGCTGAGATATTTCCCAGGGCACCATGGGGCAAGAGCCAACTTCATTTGACTTCCTATTGACCTACTTTCACAGGCTTATTGAAAAACCATCAGAGAATTGTGTGGTCATTGGCCTGTGTGTGCACAATTGGAAACTGCATACAAAGGTACTTCATTTATAAATACAAAGCACATATTATTGCCCATAGAATAGTTTTCATCAAAGTATGTTTTTTATTCTGACACATACACATAACTGGAACCGGAGTTTGTTTACCAGTGCTTACAGGAGGAAAAGCCCACAGGTATATATGCATTCTCGTCATTGTATTTTCTACTTATAATTTCTAGACACTGAAGAAAAGGGGGATTTCAACTAAACCTTTTTCCTTTTTTCCTTTTTTCCCCTCTGGCACTCAAAATGTCAATGCTATAGCACCTCTTTTTCATCAACTTCCTCATATTGTAATTATTCACCCCCTCAGAATTTTTAAAATGCAGTTGCAAATTTCAAAGACAGCGTTTTTCAGCTGAACCAATTTGAGCAGCTTGATTAAAGGCAGAGAAGCAGAGTCGGTGGCGGACTACGAGATTATTGCGACCAGTGGGCAAAAGAAATCCACTCTGATCTGGTAAAGCAGCTGTATTCGTTTGGCTTTGATTAGGCGAGTGATTACAGGGCCGGAGCAGCGAGCACGGACGCTCTGAACAGTCACTGGCCCCTGACACTGCCTACTGAGGATGTGCTGTTTTTCAAAGGGCAGTATTGCGCAAAGTTTCTTCTTTTTTTTTAGCCTGTTGCCATGTTACAATGTTGCATCCTCATCAAAAATGCCATGCCTGGAGTTGTAGTTTGTTCTCACATGTTTCAGTAACCTGAATATTCTCCAAAGATCAAACACTTCCCCTCTCAGCTCAAGCTAAGCACATTCCTCCATGTTTTTAAAGTCCACCTACATCTTCCTAACATCAAATTGCCTCTGCTAATCTCTATTGTTTATCACTTGAAACAAACTGCTTCCTTCTTCACTCCTACTCTATTCCACTTTGAGAATGCCTGATCTTGTCTGATCTCGGATGCTAAGCTGAAGCAGGGTTGAATCTGCTTAGCACTGGGATGGGAGACAGCGGGGAATGGCAGGTACTGTAGTGGGAGTACTTTCTGTACTAAAGAAATACCAAGGCTACATCTTAAAGGTCCTTTATAATGCACAATTGATTAGTGAATTTTAAGACATGTCAGAACGCTGTTACCTCATCAGAAACATACCTCTAGCTGTGTTGTTTCATTCACATCTTTCGGTAATCCTGGTTTATTTGTCTGTCTATATCTCCAAAGCTCAAAATGCTCTGTTCCACATTATGATGTCATGTAGTGATAGTTTTCAAGTTAACCTTTTACCTTTTGTTTTGCGGAGATTGGCAATTCCAGATTTGAAATGATCCAAATCATTCTAGTGACGGTGTATTGAGTTTAAAAACACAGTAGAGCACTTCATGTATTACCACATGACATCACAGGGTGGAACAGAGTTTGAGTGTTTGAGGGAATCTAAATATACAGGGTTTGTGTGTTAAAAAAAAAAGTGAGAATAAAACAAAAAAAAACATTATACATTATACAACATTATAATAACATAGAAAATAGTATATGAGCTTTTTTCAGTATTAAAAAATCTTAGATAACACATACTATACTGTAGGACCATGAAACTACCTGTGGAATATCTAGGAGGAATTACGCTTATCTAAACACACTGTACCTCTCAAGTCGCTCTTCTCTAGATCCTGGAGTGTGTGGACATAAGCCAGCTGAGACTCATCCAGGTCCCAGCTCTCATTTAGCACCTCTGCTTGCACCACGTATTTATGAGTCTGAGACATACAAGACAACAAGACAACAAGACATAAACAATGCCTATATACTTTATGCACGTACCAACAAACAGTGTAGTATATCCATCTAGGCACAGGTTAGGGCTGGGAATCACAGGGTCCCTCACGATTAGATACAGTACATAATACAAGGCTCACGTTACGATATCATATGGCGAAAGATGCAATAATTGATATGTAGCACATGATTCTCTGTGATATGCTGTGTTTTTTTTTAAGAACCAAACACAACTGAGCAACAATGTTTTCTTTGTTAAACCACTACTTGCTCATCAAAACAGTGAATGTGCCAACTGTTTTACATAAACAAGTTTCCTTCCACTAAATAAGCAACTAAATTGTAACGCAGTCACAGAAACAATTGCTAAAAGATACCAAAATGTAGCATTAACATACAGCTCCAGAAGAACCACAGGCATTTATTCTCCATTACTGGCTATCAATAGTGTACGTCTTGTTTGCATCCCACATGGTGCAACACAGTGCTTTAATCACTGGTCCGCTGCTCTAAAACAGGATTAGTGTTCTCACCCAAGATCAATAGCTGTTTACTCTGGACTACCACATGATCTATGGAATTTGACATGATCTGCCTCATTATGATCGGTGTCTCTGTGGTGCTGCCTAGTGTCAGTGTAAGTGCATGCTTTTTATAGTCTGAAGATAATCTGAAAAAATGCTAAATGAATTCCAACAAATTTTCAAGAGCAAGTGATCAAGCATGTGATTGCTGGTTTGGGTGTTTAACAAAAGGAGAAGGTGTGACAAAAGCAGTTAGGTAATGATAGCTTGTGTAGGGATGCTTTTAGCGGCATAATTTCAGCTCTCCGGTCATTTCGTTATGGTCATAGTGTGTTAAAACAAAGCCTAGTTTAAAGGTCTTATATGAAGCAGAATTATCTCTTGTGAGCTTTAAGTCATGTTAGAATGCTGTTATGTCATCAAAAACATATCTGGAGTTGTGTTTTGTTTCATTCACACATTTGAGTAACCTATTATTATTAGTCTGTTTACAACTCCAAAGCTCAAAATGCTCTGTTCCACCTCATGAACCGTCATGAAGCGGTAATTTTCAGGTTAACAGCTACCTTTAACCTTTTATTCAGGATGAAATTTTACAGCTGAACACTTCCTGTATTCAGTGTTGGGGAGTAACGGATTACATGTACCAGAGTTACGTAATCAGAGTACAAATTATGAGTAACTGTATTCGGTTACAGTTACTGTTTAAGTGAGTGGTAATTAGACAACAGTTACTTGGTTGAAATAAATGGATTACACAGAGATATTTTCCTGTTTTCACATTTTTTTTTCTTTTTTTTTTTTGGTAATTCCACTCATTGCTGGACACTAAATCAGGTCTAAACCCAGGTCTAAACCCAGGTCTAAACCCAGGTCTAAACCCAGGTCTAAACCAGGTCTAAAACCAGGTCTAAACCAAGGCCTAAACCAGGTCTAAAACCAGGTCTAAACCAGGTCTAAACCCAGGCCTAAACCAGGTCTAAAACCAGGTCTAAACCAGGTCTAAACCCAGGTCCAAAACCAGGTCTAAACTAGGTCTAAACTAGGACTAAACCAGGACCAAACCAGGACTAAAACCAGGTCTAAACTATGTCTCAAACAGGATTTAACAAGACTAAACCATGCTGTGAGGACTGTGTCTCCTCCTCTTCTATCAGTACTATTTTTAATTTGGTTAAGTAAAGTCTGGGCTTTTCATTTTCTTTTAGCAGACAAAACATCTTATGTGAAGATTTCCTAGTCTTTGCTACTCTACAGCAAATCAAGTACTCCAAAGTATTCAGAATACGTTACTCACCTTAAGTAACTTAATGGATTCCGTTACAGACTACATTTTGGGGTATATAATCTGTAATCTGTAGGGGAATACATTTTAAAAGTCACCTTTCCAACACTGCCTGTATTACCACATGACATCACAAGGTGGATGTCATGATTTTTTTGCATGAGATAAGAACTCTGCCTAAAAATGCAGGGTGTGTGTGTGTTAAATAAGACAAAACACAACTCCAGGTATGTTTGTTGAGGAAACAACATTATAACATAGATCAGAAAATAGTGTAACATAGGCCCTTTAAGGTCCAACTTGAATAGCAGGGCTTCAGACAGAAAAGTGCCTCCAGTTAGCCTCCCCAAGGAACGATGAAGGCTACCAAAAAAGATATGTACTGTATTTAGTGTTGTCTGTATTAGGAGCCACAACCTCTGAAGGTTCATTGTCAAACCACCATACTATTTGTAATAATATTTGCTTTCATAAATTATTTACTTCATTCACAAGGCGTATGATAAGATGTTATTAAAATGATTGGCTACACAGGCGGGCATAATGTTCAGTGATCACTTACAAAAAGGCCAACCTCGTTTTCCATAGCACAGTCTGTTCTGCGCTGTTGTGTGTGTAAAAAACAGATATTATCATTCCACACCACAGGGGCTCTGCAAATCACGGTGACTCATCAATCGTATTCAAATCATAGTTTCCTGACAAGCTCTGATAAGTAGACAATCTAAAATCTAAAAAAAAATCCCTCTACACTTCTCTTCTGTCTTTCATTGTGCGTGGGCGTGTGCAACTTTCACATGTGTCTGAGGACGTGCACGCTGCAAAAAGGCGAAAAGTGGAAAAATGAAAGGCAAACAGGAACAGCAAACAAGTGGGTGAGCTGCGGCGAGTAGAGTGAGAGAGTGCGAGTGTGTGAGCGGCAATGGATGGCACACAGGCAGTTGTCAGTGATACCGTGGTCTCTGTGGGAGGCTGAGCATTGTCCACTTGGTGCCTTTGTTTGGGGCTGCTTGGTTTGTCCTGGTTCTTCTCATCTGAAACAATCATAAAGAAAGAGTTTTAGAAAAGAGGGACTGCCTAAAGAGGACATTTAAGGTTTAGTGGTGGTATTTTGTATTTCAAACTAAACTACATACATCATTATTTTACATTTTGTCCACCGTAAGTCGCAATATTGATCTAAAACGGCTTAATAATAAAAAAGATCCATTGATTTCCAGCTCAAAACAGCAGAACTGCTAGGCCTCACTGCTTCACAAGGGCATTTTACTGTAGCAAGATTTTTAATAACATTTCTATTGTTGAAAAATGGCTATGTAACATTTTTTAACACTACATGTATGAATCTGTACAAGCACAGAGCAGTGGGCAGAGACAGGGGGATAGCTGAAAAGTCTGAGATTCATGATGACAATGTGGTGATGTGTAGTTACTGGTACTCTATATAATAATAGGACATAATAGGACATAAACGCTTACCAACATTGGCTAAAAAGAAGAACACAGGAATCATGATATGCCCCATCCCTGTGCGCCTGGTGACCTCTTTTCCATGGTCAAGGATCAAGACACGAATCATAACATCGGACTTGGAAGTTTCAAACTGAATAGTACTCAACACATCTGCAGTAACTTCCACTATATGGCTGTGAAGACACGGCAGTTTTCAGTACCACAAGGAAACAGCACAGCAAATTAGATCTAAATATTGTTAGTTTTCTTACCGACATATAATATTATGTTTGTTTGGAATGTAATAATCTTTGAATTCCTTTGGTACAAATTTATTCACAGATTTCTCATTGGCTGGCTTTGGAAGGAACTCATTAGAACCGATGAGGCGCATTCTCCAAGTGAGGGGGTTAGTTGTAGTAGTAGTTTTAGATGATTCAGAAACAGCCTCTGCTAAAAAGGTATAACCAAGCTGTAACAGATATATTTATTATTATTAAACTGGATTTAAATAGTGTTTGTCAAGACATCCAAAAAGATACAGATGTGAAGTTTATGATCATGTTGAGGAATGTAAGTCATTGTAATACCAGACCTGATTGGGTTGATAAACATGAGGAACAATTTTGTTAAAAACAGTTCTCAGCTCCTCTCCAGTGTCATTATTTATGACATGCAGCACACAGGGAGAAAGCTGTGAGGTGACTTTTGGCAGCAGAAGTATTTCATTGGTCACAAAGAACACCTCTCTGTGGACAAAAATATGTCTTTAGTTAAGGATCACATTGTATATTTTATGGTTAAAATGCACATTTACCTGAAGACTATAAACCAGGATATGCTGGTGTCTTGGATTTGAGTAGAATAATCAGCATAAGATATATTAGCCCAGTCGTCCTTTTGACAGGGATATAGATCTGCATCTCTTCCACAATTCTCAATGATGTACCTTAAAATCAAAACAACAGTGGGGTCACATTTTATGTAGACTTTTGGTCAGGACTGTTGATTAGAAGAATACTTGTGTTTTGCAAATTGTATAAACCATACAGTTTGTGAAGTTAAAGGGCCCATATTACGCTAATTTCTGATCAATGTTATACTGTTGTTTCTTCAAAACATCAAAAACATACCCGGAGTTGTGTTCTATTCATTCACACATGTTTAATACACAAATCCTGCTTATTTAGGCAAATTTTCTAACACTCTGTTCTGCCTTGTGATGTTATGTGGTAATACAGGAAGTGCACCATTGTGATTTTAAATTTAAACTAGAATAATTTGGATAATTGCAGGTAAATAATGCAGGGTTACTCAAATATGTGTGAAAGAAACAAAACACAACTTTAGACATGTTTGTGATGAGGTAACAACAAAATAAAATGGCTTAATGCTCACAAGAGTCAATTTTGTGTAACACAGGACCTTTAAAGTTTCACCACGGATAAGCCACTTAAGTTTCAACAAGTGTGGCTCCAAACACAGTGCAAAGGTATGTGTAGTTTTGAATGCCTGCACATACACACAGAATATTTCTCTGGGCAGCAGCAGGTCATACGACAAACAGCACTAACCCATTGGACAGGGGCAGCACAAACAGCAGATGGTACCACAGGGAGAGGATGGAACACACTGTGGAAAAAGCCCCCCCTGCCTCGACACCACAGGCTGTCAGCACCAAGACAGGCAAGGAGCAGATTCTTGTGGTACAACAATGGCTGTGGTTGAATGTACACTCAAAATCAGATTATCTACAGATTTTTGGAGTTTTAAGATTAATAAAATGAAATGTAAACAGCAAAGTCTACAGATTTCTTACTAATCATGGTCCCTCTGGTTACTCACATCACATCACAGCGTTTGCAGTTTGCATTTCATTTAAATCATCTTTAAGCTCCAGAAATCAGATTCTGATGTGTATGTCAGCATGGCCACTGATATCAACTTGTCAACTGGCACAACGGACATGTACAGGCAACACTTTATGTTAGGGTACACTTATTAATATATAACTAGCTGCTATTTTTGCATGTGGTTAATTTGATGTTGATTAACATAACGTATTCTTATTCAGCATAACCATATTCCGCTGCTAGTAACAAATTACACAATTAACACTTTCCTATTAATAAACTTAGAAAATAAATAAGTGGCGAAAAAAGTCATTTATTGTGGTACTAGCCCTTACCAAAAGCCTATTAGGAGAATAATCCATGAACAAAAATCATAAGGAGATTGTTAAATGAAAAGTTAATAATTGTCTAATTAGCAGCAGAATGAGGATATGCAGAATAAGACATAAATAGGCTTTGTGCACAATAGTACCCGGCAACCTCACTGTTAGCGTCACTACTTCCTGTCCAGTTTTATCTCTATGAGGCTGAGTCACGCTTATTTATTTTATTTTATTTTTTTATAACAATAATTTAAGATAAAGCAGCGGACAATGGATTGTGGGTCCAATTAATACTTCACCGGAGGACACTTCTGTGTTTAGAAAAGAAGATGTTTGTGATTTTGAGGCATAATAAAAAACAACGTCACAAATTTATATATTATATGTTTAAAAATAATTGGGTAGTCTTTATTTTCATTTATTTGAATTTTAATGTTGTTTTATGTTTTCTGAGTTTTAATAAAAGTGACACAGTGAGCTATCTAGTGTTCTGCTGCGCAGAGAGTATATAAAAGCCAAATACATACTAATCAACATCAGATCAACCACTTACAGGACGTGTACGGAAATTAGCAACTGGTTTTAAGACAAAATAAGTGGACCTAAAAATAAAGTGTTATCCATGTAGAGAATGGAAGAGAATGGTGTTTTGACATGTTTACCTCAGCAGATGAGCAGCATGTTTCTCTGCATCAGATGCTACCTTTGGCCACATGTCGGACAGGATCTGAGCTGCTCGAGCATTCTCCGGTGAGCCTGACAGTAAGAAGGGAAACAAGAGTGGCTATTAGGAAAGACAGTGTATGGTGGAGCCTCATTCTACAAAATATTCTATTGTGGTGTACTGAGCCCATGGCGAGGGATGTCACAATGTCAAATTTTTGAGTTTTCATTATTGTCAGAAGAAACACTATAATTTAAATGGCCCATATTACACTGGTTTCTGATCCATGTTATAATGTTGTTTCCTCATCACAAACATTCTTAGACTTGTGTTTTCTTTCATTCACACATGTTTAACATTTGAACCCTGCATATTTAGGCTGTGTTCTTCTCTCAAACCTTCACTTGAATCATTTGGATGCTTTCAGCCCTGGAATTGGCAATCTCTACTGAAATAAAAGTAAAAGGTAGCTGTTAACTTGAAAACTACCACTACATGATATCACAAGGTGGAAGATTCTGAGCTTTGGCAATGTAGACAGACTAATAGCAAAGGATTACTCAAACATGTGTGAATGAAACAAAACACAACTCTAGCTGTTTTTAATGAGATAACAACATTATAAGAGCTTAAAGTTCAGTAGGAACTGTAAGATGTTATTCATATTATCCAAGCAACAGTCACATTATCTAATAGGTGACTATTCCTCTAGTATATGACAGCTTTATCAAACCAAACTTTCTGAATTCTGAAGTATGGTAAATGGTAAATTGTCACATTTTATATAGTGCTTTTTAAGACACTCAAAGCATCAAGCATCAAGGAGGCACTCACCCATTCTCACACACATTCATACACCAGTGTACGCAGGCATGGTGGGTTAAATGTCATGCCCAAGGACACAACGACAGTATTCATCTGTGGGAGCTGGAACTACACCTTCAACCTGTAGGTCAGTGGCTCTGACCGCTCATCCAATGATGTTTTATGTTGAGAGTGGGATTCAAACTGCCAACCTTCAGAACAATGGACAAATGCTCTACCAAGTGAGTACTGTCGCCCAAGTAAAGTTTATGTGACAGATTTAATTGAAATTACCTAATTTTTGCTTCTAAATTTGCCACAGTTTTTAAGCTACATAATTTATTGCAAATAAATGTTATTTAACACAAATTTAAGATAGCAATACAGGTAATTCTTTGCATTACATGCAATTATATCACAAAAATGAATTATTTTGGCTACATAGAGCATATGTCGTCATTTAATCTGCTTTTAATGCAACACTTTATCATGGTTAGTTTAGATTAGTTTAGTTTAAACAGTGCCTATTTATAATTTACAAATGACTGATCTTTTCCATTGTTCAATTATCTAAATATAACACCATAATTACAGTAAAATAGATATTATTTTTATAGTGTAGGTTATAATCTTGTATAGCCCCAATTTCACCCTCACCTAGGGCTAGAATAAATCGCCTCAAGGAAGCGGACAGGCGATGGTGGATGACTCAAATGTTCAGATGTGTGCATCTGGAGAAAGCCATTGCGGAAATAAGGCAATGATAGACGTTTACTTCTCTGACTGGAGCGCTTAGTGCGATTTTCTAAATGGCTACTTTTCTCAATTGCCACTGCCATTATATGGGCTGAGGCTTTTGAGAGATGAAGACCTCCTATCATCTCAAACAGCCCCAGCAGAGGACACACTGACAATCTACTCATCTCCAATGCAATCTTTTTGTCAGCTTTGCCAGTCCATGCTTTCTATTGTCCAATATTTTCAAACCAAGAAAAAGAACAAGCATTCACACATGCAGTAGCACAGCTCTGTATTATGTGGATGCTGAATTAATAATAAGGCTGTATGCACTGCCATATGTGCATGCAGTTCACATTTTGACACTCTGTTTATGTTCAGTGCATTCACATAGAACATGAAATATTGTAAGATAATGTCTGATAATTCAGTTCACAGTGCTCATTTTAAAAACATAACCTATATCATTTTAAAGGAAAGTGAATATGAACTGTTAACTTAATACATGTTTGCAGTAGGGTTCTCAAAAGTATTGAAAATCAGATACAAACTGATACTAAAACTAGTATCAAAATAGACTTGAGCAAATGCACTTTCTATACTAAAAAAGTCACATTCACAGGACACAAATGAGCCTTTCCTGAATATCTTTAGAATGATCTTGAGTAGTAACTGAACTATAAGAAGAAATATAAGACCACATAGACTAGTAAACCCTCAAGGACCACTATGGACCTGGATGACCGTGAAAATGGTAATATAAAAGAAAGTACTGTGACTTAATGTTAAAAATGTTCTAAATGAAGTGTGTTTTTTATTGTGGTATAGGAATTGACATTCCTTAGTATCAAAATCAAGTTTGAAACAGTAGTTTGTAGAGGTCCAAATTCCAGGGTTAGTTAAATTTTCCACAAAAACAAAATATTCTGATGTTTACAAAACATTCAATATCCAATGGATTGTCTGCACCTTTTGCAATTTTATTTAAATAACAATTCACAGTGATTGTGATTAGATTCTACATAACTGTGTAACAATATGAGGTACTACCACTGGATAGAAAACCATGCTGGAATAGACTATACATTTCTTCAAGTAAAATCTCTATGTTGAAATTCCTCCATCTTGCTCTTGCAGTCAGAGAGAGAAAATGTGTGTTGATGCAGAGCTAATGTGTGAATATCTGTGTGTTTCCCCTCTGTGACCAGCTCTCATCTGTCAGCCTGGATTAGTTAGAGTGGCAGTCCCATCAATACATATTTGTGCCCGTGCTCAGGGCTTGATACATGCCACTGGCTGAAGCAAGAGTCAGAAGCAGGTGTTCCACTGGAGACGCTGCTGCTATATTCAAAAATAATCATGAACGCAGTGAGTGACAGAGAAGACGAGTATGGGTACGAGAAGAGTGGAATGTTCTTATGATAATAATAATGATAATATGTTTTGTCATTCATAGTGATCATAAAGGCTTTAGAACTTTTTTTTTTTCGTGTCTTGTTTTAGAATTAAAATGTACCTGGTTCAGCTGCTTTAAAAATCTTTCTGCTTAAGTGCCCCCTGAATCCAGCCTGAATAACTGCAGCTGCTTTTTCCTCTTCTTCTGTTGGTTCTCTGTTTATCCAGTTTTTCAAGTCTGTTGAAATATGACCCACTACAGAAGAAAACCTAGTTAACAGTTGTGTTAACTAATCATTTTAAAATGTTAAATTCTTACTGTTTGATGGTGGTTTATTGACCACAAGAGCTGGGTCCATAGTGAGAGCATGAAGTGCAAACTGTTCATCAGCAGTTAACTTCCTCCCAAGAGCTTCGGAAAACATATTATAAACCGCCAAGTTAAAGACCTAAAGGACAAAGAAATAAGCTTAAATTTAGACTTACATGTATTCATTTGTTGTGAGTGGTTTGTGACTACTGCACAGGAGAGTTTACCGTGCAGAGTTTCCAATTCTTCATTGTGTTGGTGAAGTTTTGGGGGTAGTAGGTCTTGAGCAGGGCTCTCCTGGCAGTTGGACACTCATCTACATCACAGAAGGATGCCACCACCTTGGACAAGGCCGTCAGGATGGATGATGCCAGCGTGGTGAAGTGAAGACTGCTCTGTTTAGAGGATGGCACAAAGGAGAGTCAGTTTTACCTAAGCCATATGGTTGCGGTCAAAATGTCAAGAGTTCTGGTCTCCACACAGAATTAGTCCATGATTTTTTTTTGCCACCTATCTGTGAACAGTATAGGCTAAATTACATTTGAGATAAATTATCCTATTAAATACTTTTGCATGTAGCAATGTTTTAACTGAAAATACTTATTTAAAAAATATATAATTTATGAGGATTCATGTCTAATCTTGTATTTTGTCTTGTTGGATTTGTGTTTCAATTTGTGTGTTAACAAAAACACACAGCCTTTTCACTATTGCCATCCTTAATATTATGAACAAAGACTTTGTCCAAAGAAGAGGATGGCAATTTTCTATTATCTCTGTTGACAGATGGACATTAATCTTTTTGTCTGTTTCATTGTTTTGATTTTTGCACTGTTTATCAATTACTATACTGTCATGTGAGATAATTGTTGTTGTGAATAACACTGGACATTAAAAAATTAATGTTCACTGACAAAAGTCTGAAAAACTCCAAGACCAGGTTCACCACTCTTTATATTTAGGATACTAATAGGCCAAGCAGGTAGTCAACTGTACTATATGTTAATGTTAGAGGGTTGAATGAAGCACCTTGGTAATTTGTGGCAGTATGGTATCTTCATCCCCAACTGAAAAAGGTGTCTCACTGAAAAGCCGGATGCTGTAACCCAGAGCTGATGATGTGTAAATACGTAGTACATGTCTCCTGTAAAAGAATAAAAAAATCAATAAGAGTTTTCAAACTAACAGTGTAAAGTATACCTAAAGACATCTGTTCTTTTGTCAAACACTTTTCAAGATCAAAAGAGTAAACTGATTCGGGGATCTGCTTGGCTGGGCAAAATATGAAACCCATTTTTATTGAAGATATAAGATATAAACTTTCTTTAAAGGGACAATTTCTGAATGCTTTCTGCTAGTGTCAGAGTGAGTTCACAAGGGGCTGGTCAGGCTTGAGAGAGCTGGACTTCACTTCTCTTGGCTCCATTAGCTTTACATAATTTAGCCATCACAGCCTGGATGGATGAACAGTGAGAGGAGCTGGGCTGGTAATAGGCAAAAAGAATGGCTTACAAAAAAGGCAGAAAAAGGCTTCTCTCTCAAGACCCAAAATGTAAGCTCCAAGTAAAATGAAAACAAATTGATTACCAGGGGCAGTGGTGAGCGCTTTAAATAACTCTGAGTTGCTAAACTGGGGTAGGTCAGGTTGACACAGTGGGAGTATCTGATGGGGGGCGCACAGGTGTTGTAAGTTGAGCACTTTAGTGTGTGATTATGCCTCTGTGGTAATTGCACCACTGCATACCTCCACCTGACCCCTGAATGTAGGTCCTCTTCTTCTAGGCCAAGTAGCAGCCATTAATAGAGACTAGGACAGGGCATTTGAGGTAGGCATGGATCCTGACTACTCACAACTGTATGCAAAATGGATCCGCTGTTCTGACAGGGTCAATTAGGAACAAAGGGAAAATGGATGAAAGAAAATCAGCAGGGATACATGTGCTACATACTAGATCAGAATCACTATATCACCACCAACACTGTGTTATTTTTAGTTTGACTTTTATTGGCTTATTCACCATTAATTAACTATTAAAAAAGACATAAATAGAAAAACTCTATTTGTCATACATCAAACAAAGTCTGTGTTGAAAGAGTAAATGATATTTTGTCTCACCCTGGGGGCAAGTGAAGCTTGGCTGCTTTGGTGCAGGAAGTCTTGATAGTGAGAAGGGGGAGCTGACTCTGCAGATTCTTCCATGAATATGGCTGGACCATTAGTACTGCAGAACTGAACTGTACTCCTTTCCCTAGAAGATCGTTTACAACAAAAAGACTATCGTAGTATGGTTCTGCCATTAGATTAGAAATATATGGATATCAATGTAAAGTGTAACATTTACTTAGAATTAGCGCCATGATATTATTTTTTTACTATTATTAAATAAGTACTGTATTCAAAACCGTGACGACAACCAAACATGAATCCCTTATTCACTTTCATCATTCCTCCTGAAACGGGCTCAAAACAGTCACATTAAAAGTGCTTTATATTTAGGTGTATTTTTGTATTATAGATTTCATTAAAAAGGGTCAACTTTGATTTTAAAGTTGTCACAATTTTTTATTATGAATATATTGTGATCTGAATAAACAGGATTATTGATTAAATTTATACATATAACATAAAAATGTCAAACCAAAACAAATCAAACTTTATTTATAGAGCGCTTTTCATAGAAAAATACAACACAAAGCACTTGTGTGTTATATGTATTAATGTTATTAAAGTTGTGTTGTTTCTGTTCAGTGTTACTATGTTTTTTTATGCATTAGGTAAACTTACTGCCCTGCACTGAGTCAGACCAGATGAGGAGAGCAGAGAGGCTGATGAAGATCTGAGAGGCTTGCAGACTATCCACACACAGGTAGTGAATGCCCCTCACCTCCACACACTGCGAGGGAACAGACAAACAGCACAGTGTCCTCAGTTATCAGTGTGAGAGCAGACTATGGACAAGTGCAGCAGAGAAAGAACAGAGCCAGGGGGAGGCTGGGGTGATGGATCTGCTGATAGGAGAGCTCAAAAAGAAGCTAGAGGAACATTTAAAGTAGGCATGAATAGAAAGATATAATATGTGGCAAGCTATCTGAAGTTCAACAATAGTGGAAAGGGCCAGAGACAGGATTATGATAAAAATAGTTTAAATATATCCAAAGTCACTATGTTGAGATCTACAAGGAGCATTAACATATACTTAATTTACAATGAACAAATATGATTTAGATTTACTAAGTATTTAGTTGATATACAAGCTCTGACTCCTAATGTTAACCTTTAAAGTAGTTACTAAGTTTGAATCATTGTTAAAGGTTCTATATCACATTTAATTGACTCTTGTGAGCTTTAAGCCATGTTAGAATTTTGTTGTATCATCAAAAACATGCCTGGAGTTATGTTCTGTTTCATTCACACATGTTAAAACTTTATCATTAGTCTATCATCTCCAAAGCTTAAAATGCTCTGTTATCCTTTACCTTTTGTTCAGCAGAGATTGTAAATTCTGAAATTATCCAAATGATTCTAGCGAAGAATCACAAGATAGGATTGAGTGACCTCAGACTAAATATGCAGAATTTGTTTGTTAAACATGTGTAAATGAAACAAAACACAACTCCAGGTACATTTGTGATTATAACATAGATCAGAAAAAAGCAGAATTTGGTCTTCGCTCATAAGGAATTAAGTCTTTGTTCATGATTTATTAGAGCTAATCAAGGTGTAGTTAAAAACTCTAGAGCTGTTTGTAAGACCAAGTTATACAAATAAGATTTTCAAATAGGAACAGTGCCAAAGTTCCAGCAGTCTCTCCTGATTGGGTGATTGGGCTTTATTTATTTATTAATTTTTTTGTCCTTTGTTCCATTTATCACAAATATAAGTTACATATTGAAGTGTATACCTCAGAGTCAGCTAATGCACAAGCTGCAGACTGGGAAAACAATTTGGGCATCACAGAGGACTGAAAAAAAAAAAATTGTATTAAGATACCTTTCAAAAATAATACAAGAACATCATTGTTTGTCAAATTGTTATGTACCAGAAAGTGACATTTGTAGAATTGGTGTGGGTAGTTTTGTGGTTTATGAAACACGATCATATTTCTGTAAACAAAAAAGAGACAACTGACATTAAAAAGAGAATCTAATATAAGAAAAATCTGCCAAGCTGTCAGGTGTGAAGGTACTTCTTACTGAAAACATGATGGGAAGTCTTCTAGTTCCACCCAGGTCTCAGTCAGGACAGGTTTGACAGGAGCACATGGTTCCAGAGGGGTTTGTGGCTGGTCCTTGGCGGATGTAAGACGATCTATTTAAAGGTACATTGTGGAATATTGTTGATTAGGTTAGCACACTAAACTTTATGCTCCAATGGGAATCTAAAGAACAAAACGTCGTTCATATCTCCATACCAAAGACAGGATACCAGCCATTGAAAAAGGTTGGTTTCAAATTTTAAATGAAATGAAAATGGAAATCTAGTATAAAAAGAAAGTATAAAAAATCTTGAAGTGAAGCAATTAAGGCTGCAGTCCTTTAGTCCTTTACTTCATTAATCAGTTGCTAGTGTCTTAGTCAACCAAAAATGTTAGCTCATTAGTAGACTAATTATTATTATATATATAGTCAGTTGGCTGAAAATTTTGAAGTGCATCATATGTTTAAAGTTGTTTTTTTTTTCATATCAGTACGCAGTACTTTCCTGTATAAAAAGTTGTTTTTGCATGAACTCCAGTGCACTTGTGTCTTGTGAATGCAGTATTAGTCAGATAAATGATGAGATCATAGAGATATATAATAGTTAGTGATTTTTGGCCATGCCCCATTTTTAGTCTTCAATTGTCAAGACATGCTTTTAGTCAACCACAATTTTTTTAGCCAACTACAGCCATCAGTCAGACACATTTAAGGGTCTTTAAGTGACAAAAAGCACTATATACATACATTATTATTACCTCTTTAAGTCCATATATGCTACAAAGAAACCGAAAGCCTTTCCTCTGTGACTCATCATAAGTTATGTTAGACTGAGATCATTATCTTAAACACAGTAAGTTGAATTGGCCTAACTCCCACATAATGGCACAGTCTAAGCGCACACACGCACATCCTTCCTCCCACTCGCAGAGGCTCTCCATCTCCATACACGTCCACACACATTCACAAAGACGATGCCCAAAACCACACGCGCGCGGGCACACCAAGAGAAAGTTCTGCCCCCGAGCTTGACTCAAAGAGCTGATCAGAAAGCAGAAGCCGCGGGGGCCAGTGTCTGCTGAGCCACGGTGGCCGGTTGAGTTGAGCTGCAGGTGTTACTAAGCAACTAAACGGGGGCAGAGAGAAGGCAGACGATTGGACGCATGTAATAAAGCATATTCATAATTTCAGTTCAGTTTTCTTCGGATAGTCTTGGCAAAAAAAATGAAGGAAAATAACAAAAACACAGGTAGTAGAGGTGTGAAATGCAAATTCTTCTAATCACGTCAATTAAAGGTGCACCAAGCAACTTTTATAGTGGAGGGCCCATCACCAGCTTGTCTTCACAGAGATTGTATTGCTCTGCTTGGAATGTTCCTCAATGTGGCAGCAAACTTATCTATCTATATCTTCTTGGAGATAAGAAAATTATGCCACAAAGCCAAGATACAGGTCTGAGCAATAAAAACACTGGTAATTTAATAAAGGCAAAATACAATGTTTATCCCTACACTGAGGAACTTTCCAGATAAAGCAAGGTTCAAAGTTCAAGGTTCAAGGTTCAAGGTTCAAGGTTCTTTATTCGTCATTCAAGCATGCGAGAGAAACACATGACAGAACGAAATGTGCTCCCCGAGGCCCAGTGATCCAGAGAGAGATAAAAACAATAATAAATAAGCAATATTTAAAAAGTAAGTAGATCAAAACAACAACATTTAGCAATAATATCTCTGTTAAAAAAAATTATTTTGGTGTTTAACTGAGTGCTCTCACTGCCAGCTCAGTCCTTGTTATCTTAGCCTGCGTCATCAGTCATACTCTCTACACCAGAAGCACAGCCAAACCTGGACTGTACTAGACTAGAATGAACAGTATCACAATGTGTTGAGAGTTCATTTCTCCAGGTGCTGGAGTTCTAGCCTACGTTAGAACATCAGCGTCATGCCTCTTCTTTGGGCTACTCCAATTTTTCTACAACAATCTCCATCAAGACAAGCAGATGGATGACACGCCATCAGAAAGTTGCATAGTGCAAGTATTGATAGACAAAGTACTAAAGCATGCAGATCTTGAATTTCTTCAGGCTCAATAGTAAAATGTCCAACTTATCTTTTGTAATACTAGTATACACTGAAGAGGCTTTTAAGGAGAATTGCATATACACAGTGTATAAGATGGTGGTTTGATTGGTGAGTTTTTAATAGTATTAATTGAAGTTTACTCCACAGAGATCAATAATGGACCATGACATACATTTTTCATTTCAGCCATAACTGGATTAGTGAGCAACTGCTTATTCTACTACTCCAGTGTTTAGATATTTTGTACTCTGTTTGGGTGTTTCATTACAGACAAAAGTAGGTACAAAATAGCTCAAACCACTGCAGACGTCTTCATTGTCCTTATTCTTCTCCTCTGCACTGACCTAAAGAGAGAAAAGAGACAGTGTATGGATCATTTGTGGTTGAATAACACAAAAACTCTTTGGCTCTTTGTGATTTGAAACCAGCTGTGGTGCCAAACAGTTAGCACCAAAACATCACCAGATAGCACCCATGGCTACGTGTGACCAGGCTAGTTCCTCGTCGGCTAAAACCACCAACAGGGAATAACAGCTTTAATTTATCCCAAGTGACAGATGAGGAGCTATTAGCTTGTTTAGCATATAGTTTGTCTGCCAGAGAAATTACTCAACAGCTCACATTTCATTTGGACACACAATCAAAAAATACAAGTAGCTAATCATGGATCATTATTAAGTCTTCTCAGTCCAGAACAAACTCTCACTCACATGGCGGATGCATTTTAATAGATGAGATTTAATGTCATTTCTTTGTAAAATGATGAAGTATCATCAAAATGGCAATAATCCTTCAGTACGTTCCCAGCAGACACTGATGAGTCAATGTGGATTTTGCAGTGAGTCACATTTATTTGAATAAGTACTCAGACAGAAGGCATTGTGATTGGAAGCCTTTTGAGTTCTTCTCCAACAAAAACAAGCCAGAAGATCATTTTAAACCAGTAGTGATTGTGTATATATTTAGGCAGATTTTTTTCCCCCATTGGCTGTTGTAAATGTATGTCACTGGGATGCTAACTAGACTTTTAGCAGTGCTGACACCAAAAACATGGCAGGACATGAGAGATTTAGTGATTAGCACATTCCAGGAATATCTGAGATTAAAACTGAGCTCATGGTTTTACTCACACTTAAGTTGAGCTGGGAGTATGAAGGACATCATGTGATACTACCTTCTTTGTCCCAGAGGCTAGGCAAAAGAGTTCATTCAACCAAATGGGAATGACAGGGGCAGTGCAAAATATAGCAAAAAGCCTTGTGCCTTGACGCAAAGCCTCTACTCCATGTGACCCGGGATATGCTCGTGCTAGCATGTGCACAGTGTAGCGTACATGCGCAAAACACACACATCAAACGACACATCAAATTAGAGTGTCCACACTGCCCTAGCCCAAGCGCTTTATAACTGGTCACAGTTACACAAGAGGGCGATTAATATGAACTGCATATTTCTCTGCAGGCTCGGGGAGAAGTGTAATAATGAAGGCCCCAGGAGACACAGACGCTGATGGCTCACCGTCTAATTGCAAAGCTTTTTTCATCATCACAGAACATGACCTCCCCGTGAATGAAACCCATATGCCCACAACTATGACCACACCACTCATACTCTGCTTTTGTCTGGTTTGGTTGATCTCTAGCACTGCTGTTGTGTTCATTTATAAATATCCAATTCATTTCAGTCAGACACAGTTAGCGTGTGTGTCTGCAGGCTGAGTACTCTAGCCCACCCCTCATCAGCCGTGCCCTCACTGGTTCTGTGTTTAGCACAGATGTGCCCCTGGTCAGCAGTGGCCTGGCTCAGAGACAACAGCAGTGACTTTGAGGCTGGGGGATGGCGGCCGTGTTGTCACTGACACACATAACTACTGTGACAAGCCTTAGACTGCACATATCCACGTGAGACTCAACAGCCACTGACAGATATGATAGCAGCCTAAGCAGAGCTAATGAATGAATAATGTCTGTCAGATATTTCAAGATTATATATTTATATTATTTCAATATTTACATAAATGATTATTCAGACATAGCTTTGGGTTACTATATTTTACAAATAAAAACACGTTGGATATGAAAACATTAATTAGCACATGTCCCGAAGAGACCCATTCTCCATATCCTGTATGTACCTCTGTGTCCATGTTGTGTGGAGAGTTAGTGGTGCGTTGAGGCACATCAGGCTCGGGGCCTTCTCTGCACCCAGCCTCCTCGCTCTCAGCAATGGACACCAGAGGGGTTTCATAGGAGCGCCTGCCCTGAGCGCTCTGACCCTGTCTTCTGTGCCTGCCACAGAGATACACACTGTCAGCTACCATGCTGCACTATATGCACCACATACACTGAACACTGCACACAGATAGAACATGACATATAGGCCACCAGACAGAAACCAAGAAAAGATCAGATTAAAAGAATGGAGGAAGACAAACAAAACAAGCACGGGGGTTACATTTCCGATGGAGGGCTGCCCTTGATGCCGAACTGCAGGAACAGACTGGCAACTTCAATGAACAGCTCTGGTTTTGACAAAGAGAACTCTGCAGAAAAATAAATACAACACCTTCCTGAGTACACTTTGGCTCCCAATTTCTACAGTGAGATCAGCAGGTGCCAGATATGCCCGAGCCAGCAGCTATTTGCAGTTTTGCACTGGCCCACCATCTCCTGCTTTTCTCATTTTAGGCAAGAGCCCTGTGTGCCCTCTGTGCGCCAGCTTCCACTTCTCTAACATTAGCCTCTCTTCCAGCTCATATTTATTTATGACTTTCACCTACACAAATCACCTACATCAGAACATATGTACTGTTCTATTCACCCCTCAGCCTCCATAAGCCAAATGTTTAGTTTAACATTTCCAGATGTTTTTCACCACATTTTGGATTATTATTGCAGGACTTGTAGGTTTGGACTTACTTTGAGGTTCATCTGAAATCACAATCTCTTTGCGAGGGCGGATCAGTTTCCAGCGGGGCACAGGGGGAGGTTTTGGGGGTGGTTCCAGCGGACAATCTCTAGTTCTGGTCAATAACACAATATGGCTGTACATTAAAGATAGGCCATACTGACGCAGCACTGCAGAAGATTTTGCCTGCAGAGCCACAAAGACAAACAAGAACATTAAGTTAGCTTACACATTCTGTATGTTTTACAACTAAAGGTTCACTATGTAACTTTTCTAGGTATATCATGACTTTGCCCAGAATGTTTCACACTGTTTGGCTTTAGACTTATGTAACTTTAATTTATTGATTCATGGTTTAATTTATGCTAAAACATTATTTCTTATTGTGCGTGGTTGCAACTCCACAGATCTGACCTGTAACATGCCCAGGTGGTGCTTGGAGTTAATGTCATAATATTTCAATAACAATATTTCATGATTTTTCTGATTTCAAATTATGTCATGGTTTGAGATGTAGTTTGGTCAGTAATTCCACATGTATTGTACCACAAGATGACATGGCAAATTACCCATGAAACACAGTAAACTGAAAGACACCCCTCTCCTCTAGTTTGAGCTTGAAAGTGCTTAAATAATGAACCATGGGAAAGCTGTTGGGGAAACCCATCCAAATAGAACACAACATGCCTCCAGATCACATGCACTGTAAACTGCACAGTCTCTAGTGAAATATCCTAATACATAAAACAGAAGAAGAAGCCGAGAGCAGTGAAACATCTTCACTCCAAAAAAAACGTTTGTCCAGTTGACAGAATTTCACTTTTGCTATATGTATGAGGACATTTCAATCTGTTTTTACTGGCTATATCTGTAAAAGTAGTACAACACATACCATTTGCCCATATTCTGATGACATTTTGTGCATACTGAAGGGGTAAAAGCCAGCACACACCAAATCATCAGGGAGCCCTGAAAAAACATAAAAACACAAACATGAAATCTATTTTGAATGGAATTATGGTGTGTAATTTTTTTATTTTTATTTTTTTTACATCTTCACAAATACATACAAATAACATATATGCGTTCTTAAAATTTGGCAGTCGATCTTTCACCTTTGAGTGGTATAACTACAGCTATAAGCCCCTATCAAGGTTATCTAAGAGATCTCCCCCTATAGTATGTCATATATGGAGCACATAGGCTAGGAGACATGGAAAATCAATTTGTAGGAATGTGCACACAGTAAATGGCTGCGCTGCCTGGGAAATATAAAGGCTACACATTAAGAATTGAACACAAAAGTGGTTCCTTGCTCTGCGCTCTGATTTATGCGTTTGGTTTATAGATTTCATTGGTAGAAACAATGGGAGGAGGAATCTAAGTATGTACATAGAACCCTACATCACCAGTGCATCTCCCTAAAGCACTAGGCATTATGTGTGCATGTCATCACATTATGCTAATCTCTAACACTTTAATTACTGTAAACAAGCAAGAACTGTAGATAGGAGCAAACCACTGTGCAAACCTATATTAAATAGGTTAATATAATAGCAATGTAGTTAAATAGCATCAAACCAAATTGTAAATGAAATAACTATAGCAACAGTGACCTCAGGAAACACTGTGCCCGTATTTAAGGACACTTCTTCATCAGATAAGTGGGATGCTTCTTTTGCCCTGCGGGGACGCCAAATAATTCACCTCACCACGGCTCTCCCTGCTGTTTTTTTTTATTGTCCACTGTATATGCAATACACTTCAATGTGCCTTGTGAAGCATGAGTGAATAATCAGGCACCCATTAAACAGGGATGACAGTTTGACATAATGTGTGTGTTTGGTTAATCTTTATAATGTCACTTACATGTCCAGGATAAGTGTGGGCAAATTGAATGAGGTTTGACAATAAAATATTCATTCTTGCTCCACACAAACTGAATTATGGATAGAGTAGGAAAATATAGATTTACTACTACAGTACTGACATTTTAAGAGTCATTATGTGATTTCCAAATAGATCCCCTGTGTTTAACTGCCCTATATTATGTCAACTTTTTTGAGCATTTAAATGTGACAGTCTTGGTCCCATGTCATACTGAAGATGTGTTTGGTTTAATTCAAGCAAGTAATCTGTATCCTATCCTATTTATTCCCTTTCAAAGCTTAGAACACACCAGATGATTATTTTTAGCCTTATTAAACTACTACAGCATTAGCTAGAAATAATGTTGTATTGTACTCACAGAAATGAGGAAATGATTTGTTTGATATTACTATTTTAAATTAAAACATGAACTCAGAAGTCTGCATTATACAAATGTAGTTTAAAAGTTTCCAAAATATACAGTTTAGCCCCATTATTAAAGACAATTTGCAAAAGGAGTGATTACAGCCTAATAGATGCATGATTTAATTGACTCACCCAATTAAACATGCAAGCAGTGTGCCTAATTACAAGTTATGTTTAGACTAATGCATAATGGTTTGTGTGCTTGTAAGCGCTTTACTTTTCTCACTCTTCTGGCTGTTTGCTTCTTTCAGACTGCAGTCCTTCAGAACAGATGAAGCTGCTGTTGGAGGTCTGGACTCTTCTTCACTCTCATCTGGGTAACTGTACGTGAGCAGTGTGCCTCGAAGAAAATCCCACGTTTGGTCCAGACCTGTAAATCTATAAGTGGGAAACAGGGGATAGGTTCAGCAGTTAAAGTTTGATATCTGGCACAGCTTTTACCCAAACATACTATATGTAGAGACTGTGAGTGAATGTAAAAAACTTATCACCAAAGCAGCATTTGTATGTTGTAGAGAGACTGGGATAACATTGTCATACTTTGGATTTTCAGTTTACCTAGTGTTAAATAAATAAAAGCTGTAAGATGTGTAAAACTATATTTAGGGTTTATTAAGACACATCTATATTTATATAGTTTTTGTTATTGCGCAAAGTGATATATCTTGCCCAAGCTTTATTCGTGGGTTTCAGATTCCTGTTATATGCAACTTTTTTTTTTTTTTGCAACATTTTAAGGACTTTTTCACATTCAAAAGACTGATTCACTTTTGAATTGTTAATCTCTAAGACAATGGTCCTAATTTCTAATAATTCTGAAACCCATAGATAGTGTGATCAATGTTCTTGGGTGTTTCTGCCTCCCAAAATCTCTATTTTTATATAATCTTGATAAAAATAATCAAAATATTCCTCTATCCATCAGTTGTGGGTTTCTTATTATGCGCTACACATCATCACTTGGGATATTGTTAAAACAAGATAGATTTAATAGAAAATCCTCCATTTTGAACTGGGAGAACTTAAAAACAAAAGTTTTCAAAGTCTATTGCACTATCTCACTGTGAAAGCCCTGAAACAAAACGGCCCTTGCTTGGACTGTATTGTACCTACCTATCACCCATAATTGCTGAGGTTTCTTTAAAAACACCTCTCATAGTTTCTTTATAAATATTAATCTGCAAACATATCCTTATTTGACTGCCTAAGTGAGCAGAGAGAGAGTCTAACATGAATCAACGTGAAACCCAAATAGACATGAGTGGGGCGACTGCATGTGTTGATAGATTCCCCAGGCTGCCAGATAACAGCGCCTAACCTGCTGAGCTACACAAAATTACACTCCCCGACTCTCCAGCACAACACTGTTGCCCCATTAATGCTGCATCTCTGACAAGCTGAGAATCCCCACTTTGTGCAGCCTATCCAACCATATTGTCTACCTGTCATAGACTTGCTGCGATGTTGGCAAACTGACTTCAGATGAAAATGGCAAGAGTTAACTCTTATCTATTTATAAATATGGCTTAATATTAGATAAAATGAAAAATGAAAACTAAAAATAACTGGCTAACTGTATCTAAATCATAAGCAAGTTTTTTTTTTTTTTTTGTAGTGCAGCACTTTGATTTTTCAAAGTTGATCTACAGAACTGTTGCTGCTAATGTGCAACAGCCTCCTGCCAGCAGCAGTTAGGCTGTTTAATCAGACTCTGATTGGACTCTATATGACTTTTACTACATCTACTGTTGCACTCAATGTGATGGTAGTGTGAAACACAATTTGGTTTTAATGCAACATAAAAATGATAAATAAACTACTTTAATCTAAAGTTAAACCACAGCAAAATTACAAGGTAATGTATATATTGTGATGGAGGGCACGTAACCTGCTTGCCCCCTGTATGTTTGACCATGGTTTAAAACTTACTCATCTTGCTTTTTTGCTTATATCTTGGAAAAAACATGCATTCTAACTGTGAGCAGGGTCTCCTTTCCACAGATTTGACCTGGTGGCCTCACCTGCTTTTCTCCATGGAGATAGACAAGTTCAGTGCTATACTGTGGAACATTCCAGGCAAAGTGTCTCCATGGAGACATGCAGGTGGCACACTCTCCAAAAGAAAAGTTACAGAGTGCTCCTTTAAATTATGATGTGGCTTTATTTTTGCAATACTGAATATTTATATTGTTGTAATTTATATTCATAAATAAAAATAACACGTGTCATCTTGCACTTCCGTGTAATCACAATGACAAACTTACTTGATTGGACTGATTTCTGGGACCCATCCAGTGAGTGCAGGTATAAAGGTGAATTCTCCCACTTCTCCACTAGTCTCTGAACGAGGACTACAGAATAAAAATAAATGAATGCAAATTTTCAAATGTAATTATAGCAAAAAATACATACTTGGTAATAATTTCTCAAGTGAAATTGAAGGGTTACAGTGTGTACTTGTAAACAATGTGCTCAAGTAGTTTTATACTCTATGAGAATCTGGTTTCTAGGCAACTGACACAGATGAATAGGAAATTATACTCTTTTCAGAGCCATGTATTAAAACCACAATGTGATTTTAGGCAAGAAGTTGTATTAGAAGTGACTATGATGAGGAAAATGTCAAAGACAAAAGCAAGTCAGTGTAACATTTAGCCTTAAAAATAGTTCCATATTACATATTTTCATGCTTTTTTTTTTTTAAGTTTTAAGTTTTTAAGAGGGCCGTCTGGGATATAACTTGCCCAGTTTACTGTTATGGAACCCAAATCAATAGTGGTGTAGTGAACACACTCCAAGGACAACAGTAAAGAAATCTACAAGTAGCTTAGAAATTCAAAAGCTCCTCAACAGACACCTGGGCAAAGTTAACATCGTGTGAAGAATTTTGAAGACAGACAATGCATGATTTATGATGGTGGGCTCCTTTGTTTCCTGTCCAGGATGAAACTTTAATGTCTGATCCCGTTGTGCGGACGCAGGAACAGCCACCTTTCTGCCCATTATGTTGCCCCATCACAGACCTGTACATTCCTGTCTGTCAACAAGAGCCATGGAGACATCAGGGCAGACGAAGGTGATGCAAGTCAACAAACGTACTCAGTGGGATAGACTGTGTAGTGTAATGTACTTGTGGAGATTGCAAGTCCTAATAAAGAGTTTTTTTCAATGTTAGGAAAAAGTTAGGAAATAAGTGGTTCCCAAATCATATCAAGAGATCGATTATTAGGTGTTATTGGGTGATTTCACATAAGGGTTGTCAATAAAAAGATATCCAAATATTAATACTAAAATAGTATAGAAACAGACAGTCATTTGAAATAAGTATTGATACCATTTTTTTTTTTACATAAATCAGACTAAACTGAACCTTTCCTGAATAGATGTAGAATTAGAGATGCACCTTTCTAGTTTTTTCATATCAGTTCCAATACAGATCTTGTTACTGTAGCATTAAGTATCTGACGATACCTGATATTAACCGATGTCAGTGCAAAGACTGAAAATTGCATTTATTTCCTTTATACAAAAATAAATTAAGACCGAACTGATTTAAATGTGTTTAACAGTTGTTATTTATCTCTTATGTAACTACTGAACAACATTTTATAAATATAAATTAAAACATTATGAGACTCTCTGGGCCAACTATAACCAGTAAATAGTGGATATAAAAGGCTGATATCTGATCCAGCTATTTTTTTTTCAGTATCAGTGCAGATATCCATTACCATAATCGGATCGGAGCATCCCTATTTCGAATGGACTGGCTCTATATCAGGACTAGTGTAACGCTGCATGATGCCATTAAAGAAACTATTATAATTTTGTGTTGAAAATTGCATTCTATTTTCTAAAATGGTATTTAGCCTTTCCTTAGTATCAAAACACTGTCGGAAGATGAAAACAAAATGACCTTGTCTGATATTACATTTCAATAAAATAAAGACCCCAGTTTTCATTCATGTAATAGTTTCATTTTTCCCTCCAACCATTATAAATTAGTCTTGGCCTCTGTCCAAACCTTTTTGAAATATGTGTCGGCCATCACATTTTGGAAGCGTTTCAAAGTGACAAAGTTGCTACCGTTCTACTGAAAATTCTGAAGGTTTTTATAAGCTAGTGTGTGTTGAGATATTTTTATATTCATTTGCACCTTATATGTGAGAACAGAGAAATTATCTTGGTAGTTTTAGAGTCTAGAACTTAAAGGTCCTATATAATGCAAAATTGACTCTTGTGAGCTTTTATCCATGATATAATTCTGTTACCTCATCAAAAACATATCATTCACACATGTTTACGTAATCCTTTACATCTCTAATGTTCAAAATGTTTTGTTCCACCTTGTAATGTCATATAGTGATATTTTTCAAGTGAACAGCTACTTTTTGGAAATTCCAGGACAGAAGTCATCCAAATGATTCTAGTGAAGGTGTATAGAGTTTTAAGGAGCACTTCCTGTATTACCACATGACATCACAATGTGGAGTGTTTTCTGCTCGAGAGAAGAAGTCAGTCTAACTATTCAGGGTTTGTGTTTTAAACACACGTGAATGAAACAAAACACAACTCCATGTTTGTGATGAGGAAACAATATTTTAACATACAGATCAGAAAATAGCATAATGTGGAGCCTTTAAAAATAAAATATACTTACTTTATGTTAGCCAGTTTAATCAGGGCTTTGGATAACAGCATTGGCCAGAGTTCTGATGGACATGTGGAGGCAGGGAGCAGCAGCTTATTGCCTTCATCAAAAGGCATTGAATCATCCACCGTTACCCTCCTCCAACAGCCCTGGAACAGAAAAATAATGTCTGTGAAACATTGCAAATTGGATTTAATTGAATGTTCTGGTGAGGTTAGACAACAACAAAAGATAATTGCTAAAAATTAAAAGATGATTCGTTTGATTTATTATTAAACTATTTCTTTGTGTAGACTTGAGGAAAAGAGTATGAAATGTGTTCTGAGACTGTAGTGGCACAAGAAACAGCTAGTAACCAGATTTATCCTCATCTGATGGGGTTAATTGTAGTGAACTGTGCTCTAGCCAGCTGGAGGTCACATGACAGGAACTACAAAACCCACAGTAATAGTACAAGACAGTGCTGGGTATTGACTTAATGTTATACAATTCTATGTGACAATCTGTTTACAATTACCTAATTCTTCAATGAAATCTTGCATGAGTTCTTTAATATAAGCATCTTCTTTCACTTTATACCAGCTTTTCTTTTCAGTGTCTATAACAGACAAAATATTAGTGCCCATAACTTCCAGTCTTAGCTTCTAATATTTGATGTAAGTGCGTGATCTAAGTGGTCATACGCCCTGTCACAGAGCTTGTTGGTAGGGCAATGCTAGCGAATCTTTTCACATCTGTACTTTGTTTATCTATCAAAGCCATGCACTAAAGCTAGTCTGAAAACTCAATCTCTTTATTGTTAGTCTTTCAGTAAGTTGTCAAAGCGTCATATTTGCAGAGCTGGGACTGTTTGCATGAGGGGTGAAACTCCAAAAATGTGCTCTGGGAGAAGGCATGACAGATCAAAAAGGATGAATATAGCAGAATTTTTATGATCAAAGTACAATTATGAATAATACAAGATGGAGGAACAATGAAGGATCAGAGGGACAAAGCCTATTGGCATGAAACACAAAAGGGGGTTGGGGCTTGGACGCTTAGTGCCATCTCTGTAGCCATCTGTTAGCGTGCTATGGTTGGCATGAGGAGGATTGCTGCTTACAGTCATGTCATGCTAGATTTTCAAGGCAAGACTGATGGTATATTCAATTATGGACAGTGATGGGAAGAATACTTTGAATATGTAATTAGTTACAGAATACTGAATACCTACATTAAAATGTCTTTTGTAATGTATTCTGATACATGGTCTAATCAAAGTAATGTATTCTGAATACTTGAGATACTTTTACTTCAAGTTGCATTATATTATGGTGTAAAAGCAGAACATATAATTACAACAACATTTTAATATTATGAATTAATGCATGTCTAATTTGAGACAAAAAAAAATCACATATAAAGGCATTCCAAGAGCTCTGTTTTCTTTTTTTCTCACTATTACCATGCACTTCAAAGCCATGTATTCATTTTAATTTAGGAAAGTAACTTTATTCTGAATACCACAAAATGAAAAAGTAAGTGTATTCTGATACAGTTACTTTTCAAAAAAATTCTTCCCAACTCTTAATACAGACTCAATATTACCAAGAGAAGAATCCTTTTTCCCCCCTTTTTGAACAAACTGGTGCATTGTATTGTGCTAAAATACTTAAGAGCATCTACTTCTAACACAGCTATCCACTTGAAGATGTAAAAAGCAGCTGACTGCAGATAAGCCTTATCTACTCATCAGGATACATATGAAGTCTAAGTACTTTGGGGAGCGGCAGACTGAGACGGTATGATTTGAGCTCTTCGTGGATAAGGATTTCTCTTCCCTCCCCCTCCTCCTCCTGCCCTCAGTCTGTGTGCTATGCTCTGCTGTCTCTGTGCTGAGAAGGAGAACTGCCTGGTGTCATTGATTGTAATCTTTGGGGAAAGGGAAGATTGGGCACATGATGACAATGAAAAAAGTGAGGGTCTCAAAATGCTTTTCTCAATTTTCACTTTTCTCAGCATATTGACAATGCATGGATAAAAAGTGGAAAGTATGAATGTCCCAAGATGGCATTGGTCAAAATGATGCCTATTTTAGACACTTCTAAATGTTTTTCTCCCTTTCTGAGAGTTGTAACAGCAAATCTACAAACTTAGAAGGCACACTGCTCTACAAACTTGCGTAACAGCTACAGTCTTTGTTAACACTAAGAATTATCAGTTTGAGTTTCAAGTTATCCATGTTTCATCAACCATGGTGAATTGGAATATTTATTGTAGCTAAACAAGTGCATCATTACACTCCATTATGACATATGTTGCCCGCAACTGTACTGGTAGTACCTAGTTTATAGGTCCACAAATATGACAGATCTTTTCATATGCATTTCAGTTATTAGACCACATGAAATAATAATAATGTGATTATACTCCTGTCTCTTTCTCACCTTGTACATACAAGTGTCTTGATTCTAAATGTATGTTAAAAGAGAAAAGAGAAGGGCCTACCATCCAGTAGAGTCTGACCACATATTTGCCGTAGTTATTGTAGAGTGGCACATGACCCTTTACGACCTTGCAGAGTGAGTAGATGTGCTCCCAGGGCTTCCATGTGCACTGCTCAGGAGACGTACTCTTACAGTGGGCCCAGAGGATATAGATCTCACTGATGATCCATCTGATCAGCTTCATAAAAATAAAACCAGTCATTATGAGGATTCTCATAACAGAACACTGCATCTTTTGGCTTAACTCTCCTATTGTCCGGAACATTAATCAATCATTCGGTCAATCAGCACTGAATTACCAATGGCCATTCATTTGTGTCCATCAACTGTGATGAGCAAATTACTCTACTCAAGTCTGAAGAGAACCCAGTGGGATCTTGATAAATAATACAAAACCAACCTCACTGCACATCAAATGGTCATTGGAGGAGAGCAGGTCAAAGGTACTTTGATTTTCAATCACAACTGGCGTCTAAAAGAAAATATGTAATTGTAACTGTAATATGCAGATCTCATATACAAAATAATGACAGGGTAGGATGCTGAATGGTGCTTTTATAAAACAAAAATAAACAAATAAACAAACTGTTTACCTTGGTATTGTTTGTAATGAACTCGTTGGGTCTCTTCCATGAATGCACCTTGAGAACCGTGGGTAAGGCAACTTTACCTTCGGGATCTTCAAACATTGGCTTCAAATATATTAACAAAAACACATAAAATTAACATAATGCTAATAATGATATATAATCCATTAAAAATTGCATTTTTTGTAAGCCAGTTAAATGTCTACACTTTTACATGCATATGTGCATTAGATCCTTTTGATGTTTTTCCTTCCTCGGGTTTACTAAAGTCCCACTTTTCCTTGTTGATTTCTGCTTCGTTCCATTCAGGCCAAATGGGGAATTTACTTTTCCATGAGCTCCCTAAACTCTCCATGGATGCGAAAGCGACTGCGGAGCCTCCACTGAACACAACAGCACAGTTAACATGACATGCTAGCTCGCTAGTGCCACTTATTGACATTTTTACACACAACTCACTTTTTTGGATGACGATCAGATAAAGACACTTTGCTGGACGAGGTCTCTCTTTTTCCTTTGGTCTTTGACATATTGACATTGACTTATATCAGCTAACAACAGTGCAAACTAAAAAGATGATCCAGAGAGCCCACACGCGTGCTCGTGTCGCTCTTGTCTTGTGTCGCTGAAAGTTTGCCCGTTGCTAGGCAGCGCAGTGTTTGTGGGCGGGCCTGGAGTCTCATCACTTGTTGCTGTAGTTACCACAACTACAGGAGCTGTGAGGATGTGAAGATCCTCTCCCTGATGAGTTAGACCACCTAATCATCTATTAAGGCCACCGTCTCACACAGAGAACTGTTGAGCACAAAATGGAGTTATCTTGTGTGAAATGCCATTTGATTACAATAAAAACCTTGAGTAAAAAATTTGACTACTTCTAAAAGGCACTGACCAGGCGTCACTTTTTGACATTCTTGGAGTAAGACGAAACGATAAAAGACATACCATAATATTTTATAATTGAAAATTATGCTACCAGAACCATATAATTTACTTTTTCATTTAGTTTTTACATGTCGAGTGAGCTTGAGTGAAGAATAAATATGACATAAAATCCTCATCATGTAAATGGTCAAATGCCTGCTCCCTGTGTCCAGGCCTAGTTTGAGGCAAAGCAGCAATCACATATAGCACACATTATAGCCTATATATTTTATTATGATTACTTACATCATTAGACTAATTTGCCCAGCCAAAAGAAAATGGGCAAATGATGCAGCAGTACACACATCACCCCCCATTACATTCCGGTGTGATAACAACGAGGAGGTCAGAGTCTGATGACTATCACACTGCGTTACTTGAGTGGAGTCACATGGTCATGTCTATCTCACACTGGCTGAGTTGTGCTGCTACATGCAGCTTTACAAAAGTAGCCTACAAAAGAAGCCTATGTTAGGCTATTTCTGAAATGTATTAAAAATAAAAGTAAAGCCATTGAAAACTAAAACCACATCTAATCCAAATTGTAGTGTTTTGCTCAGCCATTGTTCATTGACAAAATTCATTTTTTCAACCCCATAACAGATGACAAGCATGTTAAAATGTTTATTTTTATGTTGAAGATTTATAGTATTTTTACATATAATCTTAAGCACACCAATTTTAAATAAAGCCTTCATATCCAATCAAAAAACAGATTCCAATCCCTATGTACAACACAGTGGTTTCCTTATTATTATTTTTTAATATATTACACAATGCAAAAAAAACAAAACAAAAAAAAACACATTATAAAAACACACCAGATGTCCCCATATGTTCACACTGGGAATTCAGTATTGCTTCCAATTGCGTACCTTCAAGTCAATGAAAAAAAATGGCATGAATGTACCCAAAAGGTATATAATTTAAAGGGTTTAGCTCTACCCAAAACATGGTATAAACCCTTAACAGCTCAAGAACATCACTTAAAAGCCCTGTACCTGAGTTTCAGTTCTTCTAATTCAGAAAAAAGCTCTTTGCACAGTGTGAGAAGTGTGAGAATGAGAACATCAAGTATGAACCAAAAAGGGCATGTTGTTGGAAGAGGTACATGTGGAAGCAACTGCCTGGGACTAGTAGTTTCTCCATCACAGTGCAACATAAGAGCTAGAGAAGGGACTAAAACTGAACCTTCCTCACTCAAGGTCCAAAATAAGGTACAAGGCCTTTACATAATGCTCAAAAGCAGTTTCTATTGACATGTGCTGAGACATTAAAAAGGTAAAAGGATCAATTAACTTCTTCACAACATCACAAGGTGAAACAGAGCATTTTGAACTTTGGAGATGTAGACAGTCTAATAATAAAGAATTACTCAAACATGTGTGAATGAAACTAAACACAATTCCAGGTGTGTTTTTGATAAATATTCTAACATGGTTTAAAGTTCACAAGTTCACTTTAAGGTTTTTAGCGAGTGGTTTTGCCTTTTGATTGTGTTTCCATGTTTATAAGTAGAACAGTCTAGAGCATCAGATAATACTAAAGTAGACAACTTCAAATCTGTGTCTGTCAACAGTGTTTGTGGTTTAAAAAATTTCAGAACAAACTGCTGCCTTGTGACCTATAGTTTAAGTTCGAGAGAGACTGCAGTACAGAAATTGCTTCATTGGTGGAGAGAGAGAGAGAGAGCGCCTCCTGATGCGGCGGGTAAAGCGCATTGTTTTGAGTTCCTCTGTGGGTTGGGGAGTTGTGGAGGGGAGGTGCACTGGTTTGGAGTGTGAATAAAATGAATGTCAACAGCAGCCCGATTTGCTCTCAGCGGCCACAGTCTCCTGGTCCAGTTTAATCCGGTCTCCATTGCTCTCCTCGTAGGGCAAGCCTTTGTCATTAGCCAAGATATTCTCCACTAGAAAACGGGCTGCTTCGTCCACATTTATGTTGTCCTATGAGGAAAAAGAAGATGGTCATAGATAATAGTTGATGAAAACCAAATAGCATTTTTATAAAGCATGTTTTATGTAAACTGGCAAGCATAAAGTGAGATTTGCTATTCTGCCCTTCAAACCGTAACTAAGTCTGTTATCTTACACTTTGGCAAAAATAACCCTTTATCCATGGGTTTTAGAGTAGCACTGTTTCCATAGCAATTAACAATTCAAAACACAATTTTATATCCTTTGAATGGTGCCTCAAAATGTCACCTATAAACAGGAAGCTGGAATCCATGAATAGAAAGTGATCCCCACAGTGAAAGTGTGAACAAAAACAAATGTATCCAGCAAATAGTCGCAGAAATAAAAACAAATTCCAACAATTGTTCATGTCACTGAGTCATTACATAAGGAAGGTGAGCTCAAAATTTAAGCTTCATCCCCAATCCTATAACTCATAGAACCCCAGTAATATAACATAGGGGTAACATAACAGTCTCTTGACAGATTGAGTATGAGTAAGAGGCCCCTTGGTTTTATAATCCTTATAATGGGTAGCACATGTAGTCATAAAATGGCTGCCTTAACGGTGACTACACACTTCCACATTTTGTGATTTTGTGACATTTGCATTGGTGATTTTATAGTGGGTTGCATAATCTATCACTATGGTGTCAAATTAACATTTTGCTTGTAATAATATCAGCTAATGAGCATCTACATAAAGTGTCCAGTTTCAGTCAATATGTAGTCAAACAACAGAGAAAAATATGTAATCATGTTTTCAGGGCTTTTTCTCCCCTTTTTTTGTTTCCTATATCTGTTGCAAGAACTTGTGTGGCAGGTTTTATGTTACAGGAAACAAAATACTTGCATCTTACTGTATTCCAAGAACACCCACAGACACTTTCTGTCTGTGGAAGTCTGTGAAATCCTCTTCAGACATTGCTAGTAAATCAAGGTTATGATCAGACACTTCCTGCAGAGACTTCACTTGCACTGATTAATGATTGGCTGAGGTGCTGGGGTTTAAGTAGAGAAGATTCAGATCTGAGAGAGGCATTTCGGGTTTTAACCACCTAGACTTCATTTTTGTGTGGCAGAGAAAGGAGTGGGGCATGGGAGTTTTTTTTTTCTTTGTTAAATATTACAATTAATAATAATAATAATAAAAACTCAACAACTAGACTTAGACATTGGAACTGGCAGCAAAAATAAGACTCCAATTTGGCTTATTCTGTGCTGATTATAGCAGAGTTTTTTAAAGGTGCATTGTGTAACTTTTCTAGTGGATGGTTTGTGCTTTTCTCCTTGGTGATGTTATTGCTTTGTCTGGAATGTTTCACAGTATGGTATTAAACCTTTTGATCTTCATGGAGACCAAACCAGACCAAGATCTGTGGAGAGGCAACCCTGCTCATTGCCTCTTTTTCTATGCATTTTTGAGCTATAAAATCAGTTGTAATTGAATAAATGTAAGGCAGAGCTGTTTAATGTCATATTGTGGAACATTCCAGGCAGTGCAATGACATATTCAAAGAAACAAGCACGTGATGGACCCCCAAACCAAAAAGTTACATAGTGCACCTTAAGTTTTTGTAATTAAGAATAAATCAGCATTAGAATCAAAACTGTACATGTTGTCCCTTTAAGATTTGCACCTCACCTTGGCTGAAGTCTCAAACCAGCCCAGAAAGCCCGTCTCTTTGCAGAAATTGTCCATTAGTGCTGTGTTGTTGGTGATCTCCTTCTTCTGGTCACACTTGTTGGCCAGCAGCACAGATGGAATCGGATTTCCATTGGCCAGTTTCACCTTACTGTCCAAATCGTGCTTCCATTTGGACACAGCCTCGAATGTGGAGCCTCTGGTGATGTCAAAGACCACGAACGCACCCACAGCTTCTTTGTAGTAAACTCTTGTCATGTTACCAAACCGCTCCTGACCTGTGGAGATAGAAATATTCAGTGACATGACAGTTTCATTTTGAACAGAAAATGAGATACAGAAGCTAGAGGGGGTTCATTTATAACTGTGGATTTCGACAATGAGCCTTTTATAGAATGGCACAAGTAATCTTCATACCCATGGCCATTCTCATAAAGTTTGAAATGATTTTGTCCAAAGGAGATATGAACCAGCAGGTGATAAAGTGGAAAAATCAATATTTGAAGGACCAAAATTGACAGCTTGGAACGCTCAGTTTTTTTCTCCACTACACTCAAAAATACGCATTTATATTAGGACTGCACAAGTAATCGAATTAAAATAGCAATTTGAATTAATGTAGTTTCCAAATTGCAAAATTAAGATAATAAATGTCATCTACAGAAACAAAATAACTTCTCTTTATAGAAATATTTTGTACCTGTAGCTTAGACCTTCTTGGATTAGTTTATCATTTACCAAATTATGCCTGTCACAGTAATTACTATTAGTCAGTCTGGCACCACCTAGTGCCTCTGCTCAATTTAATTTCTCTCCTAGGTCAGGAATCAGAATACACTAGACAGTTTGCAAGAACCCCGGAAGTTGTAGACCGTGCACTGACCAATCAGTGTAGAGCTATAAAGCCATGACGCCAAACTCAAGCGCCTGTCTGTGTCCCTTTTGTGGTACAGCACAACAGTAAACAAAGTGGTCAAGATGGATGTAGACAAAGCCATACATTCTGAGTTGGTAACGATTCCCGAGATCGAGGATTTAAAGCCGGAACAAAGATAATGTTTGGTGAAATTTATCAAGGGGAAAGATGTTATTGCCCTTCTTCTTACGGGATTTGGGAAAAGCTTAATAGTTAGCAGTTAGTCCCGTTACAGGCGCATTATACACATCACGACCAAACAGCGGCAATTGGTTAAATAAAAAATTACCCGCCTACCGTCAAGTGAACGAATCCTAATGCTGCGAGGTCAGACGGTTCCCACAAAGTGAAACCAGCTGATAAATCAGGCTAAATTACTATATCTTCTAAGATAAATATATATTGTATGTACATTTTCTTTGCAGTACTGGGAAATGTGTGGTTATTTTTTGGATATATAAGATTTGAGCCATAAAAGGTAAAATTAATAGCTTCTATGACTCAATACTAGTATTTCATTCTGATATTGTAGATTTAGAATAGTTGTGGTTTAATCTGCTCTTGGGTTATTTTGTCAGTTCCATAAATTAGTTTCAGTATTATTTAGCCTCGTTCAAAATTCAGTCTTTCAAAAGTGAATGGTCCTGAAGTAGTTTACAATGTGCACTCTGAACAGAATCCTGCAGATGTAAACACAACTGCAATATACAGCCATTATTTATTTCAATTTTACATAATAATTTTGAGAAAGAAAATGGTCTGTTTAACTTCCTCTTAATATAGTAGTTGTAGCAGAGTTGGGCCCACATGTTTCACATTTTCAGTTGCTGCTTTTGCTTTGGATCTGGTTATGTAACCCTGCATGGGAAAAAGTCTGCAGCCCTTTTTACACAAACATAATTCTAGATGCAAAAAGATATACGCTACACAAATATGTCACACATCATATGATATCAGAAGATCCTGGGCACTCATGCTTGCTGGGAAGGAAGTGAATCCAAAAACAGGATTTAAATGGGCAGGTTGAATCACTGCTGATGACGCACTTTTAATCATGGTCAGATTAAATAGATTTCAACACATCATCTGACATTATGCTTCTTTCATCCAAACTATGACAAATCCCTGGTGGGAAGAAATGTTTGTTTATTTTTTAGCAATGTTGGTTTTAATCAAGTTTAAACCTCAACAGTGCCCACAGCTAAAGATACTAAAGATAGACAAGATGGAGCAGGTGACAGGTGTGCCGCTTTTTTTTTTTTTTTTTTTTTTTTTGAGCCGACTGAACGCATGACTCATCACACGTGAAAGCCTCATCACATGATTTGAAAAAGACTGTACTTTCGTTTTAGGGAACCTCTTGCCCAATCTTGTCAATATGGTTCCTCTTTCTGTTTTTTGCCATGTTGAAATGATTACAATACTTCTTTGTAAATACTAGGGCTGTAGACGACTTGGTTGACTAAAACTGAGAAATGCCAAAAACTCATATCTATTGATCTCTATGTAGCTGTATCTGTATACTCACAAGACTACACTTGCATGAGAGTTTATACAAAAACAACCATTCATGCAGAGAAAAAGTACTAGGAAACAATGCATTTCTATAAAAACAGCTTAAGATTGTAAAAAGGAAGATTAAACTCATGATTCAAATAAATACCAAAAAAATTAAAAACACCATAAATCTTCACCAACTTTTGTCCCATATAAATCCTTATAATCTAAATAAAAAATAGCCTTAGTAAGTACAGGCAGGTTTTCTCACCTACATTTACATATATGTGGATATAATACTACTATAGTTTCTTATGAACAGACTTGATATGTTCTTAACAATCAGGTTAGGATGATACTGGAAAATCGCTAAATGCTTGATTTTTCCCTTTAATTTTAAATGCATATTTATGCGGCCTGGTGCCGTTATTGACAAACTGTCTGGAACCAATTATTTTTATTACTTCCAGCAATCAATAGTACAGTGCATTTGTGAAATGAATACACTTTGACTCCACTCTAATTTGCTGCCACTGTCGTATAAATAAAAATTATTATTTCATGATGAAAATTACAGCACATTATAATAGTTTTTTTTTTTTTTTTTTAATAAATTCTATCCTATAAAAATAGATGTTTTGTGTTATCATTGAAGAATCAAACGCAGCATCAAGACTTTACCTTATAGTATCACAACAACACTACTTTTTAATGATTGTTTTATTGTTTCATTAAAATAGTAAGACAGAAAATGTTTTTTTAACTGCTAATAACTTTAATACCTTTACACTAATGATAAATATTATAGAGAATATTATATGCCAAAAAATCCCTTCATTTGGGTGATTTAGAACTCAATTTTCTTACGATGCTTCACATTAAAATATATTATGAGCCAAGAGTAATTACAAAACCCATTAAACACTGTCATTAAAACGAGACAGATATTTGGTGAACTTTTGAGCACATCTACTGAAAGCAGGTTTTTACTCAGTGACGTTCGGCTGTGTCTGGTGCAGTGCAGTGAATTCACGCAGGGGCCCCGAGTCCTGACGGTAATTGCTTATAATTGAGAGTCTAAATTTAGCAGAGATAACCCCAGGTGAATTCTCCGGAGAGTCAGCACAGCGGGATAAGGAGCCCAAAGAATGAAGTAAACTCATGTACGTATGCAGCGGAGAGGAAGATGGAGGGAAGGCTAAGGGACATCATTTACAGTCACACTCAAATGTATAATAGTAATTCAACCTGACAGGCAAGAGTATTTTTGAGTTATTGAAGAAAACTGAAAAAGGCAGATATGTTTTATTCATGCACAGTTGGAGATTAGACTAGACTAGAAATATCTAATTTTGGGAGGCTAGGTAAAGAGCGTGTAAAAGAAAGTAGTTGGCTCAAAATTATGACTGTGTAGTTAATTGAATTTTAATAGAGATAGAGAGATTCTGTCATTTCTAATGGTCAATGATATATTTAGCTCTTTTTAATTGAGAGGTTTACAGTCAATCCTTTGTCAGTAAAAGTAGTATAGTTTTGGGTTCAGTTCAGACTTTGGAGAAATCCTTTGTTGTGGGTTAAAAGACACAAATCAAAAGTCTGTACTGTTAATGTTCAAGAAATTATTATTTAAAATGAGTGATCGGCTGTTGTGGGTTTTCTTGGCCAATGACGATAAATTCTGCTGATACTTTGGGAAAATTTTTTATTATTTTCCACAAATTATGTTGTTTAAATTTACTACAAATGTTCCCCAAGCTTTGTTTTACTACAAACCTCTAAGAGAGTGATGTAGACATATTTTGTGCAATCTCCTTGCAATAAGGCTGTGCGTGTACTCCTTAGACAGCAGGTCGGCTAAAACAAAACATCGGCAAATACAAAATATCCACCTGCTATATTGGCCAGCCATATCGATCTATCTCTAATTCAAAACCGTATTTATTTGTTTTGAATAAGACCAAATCAAATTTAATGTCATGACTGAATATGAGGATAAAAAACATGATTTTTTTGGTAATACATCACCCAGTGCCAAGCATTAGTAATTATTCCCACACACCTCTAGCCAGGCTGGCGCCACCTAGTGCCTCCGCTCAATTTCATTTCTCTCCAGCGACTAGGTCAGGAATCGGAATTCACTAGACGGTTCGCAAAAACCCCGGATGTGCGAATTCGGGCACCAACCAATCAGTAAAGAACATTCTGTGTTGGCAACGATTCCCGAGATCGAGGATTTAAAGCCAGAACAATTTTATCAAGGGGAAAGACATTATTGCCCTTCTTCCTATGGGATTTGGGAAAAGCTTTATATACCAGTTAGCCCAGTTAGCGGCGCATTAAATACGTCACGACCAAATAGCAGAGATTGGCTAAATGAAAAAAAGTACCTGAATATCATCGAGCAAACAAATTCTAATGCTGCACATCTCTATCCAATCATCAAATCATACAAATAGTTCAATAACAAAACTAGCTATATCCAATTGATCTTCACCATGGAATATCTTAAATACAAAGATCTCTTGAAGTAAATTCCCATGAGCATTCCTTTTCTTCTGCCATCAATACATTTTAGTTTCACAATTCAACTTTTCATTATATATTGGGCATGGGTCATTTACTTTGGGTCAATATGAAATAGAACTGCATTCTACAGCCATCCCAGGGGTGTCAGACTGTGACTCCATAGTGATTATATCAATCAGCAGTGGCAGTACAGTCATAGCACAGACACATACGCAGACACGCAGCTCACAGCTCGGGGATATTTGGGCTATTGATAAACGATTGTGTTTCTAAGCACAGAGCCAATGATAAAATGGCAACAAATCAGTGGGGACTATGGTATAACTCTGGACAATCATTAAAATGTCCATTTGTGACATATATATGAATTAGAGCCCGACCGATATATCGGTTGACCGATATTATCGGCCGATATGGGTAACCGGAGGCATATCGGCTATCGGCCGATATGCTTGCAAATAGGGGCCGATATTTCGCGTGGGCATGTGATACGTCTTTAAAAATCTTAGATTCTCTACATTATGTTCATTTAATCCAATTTACAGACAGATAAATGTCCTAATATGTGGCTCCACATCAGTATTTATCTACGGAGTCATTTGTCTTTTGTCTGTGTGTGCGTCCGTACTGTCCCTGAACACACCACAGAGTCGTGTCACTCACGTGCGTTTGTTTACACCCGCATACACAGATCCAAACATTGAGATTATATTCTTCAACAATCGGTTTGAGTCTGGATTAAAAGGACATTTATTAGTGCAGACTTGTGATGTGAGGAGGAGCCTGTGTGAGCGGTGAGTGTTGGAAATATGTCGACTTTGAAGCTAGTTTTGGTGATTTGTTACAGGTTAGCTGCTGTAGCTCCCGCACATAAACAGGCTGTTTTCTATTGGTCTGTTCTAAAGTGACTATATTGGCCGTATATTTGTTACTGGACCTGCATTGATATGTAAATGAGCTGTGAATAGACGTGTGAATTATGACATTTGCGCATATAATTAATTACCGCGGCGCGCAAGTATTTACGGCTAAAGGCTAATAGCGCTACTTTCTTTACTAGTTATGGGTCCGTCGCGAACGAAATGACTCTTAGAACCGGCTCTTTGAAGGGAACGACGGGAGACTGATCCTTATTGGGAGCCGTGTTTTCTCTTTCTCTCACTTTTTTTTGTCGTCACGCCGCGTGCAGACTCGTGGTAGTTTGACAGCGGCTGAAAACGAAACTTTGAGAAATTTGCGTGTACATAGGATTAAAAGCATATTTGGCTGTAGTTTAGCGTAAAATAAATAAGTCCCGGGTTTAGTCCTTTTTCAGTCCTGGTTTAGACCTGGTTCAGTCCTGATTCAGTCCTGCTTTAGACCTGCTTGCAACAAAACAATCTGAAGAGCCGCTTGGGAGCCAAAAGAACCAGCAGCTTTTAGTGAGCCGAGCCAAAAGAGCCGGTTCTCTAAAAAGAACTGGAATACCCATCACTAATGTCTAGAATGTGATGCAAAAATACCATTAAGCCAACCTACTGTCTGTAAATATGAGGTAAAGAGGCAGAATAACAATAAATGTTGCCTAAATAAACCCAATTTAAAATCCACCAGAGCCAAACCTAAGTTTTTTAAACAATTCAACATTTACAGTGAATTTTTACATCACTAAATATATCGGCGATTATATCGGCTATCGGCAGCGCCAACTCCCATTATATTGGTTTCATATCGGCCACAGCAAAATCCATATCGGTCGGGCTCTAATATGAATCTTTATCAATACAACACCACCAGTAATGCAGGACTTTAGAGAGCTGTGAAAGGTGTGCTACAATTTTGCTTTCATCATTTATCACACTGAAGTTATCAATAAATAAATACATAAATAAATGGAATGGTCTGGATATATATCTGAGTTTAGGAAGAAGCTGTTAAAAAATACAGATCCACCAAACCAATATTGGTATCGGAGCCAATACTGAAAAATTTACTGGATCTGATGTCCAGATATTGAATTCCTAATATTGGTTCAGGCAATATCCTGATACATTGATGTAATAAGACTATTTCCTGGTTGTAGTCAGCCCAGAAAGTCTCATAAGGTTTGAACTTTTATTTATACAAAGCTGTTCTGCGGTTACATGAGGGATAAATAACAGCTGCATAACACATTTGGATCAGTTTTGTCTTATTTGATATTTGGAAATAAAGGATAAAGGAAAATAAATACCGTTTTCAGTCTCGGCTGATATCAGGGATTGGCAGATACTGAAAGCCATAATATCAGAATTGGTATCGGAACTGAAAAAGATAGATTTGTGCACCCCTTTTTGAAAAATTACATTCTATAATGTCAATCTCTTTTCCTTAGTATCGAAAAACAATCACTGATACACATACTGCATAAACCACATTACAGGTTTATGGAATTACGGATTATGGAAATTGAAAATCAACAGAAGACAAAAGGTGTGTGCAAACTAAATTCAGGTGTAACATCCCCGACACTTAGATTTAAGATTAGAAACTCTGTCAAACATGTTCAACTACTAAAATAAATGCTTTAGCTGTTGTCACTGCCGTCATCTCTTGTTTGTTGTGTGGGTGAATGAGGAAAGAAGAAAAAGTGGCATCATTATCCATCGCTCCGGCAGCCCCTGGTTCATCTATGGTCCAACATATCGCTGGATCTCGTGGGCGGGTAACCATAGCAACTGTCCAAGCCAGACACAGGGGTAGAAACAGCGGTCTGTGTCTGTCGTCAAGAGGCATGTTAGCAAAAGGTAGATTTATCAAACTTTATGGGACTACCATTAGGCATTTATACTGTAACTATGTTTTTATGGTGTCCTTGCCACTAAAATATGGTGCTGTACAAAGACCTTTCACCAATGAATAATAAAACAGCTGCTGGAAGAATGGGAGTCACAGTTCACTGTAATCGGCATCCAGAGATCACATCAAACAGGGTTATCTGTGGCTACTCTCACATGGGCACAGAGAGAAGGGGGAAGACAGTCAAAACCTACATGGAGCTGCTCAAAGAACAAAGACTGGAGTGAAAGACAACAAAAGTAAGGAGGTAAGGTCATCACCGACAGAATGAGGATCTCTGTACCACAAGTTGAGAACCACTAATAATTAAGTTTTCCAAATACAGCAACTCTAGTTTAAACGAGGAACAAACAAGTGTTAAAATTAACAAAGTAGGAATAAACCAGATTGAAACTCTGATTAAATTAACCAGGCCTAAACCAACAGGTATAGACCAAACTTGGCCCTTCAAAAAAAAAGAGGTTTGAATCGACACTATGAAATCAATGCAATGCAATGCAATCAGTGCAATGAAAAACAAGTTTTAACGGAGACCGGTCTGTTGTTTTTTTAAATTTAGATACTGTTTAGGGAGACAATAAGAAATCCCCATTGTGTTTAATATGCTAATGTGTTGGGTTTTCTTGCCTGTTGAGGAAAAAAGTTTGTTTGCTGATTTGACTAGCATGTTGTGATCTGCATGTAATGAATGTCTACCACACAACTTCACTAAAATGCACAAAAGAACCTCCCTAAACAGAGTCCAGTATTTAAGGTAGAGCTTCAAAAGAGCTTGACTTACAACACATGACTGGCACGTTCAAATTCCAGTGAGCAGCATGTGAGAAGTGACTTACTCCAGATTACAGCAGCCCACAGCCATGGACAAAGTGAGTATTGAGAGTAAATCTGTAACCTTTAAGATGAGAGCTTTACAAGTGCCACAAGACCTACTACAATGAGAATAATACTACAAGCGCAAGTATTAAAAAAACACAAGCTTAGTGGGAAGTAGAAAAAAAATGGAAATGAATAACAAGTGCAATCAAAATAATAACCATTCTAGAAATTAATTATGGTCAGTTAATGGCACCACTTATTCAAGCAGCCAAAACAAAAAAGTAGTTTTTGATAAACCTGTGAAACACCAACTCCTGGCTGATCAAAATGGAAAATTTAATAAATACTAATACTAACTGAAAGCATACTAATTGAAACTAATCTGAAAAAAAAAAGTTAGTCAGTTAGACCTTTCCAACAACTACGACATTAAAGAAATTTGGACATACACTGGACATGATGTGCCGTAACTTTATTGAAATGTATTTCATAGGGTGCATTTTGTATTTTGTGTAATTATACTATATACAGACATATATGTCAAGCTCCATGTTTTGTGTTTTCTATGTTTAATTTTCAAAAATGTAAAAAAATATATAATTATTTGGAGTATTTGGAGATTGCATTCTATTGTTTACATGTGTTAATGAAATTGGTATCAAACCCATCTGATCTGTTTAAAGTTGACAAGAAACCCATACCATATATCACAAGCTTTTTGCAAGGTCATTCTGGCATTACATGGTTCTTTAATATTTGTTTTCATTAGTGTAACAATAACGGCCTGTATTGAAAAGGCCTGTCACGATAAATACTATATAGACTTAACATTCAATACATGACAGATAGAACAATACTTTTTGGGGGTCAGTATTTATTGTGGTACTTTTTCTTTGTACTACTGTGAAAATATTGGTTATTTTTCTGCACTACAATGAGATGTAAGCTCTAGAATGTAGAGAATTATGAACTTCTATGACTCAGTATAACTACTTAATAGTTGCATCCTGTCACTTATTTATTTATTTATTGCAATTCATGTTTTTTAACAATATTGTACATGTAGATTAATATTCTGCATTGTTCCATTTTATCATGTCTGATATCGTCATCTATATTTACTAAAGCAATATATCACACCTCAAAATTTGTTGTGGTGACAGCCTGTATTAAAAATGAAATATATGGGAGAGTTTATTGGCTGTGCATATTTTGGAACGGAACCTCATGGAGTGACAGATGATACAGAGTTGTTGTTTACACCGTTGGAGAGGACACAGGCCTAACACTGATAGGAGCGCAAATAGCCTGAAAGTAAAAGCCTGCAGCTCATCACAGCTCAGTGATTGAGAGCGCTAATACGTCATTGTGTCACAAGCCTTAGTCAACATTTCAATTTCTTTTTAGCAGTTCGGTTTAAAGGTGTCCTATGCTTTACCTGGAATATTCCATAGCACTGCACTAAATTTGTCTATTTTGCATTCATTAATTTCTGTGTTTTATTGCAAAAGAAATATTTAATGCATTCTTACTGTGAGTGAGGTTGCATTTTCACAGATCTGACCTAAAACTCGACTTGCAGATACTTTTATTATTGCCATTTTGTAAAACTTTCCAGGTAAAGCAGGTTACAAAAAAAGGTTCATAGTACAATCTTACTGGGCAAGTTTTGACATGGTTGCACATTATTGGCCTGCAGTCTAACTTAAAAGTCTTATATTACGCAAAACTGACTCTTGTGAGATAAAACCACATTATGATGCTGTTACCTCCTGAAAAACAAACCTGGAATTGTGTTTTGTTTCACTGACACATATTTGAGTAAACCTTTATTAGTCTGTCAGATATAGGTAATTCCAGGACTCAAATCATCCAAATGATTCTAGTAAAGGTTTATGGAGTTTAAAGAGTGGAGCACTTTCTATATTACCACATGACATCACAAGGTGTTTTCTGTTTGAGAAGAACTCCTAAATATGCAGGGTCTGTGTGTTAAATATATGTGAATGAAACAAAACACAGCTCTATGTTTGTGATGAGGAAACCACATTATAACATAGATCCGACAATAGTGTAATACTGGTCCTTTAATAGTTATAACTCAACATTTTTTAACTTGAGGATCAAAATAAACAATTACCAATTATAATAGAAGGCACTAATAATAGACACTGAAAAGATGCCAGTCAAACCAATATTACCATTACAGCACTTGCCTTTGTTGTGTTCCTCTCATCTATATAAACATTTAGCCCAGTCAAGGTGCATGGGTCGCGCTCTGTAATTATCCTGTCCAGTGGTTCGGCTAAATCCAGGAGAAAGTGGCAGTTGAGGGTGAAGAGGGGGCGGTCAGGTCCCTCCGTCCGTGTGATTACAGTCTTTCCTAGCAGACTTTAAAATCCCCATTAAAAAGGTTAGTAAAAGACAACAAGGCGCCCTGAGACATGCCGGTGTGGCTCATTCCGCCTCCTTTACTGCCTGATTAGACGGCTTAATAGCTCATCCTAATGACTTGGCAAATACACCTCCAGCTGTCATTCACACAGACATGTCCTCACTTATTTTAAACCAAGAATGACTCTAGGCCAGGCCAATGTGATGGTGTGAGTAATAAGAGTCTATATAATGGTACTGGTTGACTACTACACCAATGAAGCGTAGCATGATGGCCATTGATTTTCTATTAAAAGATGCAAGATATAACATTTTTGATGAGGGTCTGCCATCTGTGTGTCTCAATAAAGAAGTTTCTGTCTTGAGCATAGTATCTCCATGGAAACAAGCCACCAGGTCAAGTTAAAGCTCTGTGAAGAGGCAAGCCTGTTCACAATAATAATGCATGTTTTTAGCAAAAGCATCCATAATTACCTAAATGCAAGATAGATTACATAATACATTCCAAGCAAACAAATGGAGACAAGCAAATAGTGGATCCCCCACCAGAAAAGTTACATAGTGAATCTTTGAAATTGGTTGCATTTAGAAAGAGTGATTAATGTTAATGAAACCTGCTTGTCTCCATGAAAAGGTTATGGCATTAATTCAATTACAGGTGTTTGATAGCTATGAAAAATATGCATTTTTACTGTGTTCAGGGTCACATCTCCACAGATCTTACCTGGCATCATCTGCTTGTCTCCATGAGAAAGATACTGTGGAACATTCCCACATTCTCCATGGAGCCTACGCTGGAAAAGTGACATAGGGGACCTTTAACTATCAATGTTCTACACATGCTGTGGCGATTGTGCTGTAGGTTGTAGCATATAGTCCTTCAAAACTGTCAATAATTAACAAGTGGTCATAATGTTTTGCTTGATAGTTGAGCGTCCCAGATTGTGCTGGATCTTGGTGTGATATTTACCCTTGTACCATCTTGTGATAGAGGAATGCCTGGCAGGGACAGGCCGACAGCCGCTGTGGCATCCTGGTGGCAGATGCATCATGCAAAGCCAGTCAGTGCTGCCAGGCCCAAAAGGGGTAGAAGAAGAAAAGAGGGACCATGGCCCCTCTGCCAATCAGAGAGTGACAGGCAGACAAACAAAGCTGTGGTGGCGCCCCCCGCAGCCTGAAACATCAAGTAGCCACCCTTTTCATACAACCGCTGCAGGCATGGAGCAGCACTGCCCCTGCCATCTGTTTGGATCTGTCTCAACATATGAGGCTTGTTTGACTGAGAGAGTGCATTCTTCCTGATCACAAATATCAACAGACAACAAGGAGAGAATGAAAACAAGCTACATGTGTGGTCATTCAAACTAATCTGTTAACAAGCAAACACATGATAATAGTTCAAACACCCAGTAATAATTATATTATAACTGGAAACAATAATATAAGTGCTGAATGTTTGTCTTTTTATTGGCTTATTACTGCTGAAGTCAGCAACTACAGCAACTGCTAACATCACTACTTCAACTCTGTAAATACATCTGCTGCCAGCACTGGCATATAGCTACTGTAAGAGAACCAGGAAAACCCAACTACTATGTGTAGCATACGGACTGAATCGTGGCCTCCAGAAAATGTGCTATTCTTCACAGATCATCTGTTTGTTTGTTCTTACAAAGTGGTATTTACTTGAGGTCTTTATGATGTGTACATTGTTTGGTTGAGGGGATTTTTTTAAGGAGTCCTAGTATTACACAGTAGAGGAGATTATTTATAAGCAAACACATGACCATTTTGAACTGAACACAGGATCTCAACTATATGAATAAGAGAAAGTATTTTTATTTATTTTAGATAATATTGTGTACTTTACTTCTTTCGTCTTGTGAAGATGATAAAAATGCTTCGTTTGGAGAGGGACTGTATGTACGAAGCCTGTGTTGACAATGCTCTGATTTTCATACATTGGGTTACTCAAGCTGGAGGAATGCGCAGCCTGGTGTGAGTGAGAGGCAGGCAGGTTCAGAACAACTTGTCTTGGATCACATGGTCTTAAATGGGATGGTGTGCAAAAACAAGTGCCGGTAAGTCACATGGGGGAGATTTACAATATCTCAGTCTGAGTGAGTATGGTCCCTTTACAATATTGGTTTAGTAGGGTTAGAATTTACAATAAAAACGACTGAATTATACACAAGTAGAAAATGCTAATCACTTATGTTTCTACTATTACAATTTCTAATCCCTGATAGCAGTGGTTCATTCCTTAATTTCTTAGAGGGCTCAGATATAAATTGTGTGCCATATGCCCTTCCTCACCACTCTACTCCCATAGCATCTGCACTCAGAGATGGGTATATAAGGATTGTACTGGCTTATGACTAGACTTCTAAATATTTGTTTTATTAGGCCTACAACAAATGACACAAACAGTCGTCATAAATCCCAACTACTCACACTCTCTTTATTTGAAACGTGTAGAATATTTATAGTATATTATTGTTATTATTATTTAATTAATTATCCTCTAAAATAACATCTATGACGCTGGCCATCTCATGAGTGGCATTTGTATGGTTGGGAGGCGTGGTTTAGTCACTTACAACAACGTGACCTACATTCCAGTGACAATTATGAGCTGCCTGATTATAAAGTGGAAACAGAATAACTGGTTCTCTGTGTTAACGGGGAATTCTGGGGCTGGAATTGATTTTTTCTGTTTGGCAACACTACGTAAAAACCTGGTAGTGATTTCTTCAGATTCTTCAGACATTCTCTTTAGTAAGTCATCCAACCAGTTTTAAAAGAAGTCACAAATGACTTACCTGCTATGTCCCACAGTTGTAATCTCACGAGCGTCTTGCTGTCCCAGTTTATGACTTTAAGTGCAAAGTCGACCCCGATGGTGGCTCTGTAGTGCTGTGAGAAGAGCTGGTGCACGTAGCGTTTAATGATGCTGGTTTTGCCCACGCCTAATTCCCCGATGACAAGGACTTTAAACAAGTACTCCTTACACTCGGATACAGAGCCCCCGGCCATGATGCGTCTACTTCTGCCTTTTCCACGCTTTTTAACACTGACAAACTTTCTTTACGACACACGCTCGCTTCTGCTTTCGTTAACATAAGCTTTCTCTTGGATAGCGGTGTCCCCCGTGCGTCACCGGCGCGTCTCGAGACCTGGACTGGTCATACCAAACTGTGGCGAGCGTGCAACAAGTTACATCGGAGCGGTGTCTGCCCTCTTTTCTCCTCCTCCTCCTCCTCCTTCTGCCGCCTCTCCAAACCACCTGATAAGTCATAAGACCCGGAAATGTGCGTTCAAGTGCCGAACACAGCAAACTCTCCTGCTGCGAGATTTGTGAACTTTTTAGTCACATAAATACACTTTTATCAGGAGAGGATACGAACAATAGGACATCTCTGCCTAAAGGCCCCGTTGGGATTTGGGGAGGGGAGGGTGAATTGACAAGTCACTGAGTCACAGACCTTGAATGCAGACATGCTAAGGGCTGTAGTGAATAAAACCAAATATTTGGGCATATAGAAGAATTACTAAAATGTCAATTTCAACCGATAAAGCCTTAAAAATCCTGCTATACCTAGTAATAGAACAAGTGTGTGAGTTTTTTTAGCAGTTTTTTTTTTTTATCTAAATTGATCTCAGTGTTGCTGTTGTAGGAAAGCAAGACTCTTCTTAATACAAATAGTTTTATTTGTACACATTGTTCAACTCGCTCAAACATAAAGGCCAATTTCATTTGTATTTCTTGACAGTGTTTAACAGGTGGCACCCTTTTACACTTCACTTAAAATAATAAACTAACTTACACTATAAGACTTAAATATTAGAAAATACAATACAATGGCACTAAGTACTGCATATTCTGGTACTCTGAAATCATTCTTATAGAGAAGGAACTAAGAAACTTAACTTCAAGTAAACTACTTAGGCTCATAATGCAATGTAAAATCTCTATACAAGAAGCAACTGATCATTGGTTAACTTTACAACTGAATATTAGAGTTACAGTCATGTTAGTGTAAAAATTATATTCAAAAACCAAACACACATCTTCTCAACAACAATCAGGACAGTATAAATTTTGCCATTCTAAATATATAAACATTTATCAGTATTAGAAACATACCACCTGTGTGAAAAACAATAGATGGCTTATACAAACTTGTACACAAAGTACTGTGTTTTCCATTACAATGACTCAACATGAGAAATATCAACATGGCAGGGGACGTCAAAGTAGATCTTTTATCAAGTCCCAGAGCTCGTAAAAGTTTGCCCTCCTCAGGTTATGATTGAGTGTAAACGCAATGCTATCTATAGTCACCCTAACCTAAATCAGCTACATTATAAAAATGGTAGCAGGGTTAAGTTGATAAATAACAACTTTGATTGGCACGTTATGAATATCTGAATACAGCGCACATTTTCAGTAGAATCTCAGTCATTTTGTAACACATAAAAGTATAAAAACAAATAACTTACTGCACCTTTTAAATCAATGTACAAACCGAATTTAGAGCTAACTGGTGCATTGTGTAAAATGGTTTGATAATTTCATTACATTAGATGGTTAATAGACATTTCCAACACCCTGGTGTTTTCTGCTGGGGCGCTAAAACAATTTTTCAAAGGGAATAAAAATTTTGATATTTCTCCTGTTTTCAATCTAATATTTAAAGACAAAATGCAAAGTTAAACAAAAAATAGATAATCAATGAACAAAACATAATTAGGTTAAAAAAAAAAAAAAAAAAAAAAAAAGGCTGCTTTGTTATTAAAATATCTTTTGCCTGGGATCCAGGATAGACACTTCTTCTATATTTCCATGTGTGTCCATGATTGACAGGTGAAGTAGTCAATCAGGGACACACATGGTCCGTCCGTATTAAAGAAAGTAATGGAAAAAAATCCCAGGGGACTTTGTGGATTTCTGCAAAATCAATAATCAAAACATTAAATCATAAAAAGCAGAAGTAAATCATAGGTGTCCAATGAGCTAAAAAAAAAAAAAAAAATCTAATCTGATTGCACAATCCCGTTTGATGAGGCTTGAGATGCGATGGGAGGACCAGACTGATATCAATCTGCATAAAAAATACAGAGAGATATCAGTCTGGATTTCCAGTCAAAAAGATCATAGGTATAAGTCTCTAAATTTAATACAATTTCACTAATATTTGCCTTTTTTGTAGTAACATTTTACACAATGCACCATCCTCATTTGGTTTGCATCTCTTATCATGATAGCAAAACTGAGCTGAAGTAATAAAAAGGCAGGAGGAGAATCCAGCGTCCATGTCGAGCAGCAAACATGATTTAATCACATCTGGCATGAAACGTGGTTAGCCAGTGTTTTACAGTGCGTTCACAGTCAGTTCACTCACCAGTTTTTTCTGCTCCTCCTATAGCCTCAATAAAACAACCACTACATCCCTTTTCATGATTCCTTTCTTTTAAAAACATTTTGGCACTATAGTCATGAAGCTTTGTACAAGAAGGCTATGCATATCATCAGCCCTTGGGGAACCAGATGATTCTTACTCATATTTCGATACCATTAAAAGCAAAAATACAAGCAAAAGCAGATCAGTTAAATCAATGAGTGTTCACTGTAGTTTTGCTCTCACAGTGTAGAGGAGCTATGTGCAAAGTCTCGTAGTATGTCGGCTGTGTAGATGGAGCTGGGGGGGCTGCCGCTGCCCGAGTCCTCTGAACAAATAGAGTCTCTGAAAGGGGAGGGGGGAGACAGGGCCAGGGACTCCTCCAGACCTGCTTTGTGAGGAAGTAAACCATCTTCCTCCCCCGCCTCCTCCTCTACCTCCTCCTGCTGTCCCTTGTAAATGTAGCTGTGCAATAAGTCCAGATTCTCCTCCGCGGCGCCCCCTGTAGAAAGCCGTGAGGGGGTCAGGCTCAAAGGCTCGTTGGTAGACTTGGATTCAATAGTGGGGTGGTCGTTTAGTGATGGGACATGGGAAATATGGGTGTCCACTAACCCCGCTGCAGTCGGACATCCCAAATGAGAATCCTGCTTTTGTCCCGAGCAAGTGGGGGTCCAAAATGGCCGCTGCATGCTGTCCTCAGTGTTCTCTTCCGCCACATTGTGCAGGGGTGGCTTTTGGGTGCCTCCAGGTGGGTCCGGGGGGGTATGGGTGTCTGTGCCAAGGTCGGCCGTGGGAGGGTCACAGCTGTGGGGGTCGGGGGTGTTAGTTAGGGGCCTGATGACCGCCGTCTGATTCAGGCCGGCTTCCTGTTTCCTCACATGCACAGACAGTCTGTGCCACACACTCCCCCCCTTCGGAGGGTGTCTTGGACCTGATTCAGACCATGACACAGACTTGCCATTAGAACTATGAATACAGAGACAAAGACCCAAAGTTACTGTCAGGAAACCAGCAGGGGGCACAAGACAACATCAACAAGAAAGCAAGACAACAGAGCAGAACAAACAAGGAGCGTTTTACATCCCTGTGTGTTTACACTGTCAACAACAGGACATGATGGTGGGGTAATAATGGGGTCCAATTTTTTATTCTGTAGTCTGGCAGTAGGAGCAATAACAAAACAGCACTAGAATGGCTGGTAATTGTTACGCATGGTAACAAATTTATGTATAACAAATGCCATGAAAGTGGATGATAAAATCTATCTTTTTACTATTGCATGAGAATTTTCAAACAATATATAGCCCTTCGTCAATAGTGAGATAAAACTTGTGAGCTAAACTATTTGTAAATGTCTCAGATGAGGTTCAAGGTATCACACAAAACCTGGATTGTATTATTATCCACTTTACTTTTGTTTTTGGAAGAGTAAACTACAAGTTTTTGTGCAGATTTTTAATCAATCAGCAGTTTTCCCAGCTATTCATAACCATAAAATGGTTATGAATATTATTATAAACCTTTATATAAGATATTATATAAGATATTGAGACATTCACAGTGACTACCATTGCCACTGCTATGATAGTATGTAAGTGGTGTCGTATTAAACTGACACGTTTTAAAAGCAGAAATATGAGCAATCATCAATGGAAATGAAATATGTCAAGTACAACCTAATGGATTACATGGAGTACATTGATTTTGCAGAAGCACTCCATCAATCACTACAATAGCTATGAAAAATATTTGGCTTTAGTACAGCTTTCTAAAGCAAGTGATCCTTCATTCTTAACTGCTACCAGCCAATCAGAGAATGTGCTTGTCGTACACTCCCTTTACCATCCTGCAAACAGAAAATTCCCCTCAGCACTGACATCAATTGGACAAATGATACATAATGTGTGTGCATTATGATCTTCTGACCGCCTCAGACATTGAGCCAACATTGAGCCAGGCCACTGGATTGGATACATGCGAGTATTCCTCTCCCCAACACAAATGATACATTTTATACAGAAGGAGCTGGGACTGGCTCTAATGTGATTAAGTAGGGGGTGGAGGAAAATGGGCGCTCATGCCAGGAGAAGTTAATATGAGGTTAATTCAGGATAAACGGCCTCTTGGAGAACTGCAGTGTCAAGTGCCTTGTACATTCAAATGGCCAGACCTTAAATACAAGTGTGTCCCAAGAGAGTTGGTCCAGAAGGGCATCCAGGATAAAACTGCATCAGTATGCGAGTAAATGGAGATTAGAAGTGAAATAAATAAGCATGTCCATTTGGAAAATGTTTCCAATCACTTCTAAAAAGTCAATGGCTTTAAGTTGAATTAACAAAAGATGTTGTATGGCGAAACACATGAGTGTTTGCAGTTTTATCAGCACAACAGCCGATAACTAATACTTTGAGTAAACTGAGTTGGCACCGCAGCTCTCCAAGAAAATGAGATGGTTTCGCCTTAGGCCTAAACATAGGCAGCCTTGACAATATGGTGCTTTATTGAAACATTTAGAGAGGGTTAGAGAGATTAGGAAGACTGTGTGGCAAGAGTGAGAAAACACAAAAAAGGTCTTTGGGAACGCTGTCAAAGTCTGCCCCACTCCTTACGTTAGCCAGCCACCAGGTATCACGGCTGTGGAGCTCAAGACAGTATTAAAAGTCTTATCTCTTCTACTAGAACCATATTAGCATAGCTTCCTCAGCTGGACTGGCTGGACTAATGGATCAAAACTTGCCTCATAATTGTATTCATAGCCTCAAAATGTATAAATCCTATATGTTTCCATTTCAATTCAAATTTCTATCCATGGGCCATGTATAAACAACACATTCTACATCATTTAGAAGTTTTAAAGCTGTCAATGAAAACTCCAATAAGCATTTCCAAAATAAACTTCAGTATAACAAATTTCATGTTGTAAAAGTGCCTCTCTCTATCTCAGGGTGTTTATGCATGAACCATGTTTGTAACTTGTCAGTAACTGCAGGCGACATGTCACACTCCACACACAAGTAAACAACGCAGTGGATCACTCACTTGGCGTTCCCAGTCACGGGCTTCTTCCTCCTGAACATGTTGAGAAAACTGTTGCTCCCACACTGTGCAGACTTCCCATCTCCAACATGCATCCTCACCACATCAGACGTGGTGAAGGCGCTACGAACATTCCTCTCTGGTTTGGCTATTATAATGTACATTTTGGGGGTGAACATGCAACCCAGGGCAACTGTGACACTGAGGCTGACGGAGAACGATGTGGTTATGATCTTATAATTGGAGCCAAAGTAAATAGGGACAAAAGCCAGCCAGATGATGCAGGTAGTGTACATAGTAAAAGCTATGTATTTCGCCTCATTGAAATTGGCTGGGACGTTGCGTGTCTTGAAGGCGTAGTATGTGCAGCTCATGATTAGCAGGCCATTGTAACCCAGCGGCGCCACCATGCCCAGGTTGCTGGTATTACATATAAGGTAGACCTCACGGATGCTTGGGTAGGATTTGATAGGTTCAGGTGGCTCCAAGATAATAAGTGTGATTTCCAGTGTAAGCTGAACGCTGATTAACATGAAGGCTATTATGACTTGGGCCCAAGCGCTCATAAAACGTGGCTTCCTGGTGCAGATTTTCTTCTTGCTGCCGGCCAAAATACGAGCGATCCGATTGGTTTTGGTCACCAGAGCGGAGTAGCACATAGAGGAGGACAGCCCCACTAGGAGGCGCTGTAGGTAGCATGAGGCAACAGTGGGGCGGGCAATGAGGGTGAAGGGGCAGATGTAGCCAAGGAAGATGCCGGCCAAAATGATGTAACAGAGCTCCCGGCTGGAGGACTTGACCACAGGAGTGTCCCGGTACTGGATGAACACGAAGGTGACGAAGGAGGTGATCAGGATACCCACACAAGAGAAGGCCACCGCAATGATGGACTCAACATCTGCCCAGTCCAGGTATTTGAGAGGGAGGGGCTGGCAACCTGCGGGGAGGAAAACAGATTTTAGATTAAAGCGGGACACCTAACACCTAAACTCTGCCCAAAACAGCATTTCAAATCGAACTTCTTATCTGGGCAGTGCCTGGAGGACTAAAAAAAAAAGAGTGAGGCGGGACGAGGTCTGGACATATGAGCAACAATGTGATTGAACTAAGAGATATCCAGACTTCAAACTCAGCCCCTGCAGCCAGTGTTTCAAAAATACCTGGCTGTAATCAGGGCAGTCCTGGTGATGTCACATAGAACTTGAAAATGCAGTGGTCTGGAGCAAGAACCCACCCACCTGTATACATTTTTTACCACAAAGCTGCAAATTTACCTAGTTTGCTTATATGTTAGTAGCAAAAAAAGTAGATTTATCACTTAATTTAACTTCAAAGTACCAATAAAGCATGAACAGAGACTTAATTCATAATAATCAGAGGCTTAGTTACTACTAAAGGGGTTAGGCCGAGCGTTAGGAGGTATTAATTAAGCTTGAATGTCACGGGTTCATCCAAAATAAATGTAAAGAAATGCTGGCTCAGTTGAAAAAACTTCACTTAAGTGCGTTTTTATTCACACCACAGCCCAGTGTGCAGAGTGCAATATTTACATTGGAAATGATGAAGTAGGGTCCAAAAAAAAAAAGCATTTACAATAATATTTACAGTGATAGCACTTACAGTAAGCCAGCACCCACGTAGTCAGAGACAGACAGACCAAATGACTGGAGTCTCATTCTTAATAAACTATCTGTTCAATTTGAAACCAGTCTGTGTTCATGCTTGATTAAGGTTGTGTAGTTATAATTCAGTGTTACCAGAAATTAAAAAAAAATTTATGTAAAACAACATTTAAACAAACTACACCCAGGCATTGCAATGACAAAGCTGTGCATTTCCCACCTAGCTTTACATTTTCATGTTCTATATTTATCCCGCTCATTTACATATGTCATCATAGAGCTCACAAATCTCCCATGATTCCTCTCTGCCACCGTTATGATATGACATATGTGTGCTAGTATGTGTATGTAGAAAAGTGGGGGATGTGTTAGACTGTAGTTAGTGACACACTTGTTCCCAAACCTGTTAAGGAAGTTAATGAGAATAAAGGGGCATTCCCAGAGCACACATTACTACTCCATAAATTACGTGCCGTGGCTAATGGCATTACAGTCACTAACAGCAAGCCACTGCATGGAAAACCACTAATGTAAATGCAATTCTTCCATAGTGTTTCCTTTTTATACAATAAACACATGAAAATGAAAGTGTACCTAGTTATCCAATTGAATATAGTGTTTAAATAACTAAATTTTAGGTGCACTATGTCCACCATTTGCTTGTCTCTCTTATTTTATGAGATTTTTTGCCCTGGAATGTTCTACAGTATGGTATAAAAACATATTTATTGCATGCATTAATTTACAGATGTTTAAATGGCCAAAAACATTAATTGTTACTGCAAGGGTTGCTTCTCCACAGATCTGGCCTGTAGCTTATCCTTGCATGACCTGCTTGCTCCATTGAGATAAGATAAGTTTTGGAATATTCCAGTCATAAAAATAACATCTCCATACAGACTAGCTGGTGGTGGACCCTCAAACAGAAAAGTAACATAGTGCCTCTTTAATGAAACATAGTAAAAAAAAATGTTACCATATAAAGTGGTACTAGTAGCAACAGTTCTGCAAGAAATGTATTTTTTATGGATTTTTGGGTACTTTCACTCTCAGTTTCACTTCTTGAGTAAAGTACAGATTTATTCCCTGTGAAAAACATACAAACAGTGCCTATAGTTACATACAGTTACATGTAATGAAAGTGAGAGGTGAGCTTCTTCATCAACACACTGACGCAGTGCATTCCCAGCCTCCACGAGCAGTAATAGGATTTTACACCTGGGAACCCAAAGCTCCTCTCAACTCTATAAAGCACTGTCAAAACAAGCAGTGGGTCAGAGCACGGAGGCAGGGAGGCAGCCGAGGAGGAAGTGAACACTTTCAGGGACTAAAGCTGAGGTTATGAATGCAAAGAGGGCAGGGTCACAGGAAGAGGGTGACAAGAGGGGAAAGAGGATGTCAAAATGTGACGCGTAAACAAGCACAGGGTACTGAACGGAAAAGAGCTGTGAATATATTTGCATAGTGTAAAGGGTACAAAGTACACTGGAACGTCTTTATACTGTGTACTTCTTTAAGTGTTAAGTGGCAAATCTTGACTTGTATCTACATTTCACAACAAACTACATATTTAGGCAACATAAAACTCTGGAACCATGGGGTATTTTCATTAAAATTCACATTTTTATACAGCGCTTTTCCACCTTCAAGGAACTCAAAGCACTCACCCATTCCCACACACATTCATACATACTGGAGGCAAGGTGGGTCTTGCCCAAGAACACAACAACAGCATTCATCTGTAGGAGCTGGAATTGCACCACCAACCTGTGGGTCAGTGGGACTGAACTAATGATATTTATGACAAGAATGGGATTTGAACCACCAATTCGAATGCTAATTTCATTTTTTTCATAGTTTTTCATTTTCATAGTTTTATTTAATTAAATGAGATCCAAGACTGAACATAGTCCAAACAAAACAAACTAAATACATACAAAATAATACAACATTTCTGAATATATTTCTGATCGTATTCCCAGGAAAGACACCCACATTGCTACCCTAGTCACAACAAGTGGCTAATTGTAAATTCAGCATTAAAACCAACAAAATTCCCACATAACTGGTTTACAAATAATACATCAATACTAAAAACCCAGTCAATAATTTTATACCTGTTGCAAATCTGTATGCCATGAAACGATTTTGTTCGTCTTACCTGCCAGATCATCGTCCGGCCACCACCCCAGCTCACAAGCTTTGCAGGTGAACTCATCCTGCACTATTTCATTGTCTTTACAAGTGGTGCAAATCCAGCAGCAGCTCACCTCACCCTTACGAATCACCTGCAAAAAGAAAAACAAGATAACACACTGACTGGTTATGGGAAATCTATAACGATAATTCTGTCCTTTCATCCTAAAATCAATGGATGTGGTTTTGTGCAGCATGACATTGTAGTTTACAGTAGACGTTCTGACAAAACAAGCCCAGCTGTTTTATATTCTAATCCTGGGCATGCTTTTAAGGAGCACTGTGATATGTAAAACAGGGTGATAAGTGGGGCACAAAACAAAGAGCAGAGAGAGAGAGGAGAGAGGATACAGAAGGAAGGATACACCCTCCTTCAGGGCGACTTAGTGTACGGGCTATGTCAGACCGGTAAGACTGACCCAGAAGCAACAAAATGGGCCATCCGTACTGAACATATGCAAACTGTGACTTTCCAAGCCTACAACAATATAATAATGCACTAATGAACTGTTATTAAATACAAAAAGCACCATTCTTAATATTCTTAAACAATATTAAAATGTGGATTTTCAAATTGTCACTTTGGCACACCACTAGTACTGCTAAATAGCTTTAGGGCAGCGTTTTCATCCAAAAAAGTGAAGCAGGTGGGATCACCATTCATCTCTTATCTCCAGCTGTCATATAAAGACGCATAGAGCTCTTTCTTACAAATGTGCGAGTGATTAAATGTTTGTTGAAAACAGAGTGATCTGATTTTTGTCACTAAGGTGTGCTTTTACAATTCTTTCTTACTTTCACTTTTACAATTTTTACTTTTACTTCTACTTACTTGTGCTTTTACACTTTTACAATTTTTACTTTTACTTCTACTTACTTGTGCTTTTACACTTTTACACTTTTTACTTTTACTTCTACTTATTTGTGCTTTTACACTTTTACACTTTTTATTAATTAATTCAGGAAAAAAGTTGGGTAATGCAACTTTAAATATACAGTCCAAATCCATTTCGCCCTTATCTGTTATTTAAAATAGCTAAATGCTGTAAGTATTTGCTGTACCTTGATCTGTCCTTTGGAGCAGGGCTCACTGCACACAGAGCGCACCATCTCACTGCTGTTCATCCACAACTTATTGTCATCAACGCTCAAGACTCCCTCATGCCACGAGCCCACTTTAAGGTAGTCATAGCGACCATCCCCCACATTCTGCAGGTTCATGATGTCGTACCTGAAGAGATAAAAACATCTATGACCAAATGTACATATCGTTATATAGCATCACCAATGGTTAATGGTCATTGCTAATGATGAGCACTGTTAAGACCTGCAGTAATGGTATCCACAAAGAACTTTAATATTGTAATATGTATTAATCCAATGCAATCCAATTCACTTTATTTATATAGCACATTTCACAAACAAACCAATGTGCTGCACAAATACATAATAACAACAATAACAGAATGATAAAATAAACGCTCAGATTTAATCATACTAGTCTTAAAATAATAAAACCAGTAAAATAGATTCAAAATAAATAAAATAAATAAAAGACACAGAGGACCACACAACTCATGTGGCGTTAAAAGCCTGAGAGTAAAAATGGGTTTTAAAACACTGTGGGGGCTGGGGACATGGGGGGCAGAGCATTCCAGAGCTTAGGGCCAGCCACAGAAAAAGCCCTGTCCCCCCGTTTTTAAGTCTCGTCTTAGGCACTATGAGCTGGCACTGGCCCTCAGACCTCAGAGCACACGGGGATGTAAATTTGGAGGAGGTCTGAGACGTACAGTCCCTGACAAAAGTCTTGTCGCTTATCCATTTTGTAGAAACAAAAGCTTATAACCTGACTTTAAATTAATCGATTGGTTTTAGAAATGTCTCATATGAAAGCTAAAACCCTCCCAAATTATGCTCAATATACTAAAATAAATTTGCTTCACAGAAGAAAGATTGATCATTTAATGAACACAGAAAGGTCAGATTTTGGCAAGACAAAAGTTTTGTCGCCTACAGAAAATTGAACAAATAATTTACTTCAAATACAAAAATATGTTGCATAACGTCAGTGAATTAAGTAGTGGTGCTGTGAGATCCATATTTAATATCTTGTATGACTTCCATGAGCTTGAAGGACTGCATCCATGCGGTTCAACAGTGATTCATACAATTAGTTGATGAAGTCATCAGGAATAGCAAAGAAAGCGTCTTACATGCCTCCCAGAGTTTATCAAGATTCTTTGGTTTTGCCTTCCATGCTTCCTCTTTCATTCTACCCCAGACATGCTCAATGATGTTCATGTCTGGTGACTGGGCTGGCCAGTCCTGGAGCACCTTGATCTTCTTCGCCTTGAGAAACTTTGATGTAGAGATAGAAGTATGCGATGGAGCACCATCCTGCTGCAAAATTTGAGCCCTTTTATGGTTGGGAATGTAAGAGGAGCTAATACTTCTTGATATTTTAGGCTACTGATATTGCCTTCCACCCTGCAAATGTCTCGCACACCCCCATACTGGATGTAACCCCAGACCATGATTTTTCCGCCACCAAACTTAACTGTTTTCTGGGTGAATCTTGGATCCATGTAGGCTCCAGTAGGTCTCCTACAATATTTGCGGCAGCTGTGATGTATTTCAACCGAGGATTCATCTGAGAAATCCACCTTCTGCCACTTTTCCAGTGTCCATCCTATTAGCAGGCTGTGGGCCTTGGCAAATGCCACACGGTTTTTTAATTGCCTTTTGTTTAGTGCTGGTTTCTGTGCACTGATTCGACCATGGAGGTCATTTCGAGACTGAATTCTACAAACACAGGGACTTGAGGTGACCAGGCCTGGTGGAGTCTGCTGTAGTGGAAAAGGGGCTTGCCTTGGATTTTCGAATCAACAAACGGTCCTCCCGAGCAGTTGTCTTGCAGGGTCTGCCGGACCTGGGCTTGTCAAAAACATCTCCAGTCATTTCAGATCTTTTTCTTATTCTTTGTACTTGACGCTGAGACACATTGAAGGTGTCAGCCACCTCAGCAGTGGATCTGGTCTTCAGCCTCTTGATAATTAACGCTTTGGTCTCAGGGTGGATCTTAGGCATGTTGTCAGAGGTCAAGTTGCAGTTGACGTGAAGGTCTGGTGTGCTGGGGTTCTTTTTATATACACCCACTAATTCTCAGTAACTGATCACAGGTGAGGCTGTAATCTAGGATTGGGTGCATCATATGACAAGGCGACAAGACTTTTGTCTTGCCAAAATCTGACCTTTCTGTGTTCATTAAATGATCAATCTTTCTTCAGTGAAGCAAATTTATTTTAGTATATTGAGCATAATTTGGGAGGGTTTTAGCTTTCATATGAGACATTTCTAAAACCAATTGATTAATTTAAAGTCAGGTTATAAGCTTTTGTTTCTACAAAATGGATAAGCGACAAGACTTTTGTCAGGGACTGTACTGTGGGGCCAGTCCATTCAAAGCTTTAAAAACAAATAATACAATTTTAAAATCAATTCTAAAATTAACAGGAAGCCAGTGCAAAGACGCAAGGATTGAGGTAATGTGCTCTATTCTTTTGGTTCCTGTTAAAAGTCGTGTTGCAGAGTTGTGGACTAACTGTTGTCAGTAAAGTGTGTTTTGTGAGATGACGGAATAAAGTGCGTTACATGCATGACTTGTTCAAAAAGTCAAAAAGATAAAAAAATGTTTGACTTTAGATAAAAGCCGCAAATGACAAAAACTTGATTTTAAAACACCATTAAGGTTTTTAATCCATTTAGTCCATTAAAACAACAGCAGAAGAGTGGTTAGCCAGGTTTTATTTCTGCAGGTACATGGCAAGTTTTGTGTGAAAGTGTCTTCATAATCTAAACGTATTTGTGAACTTTTTGTCCAGAAGTTACTTAGCAATTTAAATTGTGATGGACAATGTCAGAGATTAAACAAATCGTAAACTCAGGCTAAAGAGATAAGTGCAACGAGAAGTAACAGGTGAGGCAAATGAGACAGGACAAGAGACAGATGTGAATTAAACTATAAGGAGATAAAATGGAGGAAGCCTGACAGGTAATTTAGTGATAACAATCCTCCAGCTTAGCAAACCGTGTTACATATCCAAACTCATTAGAACAGCTTTAGCGCTAAAAGCAAACGCTACCTCGACACTCCGACCCTAATTCTCGAAAAAGACCAGGATGTAGGCCACCAGCTGACCCCTGGCTGACGGACCAATGATACGGCTGTGTTTTTCTCCCTGTCAGAATGTGTCCAAGATAAAAGGGCATGGCTCCATGGTGAACGATTCCACCAGATCTGTTCCAGTCGACCATAATTACATCCTTTCATGGACATGTCTGCCTGATCTGTATGTGCGGCCGTGCTAATGAGGACACTGTAAGATGGAGCTGCAGATAGCCAATGTAAAGATGGAGGCTACTTTTACTCAAGCGAATTTCTTTACATTTTTGATGACAATGTACTTTCTGAATGCGTAAAACTGCTGCAAGGTGCTTTAGCCTCTTGCAAAATTCTATTAAAAGAACAGGCCTGAATCGAGACACAGTTGGTAAAATACAATTTGAAGATTTTGCGTAGTTGGCAATACATGTGATCTATAGCCAGGATTAAGGTTATAATATTTGTAGTTGTAGTAGTTTCTATTGCAGTAGTAGTCGTCATTGTGGTTACCATGGTGGAAGCATGGTTAGGTATACTGTACTTTACATTTTTGTATCTTAAAAAGACCCATATTAGTCTATTTTCAGATCTATGTTATAATGTTCTATCCTCATTAAAAACATATATAGAGTTGTCTTTTGTTTCATTTACACATGTTTAACACACAAATCCTGCATATTTAGGCTGAGTTAATTTCTCAAACAGAAAACACTTTATGTTGGTGTAGACAGACAAATAAAACTGGGTTACTTAACATTTATGAGTGAAACAAAACACAACTCTACTGTAACATGGCTTAAAGCTCTAAGAGTAACAAAGGACTTTTAAATATTCAAAGCAGATTCTAATATTCTAGTTAAATGGTTAGATCTGAGTCTATTTTAATAGTTATTTATCTCTTTAACTGGCATATTTTCTATTGGAGTTGACCCATCTTTCAATTACTGAGGCAGAAACAGCAAATATGCACTGCCTAGGGACCCGTAAACAGATCTCCAGCCAAAATCTTGGTCTGGAATACCTAGCTGGAGAACACGCTCTACTAGCTTTTGTAGGTTGATGCATTAAACCTGAGAAAACCACACCACAGTGTGGAGAAATCACACCTACACCAAAAAGCCTCACATAATCCAGAATTCGTAAATATATATACATATTATTTGGGATCATTTGAGTTCCTCTGTACCTTCCTGGCGTGTCTCCGTTCTCATCAAAGTAAATTTCCTCCCCTGACACGCCCCTGAAGGAGGTCTTGAGCAGGTAGTCCAACAGTTTGCTGCCGTCGATGGGGTTCATGGCGTCACAGAGGCCGGGCTGACCTGGACACAGTTCCTTGTGCATGTCGTGGAGGCCATGAGCCATGGCGTAGATTGCATTGATCACAAAGCCCATTTTACTGTCCTGCACATAGTTCTCCTGGAGGCTCTCGTTACCTACAGGAGAAAAGCATCAGAGTTTAACATATGAGCGTGTAAATATAAATATAGTCCTATGCACATTTGGGAAAATTCTCAACTTTACATTCTATGTTTTATGCCAGATGCCCTTCATCTGCATTTACCAACACTTTGGATCAAGATCTTGTGGCTCACTAAATATGTGTATTTCTTTATTTATAGGTGTTCTGGTCCAACATATTTATAAATATATACAGTATATATATGAATATTATCACAACTATAATTATTAACAAGCACATTCCATTTAATATTATTTTTTAAAGGTGCACTATGTAACTTTTCTGGTGGAAGTTACACCACCTACTTGTCTCCATGGAGATACTGTTGCTATATCTAGAATGTTCCACAGTACGGAACTAAACATATTTCCATGAAGACAAGCAGGTGACATGAGTCACAGATCAGTTTTTCAATGTGTTTTAAGCAATAAAAGATGACTAAATGAAATAAATGCTGATAAGATAAGAAATAGATTTAATGCCATTCTGTGGAACAAGCCAGCCAAAGCACTAACATCATCATGGAAACAAGCAGATATAGTGGATCAACAACCACAAAAGTTACATAGAAGCACCTTTAAAGCTATTTTCACCCATATTGTAATCATAATGTATAATTATGGTAAATGGTCACATTTTTCTATAGCGCTTTTCCACCTTCAAGGCACTCAAAGCGCTTTACAACAAGGAACCATTCACCCATTCACACACCAGTGTACACAGACACTGTGGGCAAGGGGGGGTTAAGTGTCTTGCCCAAGGACACAACAACAGCATTCATCTGTGGGAGCTGGAATCACACCAGCCAACCTGTGGGTTAGTGGATCTGATCGCTCAACCTATGATGTTTATGTTGAGAGCTGGATTCGAACCGCCAACCTTTAGATCAGTGGGCGAATGCTCTACCAACTGAGCTACTGCTGCCCCTAATTATAGTAATAATTATTTTTTTTTTTTTTAAATCAACCCAAGAAGCTTAAGCAGAGTATAATTTTTGTGCACAGTTTTGAGTTAAACATATAGCAAGTCGGTAATTTCTAAAATAATTGCATAACACAAAAACTGAAGTAAATTTTTATCAAAATATAAAATGAATATACAGTATGAATTATGAATTAGAATATACTGTCTATCTGCAGCTAAGAATATTGTCAGTGCTGTTCATGAATCTCATCACATAATCCCTAATGCAAAAGTGTCACTTGCAATACCAAACCTTCCTTATCAAATACTAAAAGATCCCCAGATTGCCTTTGCCATGCCTTCAGAGTAAACCTGAACTACACCCAGTGTGCTTAAATCGTGGTATATCTCCGACATGCATGCACACACACAGAACACAGAGGGAGGTGTGATCTGTCAGGACGCAGTGTGCCAGGTGAGCCATTCCTCTCTCTTAGCTCTCATACAGTATAAATAAGCTCCGTGCTCCACAGAAGACTTTGACGGATGCTGTTCCCTCTCACTCTGACAGAGATTAGCACATCCAAAAACATTACAGAGGGAGCCGTGTGCCGCATCAGTCAAAGCCACAATATTATAATAGAGCTGACTTGCAAGTGCAGGTGTAAGGATGTTTTGATAGCTGGGAGAAAAATGCACTTACCACCCCGAAGGTCTTTGGAAATAAGGGACATTTGTAAATAGGTGAGATGTGAGATTAATACAGAAAGCTTTGTATCTGAATTGTTACAGCTACTGTAAGTAAAGTCAATTCTGAAAGCATTGGGCCAAATGCAAATCTTATCAAACAATTTTATTCACAACAGACCATAACTGAATGCAAGTTTAATTACTACTATTATGTACTGGTTTAACATTTAAATTTAAGAAAAACAGCTAATATTTTACCAATAAATAAACAGAAACTGGATCAAGTAAATAAATAAGGACTTTAAGCTTGGATCCCCTGTGTATGGTGAATTGTGAATAAATGGGAGATTTGCACACCATTATTTTCAAAATTTTCTCATAATTGGGTAAAGTGTAATTAATGTTTTGATAGAATTTGAATGTAATCTGAATTGATTCAGCAAATTTGATATAGATTATCTCTGAATAATTTACCATGATCACCTTGAAAGCAAGAAGAAGAGAGAATAATGAAAAGAAACAAGACATGGATGTTAGGTTATTTTAGCATAACCTTGTGCTCTGTAAACAGCCTTCTCTGCAGACTTACCAGAGCAGAGCCTCTTGTAGTTCTTGTTCTCCTGGGGGTGTCCAGCCAAGCGGCACTGAAAGCGGTACTGCCAGAATTCAGGGAACCAGGGGTTTCTGGTGTTGGTGTCCAGCCTCAGTTTGAGATAGTAGTCATCAAAGGACTTCACCACCTCCGACTGGAGCTTTATGGTGATGCCTCCTTCTGCCTCCTGTTCATATCCTTCCACCACTTCATAGCGGTCGGCCCATCCATCACTACAAAAATAGCAACAGAAAGGGAAAAGTGTTTTAAGCAAAAATACTGTGAACTGTAAGATTGCTGTAAAGATTGCTTTGCCAGGAACGGTCAATCATATTAAAGGTGCACTAACTTTGTACCTTTTTCCTGTACATAACTTTGATTTAATAACTTGATTTGATAAATACATACATTAAAAATCCGTATTTGCTTTGCCTGGAATGTCCCACTACAAAGCATTAAACATACCTTGTATTTATTCAATTACAGCCATTTTGATTTCTCAAAAATACCTTAACAACACTTTCTTACTGTGACCTGTGTGGCTCACCTCTCCACTAATCTGACTTGTAACTTTGTCTGACTGGTGGTCTACATGCAGGTACATTTAATGCCGTACTGTGGAACATTCTGAAAAGGAAAAGACAACTCCAAGCTTAGAGTCTAGCAGGTGGCAGAACCTCTACCCAAAAAGTTACACAGTACACCTTTAGTCTTGATATAACAGTTTAACAAATTTGAAATGAGTTTGTAATAAGAAAATTAGATCTGTCCACCCATAGTCATTCATGAAGTTATCATTAAAATACAGATCATACAATGTGTCAAGTGATAACACAAGCAAATTCCATCAAAGGAAGAACAGTACAGTATCAGACAGGTAAAGTACTTCTAGATCAACATCAAATTAGTGTATATAGTTTGACTAGTTAAACCTTAGAGTCCTGAATTGCTCATATTTGTCAGATGAAAATCCCTTAGTCCCTCCACTAGGAACTGCAGCTTCAGGAAACGCTCTTGGCTTCCTTGTTTGTTTATGAGTAACTCTTTGTGTCAAGCCTCTCTCCAAAGCAAGCTAAATTGGACCCTTAGCTGGCCCACTGAATGCCCTGCTGAAGTAGAAACAAATTAGGGAGGAAGACGTCCAGCTCGAGCGTGGTCTGAAAGGGGCTGAGGTGCGCACTCTCTCTGCCTCCGTGGCTTTGAAATACAGCGAGTATTGACAGCTACACTGCAATTAGGTGTGACTGGGGCAAGGAACCAATTAGGGCTCACACATGGGATATCCAGGTGATGGATAGGAATGTGTGTGCGTGTGTCTCTGCTTGTGTGTCTGCTTGCGTGCATGTGTGTGTGGAGGTCAATTTGCTGACCTTTGCATTCACAATTAATGCCCGTCAACAAATAAGAGACATTTTTGTATAGAAAGCAGCTCTAGTGCAGTTTATACTTATTAACAAACTACAGTAAATAACTGCTTAGATTTTCTATTACCAGGACCGGATGTAAAAGATGCACTCTGTAACTTTTCTAGTGGCAAGTCAGCCAATTTGTTTAATTGAGAGGTTACTGTTTTGCCTGAAATGTTCCACAGTATAGCATTAAACTATCTTGCACATATTCAGCTTTTAGTCCTGGAAAAAAGAAAAGAAAGTAAAAACATGCATTCTTGATATGCGTGGGATTGCAGCTCCACAGATCTTAATTTGGCCTGGTGCATCACATTGTCTCAATTATGTTAGATAACTTTAATGCCATACTGTGCAACATTCTAGGCAAACTAAGAAGCAGGGAGACCCTCCCCCAGCCAGATAGATCTTGATAATTTAGAGACATTAGACATACCTCAAAAAGGACATGGCAAAACATCAAATATGACGAGGCGGTCTGAGTAAGAGTTATCATCTTTTGGATTCAAGACAAGATTTATGGCATGAGACAAATCTATTCCTTATTTGATGCTTTTGGAAGTGGAAGCATTAAATTATTCAACCTAAAATCTCCCCTCCCCCCTGTCTATATTTGTACAGTACCAAAGCAGAGCGCTGAGTCACTTGTTTCCCCCTAATTGAGTTTAGACTTGAGGACACGTGAATCGCATTGGGGACAGTCACATTTCACTCATTGGCCCTGACTGAATACTGTCTCTGTCCTCACACTGACCACACAAACACTAGCACTTCTGGACTTAGCTGCACCTTATCTAGAATATGAATGCATTAACTGTGGTCAGACCTATTTTATGCATTCCGACAATATCCAGTCCACATGAAAAATGCACGCCACTGTTCATATAAGTAGCTGTATAGTCTGGACTAGCACAAACCCAAAAATAATTAGGTCAACTTATTTAAAAAATTAGCAGACTTCCCCCATCTTTACCCGGCCTATTTTAAGAACGTTTTATGTAACATTAATCTAATAGAGTTTACGGTATACCACATTAGCTGCTATTATTGTCTTCATGAAAAAAATTGAGAAGGTGTTAAGTGTTAAACAATGAGCAGGACACCTCATTGCAGTTTCAAAATACCATATGGTGTAAGCGGTGAGGATTGCTGGAGGCTTAAATAGTACAGCATAACAATAATAAAGCATGCAATGACACTTGAGGAGTAAGACAGAGGGAAATATTATTTAAAGGTCCTATATTATGCAAAATTGACTTGTGTGAGCTTTAAGTCATGTTATAATGTTACCTCATTAAAAACCATACCTGAAGTTCTGTGTTGTTTCATTTACACGTTTGAGTAATCCTTTTTTATTAGTCTGTCTACATTTCCAAAGCTCAAAATGCTCTGTTCCACCTTGTGATTTCACAAAAGCGGTAGTTTTCAAGTTAACACGTACATTTTCAGTAGAGATTGGCAATTCCAGGGCTGAAATTATCCAAATTATTCTAGTGAAGGTGTATGGAGATGGCACAGACTGGCAGCCTCGCTTCAGTCAGTCTACCCCAGGGCTTAAACTACCAAGAGTGAATGAATAATGCATTTAAAGAGGTCTTGAAATGGGCAATAGAAATCCAAATCCCATTATAATTTTGCTGTTTCTTGTATTAGGACATATTGCTGGGTTTCAGATGACACCTCAGCATTCTATTAGCTATTTAATACTGATGTGGCAAGTAAAATGAATGTTGCTCAAATGTTCAGATTTATTTATTTATTTAATTATTTATTTATTTATTTGCCTTAAAGTAACTAATAGGAATAAAAAGTTTCAATATTTGTGAATTTTACTTTTAGATATTAAAGGTCCTATATTACTCAAAATTGACTTGTGTGAGCTTTAAGCCATGCTATAATGTTACCTCATCAATAAACATACCCAAAGTTGTGTTTTGTTTCATTCACACATGTTTGAGTAATACTTTATTTTTAATCTGTTTACATCTCCAAAGCTTATAATGCTCTGCTCCACCTTGTGAAGTCATGTATACAGCTGGGTATCATTAAGAAGTTGCCAATACGATACATACCTTGATACAGTGCACTTTCGGTTCAATACGATATATTTCAAATTGATTCAATACGGTTTAATAAAAATAGTTGACAAAATTATGGTTGTGATACAAAAAGTCTTTGTTAAACCACTTCTTTGTGCAAAGTTAATATGAAACACACCCATTTTAATCATCAAAACAGTGAAAATGTCAAATGTGTTGCATAAATGAGTTTCCTTCCTCTAAACAAGCAACAAAACTGTAGCTGTAACAAAATAACTTTGTAAAATATGCCAAAAATACTCTTGCCAGTATATCAATGCAGCAGTCCCCGATATCGATACTGTATCATCACATTAAATGATACGATATATATCAATATTTCGATATTTTTACACACCCCTAGTCATGTAATGGTAGTTTTCAAGTTAACAGCTACATTTTACCTTTAGTTCAGTAGAGGTTGACATTTCCAAGGCTGAAATTGTCCAAATGATTCTATTGAAGTAGTATGGAGTTTAAAAACACAGTGGAGCAAGGTGGAAGTGTGGAGGAGTGTTTTCTGTTTGAGAGAAGAACTCAGCCTAAATATGCAGGGTTTGTGTGTTAAGCTTGTGTGAATGAAACAGAACAAAACAAGGAAAGAACATTACAACATAGATCAGAAAATTTCATAATGAGAGCCCTTTAGGAAATTATTAATCAAACCAATCAACAGCAAAAACATTCTAGTAGTACTGTACATCCCTTAACATGCCTTCATTAATCTGTATTTTGACGCCATTACTCGTACATGTGAACACAGCTGTGCCTGCCATATGCTCGCTGTATTTTGATGCCTGCTCGACACTTGATTACATGTGACATTGTTTTCTACGGCGACAACATCTGGATAATTTATTCCACAGTGGGACCGAGGCAGAAGCAGACTGAGAGCTGCCACTGTCTGCGTCTGACTGGCTCCTTCCTCTTCGCTACAGCATTTGTATATTTATGAAGGAGCCATGAATTAATTGGCAGGGCACAGATTTGATCACACGTGCGGTTCCCCCTGGAGGACGAGCGGGGAGAGACTTTTAAAAGAGTAAATGTATTAAGTGCAGTGGGTGTTATGGAAGATAAGTAGGTGAAAATGTGTACAGCAAATATTATTTATGTAGCGTAATGAATATTCTCCTGTTGGAAGATTTGATGAGTCACGGGCAGATGGCTGACGCTTGTTACATCAGCCCAGATGTGGAGGCTGGGGTCATTTTCTCAACAGTAAAGGACACACCTGGAATGATGAAGGTGCGAGCCCGAATTAGCCTTTTGCATTGTGTAACTTAGTATTAAAAACATAGAGTGTAAATATAAATGGGCATTGCTAACCCGCTAGCCGCCGTGTTCCAAATGGGAAGTGAGCATGGGCGCACTTCTGGCTCCATCAACTTTGGCTCCAACTCACTTTACAGTCACCCCTCTCTCTGTAACTACTGCAGTGAGTCTAATCATTTTGGTCTTAAAATGTTCATATTAACCCGCTCTATGTGATCCTGTTTTTTTTATTTCACTATTTTGTCCGTAAAATTAATTCCTATTACTAGTATGGAACTCAGCTCCAAATTCGCTCCTATAAGTTCTAGCCTTGTGAGCTTCGTTTGACTGGAGCTGAGCGTTATAACGAGTGATTATATCATTAAAGAACCTATTCAATTTAAATTATTTTGCTAGTACACAACAATAATGAATATAACAGGCTGCACAAGTCTTATAGTGAACTAAAATGTAACATGCATTTTATAGGCTTTATTTTGTGAATTCAGTCAGTTGTGAGTTCAGTTCCTGGCATCAGCAATTTGGTGAATGTCTCTCCCCACTCTTCATCTCCATTTCACACACCAATAAAGTCCAATAAAGCCTACGGGCCAAAAATATCTTTAAAAATGAATTAGGCACCATAATATGAGTTTGAAATCATGTTAGATAAGTATGAAGATACTAGTAAGTATATCAACATTTGAAAAAAAAAACACAAACAAAAGCTAAGGCTAAAAAAAGGTTTTAAATCTCTTGATTTATTTGAGCATTATTATTAGTATAATTTATTTTGAGGAGCCATAAAGAACATTAGATCAAAAAACACCAAAATAGTGCCCGCATTTTTACTATAATACCATGGTTTTGAGGCGATGATGGCACTTGTCCCGGCGCACGGGCCCCTCCCACGCGAATGCCTGGCATGCAATTGTCCCTTCCCGACAGCTACCCAGGGCCTTCAGATCCTCCATCAGAAAAATTACACAGTGCACCTTTAAATGTTTTTTAATTTTGCACCCCTGCTGATCAGCCGTGAAAAAAGCCCCATGTCCGTAATCCTTTTTTTTTTCCTGCTTGTAATCATTCATAGAATTTAATCCCCAAATTTGGTACAAGTCCAATAATATTGATGTTTCATGTCTATGGTAGGGGGCGCTGCAGTGTTCATTTGATAAACTGATGAAAAACTGATTTTGTGAACCTATGTGTCAAAAGCCAGGGACAAGTAGTGTCAAAATGGTGGTGAATTTTTGATCCAATATGGCCAAGTTTCTGTTCATCATTCAATTCAATGTTTTATTGTTCGCCATCACTGTTCCAAATTTCGTTTTTTGCTTGTCCCCCACTCCCATAGGGGTCCACTTCTAGGTGGCGCTGTTGAGTTGGGTCCCTTTGGACATTGCATTTGTCACAGAACTGGTCAATCCCATACCCAGTTTGGGGACTGTTTTAATAAATTTTTTTCCCCAAACTGGTCGATCACAGACCTGGTTTGAGGACTTTTCGTTGATGTTTAGGCCCTCAAAATCATTTGGATGGACAGATAATAATAGAGAAGAAGAAACTGGCAAAGAGCAATAGCCCTCACCAGTTACTTTGTTACTAGCTAGGGCCAATAAAACACCAATACAATGAAAGGACCCCATGTGTGTACTATTTTTACAGTTTTGAGACTGGCACTAGCATCTCCATTCTCCTCTGTTTTCACTATAATACATTCCTGCATGAGCTGAGCCATATCTTCAGTCTTAGCTTTACCACTTTCTGCAGCTCTCTGTGGAGGTGAGACTGGGAGCCAGGCTGAAGCAGGAGCCTTTAAAAGCACATCCACGCTGCTTTTACTTATTCATTACGCCCCAGTTTGTGTTCGGGAGATCACTCTTCCCCACAATGAGAGGGAACACTACCGAGAGAAAATCCGTTTGGCTTTTTTCCTGCCAACCCCGACTCCCTGCATCTAATATTAGCACCTATGTTATTGGTGAAGGGTTGAATGGAGTGCAGGATTATTATTTACAATACTACAATTTATGATTACAACTACAAATTTGGGCCACCAAGACGTCCAGCTGTGCTCGCGTTTGCAAAAATAACTGGACATGGGTGCGGTCTGGTCATCTGACAGTACACTTAACGTTAAACCCTATTAGATAAAACATTTCTTGGACTAAATTATGCATTGTCTTTGCAGAAGCCTGGATTTTTACAACGTAGGAAAAAAATGAGTTTGGGGTGTTCTCAAGAAAAGGCAATGCTATCTCAAAATGATATTCATGGAAGCAAGTAACCAGAAGAAATCACACCATGTTGCTTAAGGGCATCTGGCATAAAATTTTCAGGTCTAATCTATAAGTGAAACACACACACTGGAACAGAAAAGGTGCCATGATTTGTGAATGACAAATTTAGGCAAATGACAAATTTAGTGAAGTAAACTCTCAGAAAAAGCAGATTGCAGTAGAAATCACTTCTGTACTCTGTAGGTCTGTACCCATTTTTCCATGTAATAAGTACATTTTGTCTACTTCATTTGAAATATTCATCAAATATGACCACTGTATGCTGTCTGCAACTAAATATGAAGTGTTTTTATCATCTACAAACCAAAAAGTAACACGAGTGCACTGTTAGCATGCTAGTTGTTGTAGTGTGAGCTCCACTTTGGCCTCTGAAAGTTGTGAAAAACGCGCATATAAACATAATCGCAGTGAATATTTATAGAAGCTAGGAAAGTGAGGAACCACATTGGACCACTGCAGAATTACTTTGCTCTTTTTTCATATTTTTTAAGACGGTACAAATCTGGTACAGCTCCTTAAAATATAATACAATGCACAAAAGTGGATATAAGAAGTCTGGACAAGGATTGAAATATCCCCAATTACTCTGAGGCTATTAGGCTATTAAGAAATCACAAATGCTGCAGTTTCATAATGTCCTCCACAGTGAACTAATAATCCTGTCTCCATGCGGTCTTATTATGTGTAAAACCTGCTAACGCTGTAATTTAGAAGGGTTCTTGTATTAGTTTGGCGTGGAATATATGAGCAAATGTTAACTCTGCTACACATGTTTCAAATCTTGATAAACATAATATATTTTCCAGAATTTTCTCTATGGCCAGCTGATAGTCGCTTGTGTTCTATTTCTGTTTCTGAACTCTCCCATTTCTCTCCCTGACACACACCACAGGGCTTCATTCAGAGAGGCAGCGCGTCCTTGACAATGTGTACTGTCAATTAACATCACAAACATGGTATAAATATTCAGATCAGGGCCCATCGTACAGTACTGCCCCAAGCTGCAATACACACACAGCCCACAGCCATTTAAGGGAAAACAACATGCTGTATCTCTAATCTTGTGCAATTACGGTACAATTCTGTGTCTTGTAGGTGGAGATGTTTGTTTGGATTGGCGCAGACTGAATCGCATCGACTCAACCCACGATCGCCATGGAGATTGTAGCACTCGCAGTAGTTCGTTTCCCTTTTTTCCTATTTTTTTCTGTACTATGAATCCTGCAGTACACAAAGACTTCGCCTTATTAAACTTCCGGTCTCTGTTGTTTCTGAGAAGCTTCAATTGAGATGCAAAAGGTCGAAAGGTCAGATTAGAAGAGCGGATGCAGTGCATAGATGTCAACATGGCAACAACATGGTAACACATGGGTTCAGTTACACAACGGAAGTTCCCTATTCATGGGTTTCAGGCATAAGGAATCATTATGCCTGATTTGCATGGCAATGGTTATTGTAACAATAACACAGTACAAATCAGAACATCTGATATCTTGTGAATGGGGAAAGGTCTGATTTCTCACAAAATCACAAAGACGTCATGTGTTTGAACCCCTTGACGATGTACTAAATATTCAGAATACATATTTTGAGCAACTATATTCCAGTACATCACTCACGCTTACACCATTCTTATTAGGTAAGGTGGATGTGTCTTGCCTATAGACACAACAACAGAACTTTCGGGAATGTATCCTTCAACCTTCACTTTAGTGGATGAGTGCTTCTTAGTGGTAAATAAATGCATAACAAACAGAGTAACTCACACAAGTCACATTTTTTACATGTTTATAATGCAACTCAATGTAAAAGTATTCTAAGTATTCAGAATGCAGTACTCTGATAGGGCCATGTAACAGAGTATGTTACAAAACACACTATAACCACTGGGGGACAATGTAAGTACTAAATGATCCTTGGTCTGTGTCACTTCAGTAGCACATTTTAACTTTGCAATTTTAAGTTGCAAACATTTCATTATAGGTTATAGCTTCTTGTGACTTCAGCTCTGAAACAGAAAGTCAATAAAAAGCCTAATGGTGATGCTTCATTGTGTTCTTAGCATTGTCTCTCATTTGTAAGGCGCCTTTCTTAATTTCAAATAAATCACCCCCATTTATAATTCCACATTATCATTAGACACTGGTTTACATTCCTCCTAAATGATGAATTGGAGCGTGTTGGTGATGCTCTCTAACCCTTTGTGCTGGCTGATTTCAAAGACATTTGTGTATTTGTCAGAGCTATAAGCACTATTGGTGGTGATGCGCGCTCTGCTTCTTCACTGCTATTTGCCAAATGACTCGCAAGAAGTCAGTCGGCAGAACCCACATCCTCCGCACTCTTCCTCCTGTGATGAGGAGGAGATGAGAACCTCAGAGGTGACAGGCAAAAGGCAGCTCAGTGTGGGCTGCCAAAACTACTACAACTCTCTCTCTCCCTCTTTCTTTCTATCTCTCACTCATTCTCTCTTTTTCTGTGCCTCTCTCTCTCTTTCTCTGCCTAAATGTATTGTTAAAAGTCAAAGTCTCTGTCTCACTCTTTCTCTCTTTCTATCTCTCTCCCTCTTTCGCCTTCTCTCTCTCCCTACCCGCTCTTCTGCTCTCTTTCTTTCATCCCACCTCTGTCATTCTCCAGTTCTTTCCTTGTCTCTCTGTGTCTCTCTTGTTCTCTCTCTCTGTCTTTGTCCTCTCTCTCATCTTCTCTTTCTCTGTCTTTCTCTCTCTGTTTCTCCTCTCTCTCTCTCGTCTTCTCTTTCTCTCTGTCTTTCTCTCTCTCTCTGTCTTTCTCTTTCTCTGTCTCTCTCTTTCTCTTAAATGCCTATGTAATTTATGACAAAGCTAAGGGCCCAAGGGCTGCCAAATTAACTGCATTCAAATCAAGATAAATTTGAATGGTCACTATTAGCAAAGCACAAAGGCTGTCATTATTTCAATACAATTATCACCTCTGAAAAAGGATGTCAAGCCTGGGTTGGTTCAACAATAAAAGTGAATATTTAATGGCACTGTATACAGCCCACGCTCGCACTAACCTTTAACAACTCAACAAATTATAACAGACTTGGCCAACATGCCCAATGTTTTTTTTTTCTTTTTACTTTTTTAACGGTGCACTATGTGACTGTTTGGTTTGGGGTCCATCACCTGCTTGTTTCTATGGATATGTCATTGCTCTACCTGGAATGTTCCACAGTATGACATTAAACATTATACAGCTCTACCTTACGTTCAGTCAGTTACTAGGGACATAACAATATCCAAATCTCACGATACAGTATTTTCACGATTTGCATCTCACGGTATGATATTTATTGCGATATTTTGTGGAGGCTAACAAAATTGTGAATATTCTACTTTTTCTTCTTAAATTGCCTTGATAAGACTTAAAAGTGCTTAGAACTGCTATTTCTTCATGTAGTTTGCACTAAAACAGAGCAAAAGATCATGGTCTATGTAGTTCCCTCTGTTTTTTTTAGCTATTGCTGCACCATAACAATGAATTTAAGCAAAGAAACTTGTGATTCATATTGTGATAACCCACGATATTATTGACAGACTTTAGATGATACTATATCATGATATTTTGGTTATTGTTACACCCCTATCAATTACAGATGGGTTTATAGCTCAAAAATAACTAGAAAAAACAGTTCTTTAAAATAATTCTTACTGTGAGCAGGGTTAAATCGCCACAGATCTGACCATCTTCATGAAGATAGAAAGGCTTAATATCATACTGTGAAATATTCCAGACAAAGCAATAACATTGTGAGAATCCTGTAGTTTAAACCTATACAAACACATTCTGAAATGCATATGATTATTGTAATATTTTATCAATTAAACTTTCAGGATTTAGCTGCTCTTGTCCATCATTTGCAGTTATATAATTTTCCCCAATCATGCCCCCTAAGAAGCGTAAAATTATACCAAGTTCCACAACAGCATCACCCCCATTCTCCCTGCTGTACACAGTTGCCAAATCCTCAAACCAAGACACAATATGGTTCACAGTATTCCTCACACCTCACACTAGCTCATCACATATAAGTGACTAACAGCATCCCTCTCTCGTGATTTAAAACAGGATCTGACCAAAGTGTGTGGCTAATACAGGACAGAAATGAGTGTTACATGGAGAAAAGCAGCTTATGCAAATGTGTTCAGTAATAACAATGTTTGAGCTGCTACAGAGAGAGAGGAGACAGAGGAGAAGAGAGAGAAGCAGGGAGCAGCTAATTACACCAGGGCACAGCCACAGCCGGGTGGTGGGAGCACAATATGTCACCAAGCCATTCACAAATATAATGCCTGATACAAAAGAAGTCACATACAGTATGGAAACCCCAAATCATTTTCTGGGAATTGTGGATCTACTGTGAGTACATTTAAATGGAATACAATTTAAAGACAGTTTAGGCTTATTCTAGTATTTTTGTTATAATCTGGCATTGTAAGACTTACCAACAAATTGCTGCAGTTCACAATCAGCTGATAATGTATATATTTGTGCTGAAATTAGTATGCGACGCTGTTGAACTGTATGTGTAAGAAATCTAAGAGAGAAGTAAGGAGAGAGGAGCAAGCATATATAAGGGGTAGGTGAAAACATGAATGGCCTGACTGTCTTGAATTCAGGACAATAAAGATACAACTTACAAATAGGGATGTAACAATAACTGAAATATCATGATATCGTATCATCAAAGTTTTCACAATAATATTGTGGACCATCACAATATAAGTCTCTTTGCTTAAATTAAGAGCTATGGTGCAGCAATAGTAAAAAAAAGACAGAGAGAACTACATAGACCATGATCCTTTGCTCCATTTCAGTGTAGACTACAAGAAGAATGAACTGTTCTAAGCACTTTTAAGTCTTAGTTCTTTGGATTAAGTATTGTCAAGGCATTTAAAGAGGAAAAAGTAGCATAATAACAGTTTAATCTCCACAAAATATCAGAGTAAATATCCTATCATGAGATGTGTATCGTGAAAATATCGTACTGAGAGATTTGGATATTGTTACATCCCTAATCGTGAACCTCCCCACCATATTGTGAGCTTTCCCACGATATCGCAATAAATATCGTCCTGTGAGCTTCATACCGATATCGTATCGTGAGACTTGGATATCGTTTCACCCCTACTTACAAGTAAGTGATACTGGGGGAAACCATTATATACAAAATATATATATATCAATATATATCATGTATATGTATATATATTGTATAGCTCACATTATTTAAGTTTAATTTGCGATGCTACAAATGTTATTCCGTTATTCTTGCAACTTGGGGCTGTATTAGAAATAGTTTGATCTTTGACTGCAACATGGGACAATATGCCAAAGTATTTCCAAAATAGTTTGCATGTGTAAACTAGAAAATAGCCCCTATCTCCTACTATCCTGGCCACAACAGAAACACAACATTAGACACATGAAGACAAAAGTACATGTTTGTAATCGCACATAACCATCTCCATGGAGACACAGCAGCAGTGCGCTCTCTGGTCACATTACAAAGAGACTGTGGCCATTTTACAGCTTCACATAGAACTGTCAGCCCGCTCACACTGTTCACCATTAAACACTCCCACACACAAACACATGAGCCAGGGTCCGGCCACACACACGAGAGACAGGAGAATGGACACTCACAAGCCCATCCTCTTATTAAAATGTCACTATAAGTACATTTTACTGGGGATGGAATACTGTGTGGTATGTGCAGACTAGATAGTATGAATTGCCAGGCTTCTGAATTTAGGTGGAATATAAGAGGACAGAGTGAAGACAGACTATGGATCTGTTACGTAATGTAGGTGTAAGGTTTAACTGGGTGAGCAAGATCCAGCTTCAACTTCAGCATTCAAGTCAAATAATTCTTCCATACAGGGAAAATATTAAAGCAATGTGATGTAACAAGTCACTTTTACATTTTCACTTTCTAACTTTTATAATGTATGGTCTGTCATCTGCTTGTCTCCATGGAGATGTTATTGCTTTGTCTAAAATGTTCCATGGTATCACATTAAACTTATCTGTCACACATTTATTCAATAGCAGGTGGTTTTATTACTCAAAAACATTCATTCTCACTGTGAGCGGGGTCACCTTGTCACAGATCTGACCTGTAACTTGACCCGGGAGCGTCCACTTGAGGACGCTTGTCTCCATAGAGATTTAGATACTTTTAAAACCATACTGTGAAACATTACAATTCTATGGCTCTGTTAGGTAATGTAGATGTAAGTGTTTGTGCAAGATTCAGCTTCAACTACAGTACGCAAGTCAAATTATTCTTCCAAGCAGGGAAAATATATCACAATAATCACAATATTTTCAGGTTAAATGCAAACAAGTAACTCATGTACAAAATAATTTCATGGCCTCACATTTTGGCCGACCACAACACAGCTCTTGTACTATTGGAATACTCTAATCCAGACCTATCAAAAATGTGTGAAAATTTTCATTAAATTACTGCCCACACTCACTAACCAAATCCGTAACAAGCTATTACAGAACAATGAGTTCTGAAGTAGACTAAAACAGGTCACACCCCTCACCACAGCTGGGATTTGTCTGAAAAGCCCAGCTCTGAAAACAAAAGCTTTTTTTCTTTTAGCACACTCCATTTTTCTTTATATTTTATTATCCTCGTTGGACGACAGACGATGCTGTGTCACATCCTCACACCTCTTCACATCTCGGGGGTGAAAGCATAAATTAAGCGTCTCCATTTGATGAGCTAATACATGTCTGTCACACGGGTGCTGAGCTATACGCCAAGAAAGCCACAGTCTCCCTCCTGTCATTCCTCCAGTCTTCTTCCATCTGTGTATGTGTGACCCAGAAGCTGCAGTTCAACCCCTGAGACTTGGGCTAAAGCTAAAAAAAGACTCTCTCTGTTCCTGTGTCTCCTATGGAAGGATGTGCAGATATGAGATGGATAGGCTGTAACCCTTGGGTGTCATAATAATAGATAATTTAAGAGTTGGGATCTGCAGTCTTAACCAGGTGTTGAATGTAATGTTTTGCTTATTACCTATTGGGAAAACAGTGAAGTCAGTGGGAGAGAGGTGTCTTCACTATGGATGTCAAGCTGTAAAAACCTAAAGAGCATTTTAACTGGCTGTTTAAAATAATGCTTTGGAATTATATCGTGACCTTGATGACACCCTTTATAGTGCATTATTCATTTCACACTCTGTAGTCACAGCTATGTTACTGTATTGTTATCTTTCCTATAACTTACTTTTGTAAAAATATGTATTTGATCTATGAATATTGCAGCTTTATATGTACTGATTGATTCATTATGAACTTTGCTTTGTAGTAACTACATTATTCTGAAACTAACTACTGAATTTTCCATTTTATTCTTCTATCTTGAGATTTTTAAAGAAGATCAAACACCAGGGTGCCTGTGCTTAAAAAAGCTCAACAGTGACCATCCACTGAAAGGTTCTGAAAGTAAATTTACCATTTATTTTTCAATTTTTCCAAAAACTTTGAAAGCTTTCTTAGAGCTAATCAGTTATGTGGTAACCAAAGACTGCAAGGCCTATAAAGTGATGTAAAATCTATTTCTGAAACTTTACAAACCACATGATTTTTGGTTGGGATGGAACGATATCCAAATCTCATGGTACAATAATATAACTATATACATCTCATGGTACAATATCTATTGTGATATTTTGAAGAGGCTAATATAATTGTAGATGGAACACTTTTTTGCTTTTAAAATACCTTGACAACATTTTGGTGTGAATTATTTCCATCATAATCTCAAGAATTCAAATAAAAAACATATTTCTTTATGTTGTTTGCATTGAAATGGATCATGGGATATGTAGTTTCTGATGTTCATAAGCTGTTGCTACTGTAAAACCATGCATTTAAGCAAAGGAACTTGTAATTCGATATGAGATATTCGATATGTGAGACTTTTGACGATACAAAATCATAATATTTCGGCTATTGTGACATCCCTACTTTTTGGGCATGAAACAGCCACATTAAGGATATTAGTTACCACGTAGCTGGTTAGCCTCTGCAATGCCCTAAAACTCCTAATATTAGATTTTTTTAAAAAGTCTATAGAGAAAATGCATGGAAAATTTACATCCAGAACCAGATCAGACCTCAAAGTGAGCAAGATTGTTGAGCTTCATTATTTATTATTTTAATAATTTCAGTAGGTCTCTAAATTTATTAAACAGATGTTATTACTATCATTGTAAGTTGAACAAATGATAAGAAACTATTTCTTATAACTCATACAGACAAAACTAACTGAATAAATGTGACGGAAACACTGTAAAAACACAGATTTACTGTTTAACCTAACATCCAAATGCAGTAAGTAGTTTGTAACAGTATAACATTTGTCCCCAGTCACTTTGCCTCTGGTTTGTCCTTCGGAGTTGACAGCCCTGAGTTGGAGCTTCTCTCTGGTGGTGTTCGGCTAATCTCCTGCACACTGCTTATCCACAGCTACACGTCTCGCCATCTTTAGCTGTCTTATTAATGTCCCACTCGAGAAGCAGCCTCTGACAAGTGCCCTGTCACCAAGCACTCCCAAAAACCTCCTCCATCGCTCAATCGCGCACCATACAACTGCATTTTTACACTATAGCAGCTTTTAGTATATATCCTGGGGCCATTATGACAACCCAGTTACAAATAAGCCAGCATGCTCTAAGAAGTACAGTTCAAATTGACTGCACCAAATTTGTAAGGTGTGCAGGGGAAAAGGAAACAAGGGTGTGGTGCAATTACAAGCAAAAATCTAAATCTATTTGGAGATTTGCATATACAGGCTGTTCTAAGCGATAGTGTTGGTTAAAAATTCCAGAATATAATGACAAGAAATCAGTGAATATTTGAAAGAATTTCAGAAGCATAAACCACCACAAAAGTGACCATGGATTATGAAATCAATCAAAATCACTATTTGTTTGTGAGGAACTACATTTGCAGGTTATGTAAAGTGCCGATCATGATGGTATTTAAGTATTTAAAGGTACTTTTTTTTAAACATTCAGCAAGTTTGATTTCCTATCTCTGCTATTTTAGATATTGTAAAGTATTTTCTTGTCATGGTGCCAATAGCAAATAATGAAAGAATTGTAATGTTTCTACCCACAGTAAATAGAACACTAAAAGCTGACATTGTGACATGCCTTTTAAGAGCTACCATACTCACTATTGACTAATGCAGATCAGCATAGCCTATCTATTACAGAGAACTGGCTTCTAAAGGATCATTTAGTCTTTGAATAAATGCCTCCATTATGATCTAATAACAACAAATGCCTTTGCCCTGGACAAGAAAGAACCCTGATACATAAGGCAATGTTCCCTGAATGTGCTCCTCAGACAGTCAAGGAAAACATCTCTATTCATCGCTGTTGCTCTGGTCCTTTTCATTCCTCTTGGTTGCCTTGGTGATCACATCAGGAAAGCACAAATGTCTTACAGCTTCTTTAAAACCACTATGTACAAATTGAAATCAGCAATGTAGTTTTGGGGAAATAAAAAAAGAAGTAATTAGTAGTAGTACAACCATATGAGAAAGTATGTTAGAAAAAGAGAAGGGATGCACTGGAATTCGTTTACTTGCTCATGTCATTTCAAGACAATAAATGCAGCAAACATATCTACAATAACTTTTTACCTAAATAATGACAGTTCAGAGTTTTCAGCTGTTGCAAACTCTGCGTCTTGAACAGGACCCCCACAATGCAGAAACACACAGCACCCACCCACTACTCCTGACAGGTTGCATTTATATATATCTCTTACTGTGACTTGTGTTTGTCAAGCCTGCCTGTACTGTGGAGGGTGCATCTAAGTCTATAATAATAATAAAGTGATCAATACTATAAGCTGTGATGTTTACACAACAGTTGTATTTGTACCTGCCGATGAGGAGGAAGTCTCCCAACACGCCCAGCCTCCTCATGGCCATAAGCAGCCCGCGCACCGTCATGCCCTCACAGAAGCACACCACCACTCGAGCTTTGGGCAGACGCTCTCTCAGCTTCTTCAGCAGACGGTCAAAATGGCGTTCTCCAGCGTTACTGTAGATCTTGTCTGAGTGAGCGATGCACAGCCCCTCCTGAGATGCGATCTCCTTGAAGGCCTCCATACCACTCTCTCCGTAGTTTCCTGCCAGGGGGAAAATGTGTTATTTTCACAGATAATGCGGGTCAACTTATTTTAGTGTAGAGTAGAGATTCTACAAAACATATACTGGATGTTTTACTATAGCATCTGAAGACAGGTACCTTGTTTTGCATTCTGAATATTACTACAGGGACCATCTTATTGAATTTAAGTTGACACCTCACATACGGATGCACAATTTGAAGGAAAATGAAAATCTGACAAGAATTGCGGTTGCAATTAGATTTGCATTTCATGTTTTAAAATCTGGATTCAGTTTGAACACATTTTGAACACACTCAGGAGTATTAGACTGGAGAAACTGCTAAACAAATAGAGAAATCTCATGCATTTCAGAACATGTTTACAGATTTCTAAACTACAGGGTTAGCTGGTTTTATATGAGAAAAAATGTTGTTGGTGGCAGAGGACAGTCTAATACCTGAATTACTGCAGCTTTTGTGTTTTGATAAATGCACCAGTTAAAATTTTGGTTTTGAGCATCGCCTGTCATTTGTAGACTTACTCCACGTTGTTAAAAAGTTCCATGTTCCCCATCTAAAGTTCAAAGTATGTCCAGTCTTTAGATAAATAATGATTAAAACACACAAATAAGTACTTTGTCCTGAGTAATTACAGCTGTGACTGTAGCTCCACCCCCTGTGCAGCTGCTGATCGGCACATGGAGCTGCACTGACGTAAACCTCTGATCCTCTAGTTCTTAATGAGAGTCAAAGAGTTTAGTGGACACTGATTACGATCACAGTGCACACGGGTGTAGACAGCAGCAGCATTGCGCCTCAGGCCCCCAACAGTTTAGTGTAAATCTGCCCTGGCTGTGAGGAGCCTTCACTTTATCATTGGCTAAGATGTCAAGGGAAACCGTAGATATTTGCCCTAAGATTTGTCTGGCAGTCACCATTCAGTTGTAGACTCATTATTTAATTTATTGTCATCCTAAGTAAATTCTTTCTTAATTCTTAAGTAATTTTACTGTAAAGTCTCTGTAGACCTCCAGAGACAAACCAAGAATGTCAAGGGCTGATTGAACACCCTCTTTAAGTCATATAACTACCTAAAAGTACCAGATGTTGTCAAATAATCATCAGTTGCATATGTGAGTTCATTGTTGTCAAAGAAACGTTGATTCATTCATGTGGGTGTATATGAAAGAACGTGTTTAAATGGTCTGAAATGGCCTTGATGGCCCTCTTGTTTTGGTAATGAATGATCTGTGTGTGTGGGGTTTAGAAATCTAAACTGCAGCTGAAAAACGATCACAGTAATGCATTTATGTGCCTCACAGCCGCCCCTGTGTTGATATTGCGGCGGTCCTGTTATGTTCTATTGCCTAGTTCACTCTCCTTTCACTAAATGGAAATGATCATGTCCAATTACTGCACTGTAGACTGGGGGAACAGGTGGGTGGTGTGTGCTGACTGGTGCTTTATTGACAATGACTACACCAAAATAAAGGTTTTGTATCACAATGATCATAATGTGGAGTCAGGTAATTTATGCAATTTCACACAAGCTCTTTGCTGTTGCTATGGGCAACAAGTTACATTTATAACTTGGTCTAAGGTGGTGGAAAAGAGAGGAGTCTGAGCCAGTCGTGACCACTGTTTGGAGCGAAGCTAAATAAACTAAACAGATTCTCCGCAATCACAAAAGGTCACAAGAAGGTTGGCAAAAGACGTGCAGGACAGTCTGAGTTAAAAACAACAGCTAGAACTGTCCACTACTGGCTTTATTAAAATTACATTTACATTTCAGTGCACCATGCCAGGTAATTTGGCAAGTCTAATGAGCAAATTGGAAATCAGTAATGCTTGATAATGGTAAACTAAAAACATTTGGGCATGGTTTTGTTTTGGCTCCTGATTTAAAACATTTTAGGTACAATAGTGCAAACTCAAAAATGTAAACAAAAGGACTACTGGTAAGCATTTATCTCATTATGTACTTCTGAGCAACTGCCAACACAAGCAGTTAACATCTTAAAGAAAAGCTCCACGGTATAGTCACATTGTGACTACCAGGTTACATGACCAGGCCAAGTAACAGGACAGATCTGTAAGGAGTTGACCCTGCTCAGCAAAACATGTTAATGAATAAATATATAATTCCATATTGTGGTAAACCAATATCAACTCCATAGAGAGAAGCAGGTAGTGGATCTCCCTCCAGAGCGGTTGTACAGTCGTGTACTGTACCTTTAAAATCACCATTGGTTTAGTAGGCTAAAACTGTTGTAAATGTGATCACATAATCCTCATCTCTACTGTAACACTGAGATTGATTTAGATTCAAATACCAATCTAAGGCTGAAAATCACCCTCAACCAGAATACAATTGCTGCAATGATGTTTTTTTTATAATTCCATATATATATATATATATATATATATATATATATATATATATAGTAAATATATTAAAGGAAGGCATATAGATCATTTATCATTTCAGAATCTTCCTAATAGCCATAGCTGTTGTTTTTGGAGGTCAGGTTCAGTCCAGCTCCGTAGTTATCAGACTAATTGTGACTTGTGTCCCATAGGATGCTGTAGTTGTGCTAAAGGTCCTGGCCCCACCTAAGGATCCACTTGTCCCAAACTCCCAGTCTTCATCTATCTGCTGTCAGCCTGTGTCACAGCTGCCACCTGCCTAGAATAGGACTTTCCAAAGATGTTTTACACCTCCTGTGGCTTCAGTGCTCCTTAGGGGGGATGCTGGGTAATGTAGGCTGTCACTCATCATTTAATGCCTATTTCACTCCCGTTCTAATGAAAAGCACTGGGCATAATGCACTTCACAGTAATTACCTTGTCTAGCCAACTCTGCCTTCATTCTCCTGTCTTTTTCAAAATACATTTTGTGCTGCTAAATTGAGAAACATTTCTTAATAAAAAAGTGAACTTGTCAAGAAAAGAAATGTGTTTGTAACATTAAGAACTGGGATAAAATGAGTGGTAAACACCTAAAAATGGATTTTAACAACTAACAGTTGAAATAGCTTGGAGAGCTGTGGTTACACAACCAAAATGTCCAGTTCTGATGCCAAACCTTCACAAAGCATGTTTCAAGAACAAAAGGACAGCTTCCAAATAGAGCCTTAGCCTACCAATGTCAGAGGAAAGATTTATGCAACTCTGTGCGCTATGGCTACTCAATCAAAACTGGAAGGTTCCACTGCACACATACTCAGGCCTCATCTCATTTGGAGATTATTTTCATTAAAAATAAATTAAGCATGTTAAAATTATTGCAGTATAAGCTTTACATCAGTCAGGGAAAGTGAGACAGACAAATTTTCCTCAAGAGTAGTAATGTATATAACATGTTGACCTATTGCTTGCCTGTAACTATCATGAATGGTTACTTACAAGTTAAATTCTGACATACATACGGTTGTCATAGTATTATTCATGCCATATTTTCTTAGATTTCATATGTACATCCACTGTGCCTTACCTTCTGTGTGCACAGCTGACACATAGGTCCAGTTGTACCTCTTGACAATGTCGAGCATGGCTCGTGCCTGCAGAGTGTCAGAGGGCACCACTCTCAGGAAATACTTGAACAGGGTCTTGTCGCTCAGATCGATGCTGGTGGCAGAGTACGCGATCTGTGGGATGTTGAAGAGCTGCAGCAGGTTCTGGACTTGGATGGCCACTGAGCTGGAGCCAGGTCCGATGACTCCTGCTATGGGCTTCTTGGTGGGGGGAGGCTGGTTGGAAGGAGTACCATCTATGCACCACTTTGACCCATCCTTGTCATCGCGGATTGAGATCAGAGAGTCTCTTATGAACTCAATGCTCTGCTCCAAAGCCACTGAAGAGTGCCAGCAGGAATCCCGAACCTCACAGCCGAGACTGATGTTGGGCAGCAGGTACGGGTCTGCGTTGATCCGGTCCAACGTGTGAAACATAGCCTCCACTCTCTGAATGCCATACTGCTCACGCACATCTCCACACTTACGCTCAGCCACCTTCTCCGCTGAGGGTTGGTGGTGCACGGAGAAGAGAGCTCCAATGATGACATCTCCATCCATCCGTGCTACAGACCGCGAGGCTGCGCGAGGCACCACGGAGCGCTCATAGATGCTGCTGTGGCAAAGCACCAGGGCGACGGGGAGACACAGGAGAGCAAAGAGGAGACCCATGTTTAGGCGTGCCATGTCGTGCCACATCGCGTGAGGGGGTATGCCAACGGCTTAGGCATACTATCTGTTGTCCTGTACATGTGCATTTATCTCATGGCCCATGATGAGAGAGACCCAGGGCATGTCCACAGACACCTGCAGAGAGAGGAGCAAACATCACTGAGACAGATGTTCTACACATTATGAAGACAGGTCTGAGTAAGCACTCATGCTCCTGCCACCACCCTCACCCTGTTGTGCATCTAACCATGCTCCAGAGAAGCCAAGTGCCCACGAGCAAAGCACCAACTCCCCAAACTTACCAGAGATTATTGATCCCCAGAATATGTACCAAACAGGGGCTCTTTGAACCGTGTGTTATATGCTGCTGCATTCAAACGAGGCGGTAAAACTCACTGAGAATGAATCTCACGCTTCATACACGCTCGTTTTTGAACTAGAGACGCTCGAGCCGCACACGAGTTCTTAAGCGATTGCCTCATAGTCCCATCGCATGTATCATCTGGGCATCAAACATGTCAACAGCCACTGTGCCGTCGTAAATTGCCCCCCTTTTACCGGACAGGCATCTCGCTCCTTTGACCGCCAATGACATTTGTTGAAATTTACGAGGGAAATTAGCATTTAGCTAAATAGTGATGCTAAAGAGCTAATGTAAATGATTTATGCATTAATCGCCACATGCATGCGATATTATCCAGAGAATATGGTCTTTTTACTATCAATCCTAAACTCGACTACGACATGAATGAAATGTAAGTAATATTTCCTATGACTGTTGAAGTGCAACTTACCTGAATGGTGAAGGCATGTCGTGCGTCTTGGATGCGTCTCTGGCGTGTGCTCCGGTCCTGTCTGACTCCAGCCTCCCTCTCCTCCTCCTTCTCCTCTTCTTGCCCCTCTCGCTCTCTCTGCTCCAAAAAGCTTTCTCTCCCCTCAACCAAAACGTCTACACCTGTCACTGCGTCCTCTCAAAACCACACAAGGACACGCAGCGCCAGCAACACGAAAAGAACTGATACAAGTGTAGTTTATAACGGAGAAATTAGTCATTATAAATGTTTGGATTCCTTCAGTCACACCAAGACGTCATGAGATGAGTTGTGCCACAGCTAGGCCACGTGTTGTGTGTCTTCTGATTAGGCTATTTCTACATGAAAGTCTATGCAAAGATTAGCCGGGATATTTTTTCTTTAGTTTTGACAACAGCCTTCTAAAATAGTAGTAGCCTAGTATTAATTGTTGGGAGTCTGCATGCAGGCTTGAGTGGCATTGTAACATAAAACTGATCTAAGCTTTTACTATATTATGTAAGGTTAAAGAAATTACATTCATCTTAGTCTATATAAAACATTCTGAGAACCCTGTGGTTGATTTCAGGACCGTGGACAGCACCCAACCGCATTGCGCCCTCTAGTGTTTTTGAAGATTATGAATGAAATGGTTACACAACTTCTTGACAATTGCTGGATTGTATTTATTTATTTATTTATTTTTACAAGGAAAATTTTGTAAAAGAATCCTGTTATGTTCAAATGGAAAATTACTGACGTATAATCACTAATTAATAAGAAGATTATGAGACCTATATGGATTGAACATAATATTACACTTTAGGATTTGCTTTGCAGGGACCACATTTACACAACAGACCCTGTTGAGTCATTTAGGAAGTATAAATAACAAATTCATAAAGCCTGTGACACTGATGGTGCCCGGGGTCTGAGGAGCGAGCGTCTGGTCCTGAACATTAGTGAAAGTGACATGTGGAGATGGAGAAACGGTGGTATAATGCAGGGCCATATTGAGGGCCGAGACCCGAGGGCAGAGGATGTATAGGTCAATATGTGACCTTTTATCAATGTACAATCATCATAAGCGACTCTGGTACTATCAAATCATTCAACTTCAACAACTCACCACAGAAAAGGACAGAAATCATTACGAGTAAACGATGTAGACCTACAACTAGGCTACAACATTTTCATTCTCAGATTAAAACCACACACAGACAGAATTTTTTCTTGTTGCGTGCTAATCTGACCTCTGTTTAGATGAAAATTGCGCCTGTTGTAACCCTGCGGATGTAACCCTGCAGTGAACTGTCATTTGGGCGTATCCTAAATAATGCAATACTGTCCTCTGCTGGCCATAATAAGATATTACAAGTAGTCAATTTAAAGTTAATTTTATTGTCGTTTAAATTATAAAAAAAAAAATATTCATACCATTTAATCAAATAACAAAGCGGAAATAATAAGTCTGGTTAGCAATATTATTTTTTATGTGTGTATTAAAACTTTACATGTAGTTAGGTGTAGAAAATGTATTTATAATGTATTAAATTATTACTGTATTTGTTTAGATATGCGGGGACACGCGTTGCTAATTGAGGTTGGCTATTGATGTTTGCCGTAAATGTGTTTGTAAATCATGGATCTATGATGTAAATCATGTTTTGAAATCTGAGAAGAATGAACGCCGCCTTTGTCAATAAAGTTTTCAAAAAGAAAAAAAAAAAGGTGGACGCTCATAATGAGGATGTAGATCAGGGCAGTTTGTTTTGGAGGAATAAGCAGCGACATCTCCTCATCAAAGTGCTTTTTCTCTCAGGGATTTCATATGTTTTAGCAGAAGGTAAGAAACATTTTAGCTCTAGTGTGTAAATTCTTCGTGCTGTTTGCGCTTTGAACTTACAGGCAGCTAAATGCTGACAGCTAGCATTAGCTTCGGTAAGTTGGAAGGAAAACACCAGAAAAGGGAAATACACATGATTTCTCATGGGCAAACGTAGAGTCATCGCTTTTTCTTTTTTTTTTTTGCTATAGAAGGTGTAGCTGTAGTAAGTAGTTTGTACGCAAAATGTCAGATTTCTTGTGCGCACATACTTTACTGCTGTCAGTACGTCTATTTAATTTATCACCTATTATGGCCGTGTTATTAAATCTGCATTGTTGTTGCAAAACCAAAACATTCATCATTCCAGTTTTGTGATTTTTCTCTACTGTTCCGTTTTTCGTGTAGTTTTATCAGTATTTCTTATTGTTTTCACTACTGTGATAAAAGTAAGTCCAACGAAACTTAAGCTCATGCTATAAAAATGTAAACATGTTACATGAGAGGCAAAGTCGAGAGTTAAACGTAATGTGCTTTGCCTCGGGTCAAATGTTTTCCAGTAGAGATGCATTAGATAGTAGTTACAGACAGTTTTAATAACAGGTCTTGTGTATTTTCATTTCAGTGAATCTGTTAAGACTGTGGTAAAAATCAGCCACAGTCTGATGATGATCCTTGACTCTTCAGTGTCGCAGATGGAGGAGCACGCTCACTGTGTGTCCTGCTTTAACCTGAGATGTAGTGTCCGTCCAGAGCCAGGCCTGTCCTGTGAGCTCGTGCCCTGTGCCCTGCTGTGCCCTGTGCCCTGCTGTGTGGAGCAGTGTTTCATTCATGCAAATCTCAAGAGCATCAGATCCTGTGTCCTCTGCTCAAAGTGCCCTGTATCAACAGTACCTATGGTTGTCCTGTTAGCCTGATAAGAGACCAGATGTCTGCACATCTAGAGGTGTGTCCAGCTGGGGTCGTGTGCTGCACTATGGAGTGGAACAGGTGGCCTGTTAGCTGTCTTAACTACACTTCCTATGAGTCCCTTAGTAATGCCACAGAGGAGGTGGAGCAGCTAGACATGGCACTGGCCCTCCAGGACCAACGGACTTTACTTGAATCTTTAAAAGTGATTTCAGTGGCACCTACAGTTGAGAAAGACACTCCACCTCCAATAGTCAAGGAAAATATATCCACTGATGCTGAGTCACGACCACCAAGCACATCAGAGAAAATCGCCAGAGGAATTAATGGTATGAATGAGGAGCACTTCAGCAAACTCTATCAAGCCACTGTAGAGACTGCAAGAAGCTTAGCTGCTGCTTTAGAGTTTGTGAGTAATTCTAGCAGTGCAGAGATTGTGAACAATGGGGCTGTTGAACAAGCGATTATAATGAACAGCAATGGAATAAAAAGCAAAACCCCTGTAGTTTCAAATGTGCTGTGCACTAAATCAGCAGAGCCAGACATTTGTTCTAACCTGTCTGATCTGAATGAACCTCAAAATGATACAGATCTAATTTTGAACACAGCAAATGGACAGACATTTGGAGGTTTAGGAAAACACTCAGACACATCATGCACTTCTGAATTACAAAAAAATGCTAGTGTTTTACAAGACTCATTAGCTACAGGTCAGAATCAGGATACCACCTCCAATGCAAATCATGTGATTGGTCCACTGGAGACTCATGGAGTGAATTTCTATAGAAAACACTTATTGCTGACGCAGGGGCAGTGTTCAATGCCTTTCAGTCAGATAAGTTTACGGCCCTCTGATCAAAGGCCTGAAATGGAGGACAAATCAGTGGATACTTCCGACCTGGAGCAGCAGGAGGACCCTATGGGACTCGGGGACATTGATCTGATCACAGCAGCTTTGTTCTTCTGTTTAGAGGAGTCCAGAGAGTGCAGGAGGATCTCAGACACCGTGTATGTAGATGGTTTTCGTGTGGACTTTGGTACTCAGACCTTCACTTTCCCTGCTGCCATCCTGGTCACCAACACAAGAGTGGGGGACATGGCCTCTGCATCTGCCTGTGACCATGCAGCCTCACAGCTCTCCTACCCCAACCCCTACCACACCCTGCGCCTCGGCCTGGTTTTAGAGGCACTAGAAGGTGATGTCGCCGCATTTAACCGATACCTCCCTTCAAACCCTCGGCACCAGCACACTTTTCCCTTTGTGTGTGGCCAGTCTTTCCGTAGGGACCAGTTCAGTTCTCATTTCACAAACGTCCATGGGGACATTCACGCAGGGCTCAATGGTTGGATGGAGCACCGCTGTCCTCTAGCTTATTATGGCTGTTCGTTTTCACAGCGCAGGTTTTACCCTTCTAACGTGGAGGCTAAAGTGGTCCATGACAGATATCTCAAGTCCTTTGGGGTCCAGCCTTGCCCACGGGTAACACCTCCAAGTGCCTCGCAGGTGGTGCAGTTTAGCGAGCTGCCCATAGAGATACTGTGGCTCATTGCCGGATTCCTGGATAGTTTTAGTCTGTGCCAGTTGTCATTGGTGTCCCGGACGATGAGAGACGTGTGTGCCAGCCTCCTTCAGAGCAGAGGGATTGTGGAGCTGCGGTGGCAGCGCAGACACCACCCTGGCTCTGTCAGTGTGTCCTGGCAGGTCAAAAACAAAGTGAGTATGATGAAACACTTAAAACTGCAGAAAAAATAATATTATATTGTTATTATAGTTTTTTATATAGTCTTGTATATGGTTTCATTTCTCTAGTTGTACAAATAACCTTTTATTCAACAGTGGTTCATCCAAAATAGCTGGCTTGTTAGACAAAAAATAGACTAAAAGCATGTTATTGTTTTGGATGTTTGAATACGGGCCTCAACCTGCTGGTCTTTGGCTTTGGTTTTTTTGGCTATAATATGTTCCGAAGTGTGGTTTTAACTTTCTATTTCCATGGAATCATGCAGGTGACATACCACCTCCAGAAAGTTACACTCTGTTTTTTAACCTATTGTCTTAAAAATGCTGCAATACATAATAATGTAATACAAATGCAATCATTGGCCAAGTAATTCAATGATCTCTCTTCCTTCTTCCTACTTTGTAACATCCTGTCTACCCAGATTTTCATTTACATTTTTGCAGTGGGATCAGTTGTAAAATAACATATAATGCAGTTCCATACAGTTTTTTAATTCTGTCTTGTACCTGTCTGTCCTTCTTTGTCACCCATAGGTTTGGAGATTCAGCACTGCCTTCAGCCCAGTATCGTCCTGGGGTTTCACCAATGTCCCCAGCATGTCTGACCACCTGAAGAAGTGCACTTTCAACACAGTGGAGCACAAGACTGACCCCATCCCCCTCACCGCCATGTGCACTGAACGAGATGGCCAGTCTCTGCGACGCACGCTACGACACATCAACATCTGAAACCAAAACTTCAAAAACAGCCCTGTTGTGCAAATGGATTTTTCCTATTACTACACTACCATTACTTCCACTGTACAATATGAAGTTGCCTTAAAATGTACCACTTTGTTGCTGTTGACGACCAGCATCTAATCACTTTTGCATAGATTTGTGCTAAAACAAACAAAAATACATTTACATTGTCAAGATAGTATATTTTGATGGAGAATTATGCACTGTAGATTTCTATTATCCTGTATTGCGATTTCACCGTCTTGCCTTTCTGCTATAGCCATAATGGAAAAGCACATGTCAATATTTTGTGCAACATGAGTAATGCTAGCACTTTATCCACTTTAAACACTCCTGATTGTCTTACTGTGTCCTTCAGATGCCTAGGAGGTGTCAGCCTAATGCGTACCAAGCTCTCTGATGTCAAAACAGATCAATATTAATGATGGATCAATAATGCATGTGATTTGCTACCATTTAATAAAGTATTTACAGCTGTATTGTAAGTTAGCCTGCACTTATTATACATCTTGAGTTACATGACTTGGCACAGATTGTAAGGAGCTCCCATGTATTAAATATCAATGAACTATAAGCATTCACAAGCTAAAACATGAAAGGTAAAATGTGTATTTTAATGAACTGTGTTTCACAAAACAGTGGAACAAAGGACATGCATAGCCAAAGAGTTTGTATGTCATCCTTTATTAACAGCATTAGTTAGTTTGAGTTCATTTAAAAATAAAACGCAGTAAATTGGGAAAACACAGCGCTAATAGAATTGTTTTTTAATAATAATCACAATCATTATTTCACTGTTTTTAACACCTTTAACTTATTAGAGGTGCACTGTGTAACTTTTATGGTGGGGATCTGACATCTGCTTGGTTCCATGGAGAAGCAGTCTACTGCTTTTCCTGGAATGTTCCACAGTGGCAGACCATCCACCAGAAAGTTGCATAGTGCACCATAAAACCTAAAAAACTGGCCTTTTGCACCCTGTGCAGGAATGTTACGGTGATAATTCAGTTCATTACTAGAAATGTTAGCACTGTTTATTGTTAAAATAGTGATAAAATTCTTGAAATGGTCTTGTAACCAGCATTCTTTGTAGATATTTAGTTGGGTGTAGTCCTGTCATCACCGTTTACAAACAGGATGCTCAGAGTCAGAACAAATATTGGGTTAGACCGCCCAGGATGGGTTACTCAAAAGTCTCCAAACTGTGGTATATTGAAGTAGTCAGGTCAGAGTTTTTTTGTGAACTATTTTTGTTTCATTTGACATTTCTGCCTCTTCTGAGTGAGGATGGCAACGTACAAGGTGGCTGTGACAACTGGAGACTTGCCGTTTGCAGGAACCTGGGACCTGGTCAGTGTAACACTGCTCGGGTCTGAAGGACAAAGTGCGAAAACGGCCCTCTCTGCCTTGGGATTTGAGTTTTCTCGAGGAAAAGTAAGTGATTTTTTAAATTATTCGTATATTTGTGAGGTGAGTACAGGGACTTGCAATTAGTTCCTTAGGTGTTTGGTTACTTGAAGACTAAAAAGATGTTAGAATATGAACTCTAGAATGCAACCACACAGATGAAGCAATAATACATGTTTACACCAATAAACATGCAGTGATATGACCAAAAACAATGACTGTAGTAGTCTTAGTTCAGAATTATGGTATAAGGGGTGGAAATAAGTTGCAGTTAAACTATTGAACTAAGTAGCACTATGTACATTTTCAAGTGGAGGATATGCCACCTGCTTGTCTCCATGGAGATATTATTACTTTACTTGGAATGTTTCACAGTATAGCATTAAACTTACCTTTCTCCACTGAGACTCCATGTGGCAAATCAGTTCTGTGGAGAAAAACTCTTGTAATTAAATAAATGTTAAATGGGTAAGTCTGTGAATTATTCCAACACAAGCACTAACATCTCCATAGAGACCAAAATGTAGCAGACCCTCCACTTGGAAAGTCACATAGTGTTAGTGTAAATTTGGGAAATAGCAGAATAGTAATGTAACCTACTTTCAAATGCATTTTTCTCTTCTAGACAAAAACATATACCATAAAAAACATTTGCTCTCTCGGGACCCTTCTTCTGCTCAGAGTGGAAAAACACCCCTGCTTTATTTTCCCAGAAGACCAGTGGTACTGCTCCAAAATAGTGGTGACTACGCCTGACAACAGCACCATCTTGTTTCCCTGTTACCGGTGGATATTCAGAGGAGAGCCTGTGGAGCTCCGAGGAGGCAAAGGTATGTATCTAGAAGTAAAACCACAACCACACATAGTATAGTGTATTGACATCTCTCTGTTATTGATAGCAACAATGGTTTTTGAAGATGACCACCAACTTCTGATTCACCAGCGGAAAAATGAATTACAACATAGGAAAACTGTGTACCAGTAAGTTGTGTGAAGCTTATATGCACTTGATGAGGTAGAAACTTACAAATGGATTTTTTGGTTAAGGTGGAAGTTTTATCTTGATGGACTGCCTCACGGCTATGATAATGAGTCAAAACCCCGTGCAGAAGTCAACTCAACAGAGCCCAGATCTGCAACGTAAGTTCCAACGCACATTTACCTTTATAAACTTTCAGTGTTCTTCTATATATGTCCCCTCCATCTACAGCTCCTTTGAACAAACACTCAAAGGAATGTTCAAGTCTAAAGAAAAATGGAAGTCAGTTGACTCAATGAAACGCATGTTTGGTGTCAAGAAGTCAGCTATGTTAGGTCAGTTACTAACACAATTCATAGAATACAAAAACATGTATTAAGATCAAGAATGTTACTATTGAATTTACATGAAATATAAAATGGGACTTGCTGCTTTATGGGTGTAACTTTGCCGTTGCCTCTATACTAGATTATGTGTTGGAGAACTGGACAGAAGACACATTTTTTGGGTACCAGTTTTTAAATGGGGTAAACCCAAATGTGATCAAGCGCTGCTCAAAACTTCCTTCAAACTTTCCTGTCACAAACTGGATGGTAAAATCATTCTTGGCGAGAGGTTCCTTTCTGCAAAGAGAAATAGAGGTATGTACTTCAGTAGGTTTTATGTTTAATTTCCATGAAAGTAGTTCAAAATAGAGCCAAATAATGATTATTTATTATTACCTGCAGATGGGGAACATGTTCATCTCTGATTATAAGATAATGGAGGGAATAGCCACTCGTGACGTCAATGGACAAGCTGTGTATGTAGCATCAGGCTTCTGCTTATTCTATCTAAACTCTGACAAAGAACTAGTGCCAATTGCAATACAGGTAAGCCCTAGATAACTCCAAGCAAGATAAAGACAACATAACAAATCTCACTGTGTCACAGCTTGCACAAACGCCCTCAAAGGACAACCCCATCTTCCTGCCCACTGACTCAGATAGTGACTGGCTACTGGCGAAAATGTTCATCAAAAACACAGACTACCTGCTGCATCAGGGAGTCGAACACATTCTGAAAACACACATGTTAGGAGAAGTCTTCGCTATGGCAACATACAGGAACCTCCCCTCAGCACATCCAGTTTACAAGGTATAAAAATATACATTCTGCTGACATTTTCAGTTCTCTTTCTCAATTTTCTTTCATGCCTTTTTACAGATGCTGATTACTCACTTTCAAAGCACCATCCACATCAACAATATTGTCCAAGATTATCTTTTTGGACCTGCAGGGCCTTTAACCATGGTATGACCACCTTAGTTTTTCTGCAGTATATTAATCCACTTTCAGCTTTAAACACTTACTTCATTGTCCTACTCTCAGAGCTCACTTGGGGCAGAGGGCGCGAAGGAGCTGATGAAGAGGGGTTTCTCCGAGTTGAAATACAGTGCCCTCTGTCTGCCAGAGAACATCACCGCACGAGGACTGGACACTATCCCCAACTTCTACTACAGAGACGACGGCCTGAAGTTGTGGGCGGTTTTAAACAAGTAAGGACAATCATTATCAATGTAGCAGGCATAGCTTGGGAAAATTATAATATGAAATTGTTATTGAGTCCATGTCTAGTCCATTTCTTTCCATTTCTTTTCTACATGATTCCATACATCTTACTTTATATATTTGATGTCTTCTGTATGTGGATCAAATGTAGAAAGCAGTAAACATAAAACAAAAAGTGTGTAGTGTACAATGAATCCATATTTTCAGTATTTCCACCAACCTGCTCGGAGACTACAGGTGTAAACTTTTCTCTTGGTTAATGTATTGTGCACAAATAAAACATACCATACCAGACTTTTCGCCCAGAACATTAATCTGAATATGCTGTTTGCAGTTTTGTGAAAGGAATGGTAAGGCACCACTACCTGTCTGACGGGGATGTGGCCAAAGACCCTGAGCTACAGGAATGGATCAAAGACATCTTCATGCACGGAGTCATTGGAAACTCATTCTCAGGTTTGAGTCCAAAACCATAATGTCTCTTCCCACTCTTCATGTAAATTGTTCTTGCATTTTGGATGGATCTTTGTGTATTATGAAGTTGGTAGAAGGGTTCTTTTTTAGCAGTCAATTACTTCATGAAATTTAAAGGGCCCATTTTAAGCTATTTTCTGATCTATGTTATAATGTTGTTTCCTCATCACTAATCTATGTTTTGTTTAATTCACACATATTTCACTCACAAATCCTGTATATTTAGGCTGTGTTCTTCTCTCAAACTGAAAACACTTTGTTCCACCTTGTGCTGCCATGTGGTAATACAGGAAGTGCTCCACTGTGTTTTTAAACTCCATACACCTTAACTAGAATCATTTGGAAGATTTCAGCTCTAGAACTGACTATCTCTACTAAACAGAAGGTAAAAGATAGCTGTTAACTATCACTACATGACATCACAAGGTGAAATAGAGCACTTTGATATTTTGAGATGTAGACAGACTAATTGTAAACGATTACTCAAACGTGTGAATGAAACAAAACACAACTCTAGGTATGTTTTTGAGGAGATAATAGCATTCTTACATGGCTTAAAGCTCACAAGAATCCATTTTGTATAATACAGGACCTTTTCTTTTTTTCGTTTTCTACTTTTTTCACAAACCACCACATTATTTTAAAATTTATAAAACTTGTTACTCATTTAAACAGCAAAAATATTTTTCTTGCTGTGTTTGTGTCATGTGTTCATCAGGGTTCCCAGAAACTTTGGAAACCACTGATGAACTTATCAAGTTTGTTACTATGATCATCTTCACTGTGTCTGCCCAACATGCTGCTGTCAATAACGGCCAGGTCAGTCAAATGGTGTAATGAATACTAGTATATGTACTAGTGTTTCCGTCAATAAACCACTGCTTTCCTTTTCAGTTTGACTATTACCCCTGGATTCTCAATGGTTCACCGCTCCTCATTCAGCCCCCTCCAATAATAAAAGACACATCGAGCATGGAGAGTGTAATAGAGACACTTCCAGCTGTTGGCAATACAGCGCTTTTTACACATGCTGCTTGGATGTCATTCAAAAGCAACAATATGGTCAGTATACAAGTGTATTCAACAACTAATCCAATGTGCTCTTTTAAAAGTGAATTCCACAGTAAACGTACAAATCCAGATTAGATCAATACAAAAATGCTTAATATTGATGGTGTATTGCCATCGTTCTAGTTTTATTTATATTATACAGATTGTTTAACCATTGTGTCACTACAGGTCCCCTTGGGTTCGAATCCTGACGAATATTTTGATGAGGCAGCGCCAAGGCAGATGCTGAAAGATCTGCAGAATGACCTGCTTTTCCTCAGTGAGGCTATCAATGAAAGAAACTCAAAGCTTCAAGTGCCCTACAACTATCTGAACCCGACTTATGTAGAGAACAGTATCACCATTTAATACAGTTGTCATGTATATTTTGTAACTGACGTGTTCTTTCTTAAATATAGTATAAACATTCTGCATTTTAAGATGATCAACCTTATGTCTAATTTTTAATAGCCAATCATTTTAATTATTTATTGTTTCTTTTCTTTCTGAAAGACCCTTACAGGGTATGCATAAAGAGGCTACACCAGTTTGGTCTATGACTACGTGTCTGTTTCAGAGCAGAGGGATTAAGGGGACCTGCCCTGTAAGATAATATTTGTACGTTTGTTCGTGCATATTTACATATGTGTTGCAGTGCAGCTTTGGCTGTAGGTCATTTTATTGTAAAAGAAAGGCAATTTGTAAGTGGATCTTTGTATTTGCATACTAAACATTTGATTTAATTAAGTTGTAAAATATATATATATATATATATATATATTTTTTTTTTTTTTTTTTTTTTTTAACTGCTATGCTGAGCAAGCCTTGTAGTGATATCAGGCCATAGTATGACTTGTTAATTTAAATAGTGAACAGCTATTACCCTTTTGAGCAGAGTGGGAGGTCAAACTGCTCATCCTATCTTTGAAACAATATGCCCTTTGAAAAGAGGCGTCCAGACTATTTATAGAGGAGAGCGGCACAGTCTGGGGTCGGACAAACTACAACAGCACAACAGCGAAGTGGAGCAGAGCGGAAGAGCCGGATCTCACAGTCAGAAGATGTTCTTCAGGTTCGGGGTCATTCTGACTCCAGAGGCTCTGGACGTGGAGGTGTTAGCGGTGGGCTCGCGCGCAGAAATGGGCCAATGGGACACGAGCAGAGCGGTGCACATGAAAGCGTCCCGGAAGGTGGTGTCTCTGCACGAGCCGTGCCTGTGGACCGCAGACGTGCGCCTGTCCGAGCCCTGGACAGACCCGCTCTGGTTCAAATTTGTCAAACGAGTCAATGGCTCTTACATATTTGAAGGTAAAATACAGTCCTAATTCTATTTATTTCTCATTCGGTTGAAATGGAATACAGTCCCTGTTCATAGAATTAAATTTAAAAATCTGCGACATATTGAGTGATGACTGGTGTTTGCCACACGAGGGCAGTAAATCCTCATATTTGATTACTCCATTCAATTATAGGAGGTTGACTGGACACAAGTCATAGATAAGACAAGACACATATGTAGTAGGCTTGTACGTAGTACACTTTTACTTTTTATTTAAATCCATATAATATTGTATTCTGTCATTTTGCTAGAACATAATCAATTACAAAAAAGTCAGTCAATTGTGCTAGAATAAAATGCAATCAAGATGAATGATCAATAACATATTGTCATACCTTTACTGAGTGGAGATACGCCAAGGCCCCTAAAAACTACTTTAAACATATCGATGTCTATTTAATAAACAAAGTATATCATCGAACATGACATACTTTAAGAATAATATAGGAGTAAAGGTTGATCTATGGACAGTACTGACTTCACTACCTTTTTTCTTTTCCCAGGCAATGGTCCGAGTCACGACAGATGCTGTGCTTATGATGAGAGGAATGTGGTGGATGGAGTGTACTGCCACCCCATTGGTCACTGGATAGAGGCGACTGGACACACAGATGAGATGAAGCACACCACTAACTTTTACTTTAGCGTGGCAGGGCAAAAAGCCATGCATTTCTCCAGGTACATAAATACATTTTGTTCTCATGCTAAAAAATATTATGTTATGATTTTTGTGAGAAGAAAGATCGACAATATGTAAACAATTATTGATATTAGGATTGTCAAAAGCATCAAAAAGTAGATACTAATTGATATTAAAACTAGTATCAAAACTAGATAATCATTTGAGTAAGTATCGATGCTAAAAAGTCACATTCATAGGACAGAAATGAACCTTTCCTGAATATCAGAACAAGTATAAGAGCACATGGACCACTATAGAACATACATGGACAACCTAAGGTTCACATTGGTATAAGACTCCATAGTTTTCTTTCATTCCCATTGTCAAATACATTTCCAGAGCTTTATACAAAAAAAAAATATATATATATATATATATATATATATACACACACACACACATTATATATATATATATATATATATATATATATATATATATATATATATATATATATATATATATATATAATATGAAATTAATGTGTCATATAAACAACCAGACTTGATTTTGCACGAGTATTTTATTTTTTTTGTCCATCTCACCATTATATTGTGATCTAAATATTAAATTCAAAAACTTTCAAATAACTGGATAATCCATATTTACTGCATGGAATGATAGGACAATGATAGGACAATCAAGATTCTCCTTACAAAAAAGTGAAAGCTTGTAGTAGACCAATTAGTTGTAGTATTTTTGTGGCATTGTGCTTACCGTATAAAGGCCTGCAAGTATTATACACAAGGTTATTTTTTATCATTTCTGACTGATACTATATTGAACAGTACATAAACATAAACTTTTGTTACTAACACCACTTAGCATCAAACTCTTTTATCTCTTCATAAGTGGTTAATTTTTTACTTTAATAAATAAATAACAATTACAAAAAGTCTCAATGCCGACATATTTAAATTTGTCTTTGAGGATCTTGCGAACTTTGCACCAGGGACCTCTATTCAAAGTGAGTCCTTGTCTATTGTGCACAATGTCTAACTTTGATTAATCACTCAGGAGTTCAATTAATTGCCAAGACCTTGCTTCAAAAGTATTGCACAGTAACCTTAGCAGTAATTATTTTCAAATACACGTCTTCTGTAGTAGACGGGCATCACTGTATCAACAAGTGTCTTTATTTAATACTAAAACTCGCTATTCAATCCAAAGTCGTTTTTACAGCTTACCAGAATGTAGCTGACTCACCTTTTAATGTCTAATCCTTTTCTTTACAAAAAAACTTCTGGTCAGGGCCAAGTGTTTCCGTGGGATGGTTATGGCAAATTTGAGCATATTCTGTAGTTGGATTTTAGGTCCTGAATTAAGAATGCATTCAGGTTTGTTTCCAGTTTAGACATGGTGTTGACTTGGTTCTAGTCTAATCCTGGTCTAGTCCTGGTCTAGTACTGGGTTACAGAAGGCTAAGTTTGGTTTTTGACTTTGCTCTTATATCATTAGTTCAGTCTTGTTTGTTTTTTTTTGTCTCTTAGATTCAAATTTCAAGGTTTAGACAAGTGTAGTCCTTGTTCCAGTCTTATTTTGGGGTTTAATGTTGGTCAATACCTGATTTTGTTTGATCATTTGGTTTCATGTATAGTGCTGATTTTGGTTTGTAACCAAAGATAATTTCCATCCTTAGTCCCCTGCTTTGGTTGTGTTCTTACTTGTACTCACACCACATCAAAACTGAGACAAATCCCAAAATCAAACCTGGACTAAACCAGGACTATAAAAGTATCAAGCCAAGTCTACAGCAGAACTAAACTTCATCAAACCAGGATGTGTCTGAACACAGTGTGTAATTCCAACAATATAATGATAGTTTAACTACTACCAATATAGATTGTATATTAATAGTACATGACATTTAACATAGTCTTTCTTTAATGTATCACCTTTGTGGCTGTAGGCTTGGTGCATACTAATGTGAGCTGAATGGAGTTTGCAGAGAGCCAGTGCTGTGGTCAGGTAGAAAATGAGAGGACAAGAGGTCAATGAAACATCAATGCACAGAGGAAGCAGAATGAGACAGACTGATGTAGCTCAACATTTTTCTTATTAGAGACAGTGAGGGTCAAGGGACCTCCGGCACTTTAGGTCTAAGTCTGAACTAACTCAGAAGAAAACTCTACGTCTTCTCTTGAATAGGTTTATTTTACTTTAAAAGATTTACTACAATATTGTATCTTTGAAGGTTTCATCTTATATCTTTACTGATCCCCATTGATAAAAGACTTGTTCTTTGCTGCACTACATAATATATTTCCTAATTGCTACACTGAAAAAAGGTTGACCCCATTTAAATATAGTGTGTCACTTTTTTTTACATTGAATTGTTTTATGTAGATCCAAAGCAAATCATTAAAGATGATCCGCTTAGATTTAACATAAAATAATTCAATGATGAATATTTTATGGTGAAATACCCTTTGTGCCATTATGTCTACATTACATTATTTTACATTTAGGATTATCTTTTTTAAACAGTGGAGCATTTTGCCCCAGTGGTAAATGAATTCTCACATTAACTGTTACTTCTGTGTATTGGGAACCACAGAATACTGCCTCGGGTCTGGTTAGGAAGCTGCCCTCGACAAGTGGAGCATGTGACCATCAAGATGAAGCATGAGCTCGGCATCACGGCAGTGATGAACTTCCAGACAGAGAGTGATGTGCTGAACAACTCATACGGGTGCAGGCGTCACCCTGAGGTGCCCATGACACCAGAGACCATGATGCAGCTGTACAGAGACACTGGGCTGGCCTATGTGTGGATCCCCACGCCTGACATGAGCACTGAGGGTACACACTACTCCATCATCTCCACAAAAAGACTGTCTTTTGGGCTGTAGGGGGGCCTCCTTCTGCATGTTTTCATTGAAAACTTTGTTCCTTTGGCTATGATATCCCACAGTATGCCATCTATCTCCATGAAGAATGTTCCAAAGTATGATTTTAACTTTTTATTTCCATGGAATTATGCAGCTGACTTCGGAAAGCTACATACTCTGAATATCACTAGTTCCACCACCTGCTTGTGTTATTGCTTTGCCAGAAATTCTCTACAGTATGGCATTAAACTTCACATGACAAGCAGGTAATGGCACAAGACCAAGTTTCAGGTACAATCTGTGGAGATGCAACCCTGCTCACATTAGAATATATTTTGACCCTCGTGGAATTGTTGAACAGTCATAGTGCACATTTAATCTTATTTTCTCTGTTTGACTTACAAAATATCTTACATTATTTGGTATTTTAAAAACATTTTCTAAAGCATTGTTGTTATGGGTTAAAGGTCTTATAAATAAATAAAATCGTTATGGAATGTAATAATCCACTCAAAAATGTTTTTAAACTGTTTTACTTTACTTTCAAAGAGGTGTCAAATGAACAAGGTTTGGAGATAGAAGACTTTTTCATCCAAACGGTGCTTGTTCTGAAATATCAGTCGTAAGAGAGATAATTAGACCTGACACTGACTGAACTGTAACTAAACAAATTATGTTTAGATGAAGAAAGTATGGCACTAAATAGTGATCTTGAACCACAGTGAGATGCATACTTTTGATATACCATGGTTTGTCTGTGCAGGTCGAGTGCGGATGCTTCCCCAGGCGGTGTTCTTGCTCCACGGCCTTCTTGAGAACGGGCACACAGTGTACGTTCACTGTAACGCCGGGGTGGGCCGCTCCACTGCAGCGGTATGTGGATTCCTCATGTACATGCTGGGCTGGAGCCTACGCAAAGTGCAGTACTATGTGACAGCCAAAAGGGCGGCGGTCTACATCGATGAAGAAGCTCTGGTACAAGCTCAGTCAGACTTTGTTCACAAGTTTGGACAGCTACGATCCTCAATGTCTTATTCTGAGACGTGACATTTTGGTTTTACATTTTAATTACAATTATTAGTAATGCACATATTTGGCCTTTCTGAATCTGCTATCCAGGAGACTTATCCAGGAAAAGTCATCTACAGTGTTTTGTGTGAATGATAAGATGTTGACTTCTCTAAAACATACCTGGAGTTGTCTTTTGTTTCATTCACACATGTTTGAGTAACCCTTTATTATTAGTCTGTCTACATCTCCAAAGCTCAAAATGCTCTGTTCCACCTTGTGATGTCATGTAGTGGTAGTTTTCATGTGAACAACTACCTTTACCTTTTGTTTAGTAGAGACTGCTAATTCCGAGAATGGAATTACACAAATGATTCTGGTGAAGGTGTATGGAGTTTAAAATTACAGTGGAGCAATTCCTTTATCACCACATGACAAGTTGGAGTGTTTTCAGCCTAAATTTGCAGGGTTTGTAAGTTAAACATGTGTAAATGAGACAAAACACAACTACACTTATATTTTTGATGAGGAAACTACATTATAGATCAGAAGATAGTGTAATATGGACTCTTTAAAGCAGTGTTTTCCAAACTTTTTTTCTGTGGCCCTATATTTTAAGTCACAAACCTTTGCAACCCAAATCAATAGACATTATTTGTAAATCAGAAAATAAAGGTAGATTATTACTGAACATTAATGAGGATACTTTATTGTTAACTGAGTGATTGTGTCTCTCTGAACAATTAGTACAATTATCCATAACTAACTGTAGCCCATTTCTTTTTCTTTTCAACATTTAATTGAACCAGCAATATTAGAACAAAACAGTCAATAAAATAATTGCAAAAAGATAAAAAATTATTCAAAACATGTCTTAACATTTCAGTATTTCTAATGAGATAGGTGGACCTGTCTGTGTTTTTGTAGCGTATTCTCATCTGGGGTGCAGGAGGAGAGCGCAACACGCATATCAGTATCAGAACTGTATATTGCAGACCTACATGCAGATCATGACAAGGCGACCCAAAAAAAAAAGAAATCTCTTGCAACCCAACTGGGGGTCTTTGGGAAAACAATGCTTTAAAGTCATGAATAAAGGGTAGGCATAATAAGCTTAAGCTTCAGCCCACACCTTTTCGGTCTGTGTATGTTAAATATGACTGTCTGTGAATTAATGTCAAAATATACCTGTGACTGAAATAAATAAATAAATACAATTTCACGCATTGTTCATTGTATATTGGTAAGCTACCGAAACCATAACTGCCCTAGGGTAATCTGACAGAGGAGAGGCTGACAACCTGTGCCAACAGCAGTATCCACAGTTTGGTTTTGTTTAACAGTTAATGAAGACACTACTGAATTGCCTCTCCTACTATTCTACATGCTCACCTCTCTGGAATAAATAAATAAATACCGAAAAAAATCAGGAAAAAAAAGTATTTGCATTTGCTGGTGCCATTTGTAGATGTTGGATGGCTGACTTGTCACTAAATATACTTCTTATTAACAGTCTTGTTGCACTACACATATACCCCCCAGGAAGTACAAAAATACATTTCTCTTTTGTACTCATCGTGGGATAGGATTGACATTTAAAGAAACCACCTTTCAGTCAGTAGGAAAAAAACCCACTGTGAACTCAGACTACCAAATAACAAAGAACAAATGAACCAAGAACAAGGGGGTCTTATAGGGCGACACTTGAAGGTGAGACGGAATAAGATCGCGGTGAAAATATACTTGTAGTGTTGATCCTTCCTCCCTCAGACACAGTGAAAGATGATTCTCCTCTGCATCATTGTGCGTCTTGCCTTTGCTTCCTGTCAGAGGGTTATTCAGCTCCAGACAATGACGAGCACCGCACCTCCTGCTCCATAGCTTTTCATCTTTATTTATTTACGCGACAGATGCTATTCCGACCCATCTTTCCAATAACACAACAGCGCGTCCCTGCCAGACAATCTTAATGCATACATAATGAGGTATTATTGGAAAAGTGTTTGTCATTCAAACTTTAGCCCACACCGGTATTAAGGAGGCCTACTGTTGTTTGTACCTGATGTGGAAGCTGATTTGGATTGAGAAAATGACTTTATATTTAGAATAGGGCATAAACTTCACCTTACAAATGGGCATGCTTGTTGAATCTGTCAGTCACGTAGTAGTCTCTTTATTTAGTCATTAAAATAAGCAGCGACTGGATTTGTTGTGGTAGTTTATTTCTTTATTTCACAAAATACTCTCTCTGGGGCAATATTATGCAATGTGTCCCTTCGCAAATTTATGTTTATTGAGAAAAAAACTGTGTGTTTCCTATTGGTTTTCAAATAGTCTCTTGAGGAAATGAAGATTATGGAGTAGCGGCAAAGACGCCGGCACAGTCACAGCTAGAAGGTCTTGTTCAATTTCCTCTTATGTGGAAGAATTGCCGTTGCGTCCTTAGGCAAGACACTTCACCCACATTGTGCCTTGTATGAATGTGGTATGTGTGAGTGTTAGTGGTGGTCGGAGAGGCCAGAGGTGTAGGTTGGCAGTCTTGCTTCCTTCAGTCTGCCCCAGGGCAACTGTGACTAGAGTATAGAGTGAATGAATAACACAGCATCTTAGAGTGTCAAAAAGCGCTATATACATCTGATCCATTATTATTATTATTGTTTTTAAATACATAGCAGAGGTGGGAACATGCAAGTCATGACTTGAACTTGAATCTGACTTGAGTCACTATTTTTAGGACTTGAGACTTGACTTGATAAAATGGACTGAGACTTGGGACTCGACTTGGACTTGAAGGTCAGTGACTTGGGACTTGACTTGGACCTGAGGCCTGTGACTTGAGAAGACTTGAGAAGCACTTCTCACAATATGAATTCTTTGTATTCTGACTAATGACTCATTCTAAGATCTTGTCAAGACATTTAAAAAGGAAACATATGCATTTTTACAACTCTTATATACTCTATAAAACTCATATATAAATATACTATGACTTTATAAGTACAATTTATCTTAAAAATAATATAATTTGCAAAAATCTAAGCTATATTTGATACTTTTGTTTAAAGACTTGAAATGACTTGGACTTGACTTAAGACTTATGGGCCAGTGACTCGAGACTCAAGTTGAACTTGCCTGTATTTGACATGGGACTTCACTCAGATTTCAAAGACTTGAGACTTACTAGAGACTCGCAAAACAATGACTTGGTCCTACCTCTGATACATAGTAACAAATATAGAATCACAGTTCCAAATCAGGAAAATTGTCTCAGGTTCCTTTTCTCAGTTTTAAATAATTTGATAAGCTCTTACAAACACAAACTTGAAAGTGTGAAGTTCACTCAAGGTGCATACACTGAAGTATTGTGAAAATGCTATTATTAAAAACCTCTCAGAACTCAATATTGAAGTGTATGTAAGTTTTATAATATTGCATTTTCCTTATAAGCTGTAAAGAATCAATGACATTTACTATCAGTATCCACTTTTCTGTCACTTTGGTAAACTGCACTGAGCGCTCATTCATCACTGAGACTTAAACCTCTTTCAAACTACTTTTATGTAACGCCACCGGTGAAACATACAAAGTACTACAAACAACCCCTATTCATCTTGTCCACTTTTTGCCTCTCTGGTATTTGTTGTATTAGATTACAGGCCTGGCCACATCTGCATGCCTTTTGCCCACTCATTACATTCTGCTCCATACAGACATATGGTAGCTATGGACTGTGTTTTTGGGCAGGGCTCCAGTCACGTTGGCAGAAGCTGGGCGAGGAGGATGCAGACATGAACAGATGCGGTTGGACCTAGAAGTAGCTAATTAAGAGTGGAATGTGATGTGGGAGTATCAGAAACCAGCGGTACACAAGCCGCTGCAGTTTTCATATATTCTGTTCATGATCGTCTGACTCAGGGTGTGGGAGATACTGCTCTGTAGGAATGTCAGAGTTGCAGATAAACTAGGGAAAAAAAAGTTAGAAAGTCAGTGGGGCAGCTGAATTTTGCTGAATAATGAAACATGGCTGTCAGGACATGAAAATAAACACAAAAGAAGCCTTAAAAAGTGCATCTAAACATGTACACCAAATCAAGGCTTTCTAATGTGAAGAGAGCAAACTGCAACTTTTCTTATTACATGCAATACTGAAAAAATAACATGAAAAAACTGTATATATTTTCTCAATATATTTTGAAGTATGCCAATAAAAATAATATACAGATATTTTTGGAAGCCAACAGAAATGTGTTAAATGTGTCTTTAAAGCAACACCACATAACATTTTGGTGACAGCATGTCACTTGCATGACTACTTTTACTTTTTATGTCATGCAGTGGAATATTATGGCCAAATCAATAACATTTCCATGGCAACAAGCAGATGACAGTCCTCCTTCAGGCCATGTCTGAGTCAGGTTTGTAGAGTTGCAAGACCACTCACTGTAAGTGCTCTCTCATGTAGTGCAATGAAAGAAAATATTAGCTTTTTATTATAATAGATTATTTTTTCAGGCCAAGTTTTTGTTTGTTTTCATACCTGACCATTTTGACTGCTCACTAGCAGTCCTTGGAGTAGACACATGATGCTGATGTGATGTGTCTGCTGTGACAACTTCAAACTGGGACAAGGGGGCCTTTTTATTCTCACACACCAGAGATACTATCCTAAAGAAGTCCGACGGCAGTTGACGCTGCTCAGATCAGATGAAATCACATCACGTGTCCACTCTGAGGAAGAGCGCTTGTGAGCAGTTGAAATGGTCGGGTAAGAAAACAAACCAAATCTTGACTGAAAAAATAATCTATCAAGGTACATTATGGGAAGACCAAATGAACCTCATTTTACTAATATTAGCCTTCTTTTGATGACACAGTGTGGGCTCAGCTCAGCATATTTTCTTTTTTTGTTTGTTTTTTTTAAATCAGCTCTTTTCCTCATTATTGAGACAGAACAATATTATCAATAATTCATTATACATAAATTCTGCCTCTAAACAATTAACAGTTTGGATTTACACTTATGCATGTTTATGTTGGATTTATTCATTTTATAGTTAGTCGTATACAGCCGCAAACTGCCCTGACTGCTGTGGCTCCCATTCTCCACCAACACACTACACATGACTTTTTTTACTTTAGCAAGGGAGTTTCTTGAAGTTTCTTATTCAAAGACACAACAAAAGTATATGCTAATTGAAGCTGGTCTTGAACCACTAACCTTCTGAGACCCTCCCACGCCCCGAATTATTCACTGTAGTACATCAAGATTCACCAGTTCTCTTCTCTGTGCATGTCTTGGATGGCAGGCACAAGATAGAGATAAGCCTCGGAAACACAGGGAGGGCATACAGGCATTTTTCATGTTTTACTGAGAGGACCAGTATCTAAATTGCAAATATGGCTTCACTGTGGGATTAACCAACATCTGCTGTGGTCTACTAGCTCACTGAACTTAATGCATTATTCTCAGCCTGGGTCCTTTTAAACTCAGCTTGTGACAGTGCCCCAGTATTCACAGTATACAGTAAAACCAGGCTTTTTGTCCCTAGGGAGCTATTATCCACACATGGGCTGAAAAGTACACAGACATTTCCATAAACGCTGGCTGAAGAAATAGCAAATTAGTTCATTGCAGTGATGAATATAAAGTACAGTATCCAACTAATTCAATTTTAGTTTGAGATTTTATTTTTTACTTGTAGATTGTGTGGAACTTGTACAATATCTTCTGCTACAACCTGCTACTACAACTACTGCAAATAATACTGCAACAACTACGGCTACTTGGAGGTAATGAATACAGCGATCTTAATCTTTGAATGTCCAAAAGAGAATGCATAAGTATGTACTACTACCACCACCACCACTACTACTACTATTCTGCAATTCTCTAAAGTTGAAGCATAAAGTAAAAGTACATGTGTAATAGCCTGGTGGCAACCTTAGCGGTTTTAGGAGAAACAGAGTCAAGTCGAGCCAGTTTACAGTGCAGATCCCAGTGCATTTATTAAAGGCAAAACAAAAACTATTTACAAAAATTCCAAAAAGGTTAAAAACAGGCATAGCAGTTACCTGCGCTCACACAGCACCTCTCTCTGAACAAGGTGAGGCTGGCTTCTTTTAAAGGCCCTGTACTAATTGGGTGAGCCCACTTTAACGATCAGGTAAGCACCAATCATTTGTACATTTAATATCTAAAAAACAACTATCCAACAGTGCCCAACCAACATCCAATTACATACATTACAAAAATATATATATCTTTATTTAAATTAGAAGTGTTCAAATGTTTTAAAATACTAAATAGAACCAGTTAAAAATGTGTGCTCCCCTCCTCCAAACACATGGTTGGCTGCCCCGGAACCTTCTTAAGGTGCTCTGGCTCCCCGGGGACTCTTTTGGCCGGAGCACCTGAGGCAGACCACACCAGAGGGTAAGTACAATTACTTCAATTTAAATGCACTTTTACTTTTTCCCTTTTCTTTTACAGGTAACTTCAATCTGCACATAAATTTTCAATAAACATTTCTTAAACTTTGTTTCAGTTCCTCATTTTACCTTTTAACTAGCCCTAGGCCCAAGTAATGGACTGGCTACATTACAACATGTCAAGCTAGTAGTTTTTCATCTACTGGTGAAAAAACAAACTTGAAGATGGTACCTTTAAAACATAAACATCTTTAAAAGGGTAATAAAAATATTATAATTTGCTTTCATTACATTCACATCTCGAGTGGTTTGAATGAATGGAGTAAGATTATTTAAAAGAGTTTCCAAGTGCAATTTTAACAACTACTATTTTCATTCCCAACATTACGGTGCCAAAATATACTGTGAATTAGATGAAACTGTTCCATTTGACAGGCCCTATGCGTATACCAGATGTGTTCATTCATACGTCCATTCTCGATGTCAATAATAGGCTATAGTTGTGTTGTCGTCCATAGTGCTACAACCACTGATCGATTAGAGTTGGATTACAGTTGCGTGACAGGTGAATAAACCATGACATAGTGAAGAGGGAGGGAGAGCTCTGTCAAAGGAAACTGATGGATATGTCAACTACTCCACTTTGTCAAAATGCTCCCTCTGCTCTGTGAGGATGTCTCTATTGATGCCAATGCAATGATCACTTATTGTCTTCTAGAGCATTAGGAATAATTGACAGGTTTGTCTATGGTCAATACAAAACAACAACAACACAAAATCATTATCATTAGTTTATAGATTAGTATAGTCTTGTTCAGAGGTATAAGTTATTGAGCCAGGTATAGTAAGGTACACTTTATTGACCCAAAATGTGTCCTTGGGATTTGATCAATGCTGCTGGGGCATCTTCTCATTTCGTAGAAACCATCTGACCTCGCAGCATTAGGATTCATTCGCTTGACAGTAGGCGGGTACCTTTTTTATTTAACCAATCGCTGCTATTTGGTCAAGACGTATGTTATGCACCGGAATGCTCAGTGGTGTCCAAGTAATTGCCGGCTTCACAGCTCTTCGCTGATTGGCCGATGCAAGGTCTACATATTCCGGGGTTCTTGCAAACCGTCTAGTGTATTCCGATTCTTGACCTAGTCACTGGAGAGAAATGAAACTGAGCGGAGGCACTAGGTGACGCCAGCCTGGCTAGATCAAGACTACGTAGCTATGGTTTTTACCTATGGTTCATGTTTTGTCTAATTGGGGAAACCAGAGTTCAGAGGAAGCCCAGCTAGACACGGCGAGAACATGCAAACTCTGCATAGAAAACGCTTGGGTGACCTGGGGATCGAACCCAGCACTTTCTTGCCATGAAGTGTGAGGGCATTCAGCCACACCATGGTAGTCTTTGAATGCACCACTCCACCAAGCTTTTTTAGGTGTGAATTTTATCCCTTACACTTGAAAATATTGTAAATTCAGGCTGTGCAGTTAATCATAATCTAATTGAAATTGAGTTGGCACAATTGTCAAATCTCAAAAGCTTTTTTAAGTAATAGTCTGGCCTCTGCAAAGTACAAAATATCCTGTCTTTTTGTACAAAAATCTTGCACCAAACATTCTGAAATTCATGGGTTTCTTGTATTAGTTAGTTAATTAGTTCAAATTTCGTTTTTCTTCTTTTTTCAAATGTTAATGCCCTGGAGTTGATAATCCTGTGCAGTGTGAAGAGAATCATATTTTTTAAACATGAACTGCAAACCTAATTGCAATCACAATACTTTTTTCCCCAAAACTGTGCTGCCCTAAATAGCATAGAATTGGAAATCTTACAAGTTCAGGGATAAATGTTCTTTTTATTTTGCAAAACAAAATTTACGGTTTCTCTCAAAATGTATACGCTGACTATTGCACATTATTATTTCCTTTACTGCCCCCAGTTGTCCAAATTAGTGTAAGGGACCTATAGGTACTGAAAATCAAACCAAATATACACACAAATTGACCAACAAAAAACATTATTGACTTGGCGATGTTGTGAAAAACATGGTGCGGCTTGTGTCGAGTGAAAGCACAAGTCCATTCATTGACCTTGACTGTGACTAATAGAGACTGATCCAAAATCAATGAAGTCTCTCTGCTCCTAAGGCTGTACGCACTTCCTGCTTGGTGGCCATATTTATATCCTATTTCAGGAGGGAAATTAAATGGTTTGACCTTGGTTTTGACAATGGTGGTTTTAGAAAGTGCTCTGGGACTTATTTGTTTGAATAATATTTCCCTTTGCTAACTGTGTTTTTAGCTTTGTACTCTGAATGATTAAACATATTTAGCCCTATTAGTTCTCCACAAAAGCTTTACTAAAGGCCTATCGAGTGCAGCTATAAATGATTCAATAACTGCAGATTTCCATTTTCTTCGAGTACAAAGCCAGCATCATTAAAGGACACAAAGAGAACCCACTTTTAAAACACAATTGTATTTTGTTTTAATTTTAATATTTGTTTTTATAGAGTTTTAAAAAGTTTGTCCTTACAATTTATTTGTGCACTAATCAAACTAAAAGGATTTTTATAAATCAAACTTTGAATTGCTGCACACTTAAGCTAAATGATTTATGGCATCTGTTCTGTGTATGAGCAAAGCTGCACTTTTTACACAAGATTCACTTACTCGGGGATAGTCAATCAATCATATTGATAATGACATTGACTATTGTGTTCTACAGCAGCTGTTGATGCTCCGATTGGCTTAGTCACATTTGGATTATTGACAAAAACATAATGTAATGTATTTATTACAATTACATCAGCAAAACTAGAAACTTTGTTTGGACTTTTTTATTGAAACTGTCAGCATCAGTGCTCAGGAAATTTCTGTTTTCACTTACCCATAGTGCTGCACTTGTACTTATTGTTACTCTGGGTCCTGTGTGTAGGATTCATAAATGTCATTGTTGTTGCCATTTTTCAACAATAAAACCATAAAAAGAAAATCTGCTGCTTGTTACCATGAAACCTCAGTTTGGAAAGTATGTATACCGGTTTAGCTCAATATTACAGAACATGAACCAAATGTAATATAATGATCCACATATGTCATAGTTAAATACGAAATACCCAGAATAAAATGTCTTCTTTAACTATACTTTGGATTACTAGTTGTCACCCGCCCAGGGTTCCACAAGAGTCACCCCCAAAGAGATGCACATTTGTATTTTTTCTGACCAATCAACAAGACAAAAAAATAAATTCCTTTTATATATTTGTCTTTGCTCATTCCCCGATTCTTTCCCATAAATACTAAAGATCAATTCAAATATACCCATATATATGTAATTTCACTCACTTTCATGTCCATCCCATGTCAGGGTTCATGAAGTACTACCTGTTGGCTCTATAGTCCCTTTACATCAGTGAAATAAATCTGGACATGTTTCCATTACCTTGTGAAGGATCTTGAGAGTCTTTAAGAGTGTAATTAAAGACCCTGGCTGTCAGTGAGGATGGAGCGTGTATGGCTGTGCATGATAAGTGCTTTTGTCTCCCTCTAGTTTGTTTCCTCCTGTCTACAGCAGTAATGCCAGGTGCCAAAACCGACAGCCCAGTTAACATGTTAATCATGAGATCAATGAGGGCTAAATGATCCAGTCAAAGCACCATTACAGAAATATTGTCCATGCATAATATGGGTATATAATATGAATAAAATAAATCTCCTTCTTGAGAATACTGTAACATTGAAAATGTCTTAACTTTCATTCCAATTTTCTCACTCTGACCAGCTTGATGAAATTAAACTTTTGGAATGAGAAAGCAGAGTTAGTGTGACATAAGCAGCCAAGCTAAAAAAAAGCACTTAACATTATAGGCTTACTTTTTTGGAGATTGTATTAAAAACTCTTAAAATTTAAACTTATTTAAAGTCCTATATTATACAAAATTGATTCTCGTGAGCTTAAAGTCATGTTAGAAAGCTGTTATCTTCTCAAAAACATACATGGAGTTGTGTTGTTGTTGTTTTTTTTGTTGTTGTTTTTTTTAGTCTATATTTCCAAAACTCTAAAGGCTCTGTTCCTTCTTGTGATGTCATGTAGTACCTTTTAAGATTTAATTAAGTAGTAGAGAGTGGCTATTCCAGGTCTGAAATTATTATCAATTATTATTACTACCACATGACATCACAAGGTGGAATAGGGTGCTTTCTGTTTGAGGGAAGAACTCAGCCTAAATATGCAAGTTTGTGTGTTAAACGTGTGACTGAAATAAAACACAACTCCAGGTATGTTTTTGAGGAGGAAACAAGATTATAACAGAGATCAGTGTAATATGTGATTTTTAAATTTGCCCTTTTGGTGGAAGGTCCATTGAAAGGCCACTGCTTTGCCTGAATGACATTACACTTTATTAATCTATTCAATTGCAAGTGTTTTTTGTATTGAAAATTCATGAAAAACATATTCTTATTATGAGTAGGGTCATCTTTCCACAGACCTGACTGGTGACTTTCCCTGGTAGTCGCCTGCTTGTCTGCATAGAGGTGAGTTTAATGTCATGCTGTGGAACATTCTTAGCCAGGCTGGAGCCACCTAGTGCCTCCGCTCAATTTCATTTCACTCCAGCAACTAGGTAAGGAATCAGAATACACTAGACGGTTCGCAAAAATCCCGGAAGTGCAAGTTCGGGCACCAGTCAATCAGCAAAGAGTCATACATTCTGTGTTGGCAATGATTCCCGAGATCAAGGATTTAAAGCCAGAACAAAGAGAATGTTTGGTGAATTTTATCAAGGGGAAAGATGTTATTGCCCTTCTTCCTACAAAATTTGGGAAAAGCTTAATATACCAGTTAGCCCCGTTAGTGGTGCATTACATACATCACGACCAAAGCAGCGATTGGTTAAATAAAAAAAGTACCTGCCTACCCTCAAACGAAGAAATCCTAATGCTGCGAGATCAGATGGTTTCCACAAAGTGAAATCAGCTGATGAATCAGGCCAGAACATTCTAATATTGGTAAAGTAATAGTCACACAGTTCATGGGCCCACAACTTCTAGTATAGTGCACCTTTAAATAATAATATATGACATCTCAAGGTGTGTTGTTATTTGGGTGTTTTAGACCACAATTAAATAAAAATCCACTTTAAAAAGTTCAATCAGCCAATTATGAATTTCTGTCAAAGATAACTTGACATAATTGGACATATGGCAAGACAAATGTACTGGTCTTCTAACAGCTGTTTCTATGGTTTCTCAAATACAGTCAAGTCCGCCTAACCCAAGATCACACAACAAAAACAGCAGGATGCTTTGTGCTTGAACTCAAAGTGCTCTGACAGTGCTCTACCCACGACACCAAGCCAATCCTCTGCCCTCCCTGACACAGATCCTGCTAGGACACAGTCTGGCACAGATCCTGCCAGAACTTTCAGCTGAGAGGAAATGACATGGGAGCACAGTTGGACTATGGTGTGGTACAAACATGGATCCATATGACGTCTCTGTCAACAAGGACATTTTCAGAAAGAGAAGTCATGTCAATATGTAGAAAAGCAGAATGTTCCAATCCAATCCACTTTATTTATATAGCACATTCACAGTTTTCAATGTGCTGCACAAATACACACTAATAATAACAATAATAATATAATGATTAAAACAAAAGCTCAGATTTAAACATACTAGTCTTTAAACAATAAAACCAGTAAAATAAAATAGGATCAAAATCACGGAGTAGCAATAAATTAGGGATGCAATGATATCCAAGTCTCCCGATACGATATTGTCACGGTATGAACCTTACAGGGAAAGCTGATATGGTGGGGAGGCTCACGATTATGGATGTAACAATATCCAAAGCTCTCGGTAAGATATTTTCACAATATACTTCTCACAGTCCGAAATTTCTTGCGATATTTTATGGAGGCTAACAAAACTGAATATGCTACTTTTTCATCTTAAAATGTTTGACAAGACTTAATCGAAAGAAGTAAGACTTAAAAGTGCTTAGAACTGTTATTTCTTCATGTAGTCTACACTGAAATGGAGCAAAGGATCATGGTCAATGTAGTTCTCTCTGTCGTTTTTAAGCTATTGCTGCACCAAAACTTTTAATTTAAGAAAAGACACTTGTAATTCAATATATTGTGATGGGCCACGATATTATTATGAGAACTTTGACGATACCACGATATTTTGGTGACTGTTACACCCCTACAATAAATAAATAAATACCAATACCAATAAAATACATTAAAAATAAATAAAATAAATAAAAGACGCAGAAGACCACACAACTCATGCAGTGTTAAAATAAAAGTGGGTCTTAAGACAAGACGTAAAACACTCCACTGTGGGGGCTGTTCGGACATGGAGGGGCAGAGTGTTCCAGAGCTTAGAGTCAACCACAGAGAAGGCCCTGTCCCCCCTAGTTTTAAATCTCATCTTAAGCACGTTAACTCGTCTTAGGCATGTTCACTGAAGGGGAAAAAATAAACCCAAACTGGAAAAAACATGCCATCATCAGAGGTTGGAGTAGCCACAAAGTGTACTCAAGTAAAAGTAATGTTATTTCAAAATAATATTAGATAGAAGTTAGGGATGTGACAATAACCAAAATACCATGATATCGTCAAATTTCTCACAATAATATCATGGACCATCACAATATATCAAATTACAAGTCTCTTTTCTTAAAGTAAGAGTGATGGTGCAGCAATAGCTAAAAAAGTCCATGATCCTTTGCTTCATTTCAGTGCAAACTACATGAAGAAATAACAGTTCTAAGCACTTTCATTAAGGCTTGTCAAGGCATTTTAAGAGGAAAAAGTAGCATATTAACAATTTTGTTAGCCTCCACAAAATATCCCAATAAATATCGTACCGTGAGATGTATATTGTGGAAATACTGCCTATATATATTCTTACATTCCTAATCGTGAGCTTACCCACCATATCGTAAGCTTTCCCATTGTATCACGATAAATATCGTACCGTGAGGTTCATACCCTGACGATATCGTATTGTGAGACTTGAATATCGTTACACCCCTAGTAGAAGTACAGTAGTGGTCCAAGAATTTACTCAAGTAAGAAAAAAAAAAAAGTACTTGGGAAACTACTTCTCAAGTGTGAGTAACTGTGACATCTGATTTATATTTTCTTTAAGTAATTGTAACTGGAAGGACAAAACATGGACTAATGCACAAAATCTAGTATTATAGATACTGTATATATTAGATGCATAAATGAGGAATACTAAAGAATAGCAAGAGCATGTTGAGCTTTGGGAATGTAGACAGCTCAATAATGCAAAATTACTAAAACATATATGAGCAAAACTTAACTCCATGTTTTTGATGAGATAACAACATTATAAGTTAATATGGCTTTAATATGCTTTTCTATGTCAGCTTAACACAAGGCTTAACTGTTTGGCAAGAATTAACCCCATACATAAAACTTTGCGAGCCTCCACCAAGAGTCCATTGTGCGTGTGTGCTGTGTCTCTAGATTAATTTGAACATCATCAGTAATAGGCCTTGTGTGGGGGGATGAGCAGGCATATGGCTGTCAGTAGCCCGGACCAGCACTCTCATAAATCAGAGATGACAATGCATAATGAATGGAGGTCTATGAGGGAACACAGGCTTCCCCCTGTCCCCCATCAGCGCTGCTATGAGCTAAACAAATACATCTGCAAAGAAGCTGCTGCTGCTGCTGCAAGGACCTCTACAGGAAATGTGTGATGTAGAGAAGGATCATTGTCCTGTGGTGAGCTCAGTTATACCAACCTAACACGAGGAAAGAAATCCATGTACATATTGTATTTTGTATTGTAATGTATAAAATCAAGTATTATATAGAAAGAGATGGGAGAAAAATAGATGTCAGTCATTTTGGAGATATGCAAAATTACAATATCAAGTATATATACTTAATTTAAAAATTATACTTACTACTTAAAATACAAAATGGATTCTTGTGAACTTTTAGCCATTTTATAATGCTGTTACCTCATCAAAAACATTTCCTTGGTTGTGTTTTGTTTTATTTACACGTTTGAGTAATCCTTTAGTCTGTCTACAAGTTATGGAGTTTAAAAACACTCCCTGTATTACCACATGATGAATGAATGAAAGAAACAAAATACAGCTCTAGGTATATTTTTGATGAAGAAACAACGTTATAACATAGCTTAGAAAACAGTGTAAAATAGGCCTTTTAAAATACCTGCAAAAAGGAAGAAATAAATAAATACACTTACAAGCCATTTGCCTTTGCATGATATGTGTGAGCCTTACAAAGGGCATTTATGAATTTAATCAGTTTTCCTGGACAGCAAAAAATGTAATTCAAATCAGATAATCCGATTGTCAATGCCTTCACTCCCGCTGACTGTTGCCTCTTTTTCAGGACATCCAGTCTCATCTAAGGCTACGTTTAAACATAGCATGTTGAGAAACGAATATTTCCCTCCCTCCATTTTCCAAAATAACATCGTGCACACAGCATCGTTTTCAAAAAAGTTTTCGTTTCCATCAACCCGCAAAAATACGCCATCGAGCGCCATCATAACTACACCAAGCCTACAACAGACATCTGTAATAGATTCAAACCTGTAGCATTTATTTCATTACAGTTGTAAGTATTACTCAAAAATACCTTGAAAAACGTCCATTACTGAATGGGCTCGCCTCTCCACAAACGTGTTAAAGAATCACTGACCTCCGAGCCTCATTCGTCTCTGGTCACGGATTTGATACATCAGCTGTGTGCAAATGCAAACTCATGAAAAATGTTTACACCAGAACTGCTGCTCTGAATGCTTCACGATCATCATCATAGCGAAAGGTAAACATTGGTCACACTTTTGGTGCGTCAGCTGCCTAAAGCTCCGTTTATCTCACTTTACACACCAACGCGAAACCGTAGTTTTCCAGAACCTCCACTCTAGCCGGAGTTTTTAGAAAGATTCGTTTTCAGAGGTGAATTTGCCGTTTGCGCGTATAAGATGGCTGCAAACAAATGGAAATTCTTCGTTTTTAAAAATACTCATGTAAGTTGAACTTTAGTTCAAATGCTGCAAACTAGTTATTTAATTAATTTCATTATACACAGGCACACATTTAGAAACAAAAAAGGTAAATACCATGTTATACAAACTGCACCCCTGAACTTCTTTTAAGTAATGCAACTCGAGCCACATAACTGGCTGAGAAACTGCTTAAAATTAATGTAATAATGCATTTCTTCTGTTTGCTCTCTAAAGACGGAAATGCCTTTGAATTTAATAAATGTAGAAAAACTGCAACTCTGGAAATATTACTGGAAATGTCCGATGTTTTTGGCAGATCCACTGTGGTTTTCTTGCCTAGTAAATTAGACTGAAAGTGATTGCTAAACCTCAAGGTATTAATCAGAGACACATTAGACTTGCAAAGTTGGCTGATTTTAAAGCACATGTTGTCAGATGCGTTTAGGGACTTGATGAATGAAATAAATGGCACAAACAGCAGAACCACTTGAGGATATGGGCTAATCTGTTATATCATCTGCTTCAAACACTTATTATTATTAAATGCATTTTGTAATTTCGGCTTCTCTCGTAGACTGCAATGTGCAAACTAGTTTCATTCAGACTCTCCTCCTAAATTACCTGCTCCAGGGGACTGCGAGGCTGCCAGGTTGATGGAAACGCAGAGGGGGATTGTGGGTAATTTGATGTCACATTTCCAGCAGTCGGATGTCTCTTTAGACAGATAATAGCCTCCAGCAGACACACACGCAATACACCAAAAGTCACAGTACGACGCATACACAAGTGAATATCCACACCTACTGTCATATCTATTTGTAATTTATGGTCACTGACGAAGAATCATTTTAGAGCTTTTTCCTCATTAACTATTAACAATGGGCTTTAGGCCTGGGATCTCATTTCATCAGCTTCTGAAGATTTCGATGACAGCTCCAGTTTTAACAGAACTAGTGACATCCCCATCTTATCTGCCACTTTCTGTCTCTGTTAGCTGTCAAAGCCCTTCTCTTGTTCATGGAGTTTCTTGAGTTGTTCCCACTCCTTTACAAAATGGTCTTCTCTGGCTTGGGCCTGTGCAGCTTTCAAGGAAATCTCCAGTTTGAACATAAGAGCCAGGCAGAGCATCGCTCTCTCTTCCTCTGCTTTCTGTCTTTTCTGTCTCTGCCTGTTGTCTCCTACAGCATGGTTTCATCAGTTGGAGGTGTTTCAGCCAAGTCCAAAAACTCAAACTGATCCTTCTCCAACTGTTCCACAGTTAAAAAGGTTTTCACCTCCTTTTGTCTGTGGTCTGGTCCTGTTCTGGTTTGGTGGATGTTTTAGCCAGCTTCTTCATGAGGTCAAATACCTCAGTGTAGAGGGCTTCATTGTCTTTAGGAGAATACTCATCCCAGTTTTTTGACCTTATTGTTTGCTGTGTTTGGTTTGATCGCTGCTTGTCTGTTGGAGTGTTGATCGTACCAAGTAACACTATTAGGCTTCCCCAGTGCCACCCAGACTGGTCTGACTCTAAAACCTACTCCAAACAGAAGAGTATTGACCTAACACTGATCTAAATCATGCCCAAATTGGAAACTTCAAGAGGAGTGGGTCAGAGCATCTCCAATAACTTCCAGCCTGCAGTCCATAAGAATGCATCTTTTGTATGTTTTACTTATAAAAAACACTGCTGTTACTTATATCAAGCCTTATATTTGTGGAAAAGATATTGTCACTCCATCTAACAGTTATTTCGTTGACACCTTCTCAGTTTCCTATATACTTTCAACACAACAGCTCCTGATGTGTTTCTGAACATGTGCTATTGACCCCATCTGACCGCTGCTTGGACAAATAATAACTGCGCACACCTCCATGTCATTCTTTGATTCTTCAGGTAACACCTGTCACCAATGCAATTTTGATTTGTATCTCAAGGAAGACACCAGGATGTTTTGTGCTTCATTTTATATAGATAAAACAAGTACACAGGTTTATGTTTCAAATGGTGTCAACAACAAAAACATAAAACTGATCTGTGAAGAGGCTACCTGGATCATACTAAGAATGCATATTGTTCCATGTATTTAATAACCTGGCTCATTGATATGTGTGTCACTCTGAACTGAGTTCTACAGATTAACAATCTGGAACGGCTCGCTCTGAAAATGATTGGAAAAAGTGGAGTGTCACGATGACTATTTGAATCTGATTGGTCGAAGCATAACAACAGCAGAACAAGACGAAAAATCTAACTTTTGTTACATCCAGCGGAGAGAAAAGCACAGACATCTTCCTTGTCCAGAAATGCTCAAAGCGCTTACCTTCTGCATGTTTTTCACAAACTAAAAAAACTAAAATAGGATGAAGACCATTGCCATGTTTGTTTTGGTTTGTTTGGGCACTAAAACCTCAACACTGCTCTCTGTGCTGCCACCCAATTAACTGTACTGTGATGTACAGTATTCTTGTGAGTCTGTGAACTCAAAAATATAGAGAGAATCCATCTTGCTGTGCAAGATTATATATTTAATGCAGTATTGCAGAAAATTCCAGGCAAAGCAATATCATCTACATGGAGATAAGCAGATAACAAACTCTCCACCTGAAACATTTTGTAGTGCATCATAGGGTAGTGAAATCCCTCCACTCAAGTCTTGTTTTGATTGGTAAGAAAGCAAACATCAACACATTCATTCGTGTTACTGAGTAGTAGTAAAAAGGCTGCCAATTGTTTATATTTTTTTTTACAATTCATTGCCCTTAATTTTTTTTGTGATCCTTTGGAACTATACTTCTACCATGTTGTAACAGTACCACAAAACCTGTCAACTGAATACTTAATCTACTGACTCGAGCATCCTGGGCCAATGTATTTTAACCTCAACAGTGACCTGAAGGCTACATGCTGTTAGCCCCTTGAGCCTCACTAACAAGCCTCTCTGTTTTCCTGCACATGCTCGGTGGTGTACGGCTCCTCCTCCATTGTCAGGAGAAACAGACGGGCACCAATATGAGCCATCTTCCAAAGGTCACAGTACTGCAGCTTAACCTTTCACTGCGTCTGGATCTATTTGTTTTTAATGGGTCTTTTTTCCCCTCTGTGGCAGATTTGGAGAGCTGTGCAGTGAGGAGTCGAAGTAAACATTGGCTGCAGGGGTGTGCTCTGTTGTACCACCCCCCGCATGTCTTATTAACTGACTCCTCAAGGCTGCGCTAGATGTTTTAAACAGTATTTATATTTCTGTTAATTATTTTGCCGTAGGTTTATTATGGGAGCCAGGAGGTTTTCACAAGAAGTTTAATATTTGGATGTTGGTAAACTGTGAGCACTGAGCAAAGTAAGCATAAAGTTTGGGAATGAGATAGATCATGGCACTTGAACTTGAACAAGAAAGTTCTGTGATAGTCTAAAAGCTCAAAAAAAACATACAAAATAGATTTAAACAACACATTTTCAGGAGACTGTGACGAAAACGTTCATGTTTTGAATAAGTAGCTAATTATTGGTACATTCAGTCATTTGTTTGTTGCAGCTTGTGCCTCTTAATGATACTGTCTCTTTAAAAATGGTTTATTAGGGTAATGCTGCATTATTATTTTTGTGTCCGTGGCGTAAAGTAGTCTCAATATTATCGTTTATCGCAGTATATCTCTGTAGCAATATATCATGCTTCAAAATGTGTTATTGTGCTAGACCTAAGAAGAACTGTTTTCCATCATGCTCGTCATATTTAGAGCCCATCTGAGTGCAGAGAATGTCTGATGATCATGAAGCTTGTGCAACGTCATGCGATTACAGTGAAATTATAATGGGACCTCAATATGTCAAGTACAGTGAAGAAGATAAAATATAATATCATACTGGTGGGTATTAACATCACACTCAAGGCAACTGTTACTTTATGAAAGCAATGAATCAAATGAGATCAGTAGCCCGGCCAATCAAACAAATGTATTTTAGAAAAATGAATGCCTTCACTGTAGAATATAAAGTTCCTACTTTTTCTTAAATAATTGGCACAGTATTTATTTGACAACTCACTTGAAAGCCAACACTCTTTGCAGGCATAAAATAGTATTGCAGTGTTGCAAGTCTCTGTACCTGATTTTTACTCTTAAAAACCTGAAAAAAACGAACTAGTTCGTTTTAGCCGTTTGCAGTCTTTATTCACTTACATTACGAGCATCCTAATTATTCACAACAGTGACTTTATAAGCACTTTCCACAACTCTGAGAGGCTTGTTTGGTGTTTGGTTAGTTAGTTAGTTAGTTAAGTTTATTATAGTTTATTTTAACAGGAACCATGTGCAAACACATTAATCTCATAAAAGAAGAGATACACCAGATTTAGCTAAAGCTAGTTTCCATCTGCAGTCCCCAGCAGCAACAACAACAGCAGCAACAATTAAAATTCATCCAAGTAAACTTCTCACTCCACATTTCCACATTGAAAATATATGAGACAGGTATTACCACATAAGATACCACATGCAAATACAAATCAGCCATCTTGACCCATCCCTGTATGACAAACATAAATCTACTTCCCGAAGTACATAAATAGCGATCAGTTACTGAGATATAGTATAATTTGTAGTTGTGTACATGTTGTTTCTGTTGACAGTCATTTATACTGAGTCTGTACTGGGGAGGGGGGCCAATCCAAGCCCACGATGGGCCCTGAAGGTGCCGTGAGCCCCGGTGCACCCCAGCTGCACCGCCGCATGCTACGCCACTGCAGAGGAGATTTTCAGCTTGTGTCTGGAGCTTGTTCTATTCTTTAATGTCCTTGTATAAAAAGGCTGTCTGTGCAAAGGCTGAGCTACATCTGGGGAGTGTGCAGTCATTGTAACTTGTGGACCTGGATGTTCTGGTGGTCTGCTCAGAGCAAAGCTTTATCGAGCAAGATGCTTTTAGATACAAACAGTACACAGCTGACTTATTTTGACCTCAAGAGCTGCTTATATTATATCTCTGTACTGGGACAAGACAAATTTTGGTCAAATACATAGGAAACAAATCGATTATAGGACTTTAAGGCATTTCAATGTATTTTCGGCTATTAACAATTTTTTTTCATGCCCTAAATTCAAATACATTTATACAAATTTCCCTTGACTAGAAGCAGCACACTAAACAGTAACTGCCCCCTTGACGTCTTTTTTGAATGTGATCAAAAGTTCAATTCCAGTGAAACAACAACAGATTGTTTACCTTTTATTCCCTTCTGAATGGGAGCCTCGTTTCTATGTGATTACATCAGCTTTAATATTGGCTTGGTGTTTGTCTCCTCGGTGGCAGGAGACGGAGTGTAAGAGCCAGAGGATATTGAACGACCATATAGAAGCGGAAATGGCATCTTTTCCATTTGCCACATGTTTTCTGGATACACAATGCATGCACACAGATAGGGCTCCATTGGGATGAGTGGAGAGAGGCGGATGCTGCAGGGATGTGTGTAAGAAGACAATAGGGGTATAATACTGCACATACATCTTGGTCAGAGCTTGGCTGTAGCTATTATGTTAAAGGTGCACTGTGTAACTTTTCTGGTGGAGGGTCCGCCGTCTGCTTTTTCCATGCCTTTGCTTTGAGTGAAATTTACAGCATGGCATTAAACATATCAATTTCCAAAGAAACAAGCAAGTGATGCCACAAAGCCAATTATAATTACAATTAACAATTTAAAGATATTGACAATTTAAAGATCATTTTGAACAATAAAAATAGTTGTAAATGACTTAATATTAGATAGATATGTTTTTTGGCATACTGTGGAACATTCCAGGCATAGCAGTAACATCTCCATGGAGACGATTGGATGGCAGACCCTCTACCTGAAACGTTGCTCGGTGCATCTTTAAAGTGTAAAACGAAAGATGTCCCGATGTCTACACAATAAATATACTATGGGATTTCTACATCCACTCTTACAGAATAGCAATAAATAGAAAAAATTTTGTAAATAAAGTTTGGTTATGAAATATTTTTCCCAAAACGATGCAGCTGGTTGTATTTGTGTTGGCTGAGGATTCATTTTAAGAAGAAAGCAGGCATTTTAGCAAACAAAATTTAAATCTAAATAAAACTAAAAAATCAATAAGCAAAATACACAAGTTTGAATTTCTTACAGCAAAAGCATAAATTACAGGTAAAATCAATTCTGCTGAGGAAAACACATGTTCTGACAATATTTGAGGCATTAGAATTTCTATTGAAGGAAGAACTGCTAAGATTTAGACTTTTATATATAAGCATACAGTTCATCATGAATAGTGCATAGAATAAAAACTCTGATACTTGTACCAATTCCTACAGTAACTCTTAACAGGCAATACTCTGCAGCCAAATGGAAAACTGAACACATTTTCACCATTACTCATATAGTGGGTGTCACTTGTTGTACATGGCATACATTGATGTGAAACAGGATTACACGTGTGTGAAATCAACAGTGATAAACAAGGAAATAACTGGAGGAGGAGCATTCAATGGATTTATGTGTTTTAGCTCTCACTATAAGGCTCAGCTGACACTTGTACACACATTACATACAAATTGGAACTGAACCCGGACCAGACCGTGACTAAACCAGGACTAGAACAGGATCAAACTAGTCAAACGCAGACCTCCTCTTGTTGTTGTAATTCTGTATTTATGCCTGATGCCCTTCCTCAAGCAGCCCATTTTCTCTAAAAACTGTTTGTAAAAGTCTTCCCTTTCACAGTTCTCACATCTCACGTACTTTTCCACATCCTGCAAAGCACAAACCACCTTTAAATAAATATGCAAACTTCTTTTTGATGTTAATTTTGAGCAATCTACAGTTCCCTCCTCAACTGCTCTTGTAATTATGTTACTTCACAATAATGACACCCCCGCTAATAGAGGGTGGTGCTGTATTCAGACAATATTATGTAACAGAAATGCGCTAAAGCAAGTGTTTAAAGAATTAGATTAGATGAGTTTTAAGTAATCAGATAAATGTGAAATGACTGTAAAAAGCATAAATATCACCATTGGTTGAAGATATATATTTTTTTTCATTTTCACTTTAGATCATCTGATTTTGCAGCACTAAAAGGTGCACTATGTAACGTCTATGTAAGGTGAAGGGTCTACTACTTACTTGTCTCCAAGGAGATGCTATTTGTTTGCCTGGAATGTTCCACAGTAGGGCATTAAACATATCTCCCTTGCATTTCTTCAATTACAGGTGTTTTATAGCAAAAAACAAAACAAAAAAACAACACCTTAAAGGGACAGTTCGGAATTTTGGACATAGGGCCTCATTTCCTAGTGAGCCAGAGACGAGTGGAGACCATTCCATTCAGTCCTTGTATTTGCAGAGGTCGCTGGTGCTAGGCTAGAGCATGTCAATGACCATAGTTATCCTGCCACTAAAAAATTACCCACTCCACAAAGCACCCGAAAGCAAATCAATTATTAGGTCAGACTATCAGTGTAAATGTCTGTGTGGAAAGAATAATGTTTAAAATAAAAAAACTTGCATCACCTGAATGGTCGCATGTTGAGGGACTATTTTCTCATATATCAGTTCGCCACTGCCAAGCTTTTTCTCAGAAAGTACAACTCGCTGCTGCTGCTCAGACATAAATCCTTCAAATGCAAGGTTAGTGCATGGAATATTGAAAAAAGTGTCTCCACACGTCTCCAACACTCTGGCTCACTAGGAAATGAGCTCCTGTGTCCAAAATTCTGAACTGTCCCTTTAAACATGAATTCTTACCATGTGCAGCCTTGGTGACTTAGCTTTTTTGTCTTTAACGTTTTCCTATCCACCTTTCTCCTTACGGTTTCTGTTCGATATCTTTGACATGTGTTGAATGACTAACTCACTCTTCTTTGTCGTCTTTTAGGCCTATGCAATTTATGCTTGACAAATCGGCAAATTATCATATTAGCGCCCTTCCTGAACGCACACATTGCCAGTACAATCTGTGCAAGCTAATGCAAGGTAACTGCTAAACTTTTAGTTTTAACAGTACTGTAGATTTAGGATTCGTCTATATTTACTTCATCAGTATATCACACTTTGAAGTTTTGTTATTGTGACAGGCCTGGATGCACCCCTCCCATAACCCCACAAGCCCTCAGACCTTACAATGAAATAATGGGACTCATAAACAGTTTTCTCGTGTCTTTACCCCCAGGCTCAGTGATCAGACCATACTGTAGAAGGATTTGTGTTTGGTAAATTTCACTAGAGGCAAAGACCAAGGCACGCCATTACAACATAAATCAATTTTAGTTTCTTGTATTGCACTGTAAATCTAATAAGCAGTCATTTCTATCCACTCACAGTAATTACACACAGAAATATTGATTCAGCAGCCCCGGGATTGTTTTTATGATCACTCTCGATGGTGTGGATTTTAATTAAAGGGCCCATATTTCATTATTTTCTGATCTGTTATAATGTTGTTTCCTCATCACAAATATACCTGGCGTTGTGTTTTATTTCATTCACACATGTTTAACACAGAAATCCTGCATATTTAGGCTGAGGTCATCTCTCAAACGGGTAAGACTCCACCTTGTGATGTCATGTGGTAATACAGGTGCTCCACTGTGTTTTTGGACTCCATGTATCTTCAGAACAGAGCATTTTGAACCTTGTAGACAGACTAACAATAACGGCTTAATCAAACATGTGTGAATGAAGCAAAGCACAACTCCAGGTCTGTTTTTGAGGTGGTAGCAATATTATAATATGGCTTAAGTTTATAATATAAGACCTTTAAGTGGTACTTTTGAGGAATAACTAACCTTCATGGCAATTTAAAGATGACCCTTTTACACATTTAGCACAATACAGCATGTACAAAATGACTCCAAATCCAATTGTTCCAGGCTCTATGTGTCCGTGTCTTCTCTCTCCATAGTGTGAGCAGCTGTGCGCCTGTCCCCATGGCGATAGTGACTCTCGGTGACAGGACATGCACCAGCGCCCGCCTCCGAGCTCAGATCTCTTTATTCCACTTGGATCGTGCTCCCTTGACCTACTTGGGTTTCTCATTCAGTGCCCGTGATTGCCCCCTTAAGCTGAGAGCAGGCACCACTTTTCATCAGAACCCGTCCCACCTTTGAATAATTGCACAGGTCAGAACGCAGCGTATATGCAGCAGTTTGAGAGTACTTGGACACACGGTTTTCCTGCTTTTTTAGAAACACTGCAAGCAATAGGGCTTCAAGGAAAAGCATATGAACAAGATGCCCGTGAAGCTATTTTAAAAAGTGAAAAAAAAAAAAAAAAAGATCATTTCAACCTAGAAGCAGTCCTTGCAGCTTTTACAAAAGGAGCCTCAACCAAGACTTGAACTTATTTTCAGTTCAGGAATAAATGTTGTGTTCATCAAGCGACGCTCTTGTCATAAAAGAAGTCAAATTAAAGCAGCCCATGTTGATGATGACCCTCGCCCTAGCTCACATTTCCTTCAGGCTATTGTCCCTTCCCAACAGCTGCCCAGGCCCACAGATCCTCCATCAGAAAAATTACATAGCGCACCTTTTATGTTTTGGGTTTTGTTTTTTTTTGGAATCTTTGCACCCCTGCTGAATTTAATCCCCAAATTTGGTACAAGTCCAATAAAGTTGATGTTTCCTGTCTATGGTAGGTGGCGCTGCAGTGTACACTTGTCATACACTTTATAATATATTATATTCAAGCTCTCTTGCGCCTGTGGCCGTGAGATGTCATCAAAGAAACAGGAAAAGAAGGTGTTTTTTTCCCGGTGTGTTACAGGCAAACCGTAAGGAATATCCCCCAAAAAACGATTATTTTTCAGAACCAACAACCAGGACTAGACTTTTCATGGATGTTTAGGCCCTCAAAATTACAAGGAAAATAGTAATAGAGAAGAAGTAATGGGTGAAGGACAAAAGCCCTCGCCAGTTACTCTGTTACTCGCTCAGGCCTATAAAAAAATAATGAACCCACATACACTAGATGAAATAAATAAAATACAAAATCTCAAATTGTAGTCTTACAATGATAATCAAAGGTGCATTGCGCATCTTTCTTGGTGGAGGGTCCATCACCTGCTTGTCTTCATGGACACGTTATTGCTTTGTCTAGAATGTTCCATAGTGTTGATTAAACCTATTTATTTCACGAGAGACGATAGGCTACAGTACAAATCAGATCTGTGGAGAGGCACCCCTATTCACAGAGAGAAATAGTGTTTCTGAGTAAAAGAAATACCCGTAATGAATAAATGCTCGAGAGATATGTTTAATGTCATACCATGGAACATTCCAAGAAGAGCAATAACATCTTCATGGAGACAATCAGGTGACCGACCCTCCAACAGAAAAGTTAAGCAATGCAATCTAATCTAAACAATTATTTGTCAAATTCTGAAATTCCAACATCCCATGCATTCCACCCTAACTTTACAGCAGTAAATAGATCTACTAAAAAGCTATTTAATGGGCTTTCCTTTTCTTTTTTTTTTTCAACTTTTTAGAACTAAACTTTTCATGGATTACCAACATTTGTCCCCTGGGCTGCATTAGTCCAGAACAGAGCCAGCACAGTGCAGCAGGACAAATTACTCAAACTTTTACCAAGTCTGACCGCAGAACCACAACACCGGTCATGTTTTACAAAACCGTTGTCACACTGCTACATCCGTCGGGCACCTGTTGTGATAATTGGACCTGCGTGAGACAGCTCCATCAGCACACACCATTTCCCCTCAATTGTCACCATCACACCGTTCAAGTCATCTGAAAGCATATAGCGTGGAGAAGTTCGTTTATTTACCATTATGCCCTCTATAGGGATACATTCATGTTATGTATTCAGTCCATTTGGTCAGACAAGTTTCATTAACATCCCGTGCTTATTATGATAATGTGGCGTTTAGGTCCTGCTCGTTACTGTGGCTCTGCACGGCCTAGTGCCCATTTGTCAGGAATTAACAAGTGGAGCTGTTCATTAAGGCAGGATAAGCTTCGGAAAGGAGGCTAAAGGAGCCGCAGAGGTTAGCATATTGACACATCCTACAGCAGTGTCGCGGGGGCTAAGAGGTGCTCTGTTTGGCTGCAATAAATTACCTATGCGTTAATGGATTTAAGACGTGTAATTGGACAACAGAGGATTAAAACATGGCTGCTTTGGGATCTCTTGATGTTGCCTCCTGTTCAAATATAAATATGTATGATGTGGTATGGTAAATGTAAATTCCTTAGTTTCTGTGTGTCACCCCTGTGGTGAGTAAACAAGTGCTACTGCCAGTGGGTCCTATAAGAGAGAGAAATTAAAACCGTAAGCAGCTATCACGACCCCTCTTACAACAACAACTGCCTGTGTTCTCACTTCTTATTTTTCAACTACACGTGCCTTCCTTCACCTCCAACATAATCTACAATACTTTTCAGATCAGCATTGTGCTGGGGGTATTCTACATGTACGTGTATGGAGGAATGTTTAGAAGTTACCATGGTGACACAATGCACGCATTAGCAAACAGAGCCAAAAAAGTTTTAAGACTGACTGCAAAAATACAAAATGTACTTAAATGACACATTTTCAGGAGCCTGTGATCAATACAAGTGTTCATGGTCCTGTTTAAGGATTTGATTTTCAAGAAAAAAGATGAGCATGAGAAACTGAAAACACTTGACTGCACACTAGTTTGTGACTGTAATATTTGAAATGGACTTGTTTAACAGCATGAATTCTTTCACCTGAGCTGTTTCTAGTCAGATTGGGTTCAGTTAAAGCTCAGATTAAAGTCTAATTTGAGTACCAGAGCTTCAGACAGGGCAGTGCTTAGAGTTAGCATCACACCCCCAGGGAATGTTGTTGATATCAGCTACAAAGTATCAATAGTTAAACCAATGCAATCCAATGAAGCATTTTTACAGTGTATGCCTCTGCGTCAAACAACATTTTAGGCCCATTCAAAATTGTAGGGGGCCCTGGAGAGCTATTACTTTGCAGAAAACATATTTCATTCAAGCAATAATATTAGAATAAATTTGCTTTTTACAAACCAAACCATAGTGGAAAGAAGAAAAAGCTCTTTCTAAAACTCCCCCAACTAACTACATGAACTTTTGAAGTAGTTATAACTGCAGTCTGCTACTTTTTAGAAAAACTGATATTAAATAAACCTTAATAATTTTTTCTTACCTTTTGTTTACTTAATTTTGAATCACACATGGCTGGCCCTGCTGTCAAACTCTTCTTTTGCCAAACAATACAACATTTTTGTGGGAAGTGAAAACAACGCTCTGGCAGCCAGACAAGAACTAGGAGCTGGAACTGTGTGAAAAATCCTGCGTGCTTCATTGTCAACACAAACAGTTATTGACAGAAGAGTGAGACTGTACTGCAAAACAGGCCAACACATTCACACGTCCATTCAACCTGGCTCAATCAAACTCTTTTGGAGCTACACAATAGAAACCTCCCTGGCTGCAAGTTCTGGTGCCAAAAAATGCATTTAATTAATTAAAAAAACAGCTTTGTTGGCTAAAAACTTTTTCATAATAAAACATTATAGAAAGAAAAACAGGGGTATAATTTCTTTGCATTTGAATTATAATTACTTCTATTAATGTGGCTGTTTTTTCATTGAACAAAATTTGTTTTTCCTCGCACAAATATATTGTAAAAGCAGCTCTTAAGGTCAAAATTACAAAGTGTTTTTATATCCACTGTAAACCAGTAAGTGCACTTTTAGCATGATAGTTGCTGTTAGCTTTATCATGATGGCCAAACTTCAAAGTTGTGGAAGTTATTGGAAACTACTCACAGTGAACAAACAAACAAAAAGTAAGGAAAAACTATGGACTCCTCCAAAGCATAAACTAGTTCTCTTTCTCACATTTTTAAAAGCAGTAAAAGTCATGGACAGCACCTTTAAAGGCCCTATATAACACAAAATTGACTCTTGTGAGCTTTAAGCGATATTATAATGTTGTTACCTCCTCAAAAACATACCTGGAGTTGTGTTGTTTCATTCACACGTTTGTTCCTTTATTATTGGTCTCTCTACATCTCCAAAGCCTAAAATGCTCTGTTACACCTTGTGATGTCATGAAGCAGTAGTTTAAGTTAGCAGCTCCTTTTACCTGAAACCTGAAATCATTCCAAATTATTCCAGTGAAGATGGAATTTAAAAACACACTGGAGCACTTCCTGTATTACTGTATGACATCACAAGTTGGAACATATGCAGGATTTGTGTGTCAAACATATGTGAATGAAACAAAACACACCTCCAGGTCTGTTTTTGATGAGGAAACAACATTGTAACACAAATCAGTCACAAACCTGCATAAAAAGTATACGCCAGATCAACATGCAAATCAAAATGCAACAGGACGCAGAAGATTTGCTGTCCCCCTAGAGGAGCTGAATATCCAAAACATGATTGCCTGGAAAACTGCCCAATTTCGGAAATATTGGGTTTGCCGATGATGCACAAAATTGAAGCGAGTCCACCTGCCCTCTCCACTCCACGGGCGCCTATATTTATATTCATTAGACTAACCTGACATTTTGTGGCGTTGGGCTCCAGATGTGACTGTGGCTATTGGTTGTTTTGTAGCAGGACTAGAACAGAGGAGACAGGGTTCAGCAAAACTCAATAGCCATCCTGCAATAAATGACCTTTACAATAAAAAGAAAAGTACCGGATCAGCAGTTTCGCCAATAACTTCCAATGCAGCGTAACTTTTCTTCTACTATTTTTCTGCAGGTAAACGTGAAGATATGTTGACTGACGTGAACAAAACATAATGTGCTGAGTGCAGGAACAGCGTGTTTTGAACTCGTTCACAATGCTCCCAGGATCTGTCATGAGCGAGAAAAAGGGAGAAGGGAAATCTACTTATTTATCAGTTTTACTTTTTAGCAAAATGTGTTTACTTTATTTATGCTGCATTTCTTTGGATTTGTTTGAGGCAAAAAGGGAGGAAAAGCAATGCAGAATTCTTCCAATATTTGTTTCTTAATTTCAAAGAAAATTTCAAATCTGGAAATAAAATAATAAGCAAAGTTGTGCAAAGGTAGAAAAGTTGAACTACCATGAAGCCAAGAACAAAGATATTTTAGTGTGCTTAATTAGAATAGAACTTGATAGCTACCTTATTATCCCAAAGTCGAAAGACCTCAAATAGCATTGTAAGTATCTGATTTGTTCTATTAAAATTGTGATTTAAAAAGAGTCAAAGTACTGATCTTTCACAAAATAGAAGTACTCCAACTCCTGTTTCATTTGCCCTCTCTACGTAAGCAGTAAAAGTGACTAAGACCAATTTCCACCGGCATATTAATTTTAATCATCTGCAGCGGACATACGTGCCTGTTCACTGGACATGGGGATTTGGATTATCAGGTATTAAATTGGGTGGCCAGAAAAAAATGCTGTTTAGCTGATATGTTCAAATATCAATGTTCCTCGTGAATTGCTAACACCGTATTTAGAAACACTTTCTGGGAAATGAAGCCAATGTCATGATTCTGCTTAGTCACTGCTCCATAAAATAGCCCATACAGAAAGTGGCCATTAGGAGAACATGAAACCGCACAGGAGCACACTAGGTTGTGTCGGAAAGACCGAGGCAGCATCCATAACATCAACACTGACTGCTCTTTGCTGACTCTGTGCACTCTGTGTACGTCTGTGTGTTATCACTGATGCTTTTACCCAAGTGGGTCTTCTCTTCGTGTTGTCAGCAGATACATCATAAATATGGTTCAGCAACAAGCAGCAGTATCGTATATAGTATAGTAAGGTGAGATGCCGAAGGATTATTAAAGCATACCCACTACGCAAAACTGACTTTTTATATGTTATGTTGTTTCCCGTCCCTATTTACTCATCCGAAGCTGCATTTGGAGTGATTTGTGCATGTTTGAGCAATCTTTAATCTCTTACTTTCAAGACGCCATATTGCTGATTAACTCCTATTTTCACCGCCACCGGCATACAGTACGCCCACTGCCCTGTATTTCGTTCTCCAGTTTAATTTTCTTAATCAGTGACACGCTTAGGATTTGGCAGTACGCGTAGTCATTTTAGTGTAAATTAAAAAAATAAAATTAAAAACCACCAATACTGTGATCTGCAACTATCCACTGGAGGCTCTTTGTTGCGATGACGTCAGCTCTCACTTGGGAACCATTGTTTTCTAAATCAGTCTACTTTTATTAAGTTATTTTAGATAAATATTGTGATTTAAAAGGTGCAAATTATAACACAAGAGTCATAGATTATAACTACAAAGCAGACACAAGCACAGCAGGTCTTCTAGCCAAGTACGTCACAGGGAACTGGCAAAATGAGGATAAGCTCTCACAGCATAAAATTGTCACGATATTGTGAACACGTGGAAAATGACCTTGTGAGATGTGTTTCCATGCACTGGCGAGTCTCTTGAGAAGGCGTAGTTTTAAAAAGCAGTGCTACAAAGTGTCATCGGGTCAAGCTGTAGCCGAGTGAAATGATACGATCAAGCTGTAAGACACTTTATTGAATATGGCGTCTGGATGACTCTTCTGACTTACACAATGTCCTTCAATAAGATGCATAAAAGAGGATATCATATGCAAGGATTTCCAGAGCATGAATAGACAAAACTACTATGACGTATTGATCTGTATGATTTGTTATAAACTTCTTTGCATAAGATGTCCTGACTGTCTCCTGTCTTTTTGTCAATGTTCTACTCTTAAAGTGTCGACAACACAAAGACAGCAACAATATAACAATATAAAATCTCATCTTATCTTGTTGTCTTTTCCCATTCCAAATGATTACATAAGGTGAAAATGTGTACTTTTATTTTGCAAAGTACATTTACTTGTATTTGTCTGCTTAAACTAATAAGTCTTCTAAGGACACTGATCTCACTTAACTTTTAAAAAGCATATCATAATGTGATTTGTAAACAGCTCAAAATAAGCTGTCATGCTGAACTTTTATTTTTGATGATAAGTTACTTTGTGAAGTGCACAGGGCTATTTTTTGTAATTACTGTTATTAGAGTTAACGTAATAGATCTGTAGAAAAGAAAAGGGCCATAATTCAAAGGGCTCTGTGTCCTGTCTGGCCTGCCTGCACTTATGACTAGACTGAGTAAAAAACCTGAAATAGGATGCCTGAAAAGAAAATTGGATGATTTTTGCTCGTCATATAAAACAGTAAAAAGGTACTCTAGCCCCGAAACGCCCCCAACAGATTGTTCATTAGGGGGAAGAGCTGCAGGAATCTAAAAAAGAGACACACTCACCACCAAAATGTGGCAATGATGTATTTTGGCCCTTCTCCAGGATATAAATGGCTGTGTTAAAAGAAGCCAGCGCCGCAGGGCTCCACTCTGTTCAACGGTGCTGCTACAAACCACCTCCCATGTTCAAGCCCAGAGACAATGGTATATTTTTTAATCATAGACTTCAAGCAAGATGGTGTGACAAATAGTGACAGCACCAAACCTACAGCGAAAAAGACCATTAAGAATAAAGCCTATTTTTGACTTAAAACTGCAGTTGTCTTTGTTATAAAAAGGACTTTTGGCATGTGTTTTTGTTTGTAGTTTAGACAACAATTACAAATATTAAAATACAATTACGATTATTTTTCATTGTCCACACTGCTCCTTTAAGTCTATTAGATTATTAGGGAATTACCGTAAATGAAGACAAGACTCAGACCAGACTTTTCATATATTTATAATAACTTCATTAAATTTACATAGTGCTGAGTAGAAATGCAAAGGAAGTATTCACCCACATTCATTCGTTAGTTAACCCTGACTCTAGGTGCAGTGTCTTGCCTAAAGGCACGCTGGCAGAATGAACTCAGCCAAATTCAACATACTCATAAATTAATCACCTCCTCTGCCAGAGATAGGGTGCAATTGTTGCACAGTTTGCTAATCTGTGTGATGGTAGCTGCTGTGTGATGTATGCATGGCCTGTTACTATGGGAGTTTGGAGGCAGCTGTCTGGAGATGTAGATAAAGAATGTCACCTGGTCATAATCACACTCACACAATGAAGAGGAGAGACACCATTTAAACCATGTCCACAGCATTGGAGCATGACAGCTCTGACAGGTAATCTGAGGAGAGCAAAGAAAGAGGCGCTGGATACGGACGTGCACAGATCCCATTGGCCTGCGTGTGTGTGTGTGTGTGTGTGCATGTGTGTGCACATGTGTGTAAATATATGAGGATGAAATGGATTTGGTGAAAAAGCCACAGACCCGATTACGTAGTGGTATTAGTGGTGTGACGTGCAACCCAAAACAGAGCAAATCACTGGAAAATGGATGTTGTGAAGATGAGATACAGACTCATCTAGGGACATTCTTCATCTTAAAAAGGTAAAAACAACAGAAATTTGTGATATTTGTCAATCAAAAGAGCAACCCTATAATTCTTAAGACTTGGAAGTCAATCTCCAAACAGGAAGTTCAGAGGGTAATGTCACAGTTATTTATTTACAGGCCCAATTTTGCCAAAAGTAAGAACTGTTTAGTTTTTAACTATATATTTCTATAGCCTGATTCATCAGCCAGCTTCACTTTGTAGAAACCGTCTGACCTCGCAGTGTTTGTTCGTGCAACAGTAGGCGGGTACTTTTTTCATTTAACCAATCGCTGCTATTTGGTCATGACGTATGTAATGTGCTGCTAACGGGGCTAACAGGTATATGAAGCTTTTCCCAAATCCCGTAGGAAAAAGGGCAATAACGTCTTTCCCCTTGATAAAATTCACCAAACATTCTCTTTGTTCCGGTTTTAAATCCTTGATCTCGGGAATCGTTGCCAACACAGAATGTATGGCTCTTCGCTGATTGGCTGGTGCCCGGACTCGCACTTCCAAGGCTCTTACAGACCGTCTAGTGTATTCTGATTCCTGACCTAGTTGCTGGAGAAAAATGAAATTGAGCGGAAGCACTACGTGATGCCAGCCTGGCTAACATTTCTAGGGCTACAGTCCTTGAAACCCATACAAATGAGATTTTAACTTGATTTAGTTATCTAATAAATTACATTAGTTGAACTTTCAAACTCACTCTTATAGAAGAATTAAACTACACTAAGCAGAAATAGCTTCAATCCCTCCTACAATACATATTATATTGCTAAAGGTATGGGTTGTCACATATAAATGAAATGCTGTATATGCAGGGTATTGATTCACCCATTAGCATCCAAAACACCAATGAATGTACATTACAGTTACTCCAAAAGAGCTCCCACCCAAAACAACACTATATTATTATCTTTCACAAGGGCTGTTCACTCTGCATGAAATATTCTGTGCAATATGCCCTCACTGTGGGCTCATATTCCACCACATCATTAGAGAAAATAAGGACTACAACAACAATGTAATGAATGTACATCTAGACAAGTTAAGGGGAAAGATTCTGAACTCCTGCAGAAGTCAGTACATATAGTAGGAACATTTCAAAAGTAGCATTTTCTGTAGTGTTTTGAAATGATGAGAGCAAAACTTATTATCATCTACTTGGAAAAAAGGACGTAAACAACAATTAGACTAAAATATGGCTGAAAAATACAACCAGCAGATGAAAAAAGAGGAAAACAGGCATTCACGCCACACACTGGGTTGAGCCTCCCCCTTCACAACTTGGCTTGAAAACAAAAACACAGAACAGAACAGTGTGAGGAAACAGTGTGGGGTTCATACAGAGAAAAGCTGCAGCTCCTGGGACCTCAGCAGGCCTCAGATTCACCTGTGTGCATGGAGCAAAAGAACAGCGGCTTCTTTTTGGATTGAGTACTGAAAGGAATGTCTTCAATAGATGTGAGTTAATGGACTCCATACCTTTTGTCCAAATTGAATCTCTTCTTTTTAGATTTGGTACCATTTCTGTAAACATGTTTCTTCTGCTGTTTATGTTAACATCATGACTCCGCAAAGAGAGATAAAACTGAGCAGTACTTGAATCTAAAATGTTCTTAGTAATAATTTTTGCATCCTTAATTATGTTTCTGTAGGAAATGTTGACACAAATATTAAAACTCCCAGTGCTAGCAGTTATGAGTGAATCTGGAGCCATGTCCATATTAGGAATAAGAATTTATCTATGAACAAAATAGTGACATAAAAATCCCAGGATCACGTAGAGTAGGTTAATATGAACATTTTAAGACCAAAATGACAAGGCTCACTGCTGTAGTTACAGAGACATGGGTGACAATTTTCCAATGTAAAGTCAATTGGAGTTAATGGAGCCAGAAGTGCCCCCATGAACATTACCTATTCATAACGTGGTGGCTAGTGGGTTAGCTATGTCCATTTATAGAGTCTATTGTGTGAGACTCTCATTTGGGACACACGAGACAAAAAAGGTTGGGCACCACTGACATTTTAAAATTTTGCATAAAAGAAATATGTTTTGACCAATATTGCCAAATGATCCCAATCTCAGCAGGCATCAAAAAGATCATAAAAAATAAAACACAAAAAGTATATATGATGTTGATTTTTTCATGTAGATTTTACCAAATAAAAGTACAATGAAAAACTGTAAAGAAATAAATAATATGTAGGCTACAAACTAGAGCCCGACCGATATGGATTTTGCTGTGGCCGATATGAAACCGATATAATGGGAGTTGGAGCTGCCGATAGCCGATATAATCGCCGATATATTTAGTGATGTAAAAATTCACTGTAAATGTTGAATTGTTTAAAAAACTTAGGTTTGGCTCTGGTGGATTTTAAATTGGGTTTATTTAGGCAACATTTATTGTTATTCTGCCTCTTTACGTCATATTTACAGACAGTAGGTTGGCTTAATGGCATTTTTGCATCACATTCTAGACACTAGTGATGGGTATTCCAGTTCTTTTTATAGAACCGGCTCTTTTGGCTCGGCTCACTAAAAGCTGCTGGTTCTTTTGGCTCCCAAGCGGCTCTTCAGATTGTTTTGTTGCAAGCAGGTCTAAAGCACGTCTAAAGCAGGACTGAATCAGGACTGAACCAGGACTGAACCAGGTCTAAACCAGGACTGAAAAAGGACTAAACCGGGACTTATTTATTTTGTGCTAAACTACAGTCAAATATGCTCGTTTTTGTTTTGTTTTTTTTTATCCTACGTACACGCAAATTTCTCAAAGTTTCGTTTTTAGCCGCTGCCGCTGTCAAACCACGAGTCTGCACGCGGCGTGAAGAGAAAAAAAGTGAGAAAGAGAAAACACGGCTCCCAATAAGGATCAGGCTCCCGTCGTTCCCTTCAAAGAGCCGGTTCTAAGAGTCATTTCGTTCGCGACGGACCCATAACTAGTAAAGAAAGTAGCGCTGTTAGCCTTTAGCCGTAAATACGTGCGCGCCGCGGTAATTAATTATATGCGCAAATGTCATAATTCACACGTCTATTCACAGCTCATTTACATATCAGTGCAGGTCCAGTAGCAAATATACGGCCAATATAGTCACTTTAGAACAGACCAATAGAAAACAGTCTGTTTATGTGCGGGAGCTACAGCAGCTAACCCATAACAAATGACAAAAACTAGCTTCAGAGTCGACATATTTCCAACACTCACCGCTCATACAGGCTCCTCCTCACATCACAAATCTGCACTAATAAATGTCCTTTTAATCCAGACTCAAACCGATTGTCCGTAAAAAGAATATAATCTCAGTGTTTGGATCTGTGTCTGCAGGTGTAAACAAACACACGTGAGTGACGCGACTCTGTGGTGTGTAAAGGGACAGTACGGACACACACAAATGACTCCGTAGATAAATACTGATGTGGAGCCACATATTAGGACATTTATCTGTCTGTAAATTGGATTAAATGAATAAGAGTCTAAGCTTTATAACGAGGTATAACATGCCCACGTGAAATATCGGCCCCTATCAGCAAGCATATCGGCCGATAGCCGATATGCCTAAAGTTGTCCATATCAGCCGATAATATCGGCCAACCGATATATCGGTCGGGCTCTACTACAAACCTGCACAAATAAGAATATGACTCAAGATGACAGAAGTGACTATAGGCACTGCAGCAGCATGCAGATGACAAGCTATAGGTGCTATACTGAAGAGGTCATACATAGACTAAAGAAAAAAACAATATATTATCTTGGAGAATTCATCAGCCTCTTCTGAAATATAAAACATCTGTCTTCATTGTGCTGCCATTGTGACTGTGACCTTTACGTTCTGAGCTTGTTGTGTATGTCTAATCATCACACACAATAAGGGGATTGCTGTACAAAGCATCCTTGATCATCACCTGTACAACACTGGTCACACTCTTGACACTAACCTATCCTTTGGATCCCAGAATGCACTGGGGCGCTCTGTCGGACCCTGTTACTGGTGCAGGATTAGCACAGATCAGGCTAGCTGCAGCTGTGATTAGAGTCCACAGGGCTTCATGACGCTTTCTGTTGTCTTTATTGAAGAGTGGTTTGTCACGCTGTCAGACACATATAATCCTGTACACTGGGGGGGATTAGAGTAAATCAATAAGGACCCCACGCCGAGCATATAAAAGCTGGCACCTTTCACTCACCAGGTTTAGCTTCAGAATCAGATGGATGAAAGGGAGCTATAGAGAAAAGTCTGTATGTGTGCAACAAATCAGGTCTGTCATGTATGGAGCACAATAGGTTTTAGCACCAGAAATAGTGTTGTCTGCTAGTTCCCATGTGACTCCTAACATAGTCTTCATTAGAGCTGTGCCAAAAATCGAAAAATCGAAAGATCGATAGATCGTGACCTCTACTTTGGTCAATCTCGATGATAAGGCATGTACAGTTCACCAGCCAATCATGTAGGAGTAAGAGTGCGTGGTGATGACAAGGATTTATGCTCTTGTTTAGGAAAAAGCAGGCTGAGCCACAGCATGTCCCTTTGTCTCCTCATGTGTTCACAAGTTTTCACTTGAACCTGCACAATTTGACTAAAAGTCCAGTCTCTCTCTCTGTGTGCAGTGCGATCTGACCGCTCTCCCTCCCTCTCTCTGATTCAGCTGCAGCTCCTCACCTTTTTTCCTCTTTCTCCTCTCTGGTGCTTCTCATCTTTATAATTCAAGTTATGGAAAGTAAACTACGTTTTCTCTCAGTTTATGAGTGAAACTTAAGTCCTAATTTAGAACACAGAAGCTGTAGCGTGTGCATGCAAGTGTTTTGGCTGCTTAAGGTAGTGTGTGTGCATTAGGTTTAATACAATGTACAACCTTATTCCAAACTTTAAATGTGGATATCTCTGGAATTATTAGTCCTATCAACATGAAATAAAATAAAAAATAAAAAAAAAACTGTAGTGATCCTGGCTGTCTGCTCTTTATGCCTGAGGTCAACATGTCTAAGATTATAGAATATATATGTATAAGATTGAAGAAAAAATACATTGAATTCACAATCTGAATTTTAGTAACATCTTAAGAGTGTATGTTGTGGAAGTGTGTACAATGTTATGGCAGACTGTTGGCTAGTTTGGAACCAACCATTCTCTAAAAAATTAATGAACAAATACTAAGCTAATTATTTAAAAGACACTTTTAACTAAATTACCATTATGTGTGTGGCCATAGGGAAAATGGTGGGCTTACTACTCTGAAGGAAAACTGTCCAGTTTTGTGCACTAGTTCTGTTGTATTATTTCTGAACAATATTACTTTAACGTCATCAAAAGCACATTTCCTACACATAAATATAGCCAAATGATGTATGAGCTCCGCTGGTGTGCCTCAGTATTCATAGAGAATAAAAATGGAAATCCTTACATTTTGGGACGTATTTCAAAAGTTTGCACTATTTCTGTCTAAATTATGTAAAGCTGTGTGTCCTAACAGCAGGGGAGTCAGAATAAATCATTACAGACGAGGAAAGTTAAATGAAACATCAGGCAATCGAATGCAAGATGTAGGCCCAAAATAGTAGCGACAGTATTAGCACACAGGGCGCTTTGGGCATGTGAGGATCTGTATTCATTATATCAAGGTCTTAAACAATGTGTACCTTTCTCTCTCCATAATAATCAACAATTATCCATCCATCGCAAAGCTTGTAAGATCGTACACTTAACATGTCCGTTAAGTTTTAATGTCCCGCCGTTACCCAGAATGCACCAAGTCTGACCCTGCGGCAATTGAACACACGATTAACCTTCACGGTCGTTTAGCCATGAGTTTGCTTCATTACTTGATGAAATTTTAATTACAACGTTGAAATCACAGGGCAAAGAGGCTCCCCAGAAATCCACAGCTAATCTTAGCGTAATCGCCTAACGGGAAATTAAATCTGTTTAGAACATTCACTTATCATGTCTCCAACAAGCACCACAACTTCACTCCAGACTGAGGATGCAAGACTTTGTAACTAAGGGTTCAATCTCAGGTGAAGATACTTTCTAGAAATAGGAGTGGGAGTGCTTGGAGTCACTGTAAAACAAGAAGCAACCTGGTTAAAAAATTATACAATATATTTTGGCTCAATAAAATAAAATTACATATCTTCATCATTCAAAACGCTATAAAACCCCAAGACAGTATACCCTGAGACTGAAAAAATTGAAAAGATACATCAGAAAAGGGCATCTGGTATAATGTTGCATCAAAATGTTAGTGAAAAATCTTGCAATTTGACGTTCTCCTCTGCCACTGTTCAAAATACGAAAAGACGATACATACGGAGCATGTATGTTTTTAATATTTCTTTGCTCTGCGGTTTGACAAATCACAAAAGCAGATGTTGTTTTGAATAATTTATGCAAAGATGAACAAACATTTCCCCATGATGAACTGGTGACCTGAATCTGTAATCTGTAAGACTTCCATACTGTTCTCAAATCACCATTTCTGCAACTTTTACTTTTTCACTTTTTTTAAGCACTGTACCTGATTTTTACAGGCTTAAATATGTCCAAAAATGTCCAGAACCAGTTGATTTTAAAGGGTTTGCAGTGGTCCAAAGTTATTCTCACTTTCCTAATGCTTTCATAGCATCCTATTTATTCCAACACGAAGAGTTTATAAGCACTTTCACAATATTCAGCTGCCAGAGTTTTGCTGTTATAGTAAATCTAAAAACAACTGCCATGCTGACTACGGACTTCCTGGTTCATGGAGAAAAAAAAACACACATCAAAAACACACTAATAAAGATGCAGATTCATTCACTTATTTAACCCTAAGAGCTACTTTTACAACAAATCTGTACTGGGGCAAAGCAAGATTTACTGATGAAAAACATCAACTGTGCACAGCCCCTTTAAATGAATACAGAAAAATCACGCCCTGTGCCCAATCTGTTGGAGGATTTAGAAACAAACTCAGGTGTTGCGTGTTGCTCTATCCCAGTTTTCCAGAAAAGGCAACGGCTTTATCACAGGCGCATGGCTAAATCTCACATCCGAACCGAAGCGAAAGAGGAGAGTAGAGAAGAGGAGAGAGCCCTAATCCGGATTGCCTTAAGATCTGCTTAACCATATTTGTGGTAAAAGGGGAGAAAGTGGAGCAGCTCTTGTCACAACTGAATAATGGAACAGACATGGAAACAGGGCAGAGGACAAAATGTAGAAATTCAGATGAAATAAAAGGTGTATTGATCTAATCTGAAGGACACCATCTTTTCTCCTCTGTTCCTTGATGGGTTTTATCAGTGTAAGGATTCAATTAAAAAAAATCTACCCTCTAGTATAATTTAAACCTAATTAAATAGCTCAACTAGCCTATCTATCAAATCAGTTCCACTCACTTAAACAAGACATACTGTGCAACTGGCAACTTCACATCTGATTTCTAGCTTTTTTTTTGCTGCCTGCTTTAGACGTAGAAGTAGCTTTTTAACATTATACAAAGTTATAATCGGATCTAGTAATATTTAGACTCAATCATGTTTGTGTAATGCATTTGGGCCCCACCCACTGCTCTATACTTTATATTTTTTTACGTAGACTATATATATAATGGCTCAAATAGGCCATGAGCATGGGCGCGCTTCCAGCTCCAGTGACCGGCTCCAATTCACTTTATATTGAAAAACTGTCACCCCTCTCTCCGTAACCGCTGCAGTCAGACTGGTCATTTTCCTCTTAAAATGTTCATATTAATCCGCTCTGCATGATGCTGATGTGTTTATTTCGCTTTTCTTTCTGTATATCAAAATGTCAACATTAATAACAGGCAAATCAGGCACCTTCTGTTACTTTGAATGGCCTCGCTCCAGATTGGCTCTTTGTTTGTGGTCGGAATTCCAAATATGGAACTTGGCTCCAAATTCGCCCGTTTGGTCGCTATTTTAAAATATAAAAACATGTAAATGAAAATCTGCAGCTTGCTTTGTCACTCTGCAGAGGCACTAGAGCAGGGGTCTCCAACCAGTAGCTCGGGAACTACCAGTAGCTCTCTCATATTGGGTTGAATAACTCAAATCTGATTGATTAAATTCCTATTTCCTTTGTAAATGTATACTTTTTATGCCAAATTTTGTACACTGATAACTGGATACTGGGTTATGTTTCATCTAACCCTACCTCATCTTTGGCTTTACCGTGGTGCTTATATTCATAAAATTTCTGGTGAAAAATTAGTAGCCCTCTGGCATTTTTGTTTTACAAAAAGTAGATCACAGAAGGAAAAAGGTTGGTGACTCCTGCACTAGAGATTCAGTTCTACAGTCCACAATAGGAGAGGTGGGACCAAGTCATTTTGCAAGTCTCAAGTAAGCCTCAAATCTTTGACCTCGAGTCCGAGTCAAGTCTCAAGTCAAATACACACAAGCCCAAGTCGAGTCTCGAGTCACTGGCTTATAAATCCAAGCCAAGTCCATGTCGTCTGTTTTGAGCTTCAAGATATTTTGTCTTAAAAAACAAAGTAAATTTTTTGCAATTTATGAATTTTAAACCAAATTGTACTTAAAATGTCACAGTATATTTATAGAGTATACAAGTTAATTAATTTAGTTTATTTTTCCTTTTTAAATGTCTTAACAAGATCTTAGTGTGAATCATTACGGTTAGAATAGAAAGAATTCAGTGAGTGAACTCCCAAGTCACTGACCTTCAAGTCCAAGTCAAGTCCCAAGTCTTAGTCCATTTTATCAAGTCCTAAAAATAGTGACTCAAGTCTGACTCGAGTTCAAGTCAGAACTTGCAAGTCCCCACCTCTGGAGTCAGTGCACCCATTTCTGTCAGATCTATAAGGTCGTTTCAAATTAATTATTGTGGTTTCAAGTAAAATCATGATCTACATATACCACCACTATATACCACAAAAAAACTTTCATGGTATCAATCAAAAGTTCCTAAACAAGGTATGGTTATCTCACAAAAACATACTTCCTGAAGCATGACACACCACACCAATTCACCACATGTGTCTCCAAAAGATTGGTATTTTGGCATTTTGCTTCACACACTACATTCTATCTCCAAAAGGCAATGACTGTGGAAAGTTCCATCTGATATCAAACCTTATCATAAAAGTTATTTTGGGACACAGACCCAAGAACGCGTTGAGGAACAGATACATGAATTATGCAAATTGGCACAGCTTGGATTAGGAGATTATATGGGAATATGATCACAAAAAATCTCAAAAGTATCAAGGAACAAAGTAAAGTGAATAAACTAACTAAACTAGGGGAGCAGATGTGGATGTGCCAATTAGAGAAAATGAGAAAACAACAAAGCTGGTGATGGATGGATGCCCAATTCAGCAGCAGATAATTGAAAGCGTACTTGCCGCTATTATGCTCTGGTTATTTTGAGCCTACGCACCGAATAATATATGAATGCCTATCAATGCGTGTCTGTGTTCACAACAATGGCACCAATAAACTTCCGCTATGACAAAAGTAACATCTCATATTCTTTGTCATCGCGTATTTAAAGATTCTATATTACAAAGAACTGACTATTGTGAGTTGTTAGTCATGTTAGGATGCAGTTAAACACATCTGGACTTGTATTTTGTTTTGTTTTGTTTGTTTGTGTTTGAGAAATTTTGGATTATTTTCTCCAAAGATTACAATCCTCTGTTCTATCTTGTGATGTCACGAACCAGTAGTTTTCATGTTCACAACTACCTTTTACCTTTTGTTCCGTAGATATTGGCAATTCCAGGGCTGAAATGATCCAAATTATTCTAGTGAAGGTGTTTGGACTTTAAAAACACAGTGGAGTACAAGGTGGAACAGTGTTTTCCGACTGAAAGAAGAACTCACCCTAATTATGCAGGGTCTGTGTGTTAAACATGTTTGAATAAAACAAAACACAACTCCAGGTAAGTTTTTGATGAGGAATCAATATAACAAATCAGAAGTATGGGCACTTTAAGTCTATTGTGGGTTCATTTTTATGCATTTGAACAATTTTGGACATCTTTTGTCTTTTCTATCTGACTGTTTTTATTTGTTACTATATTTTTTCAGTGCAATAAATACAACCAAATTGAAAATAAAGGTTATACTGTGACTGCCATTTATGATTCATTAATAGGCTGTAAAATGCAACTGGACAACAATAGTTCAAGCCTTGGACAAAATGTATGTTAAAAAAACAAAACAACTTGCAATGTGAGAAGAAACCCTCAGTCGTCCAGGTAAAATCCATGAGGAGAAAAATTCAGTTTGTCGACTGGACAAAAGTTAGTTTGGTTGAAGACGTTTCGCAGCTCATCCAAGCTGAACTGAATAAGCAGCTTAGATGAGCTGTGAAACGTCTTCAACCAAACTAACTTTTGTCCAGTCGACAAACTGAATTTTTCTCCTCAAAAAACAACTTGCAATATAATAAACCACTAAGTTGAAAATAAATAAAAAAAATCTCTGTGAAATGTAACTGGACAATCATAGTTCAAGTACGTAAAATTAAAAAGAGGTCTATATGTTGAATATAAAAAACAAACTTGTAACTGTGTCAGAGTAATAATAATTGCTAGTCAGATAGGTGTAGGCCTGCTATCTGTCGTAATAGTGCTGGAGGAGTAGCTTTTTGACATTGCTGGTTCTCCCTAGACTAGGCTACTAAAAATGCAGGCCCCATCCAGTGGCAGTTTAAAGCATCCATTAGGCATTTTCCTGACGCTAAACGAGCAGCACATCAAAGCGTGTGTGAGGACTCTTCCATTATTCACGCATGTCTCTGGTGGAAAGCGCACTCACCTGTTTCTGACACATGACAGCTCCGCTCCAGCTCGTGCTCCGTGCGCACAGACGCGCGCTCCCTGCGTACGAACAGCGCGCGTGCTCTTGTTTTGATCATCAGCGCTCCATTTGTCAAATCGTCCATGCACAAGTTCTGAGGAATTTATGAAAAGAAGAGGTTTTATGATGACAATACATCGAAGAGGCATTAGTTTTAAACTCACTTAATAAGCAGAATCCACAGGTGACGCACTTTGACGTGAATACAACTACCTGTGCTGTATGCTATGCTAACTTCCCGAGATAGATGGGAAATGTAGTTTCGGGGGTTCGGCTAAATAAATAAACAGTATAGACAAAATAGGCACCCCAATAGTGTTAAGAAAGTTGCTAATATTACTAGTAAGGTACATTAAATTAATATTGGAGGGTCAAAGAACAACAAAGGGAAGTGCAATAAGTAAAAAATAATATAGTTTTAAAAATTAGATACAATGTCAGATTTGTGTCATAGATTAAGCTAAAGTTTCTTCATTCAGATTCAACTTTTTCTGATTATGAGCAGTAATTCACACAGGAATGATATGAGAAACGTTCATACGATTTAAATTCACAGTTTCTAAGCTACGCCCCAAACCAGTAAACATTCAAATCCATTCAAATCTGAAAAGTTAATTCTAAAATTAATTCAATAAACAAGCCGTTGTCGGGGAAAGCCATTATATTTGACACCAGGCCATCAGGCGGCTAAATGAAAGTCAGGCTCTATTAATTTGACTAGCTCCATTGCTTTTAATTTTCATGAGACAAAGTGTCTTCAGTTATTGCAGTTGTCTCTGTCATTCGGCCTGGCAGCTGCACTTAATACTGGACCGATGAACTGGGCTTTTCATCACTCATTTAAATATGGAGAATATGGAGGATCAGCACTTCCAAATCCGAGGTGGCTTGCCCTTTGGTGGGTGAGGAATCCATGTAAGTGGGAGGTAATATAGTACCGGTGTTGTGAAGTAACTGAATATATGTACAGAGAGTACGTATTCGGAATATTAATTCTGAGTAACTGTATCTCCGTACAGTTACTCTTTCATTTGGTGGGATTCAGAAAACAGATACTTTTCTAAAATCAAAGGAAAACATGGCATTGATCTCAAAGTGGTGGCTTCAAAGTGTACTGAATCAGTGAGAAAATAGTGCTCTTGTGGTGAATGCAAGTGTGATTTTTCCTTCTTTGATCAGTGATAAATAAATGCAGAACAAATAGGGAAACAAACATGAAGCTGTTTTTAATCCTGTATTGCATTTTCACACTATACTTTAAATGCAACCCTGCGTGAAAGTATTCTCAGTACTCAGAATACTGTAGTCTGATTGAACCATGTATCAGAATATGTTACAAAACACATTTTAATGCAGTCATTTCAAAGTATTCTTTCCTTCCCTGTATAGGACTATGTGAGAGAATAAGGATAGAGAGAATAAGAATGGATGCAGAAGATTCACAAGATTAAAGTAGAAGTGAAACATGTGTTCACAGAGAAGCCTTCAGACTAGATGAATTCCAGCGTCTAATTAGAGTCTAATGAGATTGTAGAGAATGAGCAGTGTGGAGATGAATCACAGGAGCTGCAGCCGTAAACAATTTCACACACACAAAACACCCCAAACATTGTACTCTCAAAACTACACTGATTTCTGTTCATGAAAAACACAGTCACATTTGCACATCATACATTGTCGCTGTCAGAAAACCTCCCTCATGCTTGAGTAATGTGATCCTCCTGTAATAGGCTCTGTGTAAAAGTTTGCGTGTGTTACTTGGTGGATAAAGGTTTGCCACATGAACAAATGACCAAAAGGAAAGCTTTAATAATTCAGTGTGTTTGGCTCCCACAGTCTGAGTTTGACTGTCACACAGGCCTGATGAACGGCAGGCTACCCTCTGGCTAATGGTTGTTTGGTGTGAGAAAAGCCTGGACATTTTCCCAACGAAAATACGCCTTGAAAAACATGAAAGAAAATATTGCAATTAAACGAGTAGCAGGTTTGAATCAAAACAATATGCATGTGCTAGCAAACATTGTGTTCTTTCCAAGTTTCATGTTGTGTTGTTATTGTTTAGCATTCATTTTCTGGTATTTTAATAAAGGCCTATTGTCAGTGGATTCGACCATTGCTGTGTGCACTAATTGCTTTCTCGCTAGTTTGCCTCATGTTAACTTTCATTAGTATGCAATTGTTAATACTGCTGGCCTGTGTGGACCTCATTAATCAATGTACTATGATGGAAAGTTTAGATTTAAAGGAGACGTATTTCTCAAAAACAACTTTTACATGCTTTATCCCATGCCTCATCATTAACTTGCCCCAAGTTTTAGTTTGAATAATTCATACATATTTGAGAAATCCTTTACTTTTCTGCATTCTCGGCTTGAGTGCTCATAAAGTTTCTGTTTTCAATTACCCCTTATCCTCGTCCACAACCCTGTACTTACTGCAGTTCACATGAAAATTCACGACTTGAAATTTATGGGTCAGCAGTAAAGAATATGCTCTGCAGTTACCAAAAAAATCGTTACTTACTTGTAGATTAAAAGAAATACCATGATTTTTATTTCAAGATAGTCTGTACTTTTTACCTGTTTTGTTGTGGATTGATAATATTCTCCAATCATCAATCAGCTCGTACTAAAATCTTGTCAGAGCCTTTGACACCATCTGTGTGTTCAGAAGTGGCCTCCTCAGTTCATTATAGCTCTGATCCACACGTTGGTCAGTGACCGGCCTAATTCTAATGGTGTGTGTTGTAATTAAAAGTGGAAGTCACGCTCTATGTGCCTCTCCCCCCTCTTCTCATTTCACACACACTGACTTTACACTGTCTCTGCCCATTAAGCACAGCCTCGGACCAGAGAGCGGCCCTGAGCTGTCCTCAAATTACAAATACTTACAGCGATCAGGACTCAAGGAGAAGTGTGGAACAGGTACAGTCAATAATATTACAGTGTCTGGAATCCGGATATTTAGGTATAAACATGGATATCGGCAAACTCACTCATGTTTATTGGATGATATGTAACATGTGAAGTCATAACTCTGATTTCGACTTTTTAATTTTCCTAGTCCATTACATGCTGGTGCTAGCTAACAGGTAAGAGTAGTGAGAAACAAATGCAAAGTTTTAAAAATGTTTATTGGTTGAAGTGCCTTTGTAGTAAAGTGACCTGTAAAGAAAATGAGAAAGTGTATTTAATTTATGTAATTGTGTTTGAAAGTAGTTGTGCTTATAGGGCACTATAAGGCACGCTCATAAGCCTCCAACCCCATCAAAAAACGACTGCGCGCCCCACAATCCAGAGCGCCCTATATATGAATCCACTCGGGTGTCCCAGCACGACTTCAGGAAACTACAAAGCTGCACCACCCCCAGCGCACGCAAACACGCAGGGAGCAGACAGTGACCGCGGAGCGAAAAACACCCACAGCCACACTCATCACTCCACATCGATAAGGAACGGAATGGAGGAATGAACCGAAAAAGCGAGTGCAATGTGCCACTTCTAGCCACAACTGAACAACTGAGTCACTGCGAACACTCCAACAATCCAGCGGTCCCAGACAGCACCCTCCCTACGCGCCACAATTGAACAAAGCCGAGAATCACCATGAACGCGCCAAACGAAGTCCCACTGACCCATCCAACTGTTGTGTTTCATTTAATGCGCCTTAAAGTCCCGTGCAGTTTATATGTGAAAAAAGTTTGAAAATAGACCATTCAATGACAGTGCGCCTTATAATCCAGAGCGCCCTATAGTGTGGAAAATACGGTACCCTCTTGTGTGGTCTGCAAATGTTTTGGCTAGAAGAGTCCCTGGGAGCACCTTAAGAAGGTTCTGGGTCAGGCAGCCACTTTGTTACGGGGAGGGGAGCACAGATATTTTAACTTTTCTACTCAGTATTTTAAAATTAATAATAAAACACTGCTAATTTAATGAAGAGATATATTTTTATATTTAGATTTAATTAAATATTTGGAGCACTGTTTTTGATATGATTAACTTTTTAAATACTGAATGGAAATTATCTAAACTTACCTGCTGTGTGAGACAGGCTCACCCAATTAGAAGAGGTGGCCTATAAAGGAGCCAGCCTCACCTTTATCTAGAGGAAGGTGCTGTGTGTAAGTGCAGGTTTTGCCATGCCTGTTTTTAACTTTGTACTTTTGTAAATATTTTTCAAACCTTTGCTTGGTTACGGAATAAATGCACTTGGAATCTGCACTACAGATTTACTCAACTCGACTCTGTTCCCCTTACACCGCCTTGGTTGCTATCCAGACTATTACAAGGATATTACGAAGATAAGATATTCTTTTATCCTCAGTGTAATCTATGTGTAACTTCTAACATTATCCATATATCTGCTGGTATCCACATTTGTCAATGTGCATTTCCACATTGTTTTCAGTCATATTTAATATTTAATAGCATGATACACAGTCAGAATTAAGTTGAAAATATCTTTACCTGAGTTGTGGACTTGTTGAAGGTTGTCATTGTATATATCTATAATTCAACTCAAATACTCAAACGGACTTATCAAAATTCAATTCAAGGTTTGATTTTTAGAAGGTAAAAGAGCATGGCAGATACTGTGTCGCCCTTGGCTGTTAACATTTTCAACTGTGAAGACGGAAAGTTACAGGGGGTTAAATCAAAGTTCTTGTGAACGCTCAGCACTTTGTAAAGAGCACTAAGGGCAATCAAACTTTAGCAGATAAGAAGGAACAGTTCATTCGAATACTCTGGGTTTGTGTGCGGTAACTCTGAGGGCCCCTGTGTCAGCATAACACCATGTAATTATAAAAGTACAATGAGGCGATTCTCATTCAAAGTGGATATTCTGTATTTCTCTGTCTCTGGGGACACTGCTCCGGCTCCATCTCCGCTCAGACATCTGTTCTTTGTCTCACGCCAGGGGCCAGTGTCCTGTCCCAGCTCCACAACAGCTCCGAAGCCCCATCAAAGAGGACAGCTGTGGACAACACCAGCCCGCTCTGATGAAAAATAAATAAGGATTGCACAAACCAGCTGCTTATGGCAAACTACGGGAAAAAAGCAAAGGAAAAACATGACTGGGAAGTTTATGCAGTAACATCAAAGTTTTGCTCAAACTTTGATGATATATAAGTATAAATCTATAGTATACGTCTAAGTCTAAGTATATAAGTCTATCTACCTCCAAATATAACAATTTCATCCTTCATAATATTAATGCGGTTCAAAGTATCCAAAGCCGGTAATGGGAATTAAACCAGCAACTTATATAACTAACAGTGGTGGGGACTTGCAAGTCTTGACTTAGACTCGAGTCAGCCTTGAGTCACTATTTTTAGGTTAAGGGACTTGATTAATTCTTTCTATTCAGACTGTAATGATTCACATTAAGATCTTGTCAAGACATTTAAAAAGGAAAATTAACTAAAATATTTTCTACAACTCTTATATACACTATAAATACTCATATTTAATATACTATGACTTTTTATGTACAGTTTATCTTAAAAGTCATATAAATTGCAAAAGTCCAAGCTTTGGTTTGAAGACTTGAAATGACAAAGCAGACGATTTGGACTTGACTTGGACTTATGGGCCAGTGACTTGAGACTCCACTTAGACTTGACTGTATTTGACTTGGGACTTGACTTGGACTTGAGGTCAAAGACTTGAGACTTGCAAAACAAAGACTTGGTTCCACCTCTGATAACAGGTTTGCAGTGATATCAACAAACTGGTGTGATCCGGTAATATTGCTCCGGATAAAGCGTCAAATTAAATTATCATTACCATGGAAATCTGCCATGTTTTTTTTTTTTTTTTGGCAGCAGTGTAAAAATACCCATAGAAAAACAAAATACAAAAGATGTGAACAAAAGAGCCATGGAACAACCTGACAATCTGCTAGGTCACTACTGGAAAACTATACTTTTTAATGAATGCAGAATTTAGTATTTATTATTTAGCATATGAAATTTTCCATTGGTTTACCATTGGGCAGTGGTGGATGAAGTACTAAGTAAAAGTATCACATGAAAAAAATCTAATTAAGAAAAAGTATTAAAGTAAATTTAGAGTAAAAACTAAAAATATTTCATATATAGTTTTTAATTTGGTAAAATGTAGTGATACTGATTAAAGATGATACACATCTTGGTTAACAATGTAAATCTGAATCAATTTCTTAATTTTCTTATGGATTTTGTGTATTTATTCGAGTTAGCTTAAGGCCGATGCTTGAACTCAAAACCATTAGTCAGGATTTTACCACAAACAGAAAAAATAACCCCTAATGTCATATGCAAAGTACTTTTTACTTTTCACTCCAGTTAAAAAATGTACCTGCTCTCAAATGTAGTAAAGTAGTAATAAAAAGTAAAAAAGTACCTGCTTTAAAATTAACTTAAGTACAGATAACTAAAAATGTACTTGTACTTTGTTAACTTCCACCACTAGCATTGGTTTAAGTGAATATAATAGATATGACGCTCTATCCATAGACGAGTTGTTTCTTGGAAATTCTGAGCACAAGGTTACATTTCAATAACTTTATGAAAGAGAAACTTCCTGGAACAGGCAGAAAAAGAAGAGTTTCGACCATTAACGCACCAGTATGGATGGTGCAAAAAGAGGTCACTCAAACATTGACACAGAGATCCAGGCTGGACCTTCAATAATGTTTTATGATTTATGATGACAGCCCCAAAGTTGCACTGTCTGAGAAACTAAGAATTCTGTGGTTGAACAAAACTTTTCATAGATTTTTGCTGCTGAAAAAAGACCCAAATTTTGCAGTCAAGGAAACTCTATTTGTATTCTGTTATGTTCCTCTTTTGCCTGTAAGGGTAATATTGATTAGCACTACATCAGACAATACTGTAGGGTCATCTGAGGATTGGGTCTTTTCTGTCTCTCTATGGGAGCTATTAAGTTTATCATATTGTTGCTGGAAGGCTCATAAATGGAGTTGCAGCAGTTGTAGTGTTTTATTTTTTATTTTACAACACAAATAAAATCACAGGCAGTACTTTTTTTATTTATTATTATTTTTTTTTACAAGTTGCCATATATCTATCCACAATCCAGAGGTGGGACCAAGTCGTCGTTTTGCAAGTCTCAAGTAAGTCTCAAGTCTTTGACCTCAAGTCCAAGTCAAGTCCCAAGTCAAAAATACAGGCAAGTCCAAGTTGAGTCTTGAGTCACTGGCTTATAAGTCCAAGCCAAGTCATTTCAAGTCTTTAAACCAAACTACCATATATAGCTTAGGTTTTTGCAGTTTATATGAATTTTAAGATAAATTATAATAAAAAAATCATAGTATATATATATATATATATATATATATATATATATATATATATATATATATATATATATATATATATATATATATATATATATATATGAGTATATAAGAGTTACAGAAATGCACTTTTCCTTTTTAAATGTCTTGACAAGATCTTACAGTGAATCATTATGGTCAGAATAGAACGAATTCAGATTTAAAAATGCTTCTCAAGTCTTCAAGTCACTGACCTTCAAGTTCAAGTCTCAAGTCTTAATCCATTTTATCAAGTCTCAAGTCCTAAAAATAGTGACTCAAGTCTGACTCGAGTCCAAGTCACGACTTGCAAGTCCCCACCTCTGCCACAATCTTTCCACAGTCTTTTTCGTATATTCTTTTAGGTGAGAAAGAAGAAAAGAAGAAGAGCTCTTGATGATTCTATTATCTGGAACATTTTCCACTTTGACAAAATAGTGTCTCACAGTACAAATATGTGTGTTTATGTATATTTATTAATTTCATCTTCTACCTGTGTCACTTACCAGGTAATACAACTTTACATACTATTGAGAAAACCTCCACCAAGCGCTTGTGTTGATGTGACTGGTAATTAAAGGCTTTTTAGCAAAGTGTAGTGCCTCACTTTCACTCTCAATTCACAGATATGGATATGATAAAAGTATGTAATAATTTCCCTGTCTAGGTTACAGCTTACAGAAGTACCTTGAGTTTAATTAGTTTCATATTCAGAGATAAAATCTGTAATTATGTTTTCATAAAATGGTGTAATTGCATTCTTGTATAATATTGGATTTGTATATTTAGAAACAAATAATAACTAAGTCTGCACCTTCACCTCATTTAAGTTTAAGCATGGTGTAACTTTTCTGGTGACTGGTCCAGCACCTGCTTGTTTACAGTTACAGGTCAGATCAGTGGAGAGGCAACCAAGCTCACGGTAAGAATGCGTGTATTTGTTAAGCAATGTTAAAGGGAGAGTTCAGAATTTTGGACATAGGGCCTCATTTCCTTGGAGTGTTGGAGATGTGTGGAGACACTTTTTTAAATATTCCATCCAGTCCTTGCATTTGCAGAGGTCGCTGGTGCAAGGTTAGCGCATGTCAATGGCCATAGTTATCCTGACACTAAAAACAGTCTTACCCACTCCACAAAACACCTGAAGCAAATCTGTTATCACACCAGACTGTCAATGTAAATGTTTGTGTTAATAGAATAATTTTAGAAGTAAAACCAACCTTGCATTTGAAGGATTTACGTCTGAGCAGCAGCAGGGAGTTGTACTTCCTGATAGAAAGCTTGGCAGAGGCAGACTGATATATGAGAAAATAGTCCCTCAACATGCGACGATTCATGCAATGCAAGGTTTGTTTTATTTTAAACATTATTCTATCAACACTAGGGCTGGGTATCATTAAGAAGTTGCCAATACATACCTCGATACATAGGCCACGATATGATACATACCTCAATACAGTGAGCTTTCGGTTCGATACAATATATTTCAAATCGATTCGATATGATTCAATTTTTAAAAATGGCTAAATCATGGCCGTAATGCTAAAAGTTTGTTAAACCACTTCTTGTGCAAAGATCATATGAAACACACCCCTTTTAATCATAAAAACTGTGAAAATGTCAAATGTGTTGCATAAAAGATTTTTCTTTCACTAAACAAACAACAAAACTGTAGAGCTGTAAGAAAATAATTAAGTAAAATACACCAAAAATACTCTTTCTTTCGATACAGCAGCACTTGCCCAACACTGCTCCACACGTCTCCAACACTCTGGCTCACTAGGAAATGAGGACCTATGTCTAAAATTCCAAACTGTCACTTTAAGGGCTAAACAAATACAGTGCAATAACATCTCCATGGAGACAAACAGATAGTGCACACTTAACCAGAAAAGTTACATCGCGCTCCTTTAAATTAATATACGTTATATAAAAATCCAAATAATGAAATCCAGAGAAACCTAACTTTAACAGAAGCAGCAAAAACACTAATGTCTTACATGCTGGTTGCTATGTTCCATGCAAACTCTTGGGCCTTTACAGACATTGTGGTTCTGGTGGAATGTTATGTAAGAGGCCAATTAAAGCGTGTGAGAGGAGGAGGAGTAAAAATGGCCCTTAGCCCAATTATCTAGTGTTGTATCGGTGAAGTGTGAAAGAAAAATAGAACAATTGTTGTAAGGGCTGTACTTGACATAAAGTGTGTTAATGGAGAAGGACAATCGGAGGAGAGGAACGTGGTGAACTTTGTGTTTTTGGCCCAGTTTAACCCTGATGAACATTAAGTTTGATCCAGTTCTAGTTCTGGTTTAGTTGTAGTTTCAATGTGACATGTGCAAGCGTGAATACAAATGTGTAAGAAATTTAGCTCTAGCAATTAAGTAAACTTAAATTTTATACTACTATGCTTTCAGTAATATTTTTCAAAACATTAAAGTAATAAAACAGACCAGTCCGTGTATCATTCTTTCTTTAGTTTTTCAAAATAAAACAAAAAATAAGAAAACAAAAAAAACAATTTTCTTCATTATATGAATGAATGAATGAATATAGCGCCTTTCAAGATACCCAAAGTGCTTTACAGTTCATTATTCAGTCACTCCACACTCAGTGGTGGTAAGATACTACTGTAGCCACAGCTGCCCTTTGGCAGACTGACGAAAGCAAGGCTGCCAATCTGCGCCATCGGCCCCTCCGACCACCACCATCACTCACACTCACACCTCTTTCATACTAGGCAATGTGTGTGAAGTGTCTTGCCTAAGGATACAACGACAGTTTTTTTGCCACTGGCGCTCAATGTGGCACCTGGAATTCCCAGTGGTCTCCCATCCAAGTACTACCCAGGCCCGCTTGCTTAGCTTCTGAGATCTGATGGGATCAGGCGTTTACAAGCCGGTATGGCAGTATGTCTTGGATAACAATTAGTTTTTTCAGTTTTTCATTTTATGTTTAAATGAATAATGGAAAAAACGGATAGTGGCCCTTTCCCGTTTCCATGACTTACACTGCGATGCCAAACTTTTGCGCCGCATACAGACTGAACCAGGACTAAACCAGGACTGAACCAGGACTGAACCAGGACTAAACCAGGACTGAACCAGGACTAAAACAGGACTAAACAGGACTAATACAGGACTAAAAGGACTAATACAGGACTAAAACAGGACTGGACCAGGTCTAAAACAGTCTCAGTCCTGATCACTCGACAGTCTTCTAGCCCGTCCCGACAGTCCTGGGATCAGTCCTGTTTTAGTCCTGTTTTAGTTCTGATTCAGTCTTGGTTTATTCGCAGTTTAAGTCACGGAAACGAGAAACAGTCGTTATCCGTTTTTTTCCATTATTCAATTAAACATAACATCGAAAACTGAAAAAAAAAAATCTGTTTTTTCATTTTGGTTTTAGAGATTTTGTTTTTTCTTCATTAATTTAGAATTAATGAAGAAAATAGTTGCTTTTTTGTTTTCTTATTTTTGGTTTTAATTTGAAAAACAAACAAACGATACATGGATTCAGACCTTTGTGGATGACACTATTAGTGGTAAGCTTAGCATAGGTTGTATACTGGTAGTTACAATATAGGATAAATCAAGTAAAGCAGTACAGTAAAACAGCTCTTGGCAAGGTGTGGCAATACATTTGATAAATTATGGGCTAAATCATATCAGAACAAAAGTGTGTACATTGTATGTGTCTGTTAGAGGATTTTTAGAGTAGCTTTTGTATTTGGAAGACAAATTTTGAAATAACTCTTGAGCAAAAGTAAGCAAACAAAAATAGGTAAAAAATCTGAACTCTATAGAGGTAAACTGAGCTAATTAGTGTTTATGATTCATCTACAGTAGTCGTGGCAGCACCCCATGTTCAGGGGTAATGTATAAATGTGATGCAGCCCCTCACTGTGAGATCAATACCTCCATAAACAAGCAGAGGGTCACACTGGCTGCAGATGATGTGAGGAGGCATATGTTTCTTAGATTTCTAACACTTAATGCAAGAATCAGGAGGGTGCAGACTGCAATGCATTAGGAAGTGCATTTATCTTGTACATTTTTATGTTCAGTTGCAGCTCTTAATGGAAACTAAGGGAAAAGTCAATGAATTAAACTCACCGGCTGGCAGTGTGGTGAAAGTGATACTAGAATACTTATATTAGTTATTAAGAATAACAGCACACTACAAAAGGTAATACTGTATGTTAAAATGACTTAAATTACAAAGAACATTTTACTTGATTTAAGATTCAGCCTGACAAGTAAAATTATCTACCAGTGGAACAAGTTTGTTTGTTTTAATTTGAGCAACATTCGATTTTGTTTTTAATTTTAAGTGCAAAAAGTCTTGGTAGATAATTTTACTTGTCAGAAGAAATTTACTTGCATCAAGACAAAACTTTCTTAACTGAAGTCATTTTAAATTGGCTAGATTTGACTTTTTGCTATTTTTTTTTTTAGTTTTTTAACTACACAGAAAATAAAAGTTTGTCCAAATTTTGCAGAACTGATACTTGCTTACCTGAGTTTCAAATTAGTTTCTTTTTTGATAACTCAGTGTGGTGTTACAAATCAGAAACAAACACATTAACGTATCAATACCTGATGATTGTGGAGTAGCCAAGGTAAAAAAAAAAAAAGCCAATGAACCAAGGATTTTTAGAAGAATTCAAGTCATTCTTGGTCTCAATTATATCCTTACAGTGATAACTTTTTTCGTTGAGGGTCGTCACCTGCTTGTTTCTGTGGATATGGCATTTCTCTGACTGGAATGTTCCACAGTATAACATGATATTACATTTATTCAATTACAGGTGGTTTTACTCCTCAAAAATCCCTAGAAAAGCAGGCATTCTGACTAAGAGTGGGGTCACCTATCCACAGACCTGCAACTTGCTCTGGTTTGGTTTCCATGAAGATAGAAAGGTTTAAAACCATACTGTGAAACATTCCAGAAAAATATTTGACAGACGCTCCACCAAAAAAGTTACACAGTGCACCTTTAATGCTGAATATTGAGACCTGCTTGAAAACAGTAATAACAGTGACAGTGGTTGTATCTATAGAATGTACAGTTGAATCACCAAAGAAGCAATTCCACACATATTTCATTGTTATAAAAATTTATTCAGAATAAAACAACATCGCCATATTACATGTAGTGTGGTCAGACTATTTTACATACCTCAGGAGATGACACAGTTCTGCCTTGGTTACGCTCAGTTCATGTTACTCCAGTCTATTACTACAAAACTCAGAAGTAGTGTTGTGGTCCGTCTCACAAGTTTTACAGGATAGTAGCATTTAGCACGAAGACACAACGCAGTGAGGGACTGGTGCACCAAGGCCAGTGGTTAAAACAACTCAAACAGAAGAGGCTAGCGTCAGCAGGACCCATTGGAATACAACTTGGTACATCTTTAGCTTGTCCTTGATGCCGCGTACAGATACTTAAGCTTAAAAACCATTATTCACGTGGAGTCTATAAACCACTACAAACAAAACTGTGTCTACGTAGTCTGAGGTAGCAAGGCAATCATGGCTTTCCTCTGATTTCCAAACATATATTAAAAACTAAATAATGATTGATCAGCTTTAATTAAATCTATAATCTCCAAAACTTTTACTCTTTTGTACACAGTTGAATCGTCCCATCTTCCACGTAGTATGGAGATTGTGTAGGCACAGAAGGGAAACGTTTTACAAAACAAATTGACAAAGTTTTGGCGGTTCATCGATGCGTTAAAGGGGGAGTTTTGACATCAAGCATGCCACGAGATTTATTTTCAAAACAGAGCAGATGACAGCCTCTCTCCGGAATGGTAACGTTCCCAAAAACAGGAACGCAGACTGTAGCTTCTAGTTTTGATGAATGATTGGAATCTCCGGGTAATACAAAGCAACGGAAAACACGTAAAATGTAACAGTGGATTCCCAGAACATAAAAGGAGCACGATCCCAAAGCACAGATAACAGGTAAAACAAAGATATTTTTTGGACTGTACAAACATACCCCCATATCTGAGTACTGCATTTCTAAAACAAAATCACAAATACCAAATGTGGAACTGTCCAGGAAAGGTACAGATTGCATAGTACGAGACAAAGTGTTGGGTGCGGTCCTGGTCCTGGGAGGTCTTTGGGATTCAGAGTCTGGACTGGGGATGAGAATGGTCTGAGCCGACTGGACAGTCACTAAACACAACAGCGCCCTCTAACAATCACATCACCTGCAAGACAGAGAGACAATCATCAGGAAGTTGCTCCATAATTGTGTAATTTCCAAATAAATAAATAAATACATTGTTAATATAAATTGTTAGTGGGGGGTGTAACGATATCAAAGTCTCACAATACGATATTGTCACGGTATGAACCTCACGGTACAATATTTATTGCGATATCGTGGAAAAGCTCACGATATGGTGGGGAGGCTCACGATTAAGAATGTAACGATATCCAAGACTCTCGGTATGATATTTTCACGATATACATCTCACAGTACGATATTTAAAATGCCTTGACAAGACTTAATCTAAAGAACTAAGACTTGAAAGTGCTTAGAACTGTTATTTCTTCTTGTAGTCTACACTGAAATGGAGCAAAGGATCATGGTCTATGTGGTTCCCTCTGTCTTTTTTTTTTAATCTATTGCTGCACCATAACTCTTAATTTAAGCAAAGAGACTTGTAATTCAATATATTGTGATGGTCCACGATATTATTGTGAGAACTTTGACGATACGATATCCTGATATTTTGGTTATTGTTACATCCTTGTTGTTAGTATATTGAAATGCATCTGTAATTCAATTATTTTAACGTAGCTTAATCATTACAATATGATGTGTTATTTAGTTTTGTCAGAAGTCAAATTTAGTTTTTAACCAACCACATGTTATTAAATTGTTCCACACTATGGCATTAAAACTATCTATCTCCATGGAGACAAGTAGGTAACACCCCTAGGCCAATTTACAGATTAGATCAATAGGGAGGCAAGCCGGTTTATAGTAAGAAAGCATGTTTTGCAATTCATTATTGAGCACAAAAATCAACTGTAAACGAGATAGTTAAGTAGTAATTTATAAGTATAAATTTAATGCCATGCTGTGGAATATTCCCGGCAAAGCAATGGGGGAGAAAAGCGGGTGGTAGGTCCCTATAGTGCAGCTTTAAGACAAAATTATGAGTGTTTTAAAATTAATCTTTCCCAGTTTAAATGACTTAATAACTACTTTTCTGACAAGTAGCAAATTACTTAAAATGTGTTAGTGAAATAATTTGGTATCTGACAAAAGCTCTCTGTATTTGTGTATTTGGTAAAGACATTTGAAAACATGTTTGATTACCCTCTTGTGTACTTGTAACTATCACCGAGCGTGTCAGCGACCGGCTAAAAGGGCCTAAATGGAGCTAGCAAATGAGCTACTTATAATTATGAGAACTTTGAAGTCTGGGTGAAAAGGGTTGAAATTTTGTAAAACATAATCAACACGAAACCGTTCACTCAAAAGAAATGATTTGGCATTGTGCGATGGCTGACAAAGACACAATCTTCTTAATGATAAGTGGATAAAAGCTTGTGGCGACGTGGAGATCATGACACGCTGGAATAAATAGCTTTTTCAAGTGTTTACTTCAAGAGAAAAATAAACAGACACATATGGGCAGTGTGCGTGTGACGTAAAGGTCACGTGAACTCAAAAACGAAGGGAACAGGAGCAGACAAGTAATTACGCTCCGGCTAACAGCTCCTACCCACAGTGCACCTTGGCCCCAGAGGACAGGTAACAGCAGGTGCTAATGATCGTCCCCAGACACCCATAACTGTCTCTTTATAACACCCCAGAGAGTGACTGGAGCCAGCGAAGGGTGCATTAGTGCGTATTAGGCTGCAATTACTTCAAAATATAGCTGTGCACACAGGAGGACAAACAATAAATTAAGAGTGGACTGGGGTAGAATTATTGGGAAAATAAACCATAAATACCAATCCTGGTGGAGGGTCACCGTGGAGATGTCATTGCTTTGCCTGAAATGTTCCACAGTATTGAATTAAACAGGTCTATCAAAAACGCCTAGCAAGCATTCTTACAAGTGAGAGCGGGACTTGCCTCTCCACAGAGCTGACCCGTAACTCGGCCTGGTGGTATCACCTGAGAGAGCACTCAAGCAAAGTTTATGGCCATACTGTGGAACATTCTAGGGCAAAGCAATAAGATGTGACCAGTATTAGTTTTATTATTGATTCATTAGTGGGTATTACTTTTTACAATCCAATTAAGTGCCGCACATATCTCACTGTGATTTTTTTCGAAAGCCACTTGAACTATAGTTTTTAGTATTAGATAAAAAGTTTTAGCTCTGTAATTGCTGACCACCATTCCAAAGTAAAGACAGGGGCAATATATCTGAGTACAGACAGTTGTGAGTACACCGAAGTTAATTTAGGAAGCTCTTACCTGTGGTCGTGGAGAGAGACTGGGGGCTGTGGAGGGACATAAAGCACAGTTTAACACTTGCTCTACACACTTCATAACTCTATTAGAAAATACAGAACATGATCTGCCTCAGGGACAGTCCCACATATCACTAGCTCGGCCTCGGAGCTAGGCTGTTACCAAACGCTAATAGCAACATCGTCTGCCAGATTAGAATGGATTTTTAACTAAAGCCCTCATAGGAGCTCCCACTTAAAATCTGAACGCAATTTGAAGTCCGCTGTGCTCTAACTCACTGCACAAAATGAGTTTCATTCTTTTATTTGGTTAACATCCCCAGAGGTAGATATTCTTTCAAACTCGGCTGTATAAGAAATCAGAAGGTTTAAGGTTTTCCTGATGGAATCGGGAAAACAAATTATGCCGTTAATCAAAAATCCTTCAAGGCTATATGAAAAATGTTTAAAAGAGCTTCAGATGAGGCCTAATAAAAAGTTTGCAGACTCCCGACACAAACTTTTTACGAGACTGCAGGCTTTTCATGTGCAAATCCATGTAGACGTAATTATTCTGACATTATAACTCATTTTACAGGGCTATAGAGAGAAGCAGTGGTGAGAAAGTGCAGAACGCATCAAGCATAATATTATTATAATCACTATTATGCTGCCACTGGTGACTGTGTTTTGTGCAATGATCAGACCAGGGCGATACTAAGGTGCACCATAAAGGTTTGGTTTATTATTAGCAGTGGTGGAATGTAACGGAGTTCAAGTAGTAATGCACTGTAGTTCAGTACAAATTTTTGTACATTTAAAAGTATATATATATATATATATATATATATATATATATATATATATATATATATATGCACTTTCCACTCCACTATAGGGCTGAAAAGTAAAAGTATTTTTTATTATTGTCTAAGAAAGTCTGAGGGGGTTATATTTGCACATTTGTTGTTGAACGAAATTCAGCTAAAATCAAAATCAATACATTTAACCCTTTATTAGATCTCAAAATCTGTGCAAAATACTTTTACTTTTGACTCTTTAAGTACATTTTTAAATTGGTACTTTAATGCTTTTACTTAATTTTTTTTTCTTGTGATACTTTTACTTATACTTGAGTATATTTTGCTCCAGTATCTGTACTTTTACTAAAGTAACAGCATTAAGTACTTCCACCACTGATTATTAGTTAGCTCTGGTTTAGTTCTTGTTCATGCCCAATTTCAGTCCTTTCTCTTTGTTTAGTCCTGATTTAGACCTGGTTTAGTTCTGGTTTAGTTCTAATTTCATCCTTTTACCACTGAGGTGCGAACCTTGAAGACATCTATGTGTGTGTTTATGGCCATGGACTGGGTCAAACTAATTTATAGACTCATGACGATAAAAAACGTATCTCAGCAACTATTCGCCGTAAACAAGGTCAGCTGACAACGGAATACATGCTAACTGGTAGTATATTTTGGTTGGAAGGAGAATTTACTGTTGAATTTTATCCACTAGGAAAGCTAACCACTCTGCTACTGAGTCATTTTGTGAGCATTTTATTCTGTTAATGGTCCTATATTATGCAAAATTTACTCCTGTGAGCTTTAAGCCATGTTAGAATGTTGTTTTCTCATCAAAAACATACCTGTTTCAATCACACGTTTGACTAATCCTGATTTCCAAAGCTTAAAATGATGAAATTATACAAATGATTTTAGTCAAGGAGTATAGAGTTTAAAAACACAATAGAGCAGTTCCTGTATTACCACATGACATCATAAGGTGGAACAGAGTGTTTTACGTTTGAGAAAAGAACACAAGTATGCAGGGTTTGTAGGTTGTGTGAATGAAACAAAACTCAACTCTGGGTATATTTCTGATGAGGAAACAACATTACAACACAGATCAGAAATGTCATATGGGCTCTTTAAAAATATAGTTAAATAGAAGAACCACTTTTATTTCATTCATAATAAACATTTAATAAATCATTAATAGATTTATTTTATGATCTAATGACAACAAACTCTGATAGATTTCATTCTTGATTTAAATTGAATATAATTCAATGTCTGTTTTATTTATATTTATCACCACCCCGCTCACTCTTTGACTGTAATACACTTTACATTATACTATTTATCAAGAGGCTATTAGGTCTGGCTGCTCTTTGCTTTTAGCTGGAAGGTCACTGGAGATGGCGGATCTATAGTTCAAAATCTCATTCACATTCAGGCAAGATTTCATCCCGATCCCTGGACATTTCTCAAAGTGCACTTGAGGCATTGGAGGGAGCGCAGTGTCCACTTGTAACTGGACCGTGTAAAAGGCGTATTAGAGATGGGAGCCAGAGGACATGTGAGGACAGGGGGAGGAGAGTCCAATAGGAATGAATGGAAGTGGAATATTTTATCAGCCCAACCAGAATCTCAAGGTGTTTGATCGTGGAAATAAAGAGCCACAGATTCTCCCCTTGTAACTTCAAATCACTATCACTGGAGACAGTCGCTATATCTTTGAAGTTAATATTTGCTGAAATACTCAACTGTGAAGTTTTATGATTCTCAAGCAATAACCAGGGCATAATAGAGTCCAATGAGAGTGCATCCTTATGCTACGGTCTGACTTAGACCTTGACTCAAACTATAATCTAGTTTCGGGGTAAAAGCTTTTTCCATCAGATACAAAATCACTATAGGACCACATAGCAATAAAATACTCACTAAAACCTCTGATCAAAACCCTGAATTGGACAAATGCAGCCTTGTTTTAGTAATTATTTTAAAGGTTCACCATGTAACTCTCTGCTTGTCTCCATAATGATGCTATTGTATAGATAGAATGTTCCATAGTACGGCATTATATTTTTCTAGCTACATGGAAACAAGCTGGTGATGCCAACAGGCCAATCCACCAGTAAAACCTGTGGAGTGGTGAGAATGCTCATAGCAAAGATGTTGTTTTGCAAGTCTCAAGTAAGTCTCAAGTCTTTGACCTCAAGTCCGAGTCAAGTCTCAAGTCAAAGGCAGGCAAGTCCAAGTCGAGTCTCGAGTCATCTGCTTTGAGCTTCAAGTCATTTCAAGTCTTTACAGTACCAAATATATCATAGATTTTTGCAGTTTATATAGTTTTTAAATTAAACTGTTCTTAAAAAGCTGTGGTATATTTATATATAAGTATTTATATAAAAGTTGTAGAAATGCAAATTTTTCTGTTTTAAATGCCTTGACAAGAGTGCTAATTATTACAGTCAAAAAGGAAAGAATTAAGATTTAAAAGTGCTTAATTAATTTGTCAACTCTTCTAAGCATCAAGTCTTCTCAAGTCACAGGGCTCAAGTCCGAGACAAGTCCCAAGTCACTGACCTTCAAGTCCAAGTCGAGTCCCAAGTCTTTGTCTAGTTTATCAAGTCAAGTCAAATCCTAACAATAGTGACTCAAGTCTGACTGTAGTCCAAGTCACGACTTGCAAGTCCAAACTTCTGGCTCATAGTAGAATGCATAATTTTTACAGTAATCTTTTAGTAACAAAAACACTTGTAATTGAATAAATGCTACACTGTGGAACATTCCAAAGAAAGCAATAACATCTCCACGGAGAAAGAAAGTGGCAGAACCAGTTTTTATTATTAAAACTTTGACAACTTCAAACTTTTGGAACCATGACTTCTGGTTGCAAACTTCAACTTTACATAAACTAGCTGTGATGTTTAGTGCGGACCCGTAAAACATTCTCAAATCATCTTAGTAAATCTGTGGAGGCACAGTGGGAGAGAGGGAGGAGGAGGAAAACTTACGAGTGCATGCAGGGAAGGAGTTGTTAATCTGCTCCATTACATCTGCCAGGTCAGAGCTGCTGTTGGGGGAGTCCAGCAGCTCATCTGAACACACACATACACACATAGAGAAGGGAGGAGAGAGGAGGGATTTAAGATTATCTGGCAACCCACCAAAGCCCTGAGTGCAACAGGTTTGAAGATACTTATCCACCAGCATGCAGTAAAAAGACTTCAATACCATCATTCTGGAAAACTCACTGGGCTTAAAAGGACATTATTCATAAACTCACAACCTAAATATATTGTTGTAGAAAAACAGCAGCAATTTCCTGTAGTAAATCTTCGCAGAATACGTTAATAATGCCAGATTAGTAGCATTTAAAAGACTGTTAACTTGAAAATGTGCTGCCATTTCTCCTACTAAGATTTTCTCTCAGGTTCACCTGCTAATTTTCTTTTAAGGATTAAACAAAATCAACTCTTATGAGCTTTTAATTAACTCATTAGCTCACTCTTAGTTGTATTTGGATGACTGAGTAAACCTGTATTGTATCACATTCAAGGCTTAAATGATCAGAAAATTCTTGTTTTCACCTACCCTCTATCCACATAACTGTAATTAGTTGCAAATATTAAAAAAATAAGACTACAAGTGATACATGTAAGCTCCCAAAAGGCACTTCTAAAAAATACACTTTGAACAGTTTGATCAGTTTCTATTATTAACGAAATTTCTGTTTAGAATGAACAAAATAAAAAAAAGTTATCTTTTCTTTTAATGTTTATTTTATGATGATTATTTTGATTTGTTTGTATTATGATTTTAATGACTTTCTTTTTTGTAAAGCACTTTGAATTACTGTGTGTATAAATTGTTCCATATAAATAAACTTTGCTAGTCCATCTACTTATGTTACAGTTTAATACTACATACTAGAAAAAGCATAATATGTCTTCTTTAAATGTAATAGTACAGTTCTTTTATTTTTTATTTATTTTACAGAGTGTCCCCTTTTTCCAGATTTTGTATTGAAGAATGACAACAGATCCCACAGGACAGATAAATCACCAGAGTACGTAGTAATAGTAGTAGTAGCAGCAGTAATAATAGCAACTCTGCCAGCTCAGTTCTCACCTGAGTTGTCGTTAAGTGCTCCTTGCGCTATAGGGGACGATGACACCCCGTTCACCCTCAGGTCTGCATCCGGCTGCGAAAGAAAGGGAAGAGAGAGGGAGAAAAAGAGAAAAAGGAAAAGCACTTCAAGTTAATTATTCCACTTAGGATTAGCTAGACTGGTGACAGGTCCAAAATTAGCCATGGCATATTAAAAGTGTGCACAATGAGACTGTCAGGTGCAGAAAACACACCTGACAAACCGGGTATTATGCAGGGCCCAGGATGACTCCAGTGTCCTGTCATTCATACTCAGACTGCAGAGGATGAGAGGGAGTGGGGCTTTTGGCACAAGTCCACTGTTGATTATTATTACAGCACCGAAAGAGATGAGAGTTTAGAGCAAGTGGAGAGGAGCCATTTCAGAATCTTGAGTGCACTGAAGTTAAATAATGAGCCAATAAAGCAGGTTTGAATTGCATTTCTGAATATTTAGAAACTACTCAGTACAAACTTTTGCTGACTTCTTCCTCTAAGCGTTTTCCTTCTGTGGTAGCATCAATAAATTGTCTCGAATGTCAATTCTTGCCAGAAGATTATTGATCCAGGACTGAGAGAGGCAATGTCTACACTTACTTGTGAAAATGTCAAAATAATGGTATGATAATCGTGTCTTATCAGATTTTAAGTATAAATGTTCCAATGCAAAAACTTTAAAAGTGCACTGTGAAACTTTCTGATTTAACTGCTTTGTGAAGAATGTTCCGTGGTATAGCAATAAACGTACCACTAGGCCAAGTTACAGGTTTTATCTATGGAAAAGGAACGAGCTCATGGAAAGAATACATGTTATTAAACACCATGAATATTGATTAAATGCAAGCTAGGTAAGTTAAATGCAATACTGTGGAACATTCAAGGCAAAGCAATAACATCTCTATGGAGATAAGCAGGTAGCAGACCCTCCATCAGAAAAGGTACATAGCACACCATTAAGCACAAATTACCAATATTTTTGACAATAATATTACTTTTATAATATTACTATTATAATTAATTCAATTTCTGTTCATGTGCTTTCAGTAGTTTGTACCATTGCATTTTGTTTCTGTGTAGGTACTGCCTCTCCATCATGTTACACTGTCCATAAGGAAACTCTTCAAATGTTTGTAGTGGCATTTGTGGCATAAGCAGTGAAGGGAAGAATACTTTGAAAATGTATTTAGTTACTAAATACTAAATACCTACATTAAAATGTATTTTGTAACATATTCCATTACATGGTCCAATGAGAGAACAATATTCTGCATACTTAGAATACTTTCACGTAGAGTTGGACATAAACTATAACGTAAAGATGCAACATAGTATTAAAAACAGCTTTATATTTGTTTGACTGTTTATGCATTTCCCGTACCTAATTGGAGAAGGAAAAAATTACACATACAGACAATGTTTTCTGTTTTTCTCACTAATATCATGCAGTTTGAAGCCTAAATCATGTGATCAAGTACCCCCCTTTGATTTTGGAAAAGTAAATGTTTTCTGAAATTCTCCAAATGAAAAAGTAAAACAGTTACTCAAAATGAGTATTCTGAATACGTATTCTCGGTACATGCATTCAGCTACTTCCCAACACTGGGCATAATCCAGCATAAATCCAGCATAAAGCTTTAACCCATATTAGCATTGCAGCCTAATTCATTTATACTTCTTTTCCACTTCTGCTGCCTGTAGCTGTGGTGAGCTATAACACCCAGTAGCTGTGAAGGCTGGATTGAGAATAGTGGGGTCGGGGGCCGGTCAGATTTCAGCAGTGGGTTTGATATGGGCTATTGAGTTGCTGTGCTATTCTGCTGCTGGCCGGCTCTGGGGCTGAGGTGCTTTGACATATGGGCAGGACTCCAGGGACCTCCGGTCAGAAATCCAGTTCTTATTTAGCTTTCTGACGTCTGTGTGGGTACAGGTGGTTTTATGTCAATAGTAAACAAAATATGACATTGTACACATTTTTTTTTTATAGCGGGGAGGGCTGGTACTGGCCTGAGATAGCTCTGTCAAAATTACTTTAAAATTACACCATGATATAATTGGAGGAATTTGCCAAAAGATCCAAGTAATGAAAACTAGCAACAGATTGTCAGAAAACATTAGTGTGGGGCCAGAATGTTTTATAATGAGATAGAGCCATTACTGTCATTTGCAATACAACAAAACAAATACTACTGTTTATTAACCACAAACAAATTAATTTTATGGTAGCACATGACTTAAACCATGTAATATTTCCTGGTTTTATAATGCCAACCCAGTTTCAAATGACCATCTATAAATTACCAAGATAATAATAACAACGCATAAACAGGGCAGCAAATGCATTTACTTGTTTTCCCAGTGCCATTTCCATCCTCTTACCATGATAGAACTATGCTGTTTAGTAGCTAGCAGATAAAAATTTGAGGCAGAGTTTCATATTAGGAATAGGAATTGATTTATGGATAAAACAGCGAAATAAAACACCAGGATCATCTAGAGCGGGTTAATACCGACATTTTAAGACCAAAATGGGGAGCCTGACAGCAGCAGTTACAGAGAGGAGTGACGATTTTTTAATACGAAGTGAATTAGAGTCAATGAGACCAGAAGAGTGCCCATTCTCACTTCCTATTTGGAGCACGGCAGCAAGTGGGTTAGCTATGTCCATTTATATATTCAGTTTATGAGTACAACCCATTTTGTTTAGCTTGCTCTTATTGGTGCACCAGGGGTCCGCCAACTGCTTTTCTCCATTGAGATTATATTGCTTTGCCTGGAATACACCCAAGTAGTTTATATTCAGCTTCCTGTTATATGGTGCCATTTTAAAGACGGTCAACCATTCAAAACTACCAGTATATAATATTTAGTTTTGAATTATTAATTACTATGGAAACGACCCTTAATATTTCTTCATTTTCAACCATTATACACCTTTAAAGGGACAGTTTGGAATTTTGGACATAGGGCCTCATTTTCTAGTTAGCCAGAGTGTTGGAGACGTGTGGAGACACTTTTTGCAAAAAATTCCATCAAGTCCTTGTATTTGCAGAGGTCGCTGGTGCTAGGCTAGCACATGTCAACGGCCATAGTTATCCTGCCACTAAAAACAGTCTTACCCACTCCACAAAGCACTCGAAGCAAATCTATTATTACACCAGACTGTTGATGTAAATGTCTGTGCTGATAGAATCATTTTAGAAGTAAAACCGACCTTGCATTTGAAGGATTTATGTCTGAGCAGCAGTAGTGAGGTGTACTTCCTGATAGAAAGCTTGGCTGCGGCGGACTGATATGTGAGAAAATAGTCCCTCAACATGCGACGATTCGTGCGATGCAAGGTTAGTTTTATTTCAAACGTTATTCTATTGACGCAAACATATACATGGATAGTCTGGCGTAATAATAGATTTGCCTCCGGTGCTTTGTGGAGTGGGTAAGACTGTTTTTAGTGGCAGGCTAACTATGGCCATTGACATGCACTAGCCTAGCACCAGCGACCTCTGCACATACAAGGACTGGATGGAATATTTGAAAAAGTGTCTCCACATGTCTCCAACACTCTGGCTCAAAAGGAAATGAGCCCCTATGTCCAAAATTCTGAACTGTCCCTTTAAAAATGCACGTTCTTACTTGCAGAACATTACATGGAGACAGGCAAATTGGTGAACCCTCCACCAGAAAAAGCTACACAGCGCACCTTTAAGTGAACGGCAAAGAGCATTCCAAACTGTATAGGCAGGTGCACCTTCACAGATTGCATCATACAGAGAGTGCCTGCCTCCTCACGTTTGTTGATGCTTTGACAGCCCGTTTCCTGGGGCACGACTGGTTCTCTCAGTGCCACGGAGCCAATACCTGTCTAAGTGTTAACTCAGGCTGATTCACCGAGATGGCTGTTTGTCAAAGCAGCTCTAGACATCTGCACTTCTCTCTTGGCACCACTTTACCCCCTGGCTCAGTGCGCCAATTAGAGCAAGCATAAACAAATGTGGAGGCTATTGACAGGGCTGGACACAGACGCTAGACCCCTGCACTGAAAGGCTATGACGGGATTTGTATTCATATTCACATTCAAAATTTAAACATTTGAAACCAACCACAAAAAGGTTCATTTGAGCATGATGGCTGGTCTGCAGAAAATGGCCAATGATTTTGCATATTTAAGAAACGTTTACTTAATAATTCTTGGACTTGTTTACTAAAAAACGTTTTTTGTTATTATTTTGCCCGTTTTTTTTTTCGGTATTGAAAGCAGACCAGCTGGTGTATGTGAGCGAAGTGTGTGAAGTGCGATTAGCGCCCTGCTGCTGCTCCAAAACAAACCTAATGAACTAAAAGAACAGACTGGGAAAAAAATCAACTTTGCAGATGTATGAGAAAATTGAAAAAGGATTAGAAAAAAATAAACCAAAACACCAGAAGAGTGTTAATCGACAGATTACAAGGACAAAAATGTCAGCTGTTTGGATGACTTGCTTTGAGTCGTGCTGTTATAATGTGTATTGTTAATATTAGACACTTTCAGCCTCTGGCCTGAATACATTTGGTTTTGATGATTGCATATTGAGAGGCTGTAAGCAGTAAGCACAGAATAGTCATTAAGTCTCCAGTGTGCCAGTTTGGAGGGTATAAATAATAAAGGGACAATCCAAAACAAATTAAACATTATTTTTATCAACTTTAATGCTCATACTTTTTTGTTTACTCCTCAAGTCCAATATAGATACTCAAATTATAATTTTAAGTGAGTTTTTAAGGCAATTATGTTATCAGTGAAGCTCACAAACCCAAAACATTTTCCACAGTCACAGTCTAACAGTTTTAACTTTCTGCATGAGTTGGGACTATACTTTGAGGTGGAGGTGCATGAATATAGATGAGATGTGCCGTGTGCAGTGCTGTGGAGTGATACCTGGTGCAGGAGCTGTCTGAGCCGCTGTAGTTGTGACTCCAGCTGTTTGTTGTGCTCCTCCAGGATGTGCATGCGCGCCTCCAGACGGCCCTTGTGCTGACGCAGTAGTTTGGCCTCAGCGAGCAGGTCTGCTTCGTCCGGGAGAGAGGAGGGGCCCTCGGGTGCCCCCCTCTGACCGTGCTGCTCCTTCAACTGCTCGTACTCCCTCTGCAGAGTCCTTGAAGCAACAGGTATTCAAAATTGTTATATTATAGACAATTGGAGTGTTACTTTTACCATTTTTATAACATTTTACTATCATTTCTCTTGCTTGCAGATTTCACTGGATGAGAGAAGAGACATTCAGTAAACTCTCTGGGAATTGGGAACAACGGTACAACAACTCACTCATTTTTGCACTATTTTCCTTATGACCTCTTGTATATAGCTGAGATATATTTTTATTACTATATTTCTATATTTTATTTTAATTGTACATATAAATTTACTGTATATGATTATGCCTTATTTGACACTAGTCTCTTGCTATTTCTGCTACTTCTTTAGAACTTATTATACCATTCAAATGTTTCTCTTTGTTATTATAATATATTGTTATGTGTGAGCTACTGCGTCCAAATAATTTCTCTTGTGGATCAATAAAGTTTGTCTAAGTCTAAGTCTAAATCTTGAAGCCAGGCAGTCTTGTATATGTTCTATTTAGGGATGGGACGGGCTACAATTTCCAGATATGAGTCGAGACTGAGTCTATGAGAACAAGAGCAGATTTTAACATAATATAAAACAAATAAATTGAGCATTTTAGTTCCCCTACAATCTTCTTATTTTATATTTTCGTTGTGATTGTAATAGCACTTCATTTTTGGAACTACACCTTCTCAAGAGCAAAGAGCCTTTTTTGTGCAGGACCCATGTAAAGACACTTTTTTCCCCATGTGTGCCTAATCTTGTGTCAGTTTTAAGTTGCAAGATTTTGTGGAACGAGACCTTGTCCCATCCATTCTGTTAGCTATCAGGCAGCATGCAATATGGATTTTTATACTAACTTACACACTATTCTTTGCCCAAAGCCTTTTATGCATAAACTGAAATCAATTTACACCCCAAACAAAAGATTTATACGAGTCTATTGTGCTTAAGTGAATAATGGTAATACATTGCGGTTTTAAAAGTGATTTCCTGCAGCCGCACTATATAGTGCCATATAATATCCACTCATGTTTACCTCTACTTTTAGACTGGAATCCTATTTGAAAAGGATATATAAAAAGCATAAAGGACCCTTTTCCAAATCTCTCCTTCCTCCTCGACTCTCGGCTCGACTCTCAACTGTAAGCTGCAGTGCTTTACTTAAGTTGACATTTATGAGTTTGGCACCAGCCCTGGACTAGCCCGAGTATGTGTGATGTGCAATCATTTCTGTGGCCATAAGTTGAATGTGACAATAGACTGCACTGAGAATGTATCACTATATACTTAATATTGTGACAGGCTGAGGAGAACTATGTGGGTGGACTATTTTTTACAGTACTGAGAAAAATTTAGGGGGCGGTGTGAAAAATTTGGGTGACTATTCTTTTAGGAAAGTCTATAACAAACTATTCTGCTGTGTCTTGGATCCAGGAGCATAGACACTTAAAGTAACTGTAACATTTTCCCCAAATTAGAATACACAGTAGCTTAATCTGCGTACAGGTTATGCAATATATACTCTGAAGTCGTAAAATACCATCCAAGCTAACGAATAAATTTACCTTTGTTCTTCCTCGAGACGTGCAATAATGCGTTCCAGGTCCCCGCGCTCCTCCCTCTCCACGGCCAGTAGGATTTGTGCAGGACTCTGGGGCTGACTGCAGGGAGAGCTATCTCCTCCTCCCAGCGTCTGACAGTACTGAAGAATAAGAGCATGCTCGTCGTCCCTGGAAAAAATGCACAATTGACTTTGATTACATTTTATAATTTGGTTGAAAGTCCAACTGTTCAATACTGCATATTCTTGAAATGCCTTGGGGTCAAAGTAAGATTACTGTATGCTGAAAACTGGTAAAAGTGGTTATAAAAAAAAAAGAAATGTTTTTCATGTTTTGAAAACAGATGCAGATAAATCAGGTACAGATTTTTATGAAGTACTCATTTCTTATGGACCATAAGAAATCAATACGCTCTTAAACATAAAAGTTTGGCCCTGTACAGTCCAAGGAGAGGAATGCCAGTGAGTTGTGATAAGAGTCATTAGACAGAGGTGAAAACAGGCCCTTGTGCTCAGGGTTCATTGTGAAAGCTCAGAGGGTCTAGAGCAGGTTCAGCTCAGGTCCACCTGTCACCTCCACCTGTCACCTCCACTCACCCTGACGCACACAAACACTATCACAGTTGGAAGGCTGTTTTTAAAAACTCTCAAGAAACTGTGCAGCAAGGTGAAAGTTTGAAAATGGTTTTAAAGACATTTTGGGTGATTTGCTATAACTTCTCATGTAAATCTCATTCAAATGCACTGAAATAGTGGGGACAATGGGGACATGCAGTTATTTAAAACTGTTAGAACTAATTAACCTTTGGTTAACCATTCTTTCTAATAAGCCTGTTAAACATTTGTTTTTTAAATGCTATTATTGTCACAGCCTCCCTGCATAAAGGCCAGGTTGTTCTTTAGGTTTAAAATAAGACCCAGTAGATTGGACAATTGGAAAACTGATAAGTAACAAGCACAGTTTCACAATGGCATCATCTCCGGGTGCATAATAAGAGGCTGGAGCAGGAAGCCATTTTTGTCACATTGACAGTAATTATAGCATCTCTGCGACTGGCGCTGGGCACAGCACTGATAGAGGTCTCACCTTTTCACAATAAGACAGTTGTTTCCAGGTTTTTGGAAATAATATGTTTTATTACTCACTCAGTCTCTTGTGATGTGGGGCTGGAGAGTGTGTCAGACACACAAAAGGAATGAGCATTCAAATTTTGTCATTTAGTATTAGTGCATAGCTAAAAATAATTTTTTAAAAATCCAATAATCACCTTTTGGCCATTTGAACAGTTATCTGTATTCCAAAAATTACAAAGGACCAAAAAGTGTTTCTGACCAATGTTTCACTAGTATCAAAATGTATTTTTTTTAGAAACTTGATTTTTTTGAATTTCTCTTCCTATGCTAAAGTCAACCAGATGTCATTTGTTATAAATTCAGATACAGGACAAAACCGGGTAGTTAATGTTCCTAAAACTGCACTAATAATAATGATTTAATTTTTTTGATTAATGCTCAAGTAGTTAAAGTTACAGTCATAGACACTCAATGAAAACTATCCAAAATCAACAAACACTTGAGTCTGAAAATTCTTTAAAACAATAATTTATGTAGAAATAACTTCAGTCATCTTCTCGTTTTTTTCATTTTCACCATCCATGCATCAATCAATCACCCGTCTCAAACTTTATTAACCGCTGTTACGATCCAAATTGAGTGACGCTGCGCTGAAACGGCGGAAATTCTTATCTCACTGACTCACGCAGCGCTGGCAAATGCAGGAAATGCCATTCTACATCAAACCTGCTGCCTCGCTGTGGGAGATAGAGATGTCAACGAGCACGCCAAAACCCCCGGGGAACAGCACTGGACTCAAAAACATGGTGGATGTGCACAAATAGAGTCACCAATTAGAGCTGGGCCTGGCAGGACGACCCAGAACTGGTCAGAGAGCATCATTATGGACCGTGGGTAGAATGGGATAACAAACATCTGCCCTGGGAAGCGGGGAGACAGGAAATGGGCTGACAGGACTGAGGGGAAATTAATGAAGGGCTAGAGCCAATATATAGAGAGAGGGATCAGAGATAGAGAGAGGAAGGGAGAGAGGTGATTAAAGAAGGACTGCTGGCTGTCATTCGTCGCACTGCGTTGTGGGGGTTGTGTAGATTGCTGATTCAGAAAGTTTACACAAAAAAGTTATATCTGAGAAAATGTTCTTTTTAAGTTAGATTTCAAAGAAGAAAATCTAGACATTTACACAGCACAAGGAGGTGTCTGAGAATGCCATTATAACGAGGACCATATAATGAGCTAACGACGTTACACCTCTGCTCTGAGAAAGCACTGAGAGGAGAGACTACACATTCATTAATGAATTCTATGAACTAATTAGGTTGTTGTGTATTATGTATCCTGTCTTTTCTTTTCCTTTTCATTATGGCTGATATCATCACTTGCTTTAATGCTTGTTTTCCAAGGTTTATTTTAGCTGTGCTAACACCTGTAATTGAACTAATGCGTTTTGCTTCATTCACACATGTTTAACACACATCCACCCATATATTTAGGCTGTGTTCTTCTCTCAAAAAAAAGAGAAAAACCACCTTGTGATGTCATGTGGCAATACAGCAAGTGTGCTGCTGTGTTTTTAAACTCCATGCACCTTCACTAGAATCATCTGAATGACTGCAGCCCTCAACTTTGCACTTTTGTTTCTACTGAACAGAAGGTAAAAGGTAGCTCTTAACTTGAAAACTACTGCTTCATCACAAACAAGGAACAGAACATTTTAATCTGATATAGACATACTAATGACAAAGGATTACTCAAACATACTGTATGTCAATGAAACAAAACACAACTCCAGGTATGTTTTGAGGAGGTAACAACATTATAACATGGGTTAAAACTTAAAAGAGTCAATGTTGCATAATGTAGATCCTTACAGAGAACATTCCAGGCAAAGCATTATATATATCCATGGAGTCAAGCAAGTGGCAAAAAAGTTACACAGTGCACCTTTAATTGGTTTGACCACAAAAATAACCACCCTGCCACTCTGACCACCGCCCACACTGGCCCAAGACAGAATGCACTATTTGGAGCAAGGATTGGCCTGTCAACTTTCCGATTACCTCTACCACTTGGGCCACTGACACCCCATTTCTAATCTTACTTCGACCAAAAAATTGGCTACTGCTACAAGAAACTATATGTCTACTTTAATAACAAAAACATCCAATAATACAGCTACTGCTAGACACACTCTGAGATGATATAAACAGAAGATAAAGGTTTGTCTCAGTACAATGTGAGGACAGTGTATTGTTTAGTTTAGACAATATTGAACAAAAATGCTCTTTGTATCTCTCACAATGAGATTTTAAGACATCATCAGCTGCTTTTGAAAATCAAGGACAAGTAAGTGTTGTTTTATGATATGTATTTTAAACTCACTTGACTTCTTGTATTAAACAAAAAATAAAGCTAAAATAAAGGCATCTGGGTAAGCTATATGACAGTCGATTTTAAAAGACAATTCAAGGGGGAAAGATGAGAATATCAAAGGGAAGACCAGCACAAAGCATGTTATTTTTTCATTCAAGGCTTCAAAGTAACTCATTTCAAAGTTTACTGACTGCTTTGTGCAAAACTGCAAGGGCCCAGAGGTGGAGCATGATTAAAATTAAGTGGGGACAAAGAAACCTAGCAAAGAATTGGTAAAACATTGATGATAAAAGGGCTGTCTTAAAACCCAATTTCTTGTCAAAAAATTAAAACTTAAAAGGCTTGCACCCAATTTTTTTCCACTTATTTGAGCATATTTTGTCTTGCCCCAGTAAAGATATGAAGCGTAAGCAGCTTCTGAGGTCAAAATAAGTTCACTTTGTACTGTCTGCACCTAATTATAAATCATTTATTTTCTGAGAAGCAGAAAGTGTGTGGTTAGCATGGTAGTTGTTGATTTACAGTGAAGGTAAACATCTCTGAAAGTTGTGATAGGCTCTTTAAAACTCATCGTTGTGGAGTATAAGGTAAGTGAGGAATAACTATGGACCACTGCAAACAGTTTTTAAGACATAAAAATCAGGTACAGCACCTTACACAGACTTAACGAAACTAAACCATGATATTAGGACTAAATAAATAGAATTATGACTAAAATCTTTTACATTACTTGAACCTTGGTCTCATTCTGGTGTATTTAGTTTCAAGAAATATGCAGATTTCTAGTCAAGATCTCAATAACTATAATTTTGCGCTCTACTGTGCTGCACTAAAAGAAACCATGCTTTTGGTACATAGATACGGCAATAATAATTAAGTGTTTAATTTTTGCCACGTGAAAGAGAGAAACAGCACTTTATCAAAGGTTTAACATGCACAAATACCATAGTAAATATGGATATCACTGCGCAGCTGGCAGAGATGCAGAATCACTCTTTGCGGCACAAAACAAGCCAGAAGGCAAACATGCATGTAATTGGCAAACCCAGTCACTCATGTCCGGCCTGGATGTTTTCATAAACCAATGCATTCTGGGTTGTGCTGATCTGTGAGGCGTGTGGGCGCTATATAAGCAACTGTGGGCAAGATCTCAAAATACACAAAAGACAAACAATGAACCACTACGGAGAGATGCCAAGAAAACGATCTTAAAAAAACAGATGGGAGAGGAACTGAGAGAAAGAGAGTGTCAGATAAATCTATGTAATTTACACACAGGTTTGAAAGTAATATATTTGAGGGTTATTGCAAAAGGATATTTTGTCAAATAAATGCTGTGGAAAATATTGTCTTTGTGGCTTTAAAGCAGACAGTTTGAAGCATCATTGCGCACCAAGTTTATTAAAAAGAAAACAGTGAATATCTTAAAATAAATGGAAAGATATATGCATTTATCCCACTGTGCAGCCAAAATGACATCCACTCTATAACTGTGCTATAGTTATTATTGCTTTTAGGAGTGAGACCGGACACAATTTCCACAAGATGAGACGAAAAAGTTTTGGTCTCATAGATTAGATTTGACTTAATTTAATATTTCGTAAAGTAATATTTTGCACTGCTTTTTTTTTTTTTACTTTTGTGCACAATCTTTTGGCAATTTTATCTCACAAGATCTGGTGGCATGAGATAATGTCCCATCCCAAATTGTAAAACTTTTGATTGGTCATCAGTAGGCAGTATACAAACACCTAATAAGAACTGCATATTTTAAAATGTGTTAACTGTGTAATTTCACATGTCCCATGTTTCACAAGGGTGAGATTAAAAGTAATAATATTATGTGTGATCAGTGTATATTTCAGCTGTCTCTATTCATTCTTAATTCCAAACACACTTAAGATTATGTGCTCAAAATCATTCAAATGATGATTCATCCCAAACACTTAGAACCAAAGACTAATTGGGTTATTTTCATTTCCTCCTCAATTAGTGAGACAATTAAGGCTGCAAAAAAAAAAAAATCGAAATTCACACAGTGCTTTATGATTAATTATGATTCATTTTTATGGAAATGGCTAATCATGTCTAGCCCTTCAGCATCATAAAATAGACATTACTATATAAAGGCCATGTCAGACCAGAGACAGGTGCCACTTTGTGCTTCAAGCAAATACGTCTGCACTCTAGTTAAAGTACAATTATTACAGAAAAAAAGTACCATGTGAAGTAATTTCTTCGAAAAGTACATGAGATGTCATTACCTATGCTGCTGCTGCTACTACTACTACTACTACTACTACTACTACTACTACTACTACTACTACTACTACTACTACTACTACTACTACTACTACTACTACTACTACTACTACTACTACTGGTATTACCACTGCAATAGCTGAAATTACTACCACTACAACTGCTGGTGTTACTACAACTACTACAACAACTGCTGGTACAACTACTACTGCTACCACTACTACTATTAAAAAGCAAACACTTCCTCTTGATTGTTATTGTATACACAGAGTAAATGTAATATCCTTCAGTAGCCCATGCTTCTCCTGCTCATTAGTGTGCAAAGCCTTTCTAATTATAATGTGCCTGCTCTTCTTACAAAAGCCATAAAAACAAAACAGTGAGGATAATGTGTTTATCCCACATCACAAAGAGAGGAGAGGAAACAGTCCCTCCACTGAACTGCACCTCCACATCACAAGTCCTCACCAAAACCATTTTAGCCTTTCTTTGCTTTATTTTCCTCCTGTCTTATTGTTCCCACTAAAAGCCACAAAAATAAAGAGAAATGCCTTTGGGGGTCTTTTGGGAAAATTTTGTTTGGTCAGTAGAGACAATAAGTCTGTATGTGCCACATTCTATCCAAGACTTCAAAGCTCTGCACTTTTTCACTTTTGATTTTGTTTTTCGTAATGAATTCTTGACCATTTCAATACTTTTTGGAGAAGGCTAAAATTCAAAATGGTCGAGTCTTTCAGTCTGGAACAAATTGGGTTTCTGAGTTTAATATAATTGTAAGCCTTAGGACAATACCTGGACTGAGCTATCAAAGCCAAAAACCAGATCATGCAGAATAGAGCAGGTTAGAGATGACGTAAACGAATGCAAAATTTGAAATAAACCACTCTACTATCCATGGAAATGTTATTGTTTTGCCCACAGTATGGCATCAAACCTATCTGCTTAATTGGAACAAGCAGGTAACACAATCAGGCCCAGTTAACAGGTCTGATCTGTGGAAAGGCAGTTCACAGTAAGATATATTTCAAGATATTTTTATGCGATAGAAACAGCTTGAATTGAGTAACTTTAAGATAGACGAGTGATAGATAACTATTGAAGATAGTTAGTGTCCCAGATTCCAGACAGTTAGTCGTAAAAAAGATAGTTATGTCAGATTCCAGAGAGTTAGATAGTTAGATCCAGATAGATAGTAAAAAAAAAAAAAGATAATTATGTCACAGATAGTAATCTGAAGACCGAACTGTTTAGCTTAACTTTGTGGGGTGATGGAAGGAAATATGAGATTGTTTTTAAACACTGTAATCGCCTTGTGTTGCATTTTTTGTAGGAAAAGCGCTCTATAAATAAAGTTTGACAGATTGATTGATGCCTTTCCAGACAAAGAAATAATATCTGAAAAAGCAAGTGGCTACCCTCCACTAGAAAAGTTACATAGTGCACCTTTAACATAGTAGATAAGAGCTACACTATAGTTTAAGAGTCTATAGTAGTGCCGGTAATGTGTCCACTTCACTTCACATGCGCTAACACTGGACAGATTCTCTCATTTAAGTTTATGAATGGAGCTAGTAAAAATATAAATCTTTACAAATCTACAAGTATCTTATCGAACTATGCTGACTCGAGGAAAGGCAATTCTCCTCAAAGAGCAGAGGGAGATTGAAAGGCCGTCCAAGCTCATTCCAACGATTAGGATCTGTGAGGAAGTAGACCCATGTGTCCTTCAAGCCCTGGACACACAGACGGACACACAGACATACACACACACGCACACACACACACACACACACACACACACACGCACAGCCGTACAAATGTCATCACAGGTCATCCTCATCTACCTCTCTTTGTAATTTCTGCTTTTTCATCCAGGCCTTGATCGCAGATAACCGGTTGCTATTACACATCTAAAAACCCATCAGTTTCTTCTGTTGTCACTATAATCTATTACGGAGCTTTGGAAGGGCCCTCCTGCTGCTGAGGTATTCATCGGCATTGTTTCACTCTGGCTCTCATCTCGACCGCAATGAAAAGTGACAGGCATTTGGATTCATAACATAAAAGTGAGGGAATATGTTGGATTTAAAATGGATCATTGCTTTGTGCCTGTGATGAATGGAGGAACTCAGAAATACTTTTACTTTGAACTTTTAAGGTGAATAAGACTGTGTTTATTGTATCACATGAATATAATGCATTAAAAATTATGTATTTCCTCAACTATATAATTTTACTTTTTATATCTTAATTTTGTATGTTACCCTAACATTGGCATAGTAGTTTACTCCAAATTCATTCTCTGCATCAACAAAAATGATTACATGGAAAAGATATCATAATACTTGCTGCAGCTAGGGCTAACAATAAGAATGCAAGTTCTTTACCGTAAATTCTGAACTATAAGCTGCTACTTTTTTCTCACACTTTGAACTCTGTGGCTAATAAAACAATGTGGCAAATATACAGGTGGATTCTTTATTTGGCCCATTGCCTATTCATATATACGGTCTATATTTTGGCAAAACAGCGGATATGCACAGCCTGAGTGCAGAAAGTGCGGCTGTCTGTGTGGTTAACACATGGATCTAGGGTTAACATGAAGTTGCTACACTAGCTAGTGATATTGTTTATTGACATGTGCTAAAATAAATTATGAGGCTAAATGAACGTTAGTGAGGGGGATACGTCTTACCCGTATGAGTAAATGACGAGAAGAAACGTCTCAAACTTCAGTAGTCGGACATCCAATCATACCTGACTGATAGAACTAGCCTCGCTCCTGAGAGAGCCTGAAATCTGCTGAAATCCTACAAGACACTGACATGATACAGACAGGACATCGGCTCTTTCTGCAGGAGTCATGCGCAGTAGAGCGCGGGGAGAGACGGGGGTGATGCGAAAAAGGAAGATGCTCGTTTGATTGTGTTTTGAACAGTTATTTTGCGCTTCATACACACACCCTCCTCATGGAAAATATATGAAGACATGTAGATGATTAATAATTAACGGAAATTGATGTGGCTGTCGAAGAAGGAAACAGAGCTGCTGCACAAGAGCTCGGCATCAATGAGTCGATAGGGAGATTTTGACAATGGCAGCGTGACGAACTGCAAAAAGATGACAAAAGCTTTTAGAGGCGATAAAAGCAGATGGCCCGAACTTGATAACATTCTTGAAGATGTGGACACCGGCGGCTTATATTCAGGTACAGCCTATATATGTACAGTTTTAAAATGTAGTTAAAATTTAGTTGATGTGGCTTATATTCAGGTGCGCTCAATAGTCCCAAAAATACGGCAACACAAATGTTTGTAATCGAGTGAATGCAGGATAGAAATGCTTAATGCCATTCTGTGAAACATTTCAAGTAAAGCAATAAACATCACCATGGAAACAAGCAGGTGGCAGACGCGTCACAGGAAAACTTACTTAGTGCTCTTTTAAAGTCTAAATTGTTTTGTGTTAAAGTGTTTTTCGAGTGTACTAATAATGTTATTTTCTTTTCAAATAAATACTTACATGCTTCCTGTGGCAGAACTGCTATCAGTGGGCAGAGATCCGTTTGATCGCTCCATCTGGGCTAACCTATAAGAAAAAACAATAGAAAATACCATAAAACAGAAGAAAAATTACTCTGGAAATAAAAAATTTCCCTAAACAACCATACTGTTTGATTCAATACATTCCAGTCTGACTAATACACAGTGAATGACCAACAACTGCGCACACACATGGTTTTGTGTTTGTAATCCTACACTAATGAGACTGCGCTGTGATCAAAGTCTATATTTCGCCCACTCCAGAGTCCAGTTGTAATACAGCGTCTACAAACACAATCTTTTATATTGAACAATAACCAAATGCAGGCATGAGGTAGCGTATTAGATTTACAATACAGTGAGTTTCATCATCTAATTGCGTGCCTTGTGCAAATGTAATTCCATAAGGGGCTTTATAATGAGCAGAGCTTGTGTCTATCTATATAGTGGTTGTATTTTAGAACGTGTGTGTGGGTGCTGATAAAACCCAATGACACCGAGCAGAGGTTAATGGTGTGTGACCAATAGCGGGTTACAGGGCACCCGGAGCAGCGCTGCATCAAAAGTCTAGTTATAAGAGCTCACTATATAAAGGGGAGTACAGCTTTGACATTGATAACCTTCTCACAATGCGCTCTGAGCCGAAACAGGACATTTCTACAAGTGCAGTCTGCGTGGAGGTTGGAATTTGGGACACTGGAGATCTTAAAATATATTAAACATGACAGGGATCCAATTCGGAGTACAGAGGGCGTCATTAGTAAGGTCTGATTAGCAATGCGTGTGTGTGTGTGGGCAAACAAGGGAGAGTGGGAGTGTGTAATAGGCTAATGGTGGATTTGTAATCGCTCTGATGTGTATACATTTTGTCACTAGGGTGTGCAGTGAGTAGCCATGTCTCATCCAGCCTGCGTAAAAAATAAATAAATCTTGTGTATTCAACTAAACATCATGTATGCCATGTATTCATATTTTAAAACGTTATTATGATATCTTATATATATATATATATATATATATATATATATATATATATATATATATATATATATATATATATATATATATAATATATATAAGTTTTAAGTTTTCTTTAAGATGCACTACGTAACTTTTTTATTGGGGGTCCGTCACCTGCTTGTTTCTATAGAGATGTCATTGCTCGGCCTGGAATATTCCACAGTGTGACATTAAATATCTCTGTTACATTTATTAAATTACAGGTATTTTTTTTACAGGTGGTTTTACTGCTCAAAAATACCTAGAAAAACAGGCATTCTGACTGTGAGAGGGTTTTCCTCTCCACAGATCTGACCTATAAGTTGGTCTGGTTTGGTCTCCATAAAGATAGAAGGGTTTAATGCCATACTGTGAAACATTCCAGATAAAGAAATCATTTGACAGACCTTCCACCAGCAAAGTTACACAATGCACCTTTAAGTTTGTCTGTATTGCACACAGAATAGTAAAATTGTGTCATATATTATAATATTTCTTTGATTATTCCCTCATTTGTGGTATGGATTATCTGAACAGCAGCAACCTGAGATTGTTTTAAACTCAAATTGATTCAGAAATTTGACATTAATACCTCAATATGAAGAATTTTAAAATTTTGAGAATCGATCAAAAAGCATCTTTTGTGTTGATTTGTGAGGAAAACAAACACTATTTGGCTAACATAATAACAGGGTTTTTGCCGATTTTTTGGCCCTAAAACTATGGAAAATCTGGTAAATCCAAAATCAGTTAAATATTTTCTCAAATTTGAATATATAAGTACTCAGTGTGTGTAGAAATGCCATAACAGTTGACTTTAAAAAGTATTTGTTGGACAATCTGATATTTTATTTCATTACTTAATAGTGTATGCATATCTTGTACAACATTTGGAAATGTTATTGGTTCATAAATATGGAAATATAAATATGGCTCGTTTATGGAAATAGAGATGGAAAAATGCAATGTGCGGTTTGCAGAATAATCTCTCGCAATGATCCCCAGTGGTGCACCTCAGCTCATTACAACTGTGGTGTAATTCCATATTACAAATAAATTGCATGCACATTTTCACTAAGATATAGTTTCTTCAATATTCACTTTTTACTTTTACTTGTGTTTCGCTGAATAAAATTGCTATATTTACACACCACATTGGTCAAATCACTCATTCATTACACGTTTGGGAAGCAGGAGATGATAACACTGATGAGATATGGCCCTGTGGGTGCCTGGGTGGGTAGGTGGGTGCGTACCTGCTGGCGAACTGCTCTATCCTGGAATGGGTGTCATCATGAGAGAGCTGGGGTGACTGGGACAGCCTGCAAATGGATGAGGTAATGGAGATGAATGAGATTTGGCCTTTCCCATCACACAAACATTAGCTAAGCCTTATTCACATGCACACAATCTTGGCTGCTATCTCCCATCTAAAAACAAACATGGCGGATGATCTACTGCTGAAAAGATGGGCAGGTCGGGGATGCATGAGCGGCAGGCAACATGCTTTGAGTTAGAGAAGTTAGTCACGGAAAACTACATTATGTTAATAGTGAATGAGGGCATCTGCAGCATTCCTGTGACAGTTCAAGACAAAATATATGAAGCTGGTGAGAGTAAGTGGCGAGGGGTCCAGGCTGAAGGTTCCGGTTGTCGTCTATACTCACTCGTACTGCTCCGGACACATGCTGATCAGGGTAACGGGACTGCAGGGAGAGGAGGAGAGGAGAGGAGGAGGATGGGAAGAGGAGGAGAGGAGAGGGTTAAAACCATACAGTAACAGCAGGTGGAGGGAAAAAATTGTGAAGGAAAATCTCATAATATTATCTGAGTATTCGCCACCTGTGGTTTAGTCTTTGTGCACTGGAATAACTTTGAAATTGTGCATTTTGAGGAAGAAGTTATCAAGGTGAAGTTTCAAAATTGTTAAGTGTTAAAAAATCAATTATAATTTCTTACCTTATACAAAGATAAGCCCTAATAATTACTACTACTATTGCAACAACACAGAGCTTTAAAAAAAAAAGTTCTGCAAGCGTAAAATCATTTAGTAGTTAATTTTGAAAAGGAAATCACATTTAAAGGTGTGCTGTGTAACCTTTCTAGTAGAGGATCCACCAACTGCTTGTCTCCATGAAGATGTTACTTTGTCTTTTAGTCTGGAATGTCCCAGTATGGCATTAAACATATCCATCTTGCATTTAGTTAATAACATGGGTTTTTATTGACCTAAAACTTGCATTCTTACTATGAGTGGGCTCGCCTCTCCACAGATTTGACATGTAAGGTGGCCCTGTCATGTCACCCTGCTTCTGTGGAGATAAGTAAGTGTAATGCCATACTGTGAAACATTCCAGGCAATAACTCCATGAAGAAAAGCAGGGAAAAAGTTACACAGAGGACCTTTAAATACATCTTTAAACACCTTCCAGCAACATTCAACTTGAACTGGTCCATAATGTAGCCTGTACTATACTCATTTACAGTAATACTCTGTGATACATGACAATCCTACTAGACTTTAAGTGAGATTTTCCAGGAACAGTTTGGTACAGGCCCTTTTCGGAGTTCTTTTGTTGCAATGTTCACGCAGATAAAAGCTACAGAATGCTTGTATAGCTCACAGCGGGATGGCCCATTCTCCAACACATCTGTAGCTCAGAGGAAAATGTGAAATGTGTCACACAATTCAGAGGGGAACAACTACTCAGTGTTCGAGAGCCCCCACGGGTGCCGCTGTCACCCTGTTTGTGTCACTGCTAATCACAGGAGCCTGGAGAGCTGCAATAGACTTTTAACAACAACTAACACTCCAGACAATATAGAGCCATAATTGACTAAAATTAATAAAGTGGACAATATGAAAAAAGTAATTTAACTGTTGTCTTAAGGCAAAGGGCCCACTTTAAAGCTGTAAATTAAATAGCTTTATGTTGTCTGTAACAGGCAGCTAAAGTCATTGTTTTCGTCACACTTCACTGTGATTGGTTAAATGCAGCTGTCACTAACTTAAAACCTGACAGTTGGACCAATAAGAAGAGAGGGAGGGGGAAAGTAGATGGGATTTATCTGTGTTAGAGTTGGAATGTTAAGAGTAATTGATTACTACAAAATAATAATTACATTCATTTAAATCCAGTCTGTCTAAATGTATAGTGCTGTTTTAACTGGCTGGTCTGTTACATTTATTTTTATAGACATTTTATAGACATTGCCTAGTGCGATTATTTCATAAAGCTGGTCACATATGAGGAATGATGAGCAAATGCAAAAAGTGAATGAAATAAAATGAAAGATTCTTATCATGATCAATGATTGTGAAATATACATTTGTGATTTTTTTCTTAGAATAATAACATATTTCATCCGTAGAGCTGCTAAAAATAGAAACAGCTACACAGAAAAGCACTGACCTAGCACTGACGTAATAGATCATTACAAGGTCAGATTACAACTTGATTTTATCGCCCCAATCTCTTTATAAATAACATTTGTAGATTAATTCCAACTCACATAATCTAAACCATTTTAGATCTCAGGTTATCTATTAAACCAGCAATCTTGTTTTCTGAGTTTGAAAACAACTAAACTAACTCAATAAAAACGGAAATACTCAAAGGACTATACAAAATAACAGTGAAGGATGATATTGACGCACACAAAAGGGAGGGCAATGTAATGGCAGAGTCCTTGGGAATATTGTGCCTTGACAAATATGGCCGCTCCACTAAACTGTATTTGAATGGACGACCGCCTCGGTCTGCTGGAAAAAAGCAATAACAGTGTTCACATCTGACTTGTGCTCCTGAGCTGCAGTCAAAATAAATGGCTGAGCTAGAACTAAAATAGATTGTTTCTATGACGATGGTGACAAGTTATTGTTCGGGCAATGGATTTGTTTAAGAATTTTATTTTGAAAAAGGTAAGGCTATTCATTTACATGACAAGTGCAGTTTTGACTTTTTATATTGATTTGAATGGAGTATGAGTCAGATGTAGATTTAAAGTTAGAGAAATGCAAATATATGTTTTATTTTAGCCTAATAATTTGCACATTATACTATGTTCATAGATTGTATATATATAAATGAACATAGCTAACCCACTTCCAGCTCCACTGACTCTGATTTCAATTGACTTTACACTGAAAAATTGTCACTCCTCTCTCTGTGGCTGCTGCAGTGAGCGTGATCATTTTGGTCTTAAAACATTCATCTTAACCCACTCTAAATGATCCTGGAGTTTTTATTTCACAGTTTTGTCCCTAAATAAATTCCTATTCCTAATATTGAACAAGGCTCCAAATTCGCTTCTATAACCAATGGCACTGTGAGCTTCATTTAACTGGAGTCCACTTCTTTATATAGTCTATGATTATGTTATTGCATTATATTTTACACCAGATGCCCTTCCTAGGCTGGCATGAGAACACTGGTTTGGGCATCCTTGTGGTATAATTTAGTGGTGCACTGTGTAGGTGATTTCAATAGAGGTTCTGATGATTCAACAGTCTGAATCCTTGAAAAATATTACAATAACTATATATTGTAATTTGTTAAGAAGTTATCCTACAGCAAGTTAGTTTTACATGTTGATAGAATTTTATATTTTGGGAATATTTTGGCAGATGTTGTAATAAAAACAGAAATAAATGCTCTTCTTCTTTGCTCTCATCAAATTCGGCTGAATGTGCATGGCCGCCGGGGGCAGATTATGAATGGTATAATGGACATAATGATGAATCTTGCCCAGTCTAAGCATATTTGTTCCAGACTGACAGTGTGAACACCCTTTTATTTTTCAGAACATCAATTACGAACTAGTACGTGTAATGAATGACACGCAATCTGTGATACGACAAAGAATGAGAATTATACGACGATAAATAAAAACATAAAAAGTAATTACAAGCTTTACCGTATATTACCCCAGTGTTATGAAGCTTCTGCACGTGTATTCAGATATGAGACAGAGTAGGGCGAGTTGGAGATAGATGTTGTCTGTGTGTTAATGTCCACTCATTACTGACCAGCTGTTAGAAGTGCTCTGGTTTTATGCACTCATTAGGCTGAAGGCATCAAAACATATCTTTATAGCTTTATCATTTCGCATACAACACAAGGCTGGGTTGATTGACTGTTTATTAGCTATTTATTAGGTACTGGACCGTCTGTGGGTGTATATTTCAACATGAACGATCAACTACAATCACCCACTCATTTCCTGTTATTTCCTGTGATTATATGTGCTGGGTATTTTATGAAAGATGCACTAAGTAACTTTTCAGTCAGAGCAATTACAGGTGAAAAACAAACATTTTTGTTATGATCAGTCACAGTTTCTCCTTTCCAGTGACCTGATCATGGAGATGTTACTTCGGAATTGAATATGAAAATAACATCGTCATGGAGTGGATGACAAGAAGTTAGACAGTGCATCTTTAAATTCTGCCAAAGCCTTGAAATAAAAAAAATACCCATGAATTGGGAAAAAGGAGCCCTTAAGTTTATGATGATGATGATGATGATGAGACTTGGGGATGTCATCTGACATAAAAATAGAATCAATTTATGCAATCAGCTTTTTCCAAGGTGATTTTTGTACTGAAATGTTGAAATGAAAACACCAAAAATATGAGATTTACCCAACACAATGTACTGAATGATAATAGTCAATGTAACATAAAAGTATTTTATGATATATTTTTTTTTAAATCAATAAAGCCCTCCATCTTACTCCCAAAACCATTAACCTGCACGCGTTACCTAATGTAGCGGTTATACAGGCTGAGAATCTCCAAAAAACAGCAGCGAGTTACGCCCGTTCTTTCACATTATCGAATATCGCTGTGACAAATCCCAAATCCTGTCTGCCGTGAAACCAGGCAGAGAGAAAAGTGGGAGGTGAGACGAGGAGCAGATCGGGGCCATCGAGGTGCGCAGTGGGCGGAAAATAAAAGGAAGAAATTATGATACACAGTGAAAAAGGAGAGTTAGAGCATCGCAGATACCAATTATACAGCACACATCTCATTTTCTGTCTGAATCACTCTTTGGATGACCAGTAGAGCCCAAAGCGGATCGTAAAGTTTGAGACATTTTGAAATTTAAATATGGGGAATGTTGTGTGGTGCAAGAAGAAGCCCTTTGGTTGGTGAGAGGAGGTTAACCTAATCTGAATAATCCAAAACCTTAATCCCAAACTGCAAAATGTATTTCAGTTAAAGATTTATTTATGCAAAACTGTGAAAGAAGAAGCTACTCGAATGCCAGTACTTTATGGTCGATAAGTAATGAATAGTTAATATGAATACTTAAAATGTAGTTACTGTTACTGTTAGTAAAATCTTAATATTTTGGGTTTTAATGACTCAAAATATACGGTTAAAAATTTGCAAGACATTTTCTGCAGATTACATTCACAAAAGGAAGTTAACTCAATCCCAGAATTCCTTTTTTTAAACCATGAATATTATCTTTCCACTTTATTTTGACATATACCTGCATCTGCCAACTTTACATTTGGACATTTTAGACTGTTAGGATAGCGTCTGTCAACTAGGCTGTGTAAAATTCATTTTTTGGAGTGCAGGACTGGAACATGGTGGGAGGTGAGGGGGAGGTGATGGGAGGTGAGAGGGAGGTAGGTGCCAAACGATGGGACGAGTGAATGGTCTGGATTCATCCATCTGAGAGGTGACAGTGTGCAACTGTGTCGGGCTAACTCTGCCAATGAGTCATCACCAGAGCGCTGTGAATATGGACCACTTCTGGTGCCAGCTTGTACAGAAGAAGAGTGGCACTATTAGAAAGGGCAGAATAATCAGTGCAATAATCTTTAACTGTATGATTCACAGTGGAATTGAATATCAGAGGTTCCCAAAGTGTGGTACATTGATTCCTCTGCAGATCAAAGGTTTGCTGAATTTAGATCCAGTTTAATCAACATCTGCCTCCTTCGATTTAGTCCTTGTTTATAACTATTATAGGAATTGTGTTATCCTATTTTTAAACCCATGTTAACAGCTGGGAATAGTCCTGGATTCGATCTGGTTGTACTCGGAAAGACAAGTATATTTTGAATTTGTGCAAATTAATTTTTAAGCAAAGTTTACAAAGCAAATAGGGTTCTGTCTATTTAAGTATTCACTAAATAAAATACAAGCAAAAGTTGAAGGTTGGTTAAATATTTTGGCATTCTACTTATTGCTGAAAGGTGCTACTTCATTTACATTTTGCTTCATTTTAGAGTAAACTTAACACTGAAAAGGTTTTGAAATTTGGAGTCTTTAAAATATTATGCCAAAAAGTCTTAAATATTACATTCCAGTGTGAAGGAGGAGGCAACTTCCCCAACTTTTTACATAAAGCTCTCCATTGAAAGGCTCACTCCTCAGGGATTTACAGCTGCCAAAACCTTCATAACTCACAAGTATGGACTGAGCGTGCTGCCATGGCTACAAGATCTACAGCTAAGACACAACGTAAGGAGACAGGTAAATAAACATGTACTGAGTGGACATTAACAGACCGTGAAAATTCGAAAGTCAAAATATGGGAACGCTAATGATTTGATGATTACAGGATTTACTGTAGCAGGCATAAGCAGCTTTTAAGAGAGCTAAGCTGTAAGGATTAAAGGGATTTTGCCATTTTGGGTAGGACATTAAAGGAATGGTAGGCTATGTAAGATTTTCACCTTAAATTCCATAAACACTACCTATCTGTGTCCCCATAAACAGGGTAGACGTTCAAATCAAATATAGCTTTTACAAAAATATCTGAGATTACAGCAAGTTGTTTATGTTATAACTTGGTGCTTTGCTTCTCAGGACATTTATCCAGTCAGAAAGCAGGATGAGCCTCACATTAGTCTCTCATTAGGGTTGCCAGTTTGTTTAAATCTAAAAGGTCACTCTCTGATCTGAATCCTCACGAAACCACAGCACCTGCAGCCAAACTCAAAAACCAATACTAGTGCAAACTCTACAGCTCAATGAGTGAATTCTGGAGGAATTCTGTATAGGTTCTCAATGGAGGTTAAGGCACTGGCAACTGAGGTTTAGGTGATTGTAATATATATTTTAAAGCAGTAAGAGCACAAGCTAAATACAGTTCCTTTAACCAAAAACATTATCGCCCACATTAAAATGTATAGTGTATATTTGTATCCTTACGTTTCCAGGTTGTCTCCCTCCAGCACAGTCTGCACAGGCAGGTATCCCAGTCGAGGATGCTTGGCGAAGTACTTCTTGGATCTGAACTTGTTTTTGAGCACTTTAGTGAAATCACGCATGTCCTCGCCTGATGTTGTCTAAAGAAGAGAGGAGGGAGAGGAAAAGGCTTGTTAGTAATGTCAGGCTAAATTATGGATTAGGGTTAAATGACAATTCCAAGACTTCAACTTCGACAAAAAATGTATTATTAAAAATGTATCCCTAAATCCAACTCAACTGTGCCACTTTTGAACAAATGAACCAAATACAATACAAATGCAGGTTCTGGTTGCTTTTATGAAACTCAAAACAAATAAATGTCTGGATTTTAACCAGGCAAAGATAAAATAATATTGGGCAATGGTGTGTGTTACAAGAGCACAGTACACAAATCAAGAAGGCAATTACAATATAGTAATAGTACTTTCAAAATACCTGAGCTGAATTAGATTGTTTAACAAGTGGCCTGTAGACTTTAAAAATATCTTTCTTTCAGTTATTTTTCTATTAGGCTATTATAAGTTAAATAACACCAAGTAATGAATCATGTGAAATAACCATAGAAGGACTCTGAAAGAAGAAGTCAAATTAACATCACTGTCGTCAGTAGTGCACAGCAGCAGCCCCAACTTCTGCCATCTCACTGATGGAACCCACTGGAACTATGAAAATGCCACTTCAATAAAATCCAAACCCAATAAAACGACAATATTGTGGCTATAAAGTACACCATGTGGCAAAAATGAGAAGGGGAATCTTATTAAAGGGCCTCACTGTGATACAAAAGAGCCCATCAGGCCTTAATTCAACATGAAATGTGTTTTTGTATTCATTGAGTGGACTCATTATTCCAATCTAGGCTGATACCACCAACACAATCAGAAAGGAATTATTCTGCTTTAATAGCCGAGAGACAACCACAATAATGTATTATTTTGGAGGAAAGGTAACCTTCAATGTAAAATTCAGGGGTAGTCTAAGGCCAGCCCATTCAAAGCTTTAAAAACAAACCACAAAATCTTACAATCAATTCTAAAACAAACTGGAAGCCAGGGCAAAGACACTAAAATCTGGGTAATGTTCTCTTGTTTATTTTGTTCCATATAAAAGATGCAATGTAGAATTATGGACCAACTCTAAGTGGAAAGTCTGTGGTGCTGATGCCAGAAAAAGTGCATTAAAGAATGAATAAGAAATCTGTATTTGTTTAGCAAAACAATAACTTATTCACTTTATTGTAATCTTGAAGTATTTTACTGTACTTAGATCATATTTTATTATATTTAAAATGTTTATGTTATTCAAAGTTTATAGATAAATATTGAATCCTTATTTAACCTACTATTTCCCCGTTGCAAGGTTCTGGTAAATCGTAGACCTTTTCCAGTTGAGCCTTTTGTGATGGAACATACAACAGAGGGATTACACAGTCCTCCCAGGCTTTAATTTCTTTACATGTGTCCATGTAGTTTTGAGCTCATTTTGTCTTAACCATGTCACACAGGTATCTTATTTCAGTGAAGTCAGTGAAATGATCACAGTACCCAACACACGCTCCTCCAAATACAACACCTGTCCCATTTGCAAAATAGAAAACCTAAATTAAATGACAGAATTGAGAAACATCTTCACTCTAGTCACTTTTAGTTCTGTTCAGTGTTGGGCAAAATTGAAACGCACTGGCATGTGTGCAATCCTCGATGAGAAAGTCAACTTCACCTCCCTTTGCGTTTGTTCTGTACAGAAGTGAAATATTACTCTGAGCTAGAAAAGAGACCTCAAAGGGCTAGGACTGTTTTATCATTGGTTCATGTGAAATTAAATACAGACTCTGTGAAGATGTTGGTGTATTCAACTACAAAGAGAGTATATAGTATAAGGGGACAAAGGCAACTTGCAGAGCTGGAAAAAGTAACAAACATTGTACCTAAAAGATGAATAAAACAACTCTTATTTCAAAACAATATAAATAATAAATAAGTAAAAAAAATATATATATATATCTTTTCTGGTGGGAGTACACTTCATGTTTGTCTCTAAAGAGTTGTTATTATTGGTACTCTTTCTGGAATTAGAGGTGTTTTATTACTGAGAAAAACATAAAAAAAAACATTCTAACTGTGAGGAGGGTCGTCTCTCCACAGATCTGACCCTGTAACATAGTCTGTCATTTTTATATATTATTTACCATTTAGATAAAGATAAATTTTGCTACATTTTGTGCTATACTGTGGGACAATTTTGACCAAGCACTATCATCTCCATCAATAGAGACAATAAACCCATCACCAGAGAAGTTATAAGTACACCAAAAAATCAAGTTTATAAGTTTTCAACATAACACTTATACACTAACATAACACTTCAAAATCTAAATATCTCATTTTGAATTCTTAATGGGCTCAAGGTGTTGGTTACTGTTCTGTGTGTACATTTTACATGTTTCAGATCAAATGTTTTGTTTTGTTGACTTTGAGAGGTCATTTTCCACTTTTCTCTGAGAAATACCAAGTGAAAAAGAAAGAAACTGAAGAAAGTTTGACCTAAATCTATCAAGCACCGCCCTGAGTTTGAAGCATTCAGACTTGTGGCCTCTGTTTGAGACTGAGAAAGAGCTAAGAGCGGCTGCAGGACAATCGCCCTCCTCTTTGTGCCCTCAAATCAAGACTTATCGCCAACTCAATCAAGAATTATAGCACAGAACTTTTGGATCACCTACTCAAGTCCATAACACAGTGGACCGTGGGATTAGTTCTGAGCGGGAGAGATCATGCAGAGGTAATGACAAAGTCTGCCTGCAAAATTAAATACTAATCACACTGCAAAAAGCTGAGACAATTTCAGAGGTTGTTATTAAAAAGTTTTGTTGATTTAAATAACAAAAATGTCACATCTTATGATACAAAAATACAGTCAGCATATACAGGAAATATTTTTTCCCTGTTTTAATAGTTTCTTTGAGAATTATGGGTATTTTAAAGCACAACAAATTCAAGTTGAGTCTTGATGGATGTTGCTGACTTTTTGTTATCCATGAAAAGTAAACAAATTGTTCCGCTGATTTTAAAAATAGCAGGCAGTGTTAGCTTCACGGTAGTAGAGTGCTGAGCAGCTTCTGTTGGACCACTTTATACTCCTCCATTTCTTCTTATCTATATTTGGCACCATATATATCCTAAATTCCGCATTTGCTCTCGTAGTTGTTGCACAGTGGGTGATGGACTAGCTCTTCTATATTAAAATGATTGTTTTTCCCCCATAGAAACATTATAACTGCAGGTTCCTCACAAAGTGACTTATGTGTCTTTGCATACAGTATAGTGGGTAATAGACATAATAAAATAATCACATTTGGTCTATATAAAGCCTGTATCCAGCCAAACTGCTTTGAAAACAGTTAAAAAGCTGAATAAAAAACTTTATTTTCTCTTGCATTTTGGCTGTTAATATGTATCTTACCGGTGTGCAGTACTCCACCATGGGGTAATTGAGCTTATGTCCTTTAGCTGTTCGACCGGAGAAGAAGCAGCTCTGGCAGACATCATAGTTGAAATGCTTCAGACTGCGATACCTGGAAATAGAAGAGGAGATAGAGAAACAGTAAGAATAATTTGAGGATCACTTATTATATATCTATAGAAGGACAGGAAAGACAAGTAGTAGTCTGTAGAACCTGATTTGACTTCAGTCTGTGCAGAGGCAAACTGAATAGATCCAGCAAAATATCATATTCGTCAAGTGCACCTTTCATACTGTTGACAAATTCTACATTAATTTCAATCTGGGCTATTCTGACTAGAAGCAATTACAAGACCAAGGCACAAGCAATAAACCAAGCAATATTTTAAAACATAGTTCACAAAAATTAATTCAAATTTAATTAACATCTAGTTCAGGGGTTGTGTTGTAATGCTCTCTTTGTTTCAGCAATAACAACACACATTTCATTTTCATATTTCATTATAAAGGCTCTAGTTGACTGTCCGTTGTATGGCTCCAGGGCTAAACATAACCTGCCCTGCATATATATTTGTTCACCTGCAGGCTACATTCACTCATTTGAAATGGACTGTGGTGGTAACAGAGGTAAAAAGAAGATATGTGTGAAATGGACATAGCATGGTCAAATGCAGAAGACAGATTTCCCTACGGGGAAAATAAAGTGTAACCTTACTTAAGAAGAAAAATGAAATTATAGTTTAGTGTAGCAGTAGAATTTCAGCTTTGTGCAGGTTTCAACGAGGGCATCTGAATTAAAAAATAAAATAAAATAAAATACTGAGTGATTTATACTTGACAACATAAAAATCTCAACTTAAATTAATTGTCTTGTTTTCTCGATTTCTTATTTGTTAAAATTAATTCATGGATTACAGATGTTATCCTGGTATGAACAGCCGCCATTTTGAGGCCCATTCTAAAGACAGATGTTTTGTAATTGTTTATTACAATGGGAATCTTCTTAATTTGACATCACCTGAAACCCATGGATCAGCTCCTCTAAATCTGAGGCTCTGTTCTGTATGCTTCCTGGGCGCCGCCCTGGTGAAGTGTTCTGGGCATGTCCCACTGAGAGGAGGCCCTTGGGAAAACCCAGGACACACTGGAGAAACTATGTAACTCAGCTGACCTGGGAACGCCTTGGGGTCTCCGTGGAGGAGCTAGAGGAACTGTCTGGGGTGAAGAAAGTGTTCCTGCTTAGACTGCTGCCCTTGCGACCTGGCCCCGGATAAGCGGAAGAAAATGGATGGATGGAGTCCATGGATATGTTTTGATCCGTACTTCAAAATGATGCAGTATCCTTTCAGCCACTCAACACCCCACTAAAACTTTTGCACAGAACCATATATACTGACAATGTGACAGACATCTGGATTCCCACCAAAACACAACATCACAGAGAAGGAAGGTAGAAGATCATTTAACAACTAAATAGAGACAGGCGCCATTCACACATAATGGTCCAGGCCTTTCATCTTTCTCGCTCCTCGCCTCCTCCAAGGTGAACTGACTGATGAGATTCCAGAAAGCACCATATATCAAAGGGATGCAACAGCGTACACAACACCACTCAAGTCAAACGCACCATTACGCACCAGCATGCAGCATATTACCAGGAGGAGCGGGATTTCATTCACCTTCACAGAAGAGGTCCCTGCATGACCCACAATTAAAGGGTTTTAAAATTTAAGTGGGATATTGTAGGTAAGGTTATTGTGTTCAGGGTTGTAAAAAAAATCTCAGACACTTTTGAAAAAGTATTGTTGCTGAAAAAATAGGCAGAAATTTTCACTTTCCAAAATAGATTTAGAGTTGCCTTGATCTATCAAAACTAGTATTATTTTGTGTTGTTTAAAAAAAAAAAAAAAGTGTTTTGTGGTATTAAATCAATGAAGGAATTTTTCTCAGAACTGAATAGAGCATGACATTTTCAGACCTATATTCTATACTTCCTATATGGGGGAGAAACTAGTACTGATAAAATGCAGACCTTTGTTGCATAGTAACTTCTTGGGCAAACAAAAAAAAAGTGTTCAGTAATTTGAACATTTTATTTGAACATAATTTTGAACAACACTGGGACAATATGGAATAAATTAGGTTATCTGCATATTTCAGCATAATTATTGTTATTTGCTTTTAATATAGTTAGTTTTCCTTGGTCTATAACAAATATAATAATATTTTTTTAAAGCATTTTTACATTTAAGGAAAATCTCAAAGTGATACAAATAATTGCCAGAGAATGTGATCGGTAACAATCTTAAAAGCCGATCTTGCTTAGTAGTCTTGCCTATATCAGCAACATAAGGAGCATTGTAGTAACAAGCTGTCAACATGTCTTCAGACCAAACAAAATACACGCTACTTTTCCTTTTCCCCTTTTTGTGGCCGTACCCTCACTCAACACTCTCTCATCGATCACTGACACAACTTACTCGACGCATGCTTCATCAAATGTCTCTCTATGTTTTGCTTTCCACTGGCAAACCAAAACATCTGAGGGGGACAATGTTGCCACCCTGGTTTATATAGCTAGTTATGTAAAGAGAAAAGCAATGGTTTTCAGATAAAATCAAATGTACCATCTCAGAAGCAGATGCGGTTGCCATTTGCGGACTGGGAAATGTGGCTAGTGTCTGTGTAAATATGCTGTGAGTATGTTCAGTGCAAACCTCTGGATGGTATTTAGTCAGTGCTGGATCAGCTGCTGACATTTAGATAAATACCTCCCCTCTGGAGCACATTTGGCCTTTACTCCCAGCCCCATGGAAACAATTGTGGCACATTTGGATCATGTATAATCGTCTGTCCACTGTGTTAATGATCCATGTGCCTTTTTTGGAAGAATTCTGGATAACACACTATGATTAGGAGTTTTATATTTAAAGCTTGGATACCTGATTTTCAAAAAGTGACTGGAGTAAATGGGTGTTTATTCGATCTATACTACCTGTTCCTGGCCCTCACAAACCATTTGGCATATCTGTAAATCTGTTGCTCCAATTGACTTTCTATTAAAACATTTTCACCCCTCTCTCTGGTACTGCTGCAGTGAGACTCGTCATCTTGGTCTTAGACTTAATGCACTCTATATGATCTTGGGTTTTTTATTTTGCTAGCTTGTCTGTAAATAAATTCCTAGTCATAATATGGAACTTGGCTCTAACATTGCTCCTATAACTGCATTATGCTCTTCATTTGACTGGAGCTGAACACTATGGGTGATGTCACACTCCCTTAGTCCACTTCTTTATACAGTCTATGCTATCGCCCCAAACCGTCATATAGTGATGCACATGGCTCTTATAGGTTCGCAATAATCAATAACAATGTTTTCTCATTAGATAAAGACATCAAGCCTGCCTACCTGATCAAAGTATATAAAGATGTTTCTTACAATCAACTAGAAAAATAACACTTAACAACTGACATTCTACAGTCTTCATCAGAATAATGACACTTACAAATCAATAAGAAATTACACTACATTTTTGAAGTACTATTACAAGGACAGATGACAGATGAAGAATTATGAGAATGCATGTCATTTAAGATAAATAGTAGGGATGGGACAAGTTCTCATGCCACAAGATCTCACAATCTTCTCATTCTGAAAATTATCTTGTGAGATTTTTTTCTCTGTTTTCAAGTTTGGATTGGATAAAATAAATGGAGTACTGGCGAGTTACATTTTTTGAGAAGCTGTAGTCTTAAAAAGCAGTGCTACAATGACAGCAGAAATATTTTAAAAAGTAAATAAAAAATTGTGATGCTAAAACTGGAAACTAGATTGCACAATTTATTTATTACAAATAATGTCAAGACCCCATCTTGTCTCGTTCCCGTAGAGCCAATCAATAGATCGTGTCTCGTCTGGTGTCTCATCCCATCCCTAATTTTACTAAACATTTTCAGTGATTACCTGAAGCCCACAATGGGACACTCTTTGCAGATGTTACACTTGGCCTGGTGCTTGGCTGTCTCTGCTGCAGCGACTCTGTGCAGTACAGGCAGCCACACCATAGACTGTGGTTCCAATCTCATCCAGTCCACAAACTGCCTGGGCTCCAACTCCACTTTATACGTCACCTGTACCACAAGACACACACACACAAACGAAAGCAAGGTCAATATTTAATTAAACAAAAACACATAAAGGTGAAGTTTACAATTTCATAAAACAAGAAAGGCTGTTGATTATCTATAAAACTGTTCCCTGGACGCGTTTTGACATGATATAAAAACATACACACTGTCCATTAATATTGGGTTGTAACTCCCAGAAGCCAATAAAGATGCAGACAATTTTAAGATGACCATACATTTTGAAGTGACACTTTCCCAAGCCTCATTATTGCTCTGAGTTGTGGGTTGACACTTAATAACTTGTACAAGCTTATTATTTATCTTTATAGGTGGAAAATATTCAGCGATAAAAAGTTGATTCCAGTCGACACAGCATCTGCATTTAACATGACCATGATCCAGCTGTGTGCTAAAAAACAAGATTTTACTTTTTAAGAAGCTATGAATAACTCAACTTCTCAAACTTTTGGCTCAACACTTTTAATGGTTGTCCACAAAAATAGGACCATTTCAATGTGCAGGACATTACAAGAGGCAAACAGCGTAACTTATAAAGCATGTTTATGAATGGTGGTGAAAAGAGGAAAAATATTGCCATTTTAAAAGTAAAATACCGAATTCGGGCACAGCATTACCATTATCCTTCTAGTGGTTGATGTCAAAACATTCTGCAAAATATATTACTTAAAAATATGAAAAAGCTGAAAGGAAAAATAGTACATGAAAACTTGTGTATTTGAAAACATGCAGGCATACAGCTACTGATAGAACAGATAAAATGACTTTAAGTTAAAAGGTTTGAGTTATTTAAAAAGGGAAATTAATACATCACATCACATAATACATCAACTCTATAATTACTCTATTATGATTATTTATGTGTAGCTTTAGTTCAAGAAGAGTTAAAAATATTTTGCTTAATTTAAAGGTGCTCTATGTAAGTAACTTTTCTGGTTTGCTTCTATTGAGATGTTATTGCTAAGCCCGAATGTTCCACAGTGTGGCATTTAACCACCATATAATACAAGCATGTGACGCCAGCAGGTCAAGTTACAGATCAAATCCGTGGAGAGAGGTGACCCTACTGTAATAATAAGTGCAAGACAGATAAATTAAATGTGAAAAAGTGTGAAACATTTAAGAAAAAAAAAAACAAAAAACAATAACATCTCCATCGAGACAAAAAGAAGTTGCATACTGCACCTTTAAAAAGCTATGTGTCTGCTTTAACCCATCATTACTCCTAGACAGCCTTGGAATCCAACCTCTCACACTCAAAAGGAAAAAACATCAAATTTAACAAATAGAACTGGAGAAAAAAAAAATTCAGCCAAAAATATGTACTCTATCCAAACATAATAAGGATGTACTAGGTGTTCCTATAGTCTAGTGCTGTTCCACCTCTATTTGACCTTCCCTCATTAGAATCTCCTCTCATGCACTTTACCATTCATTAGATTCATCTCCTCCTTCCTGCCTTCTCCAGCAGAATGAAGGTACTTGTAAATTAATAATTGTTTAGGAGAGTGACCTGAAGGGATCGCTGACAAACCAGTGGATGTGGGACTGAAGGACGGTGACAATAGGAGAGTGAAATAAAGAAGATTTTTGGCAGAGCCTTGCATTCATCATGGTCCCATTAAACCAGTGGAGTGGAGCTGTGCTGTGGTAGTGCCAGGGCGGACTGACACACACAGCTTATTACAAAGGCACTCAGACTGCAGAGGACGGCCATCAGGAGGACAGCTAAAGACTATACAATAGGTGTGAGGTGAAATATGAGGGGTTTGGAACCGAATGACTGTATTTTCCTCAATAAATATAGCAATAAATAAGAAGTCTAGTTCAGCATCATATACAAAAACAAATATTTCATTATTTTCATTATTAAACTTAAAGATATAGTACGTAACTTTCTGAAGGTGGTAGATAATTAAAACCATAATTTAAAACATTTTCCATAGAGATAGATACAGTTCATGCAGTGCTGTGGAATATTATAGCCAAAGGAATAACATTTCCATGGAAACAAGCAGGACAGGAGAGATGCAAGCCCGCTCTGAGAGACGTTGCGTGATTTCTAGGTTTTAGGCTGTCACTTTAAGCAGCTAATGCTGATTTTGAATTTTCCTTTTTTTTCCTTAGATAATACAGAATCCTACTTTTTTAGTACTGGAATTTATTATTTTTATAGAAACAAAATTACAATATCCATTGACTACTTTTGAACTTTTGATACCTTGAACCACTCCTGAATGAATGAGGGATCACATAAACAGATATCCATTACCTCAAATTGGTGCATGTCCAAAAATCCATTACATTATATGTCTGCAATATTACACATTACATGACCAATTAAATTAAGTACATGCAAGTTCCAGTCAAAGGTTCATTAAAAGTTTATCACTATAATTTTAGAATCATTTGCCCATGTTCTTGCCCTCTACCATAAAGAAAATGAGAAAAAGTTTAAGGTAACATCCAAATTGTGTATGGTGCTATTCTGGGAAACCTATACTGCAGGAATTGGGTGAAATTTATAGCCTCCTAATTTTGATGTTTGGCTCGTTTGAGTAGAGCTGCACAAGCCAAGGCAGGAGGAAGAATCTCTGGAGGATGAAGACGTCATTAAATGCTGCTAACGTCCGGAGATAAACCGAGGAAAACGGTGTGCTGGCCGCTGTAAAACTAGAGGACAGCCAGCAGAGGAGCAGGGCCATTCGAGGCGTCATGGTTGGTCGGCCAAGACTAAATACTCCAGCAATTTGAAAACGTTCATGCAGGCATCTGTTCGGGGAGCTGGGGAGGGAGGAAGGGCTAATGCCGCCTGTGTTAGGGGAATAGATACAAGTGAAGTATGCTACTATAATGCACTGCCCTGGCTTTGGTTTTAGACAGTGTGATAAATGGTAATGTGCTATAGACCCTTTTAGTGTTTGTCTGTAGTTAAAGTGTATCATGAAGATTCATACTGGTATGATGGAGTTTGTATCAGCGTTAAACTGTACACACACACACACACACACATATATACATACATACATACATATACGCATATATATACATACATATATGTATATATAGTCACCATATATAACATGAATGCAAATTATGAATACAAATCATGGCTTAGCAACTGACAGTCAACTGTAGGGCTGAATAACTAAAGGGAAAAATATAATTGTATTGTGATTAAATAAATTTTTTATTACGTCAACACCTTTAGCAACTGGAATGTCCAACACATTATCTTCATTTTATATTTTATGCATTTCTTTTGTGATTTTTGTTCAAATTACACACTAAAATAATTTAGTAGTGGTATTTGGGCTTCTTTAAACCTTCAGTATGAATAGTGTTTTTTGTATTCCTGTGTACGTACATGTTGGAAGCAGCTGCGCACACTGGGCTCGATGTTGGACCCTCCGAACGCTGCCACCTCTCCCAGCTGTCGGGGGATCTGAATGGCCTCATGCAGCAGCAGACCCAGCTGCCTCTGGTCACATGTGTCACCGGGAGATGCCACCTGACTGAAGAGATCTGAGCAGAGGGCAAATGAGAGGCAAGGGTCAACCATGCAACAAGTACTGCTGTGGGGATTATTCAGTTAATAGATAATGATGATTATTCAGGCCACATTAACAACAAAATAATCATAATATCCCATGGCAGTTGAAGCAAATTGAGAGCAAAATCATTTCAATTAAATCTTTACTCCAAAAAGTAAGCCAGATGTCAGATAGACTTTATTTTAAAGTTTGATTTCATAACGCTCATCACATCCTAGACCATGTGAATAAAAGAAAAATGTTTTAACAGTTGTTTGGTCAATGGAATATAGTACACAAGTAAAAACAGATTGTTTAATTTAATTAAGCTCAAATTGATGAAAATATTTGTACTAGTACTAATAGTAGTACAAAATATTTTATCTTTTGAATGGTTAAAAGTCCTTAAGATGTCTCCTATAACACAAAGCTGAAAGCCATGAAAAGCTTTGGCAACCTTAAGCTTTGTCCACCTGTGTCACATTTTGAAGAGCCATGCCAGTTTCTATGTCCTGCAGCATGTGAGTAACACTGACAGCTTGTGTGTAGGCTCAGGAGGAGCAAGCAGAACATTCATGCTGGCATTTAGAATAAAAGCAATGTAAAAATAGACACTGAATTGGAGTCATGGCATTGCACTGTGACATCTATGCCAGTATAAGCATGTATTTACTATGTTGTATATAGGCTATATTAAAGACCAGGAGAAATGTGTTTGTGCCAGACATCTTTCCTGCCACATCCATTTGGCTTTAATCCCTCTTCCTTCTCTGGTCGCTCAAAGACTGGCAGGGACAGAGAGATTGGGAATGGACCAGGCCGGGTGACAAGCGAAGGTGATGTATTTTCAATGAAGTTATGAAACATGTGACAAAGAGCGGTGAGGCTAAGCTGAGGGCAGAGAGAGAGGAGAGAGGACGAGAGGAGAGAGCAGGAAAAAAGAGGAGAGGGCGAGGGAGAGAGAGGAGAGGGAAAAGAAGGAGAAGGTAGGGTAGAGAGAGGTAGGAAAGAGAATAGAGAGGAAGAGTGGAGAGAGAGGAGAGGGAGAGGGGCAGAGAAGAGAGAGAAAGAAGAGGAAGGGAGAAAAGGGGAGAGAGATGAGAGATCGGGGAAAGAGTGGGAATAGAGAGGTAGAAAATAAGAAAGAGGAGAGAGAGAGGGGAGAGTGTAGAGATGAGAGAGAGCAGAGAGATGAGAGAGAGGACGCTGACAGGTCTGTGGGTATCTGCAGCTGACTTTGATCTCTGTGTGAGGCCAGCCCCCCACAAACCAACAGACAGGGGGTGTATGAACTGGGCACTGCCTGTTATAAACACATGCAATAATATCTGAACCTCTATACTGACAAAGCTGAACTACTTTGACTTGCAATAAATACCGACAAACTGAAGTATCAATGAGAAAATATGCATAAACTTTGCATATGCGTCAGGTGGGTCGCAAGAGATTTTTGTCTTGTCACGATCTGTAGGTAGGTCTGCAATGTACAGTTCTACAGATTATTTTATTCCAGTATTGGTGGATCAATTGAATGTTGAAAAGAAAAAGAATTAGGCTACATTTAATGTCCAAATACGTGACTTATGGATCCTTTTATTGCTGGTACAATTACTGTTTTTCATTGTTTAAAACTTGAGTAATACTAATTGTTCACAGAGACATGATCACTCAGTCAACAATAAAATAGCCTCTTTAATGCTCAATAATGGTCAAATCTACCTTTATTTTCTGATTTACAAATAATGTCTATTGACTTGGGTGGCGAAGGTTTGTGACTTTTAAAATATGGATCCCCCCAAAAAAAGTTTGGGGAAACACTGGTCTAACCTGAAAGTTTTGACACTATTCCACAATCTATATTTTCACAAATCTGAACTGACTCACACTTACAAAAACTTCTGATTGTTCTGAAGTTTATTTAGCAGACAATATTTATTGAAAATATTTACAAATAAAAAATATTAAAATCAAAATGCATATGCTTCTTGTGCCCATTTTATTTAACAGCAACACGGTTTCTATACCCGATTCGTCACCGTGTTGCAGCCCTCTTTCAATTAACACAATTTCCACGCCTAGCCGAAAGTTTTCTACAAAACTGTATAGCTTTTACATGGCACTGTGCACATGTGTCAGTGAACGTGTTACTTTGAGGCTACTGGCAAAGAACTACCAGCCAATGAGAGTCTCCGAGCGGAGGGAGGGCGCGCAATCAGGCGTGCGTGATAGCCTTCTCAGCCTAATAGAAACTGCCAGTGGAACGAATAGGCTCACAGACACCGCTTGTGCCAGGGCAGGGGAATCGGAGGAAAACGAGAAGAACGGAAAGACCAAGAAGAAGAAAGGGGAGAGGAGAGACGTGTAGGAGTTAGCAGAAAGCAAAAAGACAAAGTGGCAATGTTAGATGGATGAAGAGTGCTTGGAGCGGTGACAGTGGAGGAAGACAGACAGGCGAGCCCAAACAAAGGCAGCCAGTGCAAAATGATAGCTTCGTCGTCCCTGTACAGCAGCCCTACATTCACACTGTCTAATCCTCCAAAATAAATCAGAATAGAAAATTGAATAAAGAGCAGGGGGATGCGGAGGAGGTCTCTCATCCAATTAGACGGCATTTCCCAAGCGCATCACCAGCTTTCTCGGTCTCTGTAAGTTTGATTAATACAACTGGGAGTACAGTGGTGAAGGAAGTAGTTGTAGTGTTGGTTTTTCAGTCTGGCTATATGCTAAAGATGTTACTCGGAGTACGACAAGGACACTTACATTTGTATTTCTCTTCCAGGTGTCCTTTAGAGAGAGACAGCAGGCCAATCTTCATAGACAGGACCCGGATCTTCCCACTGCGTCCGCTACAAAGACAGGAGCAATAAATCAGGTCACTTAAGTGTACAGGTATGTTTGTGGACACAGAATGGGAGAGATGGGGCGGATAATAGGTTCTGAAGTAGCAAGAGTGACAGAAAATCATTGAGTAACAGGAGAGATGGATTCACATAATTTAAAGGGAATTATGTAGTTTTTTTTTTTTGCTTGTCTCCATGGGGATGTTATTGCGTTCCCTGGAATGCTCTACCGCAGACATGGCAAACTCAGGCCCGGGGGCTAAATTTGGCTTGCAATATAATTATATTTGGCCCGTGAGATCATATCAAACATGTATTATAGCTACTAGGCTATAGAGACATTATTTATTTAAAATTGTGTTATTATTTTATATTATGCTTGTTCTGGATTCAATGTTTAAGCAAAACTATTATTAAACATTTATTTTAATATGAAAAGGTTTACACATCTCAAAAGAAGAGAAAACATGCAGATGTTGTTGAAAATTTTCAATAAATACTTAGTTTGGCCCACGACTTACTCCCAGTTTTTAATTTTGGCTCTCTGAATTTGAGTTTGCCACCCCTGCTCTACTGTAAGGCATTAAACATATGTATATATGTTATGTATATGTATATGTATATATGTCTATCTTGAGTTCTCGTTTTATTGCTCAAAAAATAATTCTTATAGTGAATAGGGTTGTAACTTGGCCTGGTAGCTTGTGTACAATTAGATACACAAGTTTAATGCAGTACTGTGGAACATTCCAAGCAAACCAATAACATCTGCATGGAGACAAGCAAATGGCTGATGAAGTGTACATTAAAGTTATTTCAAAACAGCAAAATCCAGTGTTTCTGTATATACTGTATGTCAAAAGTCTCTCATTTTGAGTATTTGAAAATATTATAGACTGTTAATTGCTCTAGTGCAAATGGTAAAAACAGGATGCATTGTTCAAAGATACATCTAATATCTATTTTGGTTTTAAATTCCATACTCCAAAGCAGCAAACAGTTGTGTACATACGTGTCATAAACATTGAGAAGCCAGTTGAGGCACATGTCCACACACAGAGGCACATTGACCAGGTCCTTGTGCTCTTGCTCCAGCCCATCGTAGATGGACGTCAGACAGTTGATCACATCTGGCACGGTCATCAGCTGGTTGTTGTTCAACAGTTTGTGCTGCGCAAAGGTGTTCTGAGCTACGTGCAGGTCCAACAGGTCCACTGGAGGGAGAGAGAGAGAGACAGAGGGGGTGATCAGGAGAAGTGATAGGGGCAGAACAATTTGGGAAAAACTGTGAATTTTCTGAGAATCATTGCAATTACAGTCAGATTTTCACATTTTTATTGTGTCCAGAAGAATTGACAAAACCCAAAGCTGACAAAAAACACATTTTAAACCAGATCTGCACAGAGTTTTTAGATTTTATTCAGAATAGGACTGAATATTTTCATGTTTGTGGAGAAAATTATGGTATGGTGCTAATTATGTTTAAATTGTGAATAACCTTGCAGCCCTATGAATTAGCATTAACCTATAGGGGGCAGCTAAATTGGCTCTACCAATCTCATGACAGCTCCTCTGGCTTCCCATCAAAGACCTCATTCACCTTGCCCCTCCATATTTCTCAAATTCTTTCAACTGCCACCCCCTCTGGGCCTCCTCAGTTCTGCACCTCTCCCCCCTCCTGCCCTTTCTGTCCCCCCCGGCTGCCTTGTCACCATGTTGTGCTTTCAGTGGCTCTGCTCCCAAAATCTGGACCACCCTCTCTCCTGACCTGCGCTATACTGGCACGCTCCCGCATTTCAAAATCAACAAACTCAAAACTTGTCTATTTAAATAGGCCTAGTCACTCTGACGACAACTTTCCGTGTCTTTACTAGTATGTTTTTATAACATTATACATATCTTTATAGTTGTATAAGCCATTTACTGTTGTAAGGTTTGAGTCCAGAAAGATGTGAGTTGAGAAATAAAAAGCCAACATCAATGATTTCAAGTCAATCCAGGACTTGAGGATAGCAAGGGAAAACATAGAAAGCAACAAATCAGAAATAGTATGAATAGCCGCACAGAAATAACTAAGCCGGACCGGGGTTAAACAAACATTAACATTTCTCTCAATATTATTTCAGACTATAAACGTGCAACTCAGAAAACCAACCTTAAATGTTTATTCTGTTTTTTATTAGCTACTAGCCTATAGTAGGACAAAGTTACAGGGCAAGACTTTAAACTTCCTAAATTTAATCAAATTCAGATCAAGCTGTACAGATGAGATGTAATTACAGACTTTGCACATTACACTCATTAGAAACCAAGGTAGGAACGAACTTTTAATTATGTCGTGTCAAGGTCCACTGGAAATGTTATTTCTAATTCAGTTTTCCATTTCATTACTTCAGCGCATTTTTCTAGGAACCTACAGCACAATCAATTATGACTTTATTACATTAAGATCAAGTCGATTTTGCCATTATGCAGAAAACTTTTACTTTAGGTCCGGTAACAGCCACCCAGGCAGTTTCTGTATTGCATTACACTTACCTGTCCTCCTTATCCTCTGTTGCCCCAACCCATATGCCAGCATGTCTTGTTACTGGCTTGTTTCTCCAGACTACACTAATTACCATGGTGTAGATACATGGAGTGAGCTCAGTGGGGAGGCAGCACAGTCTGAAAACTCTGTCTTTTTTTACTATAGATGTTAAACAGGCTATTAGTGGGACGCTGTACGAGCTCCAGCCTCTTAGTGAAGACTTTACCCTAGTAGATTCATATCGCTTATAATAGGTCATGTAAAATTTGCTCTTCTGATGACAAAAATTTGTGGAGTGGCACTTTGTCTGGTGTAGGTTATATTGTCAATTATTAGTTATTTCTTAATTTCTTTTTAAAGGGCCTATATCATGCAAAATTGGCTCTTGTGAGCTTTATGCCATGTTATAGTGTTGTTACCTCATCAAAAACATTCCTGGAGTTGTGTTTTGTTTCATTCACATTTGTCTGAGTAACCATTTATTATTAGTCTGTCTACATCTCCAAAGCTCAAACTGCTCTGTTCCACCTTATGATGTTACGAAGCAGTAGTTTTCAACTGAACATCAGATACCTTTTACCTTTAGTTCAGTAGAGATTGGAAATTCCAGGGCTAAAATGATCCAAATGAGTCTAGAGAAGGTGTATGGAGTTTAAAAGCACAGTGGAGTATTACCACATGACATCACAAGGTGGAACAGAACAAAGGGTTTTCTGTTCGAGATCAGCCTAAATATCCACGGTTTTTTGTTTTAAGCATGTAAATGAAACAAAACACAACTCCAGATATATTTGTGATAGGAAACAAAATTATAACACAGATCATTAAATACTGTAATACTGGCCCTTTAATATTGTGGTCATTTTAGGCCAATAACGCTAGGCAGAAATAACTATTGTTCAAAGATGAGAAGTAATTTATTATGAAGTAATTCTGAAAACATATAGATGGGGGGACATAGTAGGAGTCATAGCAGTGGTGGTTATAATAGTAGAAATATTGAGAGTGGAAGTATAGCAGTCAGTGAGATAGTTGTAGTAACAGTAGCAGCAGTAGAAGTAAACCGTGCACTTATGCTTAGAAATTTTGAGCCCTTCCATCATTACTTAAACTATGTATTTCAAGTTCCTTGCAGTGAATGAAATAGGTAATCATTCAGGCTTAATGCATTTCTGTCACAAACAAACAATCAGCATAACCGCCAATACAAAGCCTCCTGAATCATTCAAAGTAATTAACAACCCACGAAAACAAAAACATACTTTGATCCAGAGAGGGGTCAGCGAAATGAGATGACCTGATACTGCTGCGTAGGACTTTCCTTTGTTTGATCTGTTATTCTAATTGAATAAAGTAGAAGTGGTTGAATGCATTAAAATGAAAATTACGCTTTCTTCAAGGGTTTGAAAAAGGAGGTATTGTTTAAATTATAGAGTAGATGACGCAACATAGGATTAAAAACACCTTCATATTTGTTTCACTTTCATTTTTTCATTTAACTTTCGAATAATGCTCCCACTGTATATTGAATAATATATGAATAATGTATATTATTCACTCATTTATATGATTACAGGTAAAGGTAGCTCATTTCGACAGGCATTCATACAAGTGTAGGCCTAGTAGTTAGAGGAATTGTTATCTAGTCACTCTGATCATAGGCTAATTATAGTGTCCATTGAACCAATATGAACAATAATCAACACCATAAACCTCTGACCTAGGTATTAAAAGCTAATATATTAGGCTACAGTGTGAATTTCCTATTATAATATGATACAGCGTCTTTCTCAACAAATTTAGAACATTTTCTAAACATAGAAACAAATAAAAATACAATGTAATGAAAATTATAACAATAAAATCAAATATTAAATCTATACATCAAATGAAATTTTCAATTCAATCATCTAACATAAATATTCTGCCGCAAATCTAACATGCACGTGTCGTTGCTTACATGCTTAATTGGTCAAAACATACAAAAAAACAATACACTTTTAATAAATCTATAAAAGTAATAATCCCAAATTAAAGTGATTTTTATTGCTGTAGCAGACTGCAGAAAACAATGTTGTTGATAAAAATGACTATGTGGGGATGCATCAAACATAATAGTCTTCTTTTAAATTACAATTTAACAAATCTCTGTACAATAAACCACAAAATGTAATTAAGTTACTATTTACTACTGTCTTGGGATTATACATAAACACAATATTTTTTCCCTCTAAGTGTAAGGAGGGTGTGCTGGCCAATGATAAAGTCAACACCTGTGTAACTGGCACATCTGTCACTATTATTACGCTGTACTCTGCTCCACTGGCTCAGCCCTGAGTCCACCTGGAGAGAGTGAATATGTGAGGGACACCTGAAACAGCAGGTAATAGCAGCCATTATCAAGGTGTCCATTATGTATCAAAAACACGTGTGGTGGAGCTGGGGAAAAATCCTATCATAATCCCACCTGAAGGATGCTACCCTCAACAGGCTAAACCACAGCTGTGCGCAAAAAACACGCCACTTTTTTTGTTTATTTTTCAAGCTAAAAATTCTCCCTTCCGCATGAGCTGCTCTGGCGTGGAATCTGGCAACACTTCAAATCTGTCCTGGCCTCCCTCTGCTGCAGCTACATTTGAAGTGAAGTGACCAGTGGTGTTGGTGTGAAGGCCGTGTGAAGGTGACTTACAGCACAGGGCCTTCTGGAGGCGGCGGATCTTCATGGCTGTGCGGTATGCCGAGAATCTCACGTTGTTCAGATCAGCTGTGCAATGACAACAGAAAAGAAGGGAAAGAGTCAGAAAACAAAATCAGTTACAGCATTTGGCATTTAAGAAGAGGGTAAATACATATATAACCATATCATGAAAACTATGTGAATTCATATTATTATTATTATATTATTATATTTACCAAGTACCGGTACAGGTATTGCACTTTAATTCTCTTTGTATGAAAACACATCAATGGTCACTCCTAAAAGATTTTAAAGTTGAATTTGGACTCGAGCAAGCAAACGTTTAAACAAAATTGGAGAGTGCAATTGTGTTGTCACATAAAATCTAGCTTCAAAATATGAAATGGAAAATGGTTCTCGAGGAAGGATTACAACCCACTACATGCAAATGTTGACATGTGCATTTGGATAAATTGATACCATTTCACTGTAAGAGCTTCATCTGGGCACCACCAAGGAAAATTATGATGTTTGTTTTCACAATAATTAACATTTTATGTTGTGACAATATTGTAAATCTCATTTCACATGATTTCCCGAGGTTAATCGTTGCATATTTGAACACTGGAGGCAGTAGGAATAGCTGAACAAGAGTTTAATGTTGTTGATAGACTGCAAAATAAGTTATTGTAGGTGGGCTGTGTGGGTGTAAAACTCCAAAAATATTCTGACAATAGCCTCCAGCTCTGTGATTTTAAAAAGCATTATGAATTACATATCTGTGGGTATAAGCGTGTCTCTCTTACCTAGAGACTGGTACAGCTCTGTCATCTTTGGATGGTCCCAGCATGTGGTCTGCGCCTGGTGGCTGGAAAGCACAATAACACAAGAACTATTGAGAAAAGATGTCTCCTAGTATCAAAACACTTGAAAAACATGGTACATATAAAGACAGTGGTCATTACACCGGCACTGAAGACAAAATTGTGATATCCGCAGTGTTGACAATGACATTCGGAATTGTCAAGAGCGACCAGTTTCCGACCCAAATACTAAAACCGCAAGCAGAAGCCCAGATAGGAACAATATATACTCAAATAAACATTTTGTGAGTCCCTTCTCATCACAGCAGGAATCCCATCTTCAAACAGGCTGAGACACATGCAGCAGGGCATAGTCTTGGCTCTATGTTTACATATCCAACAGAGGATTTTTGCCCATACACAAAGCAAAAATAAATAAATAAATTATGTGAAAAGAATAAATAAAATAAACACGGTGAGTCAGATAAATGTCCCTCAGTGCACCTGAACAACTCATGCTGTCCAAAATGTGGGTTTATTTCTAAACTCGCTGTCATATCTGATGGCTTTCAAAAGTTTTAAAAAGTTTTTGAAGTGATTTTTTGCAATGCCCAAGTTTGTGTAAGATTTGAAAGCCACACGATGTAATCTCTCTGCCTTTCTGTCTGTAAAATACAACTCTAATAATAAGAAATAAGGATTTAGCTGTAAATAAATTAGATTATATACATTTATTATATTATCATTATCATTGTAGGACCACATCAGGTCAATTTCATATATTAAAGGTAGTTTAAATTGTCCACAGTATGGCATTAGTCTAATCTGTCTTGCCATACTGTGAAACAGTATGTGTCCCAAATGGTCACTGCTTTCACATTCCTTGCGGTAAACAGCAGCTTGTGTAGATAGTGAGCAAATATGTTGTCTAAATCAACTAAGGATTTCCAAAAGACCTAGTCCAGGGATTTGCTGATATTTGCTGCATTCAAATACACAGCTAAGCAGAGGAGTACAGACTATCCAACTGGCCTGCAGCCCTAACCACAAAAGTGTTCAACTGTTTAAAGCTTAGGCTATATGTCGGCAGCTGCTCTGTCAATAACAATGCATAACAGATTTTTGTGCCTGTGGAAAAGGAGGTTGCATTTAGAATGGGATTAGACAGTCTGTGTGTATTTCTCCTCAGCATATAAAATCCATAATGATGATGACTAAGTTGTCAGATTCAGCTGTTCTCAGTACGTTTGTTTTGTTATGCCACAGCAATCTTTGGGTTTTCCAAAGGCGGAACCAGCGAAGCGATGACACTGTTACACCTGAACACTGTAATTAAAAAGGGACCTTTAAATCAAACTTTGGAGAAAAGAAAGTGTAATTTATATAACAAGAGTTTGATTCATTACTTTTTGCTTATAGTAACTTGGAATTGCTAGTTTAGTCTACACCGGTAAGTATGCATGATAGATAAAGCTACATGGCCTACAATGGCTCGTAAGTTGGCGCGTCTCGTCTGATAAATATTTATGATTAGTTAAAATATTTAGAGAAATGACCCCCATATACTAGTACTTGTGTAGCCACTTCAGGTTATTAATGACTGAAATTAGTAATTGTCCTTAAAGGGCCTGTGCTCAATTGTTTCCCAAGAAGCAAAATGTCCTCTCCCTATAGAAATTTATTGAATTCAAAGAATCAGGAACTGTGTGCTTAGCATGTTAGTTGTTATGAGCACTATTGTGACGGCAACTTCAGCTCTGGCCTCTGAAAGCTGTGAAAAGCACTTAAAAATGGTGGTTGTGTTGATTTTGTTGTTTTGATGTTGATTTGAATTTATGTAGTCTACTGTCTGCTTACTGTATCTGTCTTTTGTTGTTGTAACTATGAGCACCCTCTCGAAAACGAGATGGCGAGACATCTCAAGGAGCTTGTCCTCCAAACAAATAAATTCTAATTTGTTTAAACTCATTGAATAATTCTGCCAGAAATGCATAAGGTAAATGAGGAATAACTTTGGACAATTGCAAACAAGTAATTAAGAAGAAGAAAAATCAAGTTACTGTACTTTGATTTTTTTAAAGGTACTGTCCTTTAAAGGGCCCATATTATGCTATTTTCTGATCTATTTTATTTATAATGTTGTTTTCTCATTACAAATCAGCCCAGAGTTGTATTATGTTTCATTCACATATGTTTAACACACAAACCCTGCATATTTAGGATGAGTTTTCTCAAATGGAAAACACTCTATTACACCTTGTTATAGTCTATACAGGAACTGTGTTTTTAAACTCCATACAACATCCACTAGAAGTGTTAGGATCATTTCAGCCCCGCTCTACTGAACAAAAGGTAAAACGTAGCTGTTAAGTTAAAACAACCCCTTCATGACATCACAAGGTGGAGCATTTTGAGTTGATTGAAATGTAGACGGACTAATAATACAGGATTACACAAAAACACAACTCCAACAGAAACAACACACGACAAACACAACTTTGTTTTTGCTAAATAAATAGTATGAAATGGATATCAGTGGTACAAAATGGGATTCTATGGATAAGGATCAAGCAAAAGATTTCTATACACAACACAATTCACTGGCCCCTACAAGCTGTTTTCTGTCTGAGCGAGCAAAAGTGCACAGTGAATGGGCCTCAGAGACAAACAACACAGTCACAATTAGCTTATCATTTAATAGTTGCTATTCTTTGGAGTCTGAGAGCAGCAGAGGCGCGCAAAGGTTAACATGATTTGCTAATTTTCTTCTTCTTCCTTCTCCCTCTGCTCCATTATTACCTAGAATAGAACTTTGATTTCGCCTGCACATAATAAGGCACATTGCTCTCTGCCATCAAAAGCCCAGAGTTCAAAAACTTTATAAAATGCTAATGGGGAAAAGTTGGTGGTGGTAGTTCAACACGAAGGCCAGAGGTACTGCGTCCTCTCTGGCTCCAGACCAGACAGGAGATCTCTCTGTGGCTGGAGTTTTGTCTCTGCCACGCTGGACAGTCATGAATAGGCATGAGTCTGAGGACAAATAACTACTGTCTGGTACTGAGAGCAGAGAAGAGGTTTTTAGTGGGGTCTGAGAAGCAGCTTATTTTATACTGATGGTTTTTAGATTTGAGTGTGTTAATGCCATTCTCTCAGATGATAGGCAAGAGACAGTTTTCTCTGTTGGTTATGTTGTGTAAGAAATGTGTGAAAGGTAAATTCACAAAGGTTGAGCAGTAAAAAACAAGGACTACAGCAAAAATTCAGTCACAGTGAGAGGTGACCCCGCTTACAGTCAGAATGTCTGTTTATCTAGGTATTTTTGAGCTATAAAAGGTCATGAAGAACAAAAAACAAAGTTACATAATGCACCTTTAAAACCAAACAATCTACTCTATCTATATATATTTTAGTTTAGTCCAGGACAAATCTCAAAAACACAGAATCGAGGATAGCAATTTTAACAGCAATTTGCAATTTTTGAGTTTTTTTCTGGTGCAATTTCAAAGACAAAAACTTTTTATGTATAAGTCACGCCAGACAAAAACTACTAAATTGCTATGCACGGCCAAGATAAGTAGCATGGAGGATCATTGTTTTTCTAGTAAATGTGGTACAACAATACTGTGAGATTTTGTATGCACCGAGCAAGCAAGTAGTCAGACCACTTGAGTGTTTGCACTTTGGTGTCGTTTATTTCACAGATAAATGGCTCTTTCTATTAAAATGCAATCCATTTTAGGGCTCATTGTCATTCAGACCTGCAGCATACCCCCTTTTGAATAGATAATACCTCACTGAGTCCCATGGCAGCCTTTTTCGCTGTTCTAATGGTGACTAAGTTTGACATCTTGGTTCCTGGGCTAAATTTAGCCAAAACAAGGAAAAACCGGAGAAAAGGAAAGATGTGTGGTGGTAAGCAGAGTTTTCTATAGTTCAGGAAGTGTCACGGCTCAAAGTTAGAATGGGCCTCATTATCCAGAAATCATGCAACTCTGTGTCAAAAACTGCTGAATGTATTCTCACTATGGACAAATTGTTAGCAAAATCTTTGGATAGAAGTTTTACGTTTCTTTTCAAAAGAAAATTAGAAACACAATTATACAGAAGAGCAAAATAGGTATGTTCTATCGATGTGCTTAAAAGTCATATTTAACAGTAATTATGTATGACACTGTGATTAAAGTGCCCATATTACACATTTTTTATGCTATAATGTCGTTTCCTCATCACAAACATAACTGGAGTTGTGTTTTCTTTCATTCACACATGTTTAACACACAAACCTACATATTTAGGTTGATTCCTCTCACAAACAGAAAATACTCCATTGTATTTTCTTCACTAGAATCATCTGGATAATTTCAGCCCTTGTCATCTCTACTGACCTAAAGGCAAAATGTAGCTGTGAACTTGAAAACTACAGCTTCATGACATCACAAGGTGAGACAGAGCATTTTGAGTTCTGGAGATGTAGACAGTCTAGGATTACTCAAACGTGTGAATGAAATAAGACATAACTCCAGATATATTTTGAGGAGGTAACAACATTATGACGAGGCTTAAAGCTCCCATGAGTACATTTTCCATAATATAGAACCTTTAATAGAGATTAAAGTCCACTATACTCTACTCCAATTACTACATTCAGCTCGTATATATATATATATGTTAATTTAGACAACTATAAAACTTGCAAACTGCAAACCGGACAGTGACTGGCACAGCTCATAATTATATTCACTCTCACATCTTTTACAGCAACTCCATATTGGACATACAAAAATATAGAAGTCAGAATCACTTTTGAATCATGAACCCACACAAGCATTCATATCAAATAATGGACAATGTTTCACACAGGAATGGGGACACAGACAGCCTGCTCCTGCTTGGAATACGTACATAGGGTGCCGACAATACAAGCCAACTGGAACCTCTCTCATAAAAAAACTCATTGTGTGAACACTAGCCACATGTTTAGTGCCTCAAGGTTGGTTGGATGACATTTCCTTTTCTTTTACACAGGAGCCCACAAGGGAAGAACAGAGAGCACCAACAAAACTTATGGGACACAAAAGCAGATCAATGTTTAGTAGTAGGGATGTCAAAATTATATGGTTAACTAACAATCGTGATAATTATAAGAACTACAATATAATAAATGTGGCCGTTTTAGAATGGTACATGTTATATACTATTTTAAGTGCTTTTTTATCTGTCTGTTTAAAAAAAGTCTTGTTAAATGGTCATGTTTTTGTATTCACTTTTTTTATATTTATATTTTAAGGCACTCAAAGTCCTTTACATCAAGGGACCACTCACACACATGGGGAGTGGAGGGTTGCCCAAAGACACAACGACAACATTCATCCATGGAAACTGGAATTGCATCGCCAACCTGTGGGTCAGTGGATCTGACCACTCAAGAAGATCAGTGGACAAACACTCTTACTAATACTAAGCTAATGTTGCCTTTTCATTCAGAAAATTTGATTTCTTAAGACTGGTCACATACTAGAGGACAGAGCATCAATTAGACATTTTCACAGTTTGGTTATAGAGTCAATAATTCTGAATAACTGTAAAATCATGAAGCTACTTGTTAAAATAACCCTAACTCTAAAATTTCATCATCCCTGGTTTAGTTCTGATATAATCCTGGTTATGTTCTGTCTTAAGTTTGGATTTGGCCTCTGCTTCTGTATTTTGAGGACTAAATAGTCCAACATGGTGTGAAAAGTTTGAAACCCACTGCATTACATGACTAAATGAAGTTGCGTGCTTGTCCGCTCCTCCACATTTCCCTGCACTCCAAACCCATCTGCTGTGCTAATCACACGTCCTTCTGAATACACCGTCATTACATGGACATCCGCGTTCCTTTTGTAACGCATTAATTCTCTCCCAAAAACCATCGTCCTCTCATCCTCGCTCGTTCTCATTCACACTGACAAAAGGCCTCTGATTAAACTGCTACCACCCATAGAGAGGGGACTGGCCCACATATTGGGAATCATCAAATAGCTCCACACAAGTTCAGTGCTCACGAATCGCACCTACTATCTCCCACTCGCCTCCTATTCCACTGTTTGCAGCAGGGAGAAAATTGAAAGAAGATTGCCTTCCTTACATGGAATAAAGCGCTTTCCACCAAATGCTTTTCTGATTGGGCTTGGAGTTCATATCAGGAAGTATTTGTGGCACTAGGTCTTCAAGTTTGCGGACAGTATACTATCTTATGATTATTATGTTGAGTTTAAAACAGTATTCAAGCAGCTAGTCTGAAACTTGGCAAGAGAGATTGTTTCCGAAGTGTCAAAAGGAGACAGTGAGGGCACAGCCAGAGAGACACAAGATGTCAGCCACTTATCAATTGTCATAGATGCAAAATGAATGCAGTGCCGGGCTGCTGTTGCCAAAAACGTAAAAGTTGCATGAACTTGCTGAGAGCTTATTCAAGACACTGGGTGGATTTTTGTTTAGGTATTCTGATCTTGAGCGTATTGAGTGTGCTACTTCTTCACTATTGTGAGATAGGAACAGCACCCTGGAAGAGCAGTGCTAATTTTACTTCAAATGTAATTTTTTTTAAGTAAGATTTTGTTTAGTTTGAGCCAACTAAATTCCATGTCAAATCAGTATTACTAGCTTTTTGAATTTGTGAAAATGCCAACTTACATTACATAATTTTGTTTATGAGAAAATATTTGTTCATTTATTCATAGTTTTAGTCTTCATTAAATATATTTTATTTTAGTTTGAACCCACAAAAATACTAACAAAAGCTATAGCATGTTTATATTTTTCAACCAAAATAACACTGACTCATGTGCAACGCATGTCTGAATTATGCAAATAGCTCCACGAACTTCAAAGACACAAATGGGTGTAATCTATGCAAAAGCACAAAGATAGTCATCATTTCTTGGTACTTACTTGATGTAATATGGAACCTTATTCTGAGAAACAGCACGTTGCCACGGGAGCTGCACAGACGCTGCAGAGACAGATACATACAGAGAAGTCATGGTGAAAATCGAAAAAGCATTTTAATAAACACAACGCAATAATCCTTTTAACCCATGGAGCTTGACTTGAAATAATTGCAACATCAAAACACTTCCATTAAAATATAGTAGATATGGGTTTAAGATATTTTAAGTGTGCGTGAAATGAGAAAAATAAATACTTTCTGTAGTAGAGAGAAAATTATATAGCAGAAGAAATGAATCTGTAACAACTTTATGTATTATGATTTCATGACTATATTCATGCCTATATTTACCACACATACTAGCAACTTGACAACTTGATACTTCATTAAATACATTAGTACAACAGGTATGATTGTTGCATCCCCCTCCCCACTCCACATCTTAAAATTGCTTTGTAGTTCCACCGAGCTGAACAAATCAACAATATATTCTCAGTAGATACATCTCAACATATTAACTCTAATTCTGCTGATCTGGTCCTACTAATCTTATCATCATGACAATGGGATGGTAAGACTAAAAGGAAACCCACACTAGGTGCACTGTGTTAGCTAAGCTCCCACATAAATCCACATATATTGGTGAATCACTCTGTGGTCAGACTTGATTCATTCAGCTGCCATTTTGGGTCTGTGTCTGACAGAAGTGAAAGCCAATCAGGTGAAACTGGCAGAGAGTTAATAGCGTATTGTTATCGAAAATGACCACGTCTTTTGTTTAAGACTCCCTCTCTTCTTCAGTTCATCTATCATGCCTAATGAGGACTGTAATTAGGAATTATGTTATTGAAAAGGAAAGCAGTTAGTCTGTGAAAGCCCTTGAAATGTCTGGTTTTGTAGAGTGTCTGGTGCTCACTGGAGAGGAAATGTTGAGATGAGGGTCCAAAGTCTCGGTGGGCTTCTTGAAGTAGTTTTAATCTGTCCTCCACCGCAACCTGCACAAAAAAGCACATCAGTTACACCAATAGGAGGCAGTTAAGGTAATTTATAGCCTATTACTGCACAGTATGAATGTGGATTATCTGGAACTTGAGTCAAACAGCACAACGCAAAATAAAACATAGTTGAGACTTAATTAAATAAAAAAGATGAATGATGCTGTATAATTTTATCTGCCAAATTAAAAATATATACATAGGGACACTGTGTAACTTTCTGGTGGAAGGGTCCATCATCTTTGCCTGGTACACCATCTGATTTCCTCAATGTATTCCATATGGAGGAAGATTTTCTTATATTTAATACATACAAGTAAATAATATGGCTGGCCAGGCAACCATAATCTACAGTATGCTCAAAATGGTACATATCTATGTGGAAATAAGTAGGCAGCAGACTCTGTATCTTAAAAATCACACTGTGGACCAGGGATATTAGCAGTGGGAATAGCCGTAATCATTTTACAAAACTGATTTAAATATGCCAAATATTCTTTCAGCTCATATTCATCTTTAAATTTTGCTAGATAACCCATGAAAGTTCTACAAGTTATTTATAATTTATTGCAGTTATGAGGAGCTGTAAAATCATAGACAGGTTCGTCAGCAGAATTATGTGAAAACTTTTAATTGGATGGAGTTATTGCTGGCACTCATTCTGTAATACACTTGAGTGGAAGTTAAGAAAGAACTTGAGAAAGATACATGAATCCCACATCTGGTCCACAGTCTGCTGGCACAAGGCAAGGTGTAAGGGCCTGATCACAGCTGTCTATAAGGAGCTGTGAGCTAAAAGGTCAATAGCACTGTTACTATCACTCTGCTAATGGCTATTACTGTCCTGAACCCGCGGTGCTGACAATGAGAGTGGTCTGCATATGAAAATCAAATCATCAAACTCCACAGTGAGAAGGCTCATCAGCGGAAATGGTGCTGTTGAGAGAAATAAAACTGGCCGTGCAGTGCAGTGAAACTTCTCTGACTAACTTATGGATAATGTTTGAAGTTTAAGCACATCTGGCCCTGGTTAAATCCTGGTCTAGTTCAGGTTTTGTTTAGGGTTTAATCCCAGTTTCAATATGGTGGACGGGTATTTATCACATTGAAGGGACAACAATCTTTACACTCACATCATGGGAACCTGCATCTCTTATGGCAGAGGTGTCAAACTCAAATTCACAGAGGGCCAAAATTAAAAACTGGGACTAAGTCGTGGGCCAAATAAAATATTTATTGAAAAATTTCAACAACATCTGCATGTTTTCTCTTCTTTTGACATATGTAATGTTAAACCTTTTCTTATTAAAATACATGTTTAATAATAGTTTTGCTTAAACACTGAATCCAGAACAAGCATAATATAAAATAATAACAAAATGTAAAATAAATAATGTCTCTATAGTCTATCTGTAGCCGGTGGGCCAGCTTCAATACATATTTGATATGATCTCGTGGGCCAAATAAAATTATATCGCAGGCCAAATTTGGTCCTCGGGCCTGAGTTTGACATGTCTGTCTTATGGGGACAAAAATTAGGTCCCCATGAATTATATCCTTTATTATTAGATAAAAGAGAAATATGGTTTAAAGGTGCACTGGGTAACTTTTCTGGTTGAGGGTCCACTATTTGCATTGCTTCTCTGCTTCAACAATGGGCCAAGTTACAGGTCAGATCCGTGGAAAGGCAAGCCCACTCAAAGTTCAAATGCTTGCGTTTCAAGGTATTTCTGAGCAATAAAAAACACTGATATTTAAATCAATGCAAGGTAGATGACTTTAATGCCATAAACTGGAACGTTCTGGGCAAAGAAATGACATCTTATAGAGACAAACAGGTGATGAACCAGAAAAGTTATGAGTTACGATTAATAATATCTGAGTAAAATAGGTTAATATTAGAATTTAAGTTAAGGAAGTAGTGACTGATCAAGGTTAGAATGAATCAGACTTCAGGAAATCATTGTAAGTATTATGGCTGTAATTTTAACATGCATTTTTTAACAATTCCTACAGGCTCACACTTACTGTAGAAGTCTAGAACAAAATTAAGGGCCCAGCAAGTGCAGTTTATCAGTTGTATCTTATTTAATCTAGATTCACAGTAGTTGCACTATAAATCACTGTACCAAGTAAGTCAAGTGAAATAAATGTACCATGCCCTATAATAGTATTTTCACAGCGGGAATACCATTGTAAGCTTACAACTCTACCGGCATGAATTTAAGTCGTAGTATAACTGAGACTGACAGTTTCATGTTTCTTTTAAAAGACAAAGTTGCATCACTATTCCACGACTTTCCTTCTGGGACTCATATGAATGCTACACTATGAGACAGTAACTCAGAGGATCAGACTGAGACATGGAGCATCAGGAGTTACAGACAAATGCGGTGCTCAGAGAAGTGCCCATTGATGTGTTTTGTAATTTCAGAACTTAAGGTGTGCTCCAGTGAGGGGGACATGTTTTCAGGTCCCAAAGGAGTTTGACTCAAAGTGGAATCTGAAATATGAGAGAAATCAGAAAAAGCTAAATCTTGTTCAGGATGACGAAAACGTGGTACAAAAATTCAGATGTAATTTAGCAGTTTTGAAACTCTGGGCTTAGTTCTTCTTAGTCATTATAAGTTGTTGTGTCCTTGGGCAAGACCCTACATTCACCTTGTCTGTATGAATGTGGCGCCTGAGTGATTTGTTGGTGTTTTTTGGAGAGATTGTTGGTGCAGATAGGCAGCCACAGAATTACTTTACCATGACTGAGTGAGGAGAGGATGAATAATGCAATGCTCGCTTTAAGAGTCTTGAAAAACGCAATAAATTCAACGCATTAGTTTGAAGCGGGATGAAGCCGGCTATTGGCAATCTACAAATCAGGTTCAGCAGCTCAACTAACAGTTAAAGCTGGGGTATCCAACTTTATACCTGTAAATAAGTACTTTTCAGTTTCCCCCACAGTATTGTAAAAGTTTCACGCTACAAAATCATATCTCTGCGCACCATCTGCTTCAAATAATGACGAATTTTATCAATTGCAACCTCAGAAGAAAACCATAAGCAGTGCTAAGACTGACTGAGCATTGACAATGTACCCCTGATTCACCTTGTTTGAAAAATCTGTTCAAAACCTGTGCACCACTCTGAAAATCCATGCATATTAACATTATGCTAAAGGGTTTGTGAGAGCTAAGAACTAGTTATATAGTTTTAAATACCTACTTCTTCCATTCTCAGTTTGAAAATTGGCTAATGCATCTTTAAACAATGTAATTATCTGATGAGAATACTTGTTGGGAGAAAAGTAGCACCACAGAGGGCTGTTTTTACCTGCAGTAGTTTCCACCTCATGTTGAGCTGGTCCAGTTGTCTGGAGGCAGTAGAAGGACAGCTGGATGTCCAGAGGGGTCAACTCTGAGGACAGCTCATTCACCACTTTGACATCCTGGCGCAGCGGTGCAATCTCCTTATTGAACGCCTGCGCAGAGTTTAAGTGCAAATCCTTCATTCAATACCTTAGCACTTCATTATACACAAATGTAAGCCTCAATAGACTATAAGCACTTGTTACAAGAAGTGTTAGCAGCCTTGCATTTTGTTTTCACTTCTGTTTATCTTTGGTTTGTGGCGGTGACCTCATCATCTCTAATTGGAAATAAATTACGCTTCAAAATTAGGATGTATTGCTGTGGAATTTTAATTAAAACTCTCCAAGGCCGTCTATATACAATTTAATTTAATACCTTTAACACTGGGGGCGCATTTGAGACCGTAATCTCTTTATAGCGACTCTACTCAAGTGCTTCCTACATGGCCCTGTTTGAATGGGTTTAATTGGGTGTATATCTGAGCACTGTCACGCCGTGTGGAGGTAGAGCCGTATCGCGGGTGATGTAATTGAAAGCTAAACAAATGCAAGAACCCGAGTTTTTCCTGATGTAACGTGGGACTCTGACATTACGTGTTTTTAAAGCAAGCGTGACTTCATTTCAGAAACAGTAATTTGTCTGCTTGTTTATTAAATGGGTTTTGCCTCCGGAAAAAATAATCAACTCAACTGATTAGAATTTGAAAATGTCAGAATCATTATCTGAGAGAGTGCACCAAAGAAGCTTAGAAATATTAACAAATGTAATAAATTTATGCAGATTTAATTGGTAAAATTTAAACTGGGAGGAAAAATTATTAGAAGTCTCAACTGTTTTCTTATCTCATTTGTAGTCTAGCAAAAGCACAACAACGTAACAGCAATGTGCACTGTCTGTAATACTGACAAAAAAGAAGATCTCTTTTTTTTTTTTGCTAAACTAATGACAGTATTAAAAGAATATTATGGCAATCCATCAAAAATTTGCCAAAACATGTCTGTCACGGTTGAGGTTCAGGAATTGCACAAAAATGAAAATGAACAACACAAGCACAGAAATATCACTTATACCCTTATGTGAAAGATTATACTACACATTATTTTTAATCTGCTCTCTTTGCAGCCTTTATGATGTACTCAATATGTGCAGTATCTAAAACAACAGCTGCAATATTATAAAGTTTTCCAAATGCATCAATCACTTCTATTTGGAAATAGAATTACCAACCTCCACGTAAATGGGCAACATCTCTACTGAGGATTTAGGCCTGATTTTAATCTTATTCAGCCATTTTGGTCATTAGTCTAATTGTCCTTTTGAAATTTTTATGTTTTATCTCTGTTCTGGGTAGTTCAGAAATAAATATATACTGTATACATATAATATATATAATGTATTCAGTATTCAGTGTTTGCGTACACTGGTGTATGACCGTGTGTGAATGGATGAGTGGTTACTTGATGTAAAGTGCTTTGAGTGCCTTGAAGGTAGAAAAGAGCTATATAAAATGTGTCCATTTACCATTTATGAAAAATAACACAATTTCAAGAAAACATCAGAAAGAACTCAATAGCTCTAAGGGGACACTATACTTTATCCCATCTCACCGTGGTCTTTTCGATGTGGTCCTGCAGGGAGTCTATGAGCAGGTCTCCCACTGGCTGCCACCCGGCCTTGGCCTCCTCTGCCTGGGTGAGCCGCAGGTCCAGCTGGTCCATGGAGCTCTGGAGCTCCTGTAGCCTCTCCAAGGCCCTCTCCACCTGACTGTGCCATCCACCCACGTGGCCTTTGAGCCTCTCCCAGCGCTCCCTCACATCACCCGTCTGTTTACGGATGGCTCTGGCTAGTCCCCTGGCCTTCTCCTCTGGCGTCAGGTCTACAACAACAAAAGCACATGTTCATTAATCTTAAATAGGGAAAAAGAAAAAAAAAGAAACATGATTTAAAAAAACAAAACAAAACAAATAAATATGGCTTTAAAAAACAGGTTCATGGACATAAACAAGATTGACTCTTCCAATAAAACACAGCTTGAAAAAATATATCCCAGATGCAACATAACATACACAGAAAAATGGGTTTCCTTGCTCAAGGCATTAAGCTCAGTTACATACAATTCCTGGAGACTGACCCTAACCATAATCACTACTTGCCTGACCTAAGCATAAATCCTAACCTAAATTAACCAATATCTGAAAATTACACCATTAATTTAACAATAAAGACCATTTTGAGTGTGATTTTAGTCCTGACAACTACTTGCCCACACATTAAATACTGTATGTTCTTTGTGTAAACTGAACTCCAAACCTATCAATCCATTAACAAAAAAAAAAAAAAAAAAAGATTATCAATGAATAATATGACTGATATATATCATAATAATTAAACTTCCAAAAACTGCAATCTGCTCTATTCTATTGTATTGATTGCACATGCAAATTTTTGGAATATCGTGAAGTCTGACTGTCAGGGCTATAAGAAAATCTGAAAAAGTATTTAGAAAGTGCAAAGTTCAGCGTTGACTACGAAAGTCTCTAAAACCCATTAACGCTCAAACTTTTGTTGTTACATCGAGATGTTATTTTACTCCCTAAAAAAGCACAAGAGAAGTTTTTAAGGTGAACAGGGTGCGGAATAAATTAAGGGAGAGGCAGAAGAGAGTTCAAAAGGCGAGGAAACATAGACAGGAAGGAGGGTTACTATCGGAAAAGGGTGCGGAGGGAGGAATATGAGAAAGCAGTTGGAGCGAGTTTGAGGATGAAAGTGACCAAAGGAAATGACTATAAGAGGTATTCGGATTTGAGGAATGAGCCGTACAGGAGAGGTGAGAGGATGAGATAATTATGACAGATCCCAGAAGTCAGACAAAGAAACAGAGCAGTCAAAAGCTGCTCTGGAAGAACCGCCTTTTACTACAAAGAAATGTGTGCTGCTTTCATGGGCTCCAGGGTCTCGTCTTCAGGGCACAGGCTCCATTACCATTTTCACCTGTTACAGCGAGACTATTTCAATTTCTCAGCCAGTAGGAAGCTCACACTTAACACTGTGTAACCTGCAGCATATGGTTTTTCTGTGGCGGAAAGAGCTGGGTCGTAACACGTGTGTAGGCAAAAAATACTAGAATTACAAATCATTGCGTAATAAAAGATGCTATTCATAAGCTGCCCTGAATACTATACATTTGGAAGCGCCTATTTTCTGATGTGCTATAATGTTGTTACCTCTTCAAAAAATAACTGGAGGTTTTGTTTCATTCACACGAGTTTAACTCACAAACCCAGCATATTAAGGCTGAGTTCTTCTCTCAAATAGAAAACACTCGCTATACACCTTCACTAGAATCATTTGGATGAGCTCAACCCTGGAATTGCCAATCACTGCATTAAAAGTAAAAGGTAGCTGTTAACTTGAAAACAACTCCTTGATGAAATCACAAGGTGGAACAGAGCATTATGAACTTTGAAGATGTAAACAGACTCATAATAAAGGGTTACTCAAACATGTGGGATTGAAACAAAACACAACTCCAGGCTGTTTTTGAGGAGGTAACAACATTCTAACACATCTTAAAGTTCACAAGAATCAATTTTGCGTGATATAAGACCTTTAGGTTATACTCAAATAGTAAGACACTAAGATCTGGCTACTACTTATGAACATACCATAGCAACTATATTAATATCAAACTGTTAAATCAAATGCAGCAATGTGTAAAAATAAGCATTAACTAAAAGCCAAAAAAAAATCATTTCAGTCGTATATCTGGCTTTCACAGACGCTTTTATGTTCCATCTTGTAATCGTAATAAATTTAATGGACTAATCAAATACCATCTTGTAACTCAACTTTAAGGTATACTTTAAAGCTGTAAAGAAATGAGTACTCTGTATTTGACCCATTCTTTGATACCACTGGGACAGCCTATCAGGAGCAGTAGTTATTATCAATTATTAGTTTATTTTTTCTGTATTTCTCTTTATAGGCTAGAGAAGTTCTAAAGGAAAAACAGTGCAAAATGATGCTCAGCTGAATCCATTAAAACACATTTCTGGGCTAATGCTTTTACCGTTCCCTTGGTAATGTAATGTTAACAAAACACAACTTTCAAAACGTGAAAAAATAATATGTTTTAGCTAAGGAAAATAAATTTTACTGATTGAAAATGCAGCGTTGGACCTCGTATTTTGCGTATCAATCAATATACAATGGGGCCAGAGTGACTTATGGGAGATCACAGACAACACGGCCTGCGCTCTGAAGTCATGCCACACCCCTGCACTGCCCCCCAGAGTCGTTTCAATTATTTACACAGTAGGCTTTGGGTTTGAAAGGAAATGTGCTGACATAACCAAGACTTCTTCGCGGCATCCAAGAGAGACAGAGGAGGAATGCTGAATGAGGCAGGCCCATCTCTAATTCATGCCCTGGATGTATTGATAGTACCACCGGTTTGGATATGAGAACAGCGAGGCCATTTAACTTGAAGATTGGATCAAATACGGGCTCCCCTATGGGCCAAAAAGTGGGACTCAAAGTTTTTATTGCTTTGGACAATCATTTGGTAAGTAAAAGGTGGTTAAAAATGAATTGTAAGATGCTCTGGTGTAGAATCAAGCAATAAATCACCAAGATAATGCCTTTTTAAATTAAAGATAGAAGAACTAAAGCCAATGTAGAACGACACAAAACAACTGCTCCAATATTTTTAGCTCTTTTCAGCTACATATGCAGAGTGCTTCGCAAAAGTGTTTTTCACATCACTGCTATTAGGGCTGTGCAATTAATCCAAATTTCGTCAAGATTGAGATTCAGTAATTGCTAATTGTCAATGATCAGCTTGGGTCTTTTTAATGGAGAGGTCCACAGCCTCCTCATCAGTTTGAAGCAGAGTTCAGACTTTCAGGAAGAAATTTGACTTTTTGAGGGGTAAATCAGCATGTATTACGTTGATGTCATTAAATAAAGGAAATTATACTGAAATCTATTTTTTATATACGTTTTTAATAAGACAAGATTAGAATTTTCAGGACTGATCAATACAGTACATGTTTTTTTTTCTCCCATTCTAGTATAAATATCTCAAATTTATTGGTAAAGGCACAAGTAGAAACAATACATATTTTACTTGTATTCATGTGTATAGGTCACAGTGTAATAAGTAGTGTATACAGACCTATCTTTTGCTGTGAAGTCTTTCGAGGCTCCCCTGGTCCCTCTATGGGCTGGTCCGCGAGGAACGTCCTGGCTTGGTCCAAAGTGCTAATCACCAGAGGCTCTCGCTCCTTTAGTTCTGTCTGCAGCGCCTGTAAGTCATACATAAGGGAAGAACTATTTAATTAACATCCGCCATGATAACATAGTCAGCATATGAGGCTAAGACATCTTGTATTAAGTTAATGAGCAAAAAGATAATTTCAATATTAAAGAGAATGGATTTCTTTTGACTTTTGGTATTTGGGGAAGGGTGATTAATGCATTTCCCAGCAGGTATGAAATGTGCATGAACTCTCTGTGAACCTAAAACATTCTGAAGGAGGTGCAAATCTCACATTCAACTTAAATATGCCTCATTATCTCACAATGCGTTCACTTATGGTTAATTTACGGCAATCCTTGCATCATTATACACATTGACAGATTTAAGAATAAGAACAGATGTTTATGACAGGCTTATAGGCAAGATAAACAACACTCTGGGAGACTAATTAGGTGATTGCTGCATAACAAAATTCGTCAAGGCTTGTTATGAAGGAAAGCAAAAACACAGGAGATAGAAGAGACAAGAGGATTAGCAGGTAAAGCACACAAGGCTAAGTACACAGTGAAAAAGAGAACAGGGTCAGACCGGGCATCTCCTTTGGGTTGGATGTTGAAATAAGCTAAATGATTTGTTGAATAAAAGGCAGATGCTAACACTAACAGCCCCACGTGAATTACTATTACTGAGACAAAAGTACATATGGTCTCCTGCACTGGAGAGCAATAAGGATACTTGATGATTATATTAGCTATAATGGGAAATAATTGGGTAAACAGCAGCAGTATGTACATGTAATAATATTGCTTATGAAAAGTTTACCTCAGGGGACTTGGTTGAAATCAAATCACGTAACAAATTTAGATCATGTTACCTTTTGATTGCTATATTTGCAGAAAACAACATATAAACACCCCACTAATGAAACTACTGCACATTGCATCTCGTTTGTCAAGTTGTTGTGATAATTTTTGCATCATGCTTATGTATATTCACGAGGAATTGCCGTGTGGGAACATGAATGACGTAGGCTTGTGGACTGAGCATTGGCCTACCATACTGAGGGTTTGACTCAAGAGAGTGATCTCTAAATAACAGAAACATGCATGGATGACATCTTCAGACGTGTTTTTGATGAGGGAACATTATAACATCGTAGAAAGCTGAAATTTTTGCATAATACCCCCTTTTTAATGCATAAAGTAAAAGATGTTTTGATAGCACAGACAGAGTGATCAAACCTGTCAAAATAAAAACATCAGATATTCATATTTTTCAGTCGTGCAAATTGGCAGAGGCAGACTAAGTAGTGGATGCTTGCACACCAAGATCAACATTTTGATATACAAACTAAGAATTATTAGTATTTTTTAATTTATCTATACACACAGATGGGGCCAAAAAAGGATCCACGAATCTAAACTCTGACATAACATAACTAATAATTGAAGACAAGATAAATGTTGCCATAGTAATAAACAGAAAAAAAAATTGTGAAATAGATTGGAGCTTGTTGTTGTTATTAGAAAGCAAATATACATTTTATCCAAAAATGTAATATAAAGTAGTAGTTTAATATAGTAGGCCAAAGTTTTTCAATGCTTGGGAGCTTGAAGCAAGTTTGTTAGACAAAATGGACGTTTTTGGTGTCATCCTGCACCGAGCACACATCTTGCTAAAATGAGTTGCCAAAAATTCTATTTGGCAACACAACACGTGCGTACATTGACCGTGCGGTAGAAGTAATAAAGCTCAGATGTGGATGCCAGCTCGCGATGATCAAATTGTGACATACAGTGATTGAAGTGAAAGAGACAGCGCTCGTCTCCAAAGAAATATGCCTCTATCAAATTGAAGTTGCACTTTTAGACTGTGTAACTCCAGAGTGGGACACAGAAAGCCTCCCGTGGACACAAATTAGATCTTCCCGTCCTAATATATGGTGCGCTCCGTTCCAATGATTTCCTCACAGCTCGTATGGAGAAGCCGTAATGGGCAGGTAGGCCGAGGAGGGACCTTGAGAGATAGAAACTAAATGAGATGTGATGGGGGGAAATGGTTGGGCTAGCTCTGAGTGAGGACAGCTTCCAACAACATAAGGCAACTTTAGGCTTTCCCAGCTTTAGTTTTGCAGTCATCCTGATTTGTTACTGGCTTATAGTGGATTAAGAAAGAATAGAGTGCCAAGAGGTTGTTTGTGGAATATGTTTACTGCTCTGCTGAGAATAATAATATGAGATTTGGGTAAACAAAGATTCAATACAAAATAAATTGGCTGACTCTTAAAATAAAAGGAGGCTTAGCAACATTTCTGGCAAATGGCAAACTTAGAAAAAACTCAGCAGCAATTGTGTGAGAAACTTGCATTATAATTGCCGTAACATCTTATATGCTCCTATTACATAATGTGCAACTACAACTTTGGGTAACTGCTACAAAAATACAGCGATAACTACATATGTGACACATTTTCGGAGAACAGCGATGTAGAAGTTTGTAGCAGATTTCCCTTTCCTTGTTGGTGATGAGATATTTGTGAGGTAATGTCCATACATTTTTCCATGGAATATTGTCAATAAAGTCTTTTATTATAAGGCAAGCTTAATTGAAGATGAAGTCAAGTAAGTTCCTTTTGAAAAGTTCTTCCATCTTCAGGTGCTGCACAGTCCTGTCACTTCCCCAGTTTACGCTCCTGGCACAACTAGTGACATCACTCTGTTGCAGCCAATGAAATAGTGGCAAGGGTAACCCTGTCGTCATATCACTGAATACATCTCAGAACATCTAATAAACAAAATATGAACTAACGTGTTAAATTAATACTACTGAGTTTGGAAAAATATCAGAATAAATGTATATTTTTGTTTATTAAAATAAAATGGGTAGGGACTATTTTGTCTTCCCCAAATATTGGTTGTGGCATGTCCCCACCATCCCTATGCAAATCTACACCTTTGTTTGTAACTTTCTAGAGGTAGCAAGTCACCTACATGACCCCATAGAAATGGAAATTTAAAACCATACTTCATTATACTCTCCATGGAGATATGTTTCACTGTGGAAAATTATAACTAAGTTATAACCAAAGAAACAACATTTTGATGGAAACAAGGAGGGGAAGGCCAAATAAGGGTCAGGATATGCAAACCTGTGTAAAGTAAGGATGCATGTTTTTCTATGTTTTTCAGTGTAATAAACACAGCCAAAAAAGAAAAAACCTACTGCTACATACTGTGACTTTAACTAGAATTTAGCAAAGACATAAGAAAATAGCTAAAACAGTTTCAAGAAACTTTGGGAAAATCTTACTTCAAAATAATAGTTTATGGCATGCCAGGGTTTGTGTAGATAATGATATCTTTCACACCAATGCCCATCATGAGGTCAAAAGACAAGGATTTATTACATTTCTATATAGTGTGTCATCAAGTGGTTGATTCAGAGTTCAGTCAGGGATCAAACTGCATGTTCAGATTTGTACAAGTGAGAGAGGACAATATCAAAGGAGGAAGAGCTTTCAAGTTAAAAGAACATTTTCTTTCCTTAAAATCCCAGCTGGCCCTGAGTGATAAGAGTGAACAGTCTGTAGAAGACAAAAGGGTGAATCTTTACTTTGTCTTTTGTAATAGTTTCCCTCTTTATGTGCATTGTCTGAATTTTATAGAGACAGGAGAGCTGAGCATGAAAGAGCTCTTGAGTGACATTGACCTTAAGTTTTGAGCAGACATGTCTGTCTGTGCCTCTCCTTATCTGTGGGCCCGCTGCTGTGGATGGACTGAGATAACATCATGACACGGCTACTTTTAGACACCCTTTTCTCTGCACTCAAAAAACTGCTATCTAACTGTTTGCAGATCCTCACACCAGCCATTTTTCTGACAGGAAAATCAGCAACAAAATGTATAGCCTCTTCATATCCGAATACAGAAATGATAGATTCAAACAGGAGGGCACAAATTGGGTTGGGAAACTTAGAAAGGGACATGATATGTCTTTGGGACTGAATAAAAAAGTGCATTTGCACTTTAACAGTTTTGTGATGGGTAGCCTGCCACCTGCTTTGTCTCTGTGGAGGTTATTGATTTACCTGCAATTTTCCACAATATGGCACAAAACTTAGATCTTGCACTGAATTACATATAATTTTATTGCTCAAAATGGTTTGAAAAACATGGATTTTTACTGTGAGCTGGCTCACCACTGCACAGATCTAACCTGGCTTGTTTCCATGGAGATAGAGCAGATTAATGCCATGCTGTGAAACATTCCGGGCTAAACATTAACATATTTGTGGAGACAAACTGATATCGGGCCTTCTTAAAAAGTTACACAGTGTGCCTTTAAGTTATAAAACAAAAATACATTTTATTATTTGTAGATTTAAGTTTTCACAAAGGGAATTTTCTGCCACATCTTTACCATCCTTAGCAGGTTTTACTACTAACATTACTTAGAATTCAATTTAATTACAAAAGAGTCAAAAAGTGCTGGCAAAAAGCAAAATCACCACCAACAAAACAATTAAAAGTTCCTAACAGATTGACACTTGGGCAGACACTCGCTGTGGGGGCGTTGAAAAGAATTTCTTCTGTATGACCTGTCCACTCCAGAACAAATGATACCAATCCATCATCCAGGCACAATGATTAAGATGCTGTTACCGTTACACCTGCCCAGACGGGGTAATAGTGTGGCTATTTTAGCATATGGAAAGTGCTGAGAAAACCAACTCATTTAAATGGGGACCACCTTGGACCCATTCGTCTGGTCTAATACTTCGGCCAAAGACAAAACGCTGTGTGCACTCTGAAGATAAGAGCTGTTATAATAACCGTAAGCTCCTGATCCAAAAGGGCCTATTCACTGAGCTGGGTTTAATCAGCAGGACTATGATAAAGCACTTCAGATCCATAATTAAAATGTTCAATATTTTATACTTTTACAGATGCTATAAAAAAAACTGGAAAATGGTGAGCTGTAATAAAGAGGAAAGAGGGCTTGTAAACAATCTTAAAAGTTTGTTTGGGGGATGTAATTGGCATAGAAATTAAATACAAAAAGGAATCAAAGAGTGTTACATGCATGGAGCGTTCATAAGCTGAGAGTGATCAAAAAACAATTAAAATGTAATTGGGGTGAATTAAAAAACTATTATTCGAGCCCAACTAGAAAACATTCACAAGTTCACATATGATTTAACCATTGCTGCTTTGATACAGCTTGCCAAACACAAGATATGATAGATCTGATAACCACTTTTATAAGTATTTGATTACATGACCCAATTCAACACAGTATAAAAACACTTCCAAGCACTAGAAGCAGTTTACGCTGACTTCATTGGTGTGATGTCCATTTGGAGTTTGCAATTAATGAACCAGAACCTAGTTCCTAAATCTAAAATTGTGTCTTTCAATCTAAAATTTTCAAACTTAAATTGAATACTAAGAAAAGCTTTATTTTCTGATCCATGTTATAATGTTGTTTCTTCATCAAACACATACACGGAGTAGTGTTTGGTTAGTGTTCATTCACAAGTTTGACACAAAAATCTTACATATTTAGGCTGAGCTCTTGAGAACTTGAAAACAACCACTTCATGACATCATAAGGTGGAGGAGAACATTTTGAGCTCTAATAAAGGATTACTAAAAATGTGTATATGGAACAAAACATTATTCCAGGTATGTTTTTGATGAGGTAATAACATTAGAACATGGCTTAAAGCTCATAAGGCTAAATATTTTGTAATATAGGACCTTTAATTCCTGATATTTATTTTTATACTATGAATGATAATAAAACATGTGGTCTTATACTTGTTCTAATGCAGATCCAAATTATCCTTAAACTACTCAGAGAAGGTCCAATATTGTCCTAGTTTTTGAATATGGGTATAATTTGTCATAACTCACAACCACTTCATAATTTATTAAATAATCTCCACTATCGTCCAATGTTATAAGTGGCACAAGCTTTCCAATTTTATCTCCACCAGCCCCCTATAACACAGACAGGTATTTCCACTTAACCATCTAAGTCCTTCCTGCCTCACTGACTCCCTGTAGTTCACTATGACAGGTGCTGCTGTTGAATAATGGTATGACTAAGTGCATGTGTTGGAATAGAGAGGACAAGGGTTTAGTGCTATTTTCAAAGCTCAAGTCTTTTTCAGGGTCACTAAAGAGATATCCATTATAATAAATAGACAAAAGTGAGCCAAAATTATATGTACTTTTAAAAATTTTTAGTTTTCAAGGACAGTAGATGCCCTTCATATTTTTCTGAAGATGGGGTGTTGAAGAGGTGATGATGCAAGTCCCTATGAAGTCAAGACCAAGTCTGAATGGAAAATATTAGCACTTACCGTAATAACATAATGCATTTTTACAAAGGTGAAATCAGGTTCACAGCATTAATAATAAGCACTTTGTGTTGCATTTTTGTATGAAAAGCACTCTATAAATAAAGTTTGATTTGATTGGAATAATGCTGTCAACTTGCAGATAGAAAAATTTATGGCATCTGTATCTTGTTTTAGAATAACACCTGAGATCAATTATGGGTCAAAAGTTTGTAAATTACACTTCAGTATAAGCTTTCAACTTTTACCTCACAGTTTGGACAGCAACTACTATAATACAACAGCAAAGAAACTGGTCTTCTGCTCCTTGAATCCAATCCATGTCCAGAATAATTCAAATAAAACTCCCAACTGCTAAGGCTACCACAAAATACAAATTTTAACACCTTTCCTCCAATAGTAGAGGTTAAAATTGAAGCCTTGCATTGTAATCAACTTACTGTGTTTGTTCATATATCTGGTTATATAGTAAATATAGCAGTTGACTTTGGACAGTGGAAATTGAACTGAGTAAAAAACGCACATGAATGTACGTTTAGGTTGTAATGTGAGATAATTTGTGTATTTAAAAAAAAAAAAATGTCTGTGGCAAATATCAAATTCTATTTAATTTCACATTTTAATCACACTCACAAGTATTAACCCTAAAACGCCCACGGTATTTATATGGCACCATTTGACCTACCTGACCTTCTGAAATGAACTGCAGTTGTAATTATATTCATATTTGTTGAGAAGCATCAGAACATGACAACAACATACACTCAACACTTCTATTTGACAGCTGGAGTGTTTTTTCTGTCACAAGAGGCTGTGATTCCACGTCTAGAAAATGACTGAAAACTCTCAGACCATTTTGTGACTGAAATAATAGTGCAGTGAATGGGCAACAGAGAAACACATTACAATGTCAAGAGCTGAGAGCAGTGTGGAGGCCAATGGACTGAGAGTAAACACTAGCCACAGGGTGAGTCATCTCTCACAGCAATTACATACAAAACAACCACGGCTTACAATAAATAATGCAGCAGAAATACTGTGACTGGGGGTGACAATAGTAGACAATAATAGTAGTCATTTTACCCATGCCCTGGATCCAAAGTGGTACATTGTGGTAAATACTATGTACTAATACTACTGCGAAATGCAGAACAGCTCTACATAGTGTCTGCTAGATTATGTTTATTGTATATATATTGCTGATTAATACTTTTAGAAATTAACCACTGGCCTATCTATAAAATATAGTACAATAAGGCTGCACTCAATGTAAAGAAATTAGGTAAAGCATCACTTAATGGTGACATAATGGCCTTGACACTAAAGTATATACTACAGAGCAGCCATTCCCAAAGTCTGTAGAGCCGAAGGCAATAATACCTTTGGGCTTAACACTGATTTAAAGTAGTAAATGAAGTAATAAAAAAAAAAGGTAAAAAAGCAGATGTGAGCAGATAACATCCAAATTGCATTGCGCCATAACGTACCGTGCAGTGGTTTTGCTGCTGTAGTAAAGTGGGCACATCTCCTCCTATGGGCATTTGTTTGGCCAGCTCTTCGTCCTTGGAGCAGATCCACCTCCAGAGCTCCTCTAGGATCCCCAGCAGCCGGGACCAGCGCTCCGCACTGGCCTCCAGGTGAGCCCTGCACAAGACACAGGCAAATGAATACAAACACCAGGTCTAATATTGTCTAACTATAATCTGGTCACCATAATGACAGCATTAAGGCAATAGTGTATTAAATCATAGTGTATTAAATGAGCACAATGCAAATTTTCTGGTGTGTCTGCCACTCGCATGTCTTTGAAGAGATGCTATGGATTTTCCTGTAATTTTCTACAGTATGGCATCATCGTATTGTTCTTGTGTTCATATTTAGCACCTTTAAAATACCTTTAAAATAACTTAAATAACCGTGGAACAGACAAAGGTAATAAAATCTCCATGGAGAAAAGCATATGCAGATCCTTCCATCATAAACATTAGTGCATCCAGAGTTAAGGTCTATTACATGTACATATTGATTTACATTTTGACTGTAACTGCAACATCTCTTATACACTGTGTGGCACTTAGAAAAATAAGGTGTTTATAAAGCATGCTATTTTTAAAACCTTGATAGATCTTTTAAACTTAACCCCTCTGGAGAAAATGTCTCCCTCGGTAATTGTCTGAATGACAGTGCACATGTAAGATGTGTTAATGGCACTTATGCTTCCTATGTCCATAATGTACCTGAACACAGAGTATAGACACCTGCTCTTGGTGCTGACAGAGAAAACCTTAATTACACATGTACAGCGATTAGGGCTAATGGGCTGTTCGCAATCACCGCACACCTCTCCTCCCACACATTAACGTCGCTGTCAAGCAGTTCTCAAGTCTATTTCTTTGTTTTTGTCTTAAATATGTTTATTGTTTATAGTTTAACCAAAGCAAAATTGAAACAGAAATGATTCACTTTTGTGGTAGTTTGCCACAAAGCACAGGGAAGATTACACGCAATGAAAAGCCAAAGTGTTACATGCTTTATTTTAAGAGGAGGTCGGTTTGTGTATATATATATAAAAAAAAAAAAAAAAAAAAAAAAATATATATATATATATATATATATATATATATATATATAAAACCCTTTCGTGTTTGCATGTGCTGTGCATGTGTTTTGTTCATTTTGTTTACTTTGTTTATAAAGTTTTATCTGAAGAAAAAGGCAAGCAAAAGAATACTCCAAATTATCAAAGAACATTAGGTTCCAGTTTGTTTTACATTTCAAGTGAGAAAACAGAATTCTATCGAAACCATTGTGAAATTTAATTTTGTGTGTATTGTTTTTTATAGCTGCTATATGGCACTTAAGCATTATCTCATTTGCCCCTAATGCCTTGCTCCTCTGAAGCTCTTTACTTGTGTATATCTCCATATGGCAGTGTCAGCTCCACTCTCACCTGTTCTTTCTTCAGGCTCTTTGTCCCAGTAGATTACCAGTCCTGTTTATGCCTAATGGTGGAAGAAGTCGAACAGTGTCTTCAGAAGTTAAAAGCAATGCACCTCTGGGCTCCTTTCAAGTATCTATTTTAATCTCACGCTTTAGGGCTGGAGGTTGAAAACGACAAACACAATACTTTATAATTCTTACTTGACAAAAATGTGTCTCACTGTAAATCTTTAGAAAAATGCTACATGGTATGTGCAAGTTGCCTATTTATTCTTTGTGAAAATGGAATGTACATTTCTGTTTAGTTTGTATGTAAGGAAAAGAAAAATATGAGGCTTTGAAACAGTTTGTATACAGACAAACATTTTTACCACTGAAGGAATTGTATCATACTTTAGCTAGGTCCAATCTTATATTTTCAAATTGATTGTGTTGACAGAATTTTTTCAATTAATTCAAAAACCACTCTATGAACTGGACATATGAAAACCCTCACAATGACTCGAACTGAATGTACAACATAAAGTTACAGTCAAGCTATGTTTTTCACTCAAACAGAGGTTTAATGTCAGTTAAGACCAAGCGCATATATTTGCTATATTGTTGGGCAAGACACTTCTCCAATACGTACCTTAATATAGCGACATATGTAATCTCATAAAAAAGAGAATTCAAAAGGAAAAGGTTCAAAGGTGCAGTCACGTAATTGCTATTTTGATAGCGGGTGGACAGCCAACTTGTCTTCATGAAGATCTTATTGTTTGCCTTGAGTGTTGAAGAATAATGGCATTGCACTTTCTTCAATCATAAGTGTTTCTCAGCTGTAGCTTAAAACACCTTAGAGCGAGACAATGCGGGTGAATAGGGAAAAACTGAAACTTCTGCTGTAGTTAACTCACATAAATTCAAAAAATCAAAAAACCCTTCTGTGCATTTCTGTGATCCTTATGTTTCTAAGAGGGGAAAATGCATTTGAAGAAAATTCTTTTGAAGATAAAATGTTTCATATAACTCTATGGATGCTAGTTGTGATTACTGTGACCTGTCATCTCTCCACAGTTGACTTTACTTGGTAGTGTCATCTACTAGTCTCCATGAGATATTGAGTTTAAAACCATAGTGTGGAAATGGCTACAACAGAAAAGTTACATACTGCCCCTTTACAACTTTTCAAATAATTGTATTTTTAAACCACTTATTTATTTTGTTTAGACTTGCTGTCTGTCATACACTACTGAGCTAAAATAATTACAACTCCTGAAATAGTGACTGACCGTATATTGGCAGACTTGGTCTTGAGATCGCTCCAGCGCTGGTTCATGTCATCCAGTCTCTGCTGCAGGAACACAGCTTCCTCAGAGCTGCCCAGAGCTTTGACCATCTTGGTCTTGTTCCCCTCCACGTTCTTGTAGATGTCATTGTGGGCATCAATCTCAGCCTGGATGTCCTACAAACACATGGACAAAAGGTTAGCACTTCATCATATCAGACTTGACAGCGGGCAGAGGCAACATAATCATACATTTTTATCAACAAAGTCTCAAATCAAACTGGACAGGTTTTTGGCTCGACTTTTATTGGTCAAAAGTGTGTTGTTGCATTTTGTTGCAAACACTGGTCTATTGGGAATTTGCTGAATGTTGAATTTCTCCAGAGGACAGCCAATGCAATACTGTGCAAAATAATGAAAAGATCACATTTTCAGAACAAACAAATATGATGATTGATGGAGAGAGTTACAAAAAAGACACCTAATCGAAACTAGAAATACAAGGAGGAAAAAAATCAAACAGTAGTGATGATGCATGCAGTGGAAACAATTGTGCCCATGATACCCAATACTGTATTATTTTTAATATCAAGTTTCCCACAAAGAAAGAAGGCTAGACTGCCCCCATAAAGTGTAATTATATTTCCTATAGGTGCAAAACAACTGGACATTTAATATCATAAATGCATATAAATAACTATATATTTACCAAAACATTTATTCCAAGAAATATTACAGTGAATAAATAAAAACAGAAGATCATTTCTATGATAATCAAAATAAAAATCCATGGAACAGATCACTTAAGATTATTTTGATGTTTTTTGCCTTGGTATTGTAAAACTTTTGCGCATAACTATATAACCAAAGAATGCTTCAAGGTATTTTTGACATTTCACTAAAACCAAATACATTTCAGCTTTTTATGGCTGGAGGCTTGCCCAAAACAGAAGCAACTACCACAGAGACTTCACATTAGGCATTAGGTAATAGCACTTACTTTATGCTGCCTCAATGAGCAGGCAGTGATGCATTTGTAAAACTTGCTGTGGCAAAAGACTATTTCGCTATACCCAAAACACGACCAGTATTACAACTGTACAAGGTTTTGAATGTGAGATCTGGACCACAAGGGGGCCTGACGCAAACACAAGATGCTGTCAAATTTATTTTTAGAAGTGTGAAACTGCTCTATTTTCTCCCCTATCTTTCTCCCTCCCTCTGTTTCTCTCTCTATCTCTCTGCTGGGACTACCCTCCGTTCAGCCAATTTCACCCACGGATAAAGGACTGGGCTCTGACGCCATATGGAAGTGTGGAAAACCCGCCGGAAGCTAACAGACACAGCTAACAAATGGGGTAAAATTAGCAGTGATAAGCAAATGTAATGAGACCTATATCCTTCTAGAGCCAAGTAATAAAGAGTAATATCAGTCATTGGGCGTGAAATGGGCCATCTTGAGAGCCTGGAGTTGTTTATTTGTATTCATCGTTGGGCTGTTGCTGGAGTCTGAGTGGATGCCATTAACAAGTTTCATTAGATAAAGAGAAAGAAAAACAATCCTTTGGACAGCCAGTTTGAAGTTGTTGAAATTAAAAAAGAATTTATACATTAAAGTGTCCACATTACACTGTTTTCTGATTGAAGTTATAATACTGTTTCCTCATCAAAACCTGTAGTTATGTTTTCATTCATTCATTCATTCACACATGTATAACACACAGACACTGCATATTTAGGCTGAATTTTTCTCTCAGACTGAAAAAAAACCCACTTTGTGATGTCATAGTAATATAGGAAGTGCTCCACTGTGTTTTTAAACGCCATACAACTTCACTAAAATCACTTGGATGATTTCAGCCCTAGAATTGGCAGACTAAAGTTAAAAGGTAGCTGTTAACTTAAGCATTTTGGAGGGGTTACTCAAAGTGTTACTCAAATGAAACAAAACACAACTCCAGGTATGTTTCTGATGAGGTAACAGAATTATAACCCGGCTTGAAGATCACTACAATCCGTTTTGTGTAATATAGGAACTTTAAAACACATAGACAAGTGGAAATCCAATGCCACACATGTGAGCTGCTGTCATGCGCTACACTTAACTAAACATGTGACCTCGTTAAGTATAGCTGTTGCCTTGGAGATAATGACACTGATGTCTTGAGGACTTATCGATAATGCTTTAGAATGAGAAGTTAACTATAAGACAAGAATATGCATGAGCTATACGATTCTAAGCCTTTGCAAGTAATTAATATTATTAACCTTATAACTATTAATAAACCAATACTAATACTGAAAAATGCCATGTATCTTGCTAATGTCACTTCTATGAAAGGGATATCGACATATGTTTGATCCTACACGCAAGTATAGATGGACTACCCCCATGAGTCAGTAAAAGAAAGGTTCAGTATTTGTTTACCTTTTAGATATTTCATTGCAAAGTAAAATGTATTTTTGGTGGATACCTCTGCCACCACTCCACAGTGTTAGTATTATTTCATTTAATTTACATTAATTACAGCACATAATTTAATTACTTTATTTAGACTTAGTCTAATTCGGATGCACAAATTATTTATTACATACACTTGTTCTTCCTTTTTGTTTGGAGGACTCTCGGCAGAGACCATCCATGAATCAACAAGGGGGAGCACTATTTAGTTTGTTTTTCTAAGTTTGTTTGTCTAGTTTGTTTTATGGTCACTTTTTATCACTTATTATTTCCTGTATTATACTTGTTTGCCTTCTTATTATTTTGATGAAGTTAGTAGTTTTACTTAATTATTTAGTGTAATTCACCCTTCTTGTGTTCAGTTTTAGTTGGACCTCATGGATTTAAACACCCCTGTTCCTTTGTCTGGTTGGGTTGGTTTTGTTCTGTTTTGTTTGTTTTAAGTTACCCCAGTTGGGCCCAGCTTTTTGTTAATGATTTACCTAATTTACCTAATCTTTTTTTGACTTTATTAAATGTAAACTTATTTCTATACCTTCTCTTTGCTTTTCTGTTTGGTCCACTACAGTATTCAATAGACAAATCTGGCTCTTGCCTCTCATCTGGGACTATGACATCACGTTCTAATCCAAAAAAAGAATAGCTGCCATTTTGAGGACTTCTGACCTTTTAAAAGATTTAACAATTTTGTTTTGTTTTAAACCCTTACTTTCTATGGCAACAGACCCAATATTTCATCATTCTAAAAAACACGGATATACATTCCAAAAGACATAAGCAAACGTGTGATCTGCAAGATAATCGCCCAGCAGCTCCCGACATAAATCAAACAAAAGGTCATAAAGAGAGAGTGAAGATACGTACATGGAGACAGCCAGAGAACAACGCGCTTGAGTCAGCCGCACGTCCAGCTGGCTGTGTTTCAACTCATTACCCAAGTGCTTTCTTTATTTTCTTTTAGCACTTTCACTTCCACTGAACTACCTGAGCACACACCTCTGAAGGAGCAGGCAGTGTGGGCAGACAGACCCTCATATACATTTTCAAAGGGACTCTGTAAATGTCATTTGACTCACTGAAAGACTACTTTGAGCAGGTCGATATGAGTCCAGAGGTAGTACTTAAGGACGTGTGTGGTACACTTCAGGCGGCGCACTACAAAAGCCCTCTGTCTGCGGTCAGCCATGTTTTATTTATGGTTCTTGTTGGCTAGAGTCAATATGGCCCTTGTACTTTTAGATTGGGCTCTTTAACTCCCATAGAGACAGACACATGCTTAAACACACAAGTATGACGGAGTGCTTCAGCTGTAGGCCAGCTCCGCACTACAATCAACAATCCATGTGTTTCAGAATGACGACAAACTAGGATTGGCGTCATTCTGGCGATAAACAATTCAAAAAGTTGGCAAAATGTTGCATATAACAGGAAGCTGAAACCCTTGAACACAGGCTACAAGAAAAAGTACTGAATTTGTACATTTTCTTGTAGCCAAGTGTGTGGGAGAGCAGCTTGTGTTCATGTGATTTTAAACATTTTAGTCTTTAATATTTGAGCTGGAGAGTGATTCCATGGTAAAATTTCTTAATGTTTTGTTCTGTTTTATTGTTAATATCTGTGTAATTCATGGGCCTATCCACAAGAGCCAAGAGACATTAAGTTTAAAGTCTTCTTTACCAGCATATTTAATTAAACTATAGTATATTTTCCACAGTTCAAACTCTCAAATGGCATGAACACAACTTACACAGAGCCATAGTTCCTGATTGTTCAGTTTGGATTTGTTCTTACATTGCATCAGCATCATCCATCTCTTTCACATTAGTTAACCATCCAAGTTTTATACTAGTCTGAAAATAAAACTAGCTTTAACACATCCTAGTAAAATGTCACCGAAATGAAAATCCTAATAAACAATGACTGCTGGACTGAGTAATGCCTGTTATGAGCTGGTGAGAGCCCATTCAATGGAAGAGTTCATTCGGACAAATTACACCCAAGAACCCAGTCTCATTCTGCACTGTACTGGCTCTGCATGGTAGCACTCGCTAATAACACGGAAAGCAGGCCACAACCAATTATTCCATTTTAATGAGGCTAATAATAACTACTTGGACCTCATAAAACAGAAGGTATTAGGGCCACCAGTGAGAAGATGTGAAACAAATGGCGACAGTGTTAGTTCACAAAGTACAGGGCATAAACTTTCATTGCTTTACCTGTTCGAAATTCCGCAGCAGCTCCTGTAAGCTGAAGTTGAATCCGATCATTTTGCGATATCACACTCGCTTACATCCTTTCAGCTTTGGGTATTTTTCAAACTTGGGGTAGAAGTCCTCCAGTGGTTATGATTAAAGTGCATTGGACAGGTTTTCATATTTTTCAAATTATTGCTGTGTTTGGGATAATACCCGTGGTAAATATTTCTCATAGTTTTACAGTTTTCTTATAGTTTTATCAGCTAGGTGGAAGTTGGTGGGGGAAAAAGTTGAAAAGAAATGTAAAAAAAAAATACAGGAAGTTGCGTTGAGTTCTAAGACGGAATCCCTCTACCTATGTCATCAATACAAAAAATTCAAGAAGGTTTCAGGCAGCGTAAACCTTCATTTAACAAAATAAAGGTGTTGTAATTTATTTAATATTGCTTTAATTACAACTACTGTGTCATTTAAACAGGTTTTGGCCCTAGTTAACATTATGGTTTTTAGTTTACAGTTATGAAATTACCTCTACACATGTCATATCTGTCCATCCAGGAAGTAAAATTATAAAACAAGGTATGAGGTATTTTTTTCTAAAATCTTAAATATATTCGTGTTACCTATGTTTTAGTGAAATGAGTAGCCTAACCTGTCATATGCACTTTTGATAATCAATAACCAATCCTGGACTGAGCAACCAATGAACGCAAACTATTGGGAAGAAGACAGTCAAATCCTGGTTTCCAAATTCTCCAGAGCGGCAATTCTTGTGCGAAGAATGCCGATGAATGGATGCCCGGGTCCCTACACATGTTCGGCATCCAGAAGCAGAGGGGGAGCTGGTGACAGCTAGCCCGCGGTCATGCTTCAGAGCTGGATTAAAGAGGACGATTGGTGCCACTGGAGGTTTCACAAAGTCGAGGCTGCAGGGGCGCGAAATCCAGCAAATCTTGAGTGGAAGTCTGCAGTGTAAAGATAACTAAGTGTGACTTGAAGGACGATTTGTTGCTTTCCAAGAATAGGTCTGGGAGTATTCTATGACATTGTATTGGTATTGGTCCTCCTCACAGTCTTTTCACTTTGAGAGAAAGAAGATGTTTGTTTTCAATTACTCCAATAAAAAGAACTCAATTTGCCAGTCACACATGCACTTGAGAAACAAAAAGTTGAATGAAGTTTTCATTTCCTCTGAGAAAGGTAAAGCCTCTACTCCAGCCCTGCTCTGGCTCCATCACACCCCTCTAATCACTGCCATGACTGGGCTACTTAGTCAAAGAATGCTCCCTTCTTTTCTGAAGCTCGGGCCACGTGTTTGAAGAAAATCTCCTCAAGACTTTAAAAAGAAGCTGTCACCAATCACTAGAAAACTTCTTCCAAACAAAAAGTACAAAATCCTTCTTCGATTGCTTCAGGGGTGATCAGAGTTGCCATCTCGACGGCTGCTGCCCGTGGTCACTGGTCCTACTTGTTCACAAAGCTGTTTATTATTTTAATCGGTGTTCCTCCCATATCCCCTCCTCTGCTCACCTCACCCTCACTCTCCACACACCCACTTCCTGTGCTGCACCGGGACAGCCCGCCAGCACCAACACTGCCCTCTCACATGGAATGTAAAGGTTTATTATGGGACCACTGATAAAGCCAAGAGAGGGGAGATCAAATCAAATCCAGAAGCTATGTCAAAAATGTATGCTAAAAAACATGAAAGAAGTTAACCAAAAGTGTATTATAAAACATATTTTAGTTTAGAGAATTTACTTAAGGGTAGTGGTTTAAATTCTGTATCTTAATTTTTAAAATTAGTTTCACAGAATTGGATTGCAGCAAGTTTTTTTGAAGTTAGGTAGAAATAGAGGAAATGAAAATGTGTTTATCTATTTCTGTAGCATCTCCAGCAGCAAAAACTGAGGTCACACACTTTGAAGTCATGAGAAAACAGGCTATATTAGATTTAAGCTTTAGGCTTTAGGCTTATGCTAACTAGCGGTTTCTCATTTCATAATTCATTGTCACATATATTGAACCTGGTGGGTGAGTGAGAGAACAGAAGGCCAGACATGTGGTGTGCATCAAAGCTACAGACAGATGGCTGTCAAGCGATAGAAAAAATACTGTGATACAATGCGCTGCTTCATATTCATGAGAAGCAGAGACTTTGAAGTGTTCTTAGCCAATTAAAAATACTGATACACTTGAGGCATTTGCATTTTGATGTTATGGCGACAAAATGCATGCACTTTCATTATTAGGTGTTAGGAGGAAGTTTTACAGGTAATCAAATCAAAGTTACAATTTGAATGGTCACAATTATAAAAGCTGCCATTTTTGAAGCACCATCATTTCCTCCACAAACAACAAAATATAATGTAAATATAATGTAAATATCCCAATATATTTTATTAGTTTGTCAGTTTATGGGCTTTTTCACTCTTTTTGTCAATTCACACTTTTAAAATGTGAAAAGTATCCTATTTTTAAAAACAAAAACTCACTGTTTGTCTGAAAAATTGTGCAGCCCTATTTTAGAAATGTACAGGTAAAATGCCAATAAAAAGTTTATAATTCTCTTTATTTGGGTGTTCATTTGAAGTACTGTAACACAATTCAAATAAAACCTTTAGTATAAGAGGTGGAAGAAGTTCTAAAAATATGTAATAAAGGAAGATTTTAAAATAGGAAAATACACATATAAGGCTATTGTGCCCAAAAATAATCTCTAGGTCACTGGCTCAACTTGAATAATTAAAGAATGACCAACTTGTTGTGGCAGTAAATGTATAAAATGAAACAAGTTCAGACAGATTTGTACGTCTGGGAATAGTTTGAGTAGTGAACACATCAAATAAATGAAGTTAGACATCTGTATCGCACAACACAGTGAACAAATGAACTAACAGAGACTTGAACGCATCAGCACTCCTAACTTTTCACAGTTGAACCGCAGATCTCAAGGCGCTATTCCCTAGTCACATTATCAAAGACTTATCCAACCCCGCCTCACTGCCTCCTCTTCATATACAGAAATCAATATGGCTGAACTTTCCCACTACAAATCCCAGCTGGTAAAATAAACTGTAAAGGGTCACTTCCTGTGGTTCTTGGTTATCACTGTGAGTCTACTTCCTGTTATGAGGGCAGCACCCATCAGGGACAAGTCAGGCCCTAAAGAGTGGATATCTTTGTATTAGGAAGCTTGTCAAAATGAGTCACAGTACCATTGGGTGCATAGTTTTTATGATTTGGAATTTACATCTTCCAAGCGTACGCTCTTGAACCATTGAAACATTTGTTCAGCTACAGTGCATTTGAAGGTTACAGAGATGCTTTGTGCAAGTTATAATAATAGCCTTTATTTTCCATTCAATCTTTATAATCAGAATAAAACTCAGAGTTTGGTTAGCACAAGGATACAGAAGAAAGCTGATAGACCCACAGCCCTGGTTATGTTAGCTCCATTAAATGAGAATTTCCGGCACTAGAACCAGCTCATCTACAACCAAAATTTTGTTGAGCCTATCTGATCTGTTTAATGTATATAACAAACCCCACTATTGTGCACGTGGAATAATGTATGGCTTAAATTCACTATGTATGTGTATCACTCGTGTTCATGCTTGGTCTCTTATTTATGTTGTATGGTGGTGTTCGTAAGGTGCTTTTGTTGTTGTGTTGTCCTGTCTTTGTGATAAAGCATATGATCCCCTGTCCCAAGACAAATTTCTACCATGGGAGACAATAAAGGATTATCTTATCTTAAATTATGTCAAATACGATTTTCACATTTTAAAGATAATGTTTTATGTGTGTGTGTGTGAATCTAATACATATTCCTTATTCAATATGTGTAACAAACCGTTGGTAATATACATGTTGTTTATTTTATTTACTGCAAAAGCAACTATTACTACTATAAATTTTCTGTCCAAGTTTATTTTAATGAAGCTGGTTAACGTTCACCATTGCTTTAACGGTGAACCATGGAGCCTCTCTGGTGAAGCGTCTGCCACCTACTTGCCTCAATAGAGATCGAAGTTTTCAAATAATGGGAAACTGTCTAGACTTATCATTTATTTACAGGTGTTTTTTTGCCAACAGAAAAAAACAATCTTCTGTTAGACAAGCAGGTGTCATACGCTCCACCGGAAAAGCTGCGTACTTTGACATTTAAGATCAAGCTAAATCCGCAGATGTCTAAAAGGCAAACTATACTTCTGCATAATCTCAAAAGTTCCTCCCCAGGCAAACTTTCTCAAATGGATCCTAAATCTCCGGAGAGGACTATTGAACCAGGACAGAAGTCACAGGATCAAAGTCAAAGTGATCAAGCATGTCCCCTCCGATCAGTTAATGTGGACATTACAAAGCTCCTGTCGAATACTTCATCGACAACTGACCTCTGCTAATGTGTGCCAGCTGCCACCGCTCATGACAAGTGAGGCCAAAGGTTCCAGGGATTACCAATAATTTATTCCAGAGCTCGACAGACGATAGCCAGTCACATCCTGGTGGTCATAACAAAGAAAAGGACAGCCCAGCTTTCATATGTAAGCCTTTAAACAAGTGAAATTGGAATTGATCAGGAGTGCCGCTAGCTGCTGCCTGATAATCACCTATTGATCTTGTAGCTCTTTGTATTTTTGCGTCGAAAAGGCACTCCCGAGATGACCTTATGATTGCAGTGTTTCTTACGCGCTAATCCGCTTGTTTGAGATTGGTGTAGCGGTGCTTTAATGTTAGAGTTAGCAGTAATCTCCAGTCTTCTTCATATAATCTCAAAGTGTCAGAAGCCAATGTTCTTAAATGGTGCTAATCAGAAGCATGGTCAGAAAAGGCATGTTTTAAAGTTCTTCTACATTATGCATTTTCAGGTTTTTCAAGCTACTTTGGTCACCATGGTATTTCTTATCTAACTTCAAATAATGCCTCGAAGCAATAGTTGACATGACATTTGCAAGTTTGCTAAAAAGTGAAAGATGAAAAACAAAGCAATAATGAATACAAAACATACACAACATCCAAGTATGTTTTTCATCAGGATACAACATCATTTATAGCACAATTAAAAGCTAAAAAAAAGTCTATTGAGCATAATATTGTCCCTTTCACTCTATTTGTACCAAAACATAGCACGAACGTACGCCTTAAGATGCAGACATCACTATAGTTTTACTGAACGCCCCATATGGAATACAGAAATTAACCAAGCTGCTGAATGAGCTGCTTTTATAAACCCAAGGCCTGCTGAGGACTCAAACTGACGATGCAAGATTTCTGGTCCTGCCTTTTTGCCTTTTATCCTCTTCAGCGGCAATTCCCTCTCTTCCTCATCATCGCTTCAAGTGCTCAGTCTCGGGGGAAGGCTGCTGATCACGTCCCCCCGGCTGGGTGGTCTGTTAGAATGGCCACACGGTGAACCCAGAGAAGTAAAAATAAAACTTGTACGATGCTATACAATATGACGTCGCTGTCACCAGACGTGGACGGAGACAGGGGAGAGCCATTAGCCAGAGGGGGCACCACCTGCTGGGTAAGAAGGGGGCCGCGAAAAGGTTAGCTGACGCGACCAATTAGTATGTTCCCAAGAGCATAGAGTTGCATAGATGTTTAAATGTGCAACAGAGTCATAAAGCTATAGGAATTATACGCAGTAGGAGACGTTTGGCAGTTTTAGACGACTAAGCTTTGACAAATGTTGAAGAGACACTAATACTGTGATTATAGAAGCTGGGTAGAAAAAGGATTCACTGTTCCAAAGTACCTACAATGTGATGTCTGTGCCACAGATGACATATATATATATATATAAATGGGTATAGCTAACCCATAAGCTGCTGCATTTCAAATAGGAAGTGAGCATGAGCACGCTTCCGGCTCCATCGACTCTGACTCCAGTTGACTTTACATTGAAAAATTTTCACCCCTCTCTCTGTAACTGCTGCTGTGAGGCTCCTCATTTTGGTCTTAAAGGGACAGTCTGGAATTTCGGACATAGGACCTCATTTCCTAGTTAGCCAGAGTGTTGGAGACGTGTGGAGACACTTTTTAACAAAAAACAAAACAATTATAATGCCAGACTGTCGATGTAAATGTCTGTGTCGGTAGAATCATTTTCGAAGTAAAACCAACCTTGCATTAGAATGATTTATGTCTGAGCAGCAGCAGTGAGTTGTACTTCCTGATAGAAACCTTGGCAGCAGCAGACTGATATCACCTAGCACCTATCTTACCGGCAAAGTAAAATTCCGCTGCTGCTGAGAAAATAGTCCCTCAACATGTGATGCAAGGTTAGTTTTATTTCAAACATTCTATCGACACAGACATTTACATCAACAGTCTGGTGTAATAATAGATTTCCTTCAGGTGTTTTGTGGAGTGGGTAAGACTGTTTTTAATGGCAGGCTAACTATGACCATTGACGTGCACTAGCCTAGCACCAGCGACCTCTGCAAATACAAGGACTGGATGGTATATTTTAAAAAGTGTCTCCACACGTCTCCAACACTCTGGCTCACTGGGAAATGAGGTCCTATGTCCAAAATTCCAGTCTGTCCCTTTAAAATGCTTGTATTAACTCGCTCTACATGATCTTGGAGTTTTTGTCTGTAAATAAATTCTTATTCCTAATATGGAACTCTCCAAAATCACTCCTATATCTGCTAGCCTTGTGAGCTTCATTTGACTGGAGCCGAACGCTATGGGTGATGTCACACTCCCTTAGTCCACTTCTTTGTACAGTCTATGGCCTATGCCCAAAAAATACAACCTATGAAAATATCTGTGTGTACTAGAAATTCAAAGTCAGATTTATAACAGAACTAAACCAGGTGTAACATAGAACTTAACAATGATTAGAGTTTGACAACAACAAACACATATGAAGCCAAAACGGTAGATGAAAATACTCAAAACTCAAATTTCAGTACCAAGCGTTCTTGGGGTAAATGACACACACTAATTATTATGTTTCATCGAAAAGGTTCAGAGTCCAATAAAACGTATAATTTCTTCTTGTATCGAGTTGCTATCTTTGGTCTGTATCTAAAATGAAAACAACATAGTGATTAAGATCTGTACCAAAGCTAATGATTTTCCCCATGCTTCATTTACTACATGAAATGCACAACGGCATCAAAGCACTTTCAGTTAACAAAGATTAGTCATATCTCAGTAAAACTTTTGTGCAGTACAATGTGTCTTGACAAAAAGCTGTAATTAAGATACAAACAAAATTATGAAAAGAGATGCAGCCACAGAGAAGGAACAGATGGTAATATTGGTCTACCCACAAGGAACACAAATCCTGGCAAACAAGCAGCAAAAGATACACGAAAGATTTGAAGGTGGAATTACCTCAAGCTATTTTCAATCATTTTGTCTTATTTGTTCTGAGGCTGTCTGAAAAATGAAAAACTCTTCAAGAAGTTTCTGACAGCCAAAACACAAGGTATTACTTCATTAAACAAACAGAAGCAAGGCTAAACAGTTTGAGAAATCGCATCTGATTAGTGTTGCAAGATGGTTTTGAATGAAATCTTAAAGTTAAATGGACACAAAGCATGCATTTCAGAACTATGACACAATATCATATTTTTGATGCTCGTAATTCGCTTAGATTCTCAATTCGCTGTCAAATATTTCAGCCTGGAGAGACTCAGACAGACTCAAAGAAAAAGTATTAGTAGTTTTATTGGGTTTTGGCACTCAGACCTCGGGAGAAGACATTGCGATGAAGGACGTGGATTAGATGACGTTTAGGAGATGTCTTCGCCTCGAGGAAGTGGTAGAGGTGAGTTACAATGAGATGATGTGGAGAGTGAAGGGGGACGATGAGATTATGAGCAACTGAGGGGAGGAAGTGGGGCCCGGCACAAGCCAAAGCGGCCGCAATATGGGTTTAAATTGGGCAGACTGGGCGCTGACTGGACAAGGAAGAAGTGCGGAAAGCAGCGAGGAGGAGTAATGGGAGTGAGGTGACGAAGGTTGAGGAGCAGGTAAACTCTGGAGATTCGGTGAGGTAGTTAAATCTTCCAGGCTGAATTTATTTACGCTTGCTCCATATCACCATTCCACAAGTTTGTGACCAGCTTTATGAAATCAGACTTTACAAATGATTTATACTAGTTTTTAGTTTAGTTTTTTTTTTTTTTGATCAATCATAATTATCAATTAAAGGGACAGTCCGGAATTTTGAACACAGGACCTCATTTCCTAGTGAGTCAGAGTGATGGAGACCTGTGGAGACGCTTTTTAAAATATTCCATCCAGTCCTTGTATTTGCAGAGGTCGCATGGGGCTAGGCTAGTGCGTGCCAATGGCCTTAGTTAGCCTGCCACTAAAAACAGTCTTACCCACTCCACAAAGCACCTGAAGCAAATCTATTATTATACCAGACTATCGATGTGAATGTCTGTGTTGATAGAATAATTTTAGAAGTAAAACCAACCTTGCATTTGAAGGATTTATGTCTGAGTAGCAGCTGCAAGTTGTACTTCCTGATAGAAACCTTGGCAGCGGAGGACCGATATCACCTAGCACCTATCTTACCGGCAAAGTAAAATTCCGCTGCTGCTGAGAAAACAGTCCCTCAACATGCAACGATTCATGCGAGGCAAGGTTAGTTTTATTTCAAACATTAAAAACATCAAACAACACAGACATTTACATCGAACAGTCTGGTGTAATAATAGATTTGCTTTGGGTGCTTTGTGGAGTTGGAAGGCTGTTTTAGTGGCAGGAGTGTCTCCACACGTCTCCAACACTCTGCTTAACTAGGAAATGAGGTCCTATGTCCAATATTCCGAACTGTCCCTTTAACCATCCCTATTCACAACATAGGTGTGTAGAGGTCCAAATAACACGTTAAGCAAGTTTACTACATATTAACACCATGGAAACCGAATAATTAAATAAAAAAGTCATAATAACTAAGATAACTGCACCATTTAAAATTTGCAACCATTCAACCTGCAGTTACGATTTCATTCAAAACCACCTTGCCACATTAATCAGGCGTACCAAAAGAGTTGTCCAAGTTTCATTGATCCTGGCGTGTATCTTTTCTCCTCTTGCCCTAAAAACGCCATGCTAAAAACACCACTGGAGCGAGATGACCTTAAAACTGTTGGACACATTGCCCTTGTAAAGTCAGTGCCGGGCTTCTTGTATTGTTTACCAGCCTGTTTTTAACGCCTGAGGGTACAGCCATTTATCTGCGCTATAACAAACCCACATTATATATTGAGAGCTCACAAGTTTAAATAGAGCAAAGAGATCGGGCCCAGGTTTGATGGTTAGTTGATAATCTGTGGGCATCCGTTCAAGCTTAAATGCTATTGATTGTAACGATATTCTCCTGTGAAGAGTCCTGGGTGGAAAAATTATTCTAGTCAAAAATCTATAAATAATACAGAGCTTTTTGATTGAATATTGATCGATTCCATGGCCCAAACGTGTTATGTGGAGTCAGTTTGGTTAAAGGTGCATTACGTAACTTTTCTGTAGGGCTTACCACCTGCTTCAGATGTTATAGTTTTGCCTGTAATGTTCCACAATATGGCATTAAACTTATCTATACTGTATTTATATAATTCTTTATTTTTATTGCTGAAACAAAAATGCATTCTAACCGTGAGCAGGGTCATCTCTCCACAGACCTGACCTGCAACTTATCACCTGCTTGTCTCCATATTTTTAATGCCATACTATAGAACATTCCAGAAAGCAACAGTGAATGTAGCTACTAGTATATAAACAGCAGTGATGAGGAGATCCACAGCGTTGGGCGGGTCAGTGGTCTATACTTCCTGTTCGGCTCCTCAGGGATAGAGCTCTGGGTGGGAGACTCAAAATAGAGATAAGAGCCTTTCCAAAGCATAAATAATCATAAATAGTACTAAATGAAATGTTTTATTTACAATACGCACATACGGAAAGGGTGGTTTGTTTAGTGCTACGGGCTATGGACAAAGATGTAGATCATATCATGTCTGAATGAACTTTTACTATTAGACAGAGAACGCAAATGCAGTTAGAATTCATCATCTAGACATGTTGATCTTGAGGTTACTGTACATATTTAGAATTGTGAGATAGAACCATCTTGATACTTTTAGATCAGTGTCTTCTTTTTGTCTATATTTTGCACTTTGCCGAACAATTCCCTACACCTTTCGTAATATTGTGACAGTGATGTATTGATTTGTATTGTTACTAGCACCCTCCTGTTTCTGCGATTTCTCAGATATCAACCACCACCCTCTGACCTACTTACTATAAAACCCCAAACAACGCCGGCAGTGTTTTGGAGAGGAGAGGCTGAAAATGACAAAGTAGGCACAAGCATAGGACAACTTCTTTTATTGCAGAGCTGGTGTGCGTTTTATTTAGCTTCCTACTGTGCACATAAACTTCAGATTTGTCGTCCTCTGCTGCCTCGGTTAAATTCCACTCCCCTCCCTTGACTCCTACTCATCTTTTTTGTCATTTATTGTTGAGGAAAAGTGAGTGAGTTTTCTAACCTCAGCTGGTCTCGCCCTTCGTCACCATGACAACAGGTCGACGCGGGACTTATTGCTTCCTGTTGTGTTTATTGTCAGGGCGGTCGCGCTTTAATGCTGTAAATTACTTTGGCTATCAGTGGCATACTCTCATCTGTCAATCACCTTTATCGTCCTGTCTTTTTTTCTGCTTTTTTGTCCGGTTTTTACTTCCAGCTAAAAGAAATCGGAAGAAAATATTATTTGTTGGTTTAAGATCGGATCACAGCGTTCTATCCTTTTGTTTATTAAATTAAATTGTGAAACTGATTCAATTACTCAATTTAAGTCATGTAATAACGTTGTTACCTCCTCAAAAACAAACCCCGAGTTCTGTTTTGTTACTTTCACACAAGTGTTGCCTTTTATTCAGTAGAAATGAGCAATTCCAGGTCTGAAAACATTCAAATGATTCTAGTGAAAGTGTATGGAGTTTAAAACACAGTGGCAACACATAATATTCCTGTATTACCACACTACTCAGCCTAAATATTCAGGGTTCGTGTGTTAAACATGTGTGAATAAAACAAAACACCAGGTATGTTTGTGATGAGGAAACAATATTATAATTTAGATAAAAAGTAGTGTAATATGTGCACCTAAAAGATGGGAGCAGTTAAAATGAATATTATTAATGGAGAGTTGTAGTGACAATATAGGCCTATAGAAAAATTATTTGTTCAATCTTTTGCAAATTTTCCTTTTTGATATTTATAACAACGCAATAAAATGCAAACCAATCAGACTATGAAGAATTGTCAATGTGTAAAAAAACTGTCATTTCAGCACTCTTTTCACAACCCGTTAAAACGTTGGCAAAGTATGTTTCTATTGTAACAAATCCTGCCATCTGTCCCATTCTTGAGTGAAATTACTCATTCTCTGCTCTGTAATCTGCAGTCTGTGTATAACCACTGTTCTCTCAGATTGGGCATAGATTTGACTTTAAATCTCTCTAGCATAGCTCTCTCTTCTGCTCTAAACTTTGGCCCAAGAGTTTCTTATTCAGCCTCATACTGTGAATCCATTACAACTTTTGATGAATGCCATCAGTGTCCACCATTTCACTCCTGATGGCAGCTCGCGGAGCGCAGACGGCTTAACGCACGACATGGACTAAATCTCCCTCATTTTTTGGCCTCTTTCCTCGGCTGGCCATGAGGTGAAAATGAGTAAATTGAAAGTGGAGCGAGTGCCCTGTTGTCCCAACGGTTTCTCCGATCCTCTGAGATGTATCTGCTATTCTATCAGTAATGTTCTGCTAGTCTGCTAGTGTCCTCAAATGAATTCCATTAAGATTTTTCCTCTTTCGCATGGAGCAATATCTGCATGTCCCATACAGTTTACAGGGAACATATGCGAAAGATGTATTTTTTACTGTCTGTGTGACCTAAACTAGCATTTTCTCCGGGGATCAAGTCCTGCTACACAAACGGAAAGCCACAAGTCCACACACCACATCCTGGAGCCTGGCCCCGTCTCCAGCTCCCTCCAGAGGAAAACTGTGCCCCATCTGAATCAACACATTCAGTGTTCAGAAAGCACACAACACCTGCTGCCTTAGGCTCTGTCACCACACACACACTACACTGTACTTTCTCTCTGTACACACAAATGTGCACAAGGCAAACATCAGCATCCACACATATTACATTATTAAAGACGCACTATGTAACTTTTCCAGAGGAGGATTTGTCATCTGCTTGCCTCCATAGAGACGTTATTAGTTTGCCTATAATGTTTCACTGGTGTTACATGCAAACCCCAGGCCAAGTCATACGTCGGATCTGCAAAGAGGCAACATCGCTAACAGTCAGAATGCATTTTTTTGAAGGTACTTTTAATGGCAATAAAAACACCCGTAAAAAAGAATAAAAGCCAGATACTGTGGAACATTCTAGGCAAACCACTAATATCTCCATAGAGACAAGCAGGTGGCAGATCTTTCACAAGAAAAGCTACATAGTGCACTTTTAGTAAATTCAAACCACTGAAATGAATGAAATGAAAAATGAAACTACCTTTTTCCTCCTGTCTATAATTCAGTTCAAACAAGGACATTTCTTTCTTTCACAATCCAAATAAGACTTAACTTAATTAAAGCTTGAAATATTTGAATAACTGTTTGCTGAAACTATATAACTTTATCTTTGATCAAACAGCTGAAATAATTAGATTTTCCTAATACCAAATTCATTGGCGCATCTCTATGTCTCCCACTTTGATCAAGTCTTCCCCGTAAATGCCAGATCTGTGGTGTGATAATGAGGCTACGTCTGCCACAGCTTCACTCAGGCACAAATTCACTTTCACATTTCTGGACCATAGCGTAGAGTCCCAGGAGCTCATGACAACACAGGCCCAGATCCATCCAAAGTGAAATCAGCCTCAAACAGCGCAATGACAGGCTACAATTACAGCTACCAAGCCTATTAATATTTGAATCTGGATGCTCGATTGAACCAAATATGAATATGCATAGGCCAATTTTAAAAAGCTGTCTCTTTTTACTTCAGCTGAAGTGACACCCACATTTATACATTCTTGTATTTGAATAGCAAATGTCATGTTTTTTGTGTGGTGGAACTAGCGAATGAAAAAAAAAAAGTTGAAAATGTTGGAATACTGATCATGTAGATTAGTCTTTTCAGAGTAGTGATTTGAAAACTTGTCTGCTTGTTTAGTACATGTTCTTTGTTGATTAGGATCACTTTTATTTTTGGTATCATTCAAACTGTGTAAAATTGGCTTCTACAATAACCACAAAACTGTCACAAAACAGAACACAATGACACAATCACAATGACTGGGAGTTAACCATCAACTAGGACTCCAGCAAATAATCAGACAAATTCTGGTGGACTATTAAAATAATCATATTTTGATAATTGCAAATGTTATTTGGATTAAACAGACATTAAAACACGTAAAATGTAAAAAAAAAAAAAAAAAAAAATATATATATATATATATATATATATATATATATATATATATATATATATATATATATATTATATATATTATATATATTGGTATCCCACAAGCAAATGGCAACCTCGAAGAGGCAACAAGGAAAGCGGCTACGGCCAAATACCTGCAAAGAGTGAGGCAAGTCCTTAGAAGCCAGCTCAATGGCAAGAACAAGGTGCAGGCAATCAACAGCTACGCCCTGCCAGTGATCAGATACCCTGCAGGGATTGTAAGCTGGCCAAAGGAGGAGATACAGACCACAGATGTAAAGAAACGAAAGCTCCTGACCATGCATGGAGGGTTCCATCCCAAATCCAGCACCCTGAGACTGTACGCAGGCCGGAAGGAAGGGGGCCGAGGACTAGTGAGTGTGGGAACCACTGTCCAGGATGAAACATCCAAGCTCCTTGAGTACATCAAGGACAAGGCCCCGGCAGATGAGGTGCTCAGAGAATGTCTCAGACAGTGGGGTCCAGAGGAAGAGGTGCTGGAGGGACCATCATGGCAGGACAAACCCCTACATGGGGCGTACCACCGGAACATAACTGAAGTGGCTGATATCAAGAAATCCTACCAATGGCTTGAGAGGGCTGGTCTGAAGGACAGCACAGAGGCACTGATCCTGGCTGCTCAGGAGCAGGCCCTGGGCACTCGAGCAATAGAGGCCCAGATCTACCACACCAGACAAGACCCACGGTGTAGACTGTGCAAAGAGGCTCCTGAGACAGTCCAGCACATAACTGCAGGGTGTAAGATGCTGGCAGGGAAAGCATACATGGAGCGACATAACCAAGTTGCAGGCATAGTGTACAGAAACATCTGTGCAGAGTACGGGCTGGAGACCCCAGGATCAAGGTGGGAAACACCTCCAAAGGTTGTGGAGAATGACCGAGCCAAGATCCTGTGGGACTTCCAGATACAGACTGACAGAATGGTGATGGCGAACCAACCAGACATAGTGGTGGTGGATAAGAAACAGAGCAGAGCCGTGGTGGTGGACATCGCAATACCAATACCAAGCGATGGTAATATCAGGAAAAAGGAACACGAGAAGCTAGAGAAATACCAGGGGCTCAAGGAAGAGCTGGAGAGAGCCTGGAAAGTAAAGGCATCAGTGGTGCCTGTGGTGATCGGAGCACTCGGGGCTGTAACCCCCAAACTGGAAGAGTGGCTACAACAGATACCGGGAAAAACAATGGACATCTCAGTCCAGAAAAGTGCAGTACTGGGAACAGCAAAGATACTGCGCAGAACTCTCAAGCTCCCAGGCCTCTGGTAGAGGACCCGAGCTCAATGAGGGTGAGAGAGACCTACCACCGTGGAAGGTGAGAAACACATTTTTTAAAATAAAAAAATAATATAATATATATATATATATATATATATATATATATATATATATATATATATATATATATATATATATATATATATATATATATACACATATATATATATATATATATATATATATATATATATATATATAAAATAAACGATCTGTGATGTTTTTAGCATTAAAACACTTCATTTGTAATATATTATTGAGAAGGCCTCAGTCATCAGATTTCAACTTTTATTACTTAAAGGTGTATTGTGTAACTTTTCTGGTGGAGGGTCTGTCAAATGCTGTTTCATAGTATGGCATTAACCCTTTCTATTTTCATGTAGACCAAACCATACCGAGTTACAGCTCAGATCTGTGATGAGGCGACACCACTCACAGTCAGAATGCTTGTTTTTCCTCAGTATTTTTGAGCTCTAAAACCACTTGTAATTGAATAAATGTAAAGCAGATCTGTTTACTGCCATACAGTGGAACATTCCAAGCGGTGCGATGACATATCGATAGAAACAAGCAGGTTACAGCACCCCCATCCAAAAAGTTAAATAGTGCATCTTTAAATTTGCATCTCAATGTACAATAGAAATCATCATTTGATTAAAGACTAATTTATAAAGTAATCACTAACCAGATGACTACTAAAATAACCATTAGTTGCAGCCCAACCATGAGCCTTTAATGCATCAATGCCATGTAACTACAATACAACCAGCCCCATAAAGGAAGATGTATTGTGTGTGTGCAGTAGTGCTAGTTTGTCATTGGCAGCAGTGACAGCAGAGTAGGCGTCCCTCACATGTTTCATAATCAGACTATATAACACTATAACCTGCCATAACAGGTCGCAGTAAATCTCCCTGGACACGCTAGAAACATGTGCACAGCAAAATATGAGATCGATATCATGAATGTATTCAAAAGTATAACAATATTAAACTAAAAGGACCCATCTGGCAAAAGCTGTCATCTGACCTTAGACATTTGAGTTATAATACCTACAGTTTAAAAGCCTCGATAAAGCATCAACAACGAAAGACATAATGAAGAAACTGATTTTTAGTAGTTAAGTTGAAAACTACCGTTGTTGTTTTTTCATGTTTCAAGTAAGTCTCAAGTCTTTGACCTCAAGTTCGAGTCAAGTCCCGAGTCAAATTCAGGCAAGTCCAAGTCGAGTCTCGAGTCACTGGCCCATAAGTCCAAGTCAAGTCCAAGTTGTCTGCTTTGAGCTTCAAGTCATTTCAAGTCTTTAAACCAAAGTACCAAATATAGCTTAGATTTTAGGAATTTATCTGAATTTTAAACTAAATTGTATGTAAAATGTCATGGTATATTTATATATGAGTATTTATATAAGAGTAGAAGAAATGCTATTTTTTCCTTTTTAAATGTCTTGACAAGATCTCAGTGTGAATCATTATGGTCAGAACAGAAAGAATTCAGACTTAAAAGTGCTAAATAACAGTTAATTTGTCATGTAGTCAGCACTGAAAAAGAAGGATAATGTTCATTGTAGCCCACTGTTTGTAGTCTGTTTGACTGTATTGTACTGTATATTACTGTAGTACATTTGAGGATGCCAGATCACAGTACTTCAGTTACATCCAAGGTACCAAACAGAAGTGGGAGGGACATTTTCCAGTTTGTTCCTGTAAAATTCAGCACCACATTTATCAACTGAAAAACGAAAAAAAGAAAAAAAAATATATATTTTTTTAGGAAAAGCATCAAGTCTTCTCAGGTCACACAGCTCAAGTCAGAGTCAAGTCTCGAGACATTGACCTTCAAGTCCAAGTCGAGTCCCAAGTCTTTGTCTATTTTATCAAGTAAAGTCTCCTAAAAATATCGACTCAAGTCTGACTCAAGTCCAAGTCACGACTTGCAAGTCCCCACCTCTGGTACCTCTGGTTCAGACTAATGATAAATGATTACTCAAAACATGTGTCAATGAAACAAAACACACCTCCAGGTTTTCTAACATGGTTTAAAGCTCATAAGAGTAAATTTTGCATAATATAGAACCTTTAAAGTGGAGTTAGTCTAAAGTGGTATCAGTAATGGAATACGAAAATGTGGGTTTCAGGAATTCAATACTGAAATGACACAAGATAATTTAAGTACATGGTGACATTTAACTTTAGCGATTACAAAACATTTTAGATAAAGTTCAGATCCACATTTCATTTCACCTCTTCCAATCAAAGCTGAGCTGCACTGTTGTGGACAGCATCAGATACAGTATTATAAAAGTCTGACAGTCGCAGTCATAAATTCTGTTTCTTTTTAAGGCCACACAAAGATTAATGGCCTTATAAAACTGTTGAGAAGTTCTTGCCAGCCAATATCCAACGGAACAATCAATGCAAAAAGTCACCCTCTTCTTGTCAAAAGTTAAAGTTTTCCTGATAACACAACAACTAGTCAAACTTTTTACAGTGACTAGCCACTTTCTTAGATTCACCAAAAAAATCCCCTTTTGTAGTGAATTGTTGAAACCAGTGATTGGGAAGACTAAACTCAGCAATAACTTAACGGTGCACTGTGTAACTTCTAAGGTGGAGGATCCGCTTGGATAATTGCTTGTCTCCATGGAGATGTTAATCTTTGCCTCGAATGTTTCACAGTAGGGCATTAAGCACATATACCTTCCATTTGTTCAATTACAGGTGTTTTGTGACTCAAAAATACCTTAAGAAACAAAGAATTCTTACCATGTGTTGACTTCCTTCTCCATAGATCTGACCATTAACTTGTCCCCATTGTGATAAACAAGTTTATTTCAATACTGTTGAATAATCAAGGCAAAACAGTAATATCTCCATGGAGACAAGCAGGTGTTGGACCCTCAACCAGAAAATTTACACAGCGTACCTTAAAACATTCAAGCTACAAATATAATGCAAGTCAACATGGAAAGATTAAAATTCATTATCCTGATGAGGATATGGTGGGACTATTTTCAACCTACTTCTACATCTAAATGCACACAATGATACCAGTTACAAAGCTATACAGAAGCAGCATGTGAGATCTCAAATCTTGGCACTACATTTTTCTTAACTCTGTTCATACAAAGTGGAAACTACAAAGCCTTCCCACGTCTAATCTTTACACCGCCTTTTCCTTTTTGCTTCTGACAGATCAAACAAAAGAAGTGTTTTGGTAACAACACCACAGAGACAAAATGCAATTTAGTTTAATGAGAAAATTAGGCCCAAAAAAAGAAGGTCAGAAGAGAGGAAAAACAGGAGATGTTGAGCAGGATTTAAACAAAACAAACCAGGACTTTGGCAGTAGCACTGTGGTCAATACATCGGTCTGTTGTGAAAGTCATCGATATGCATTTCCTGCTGTTATCTGTGCACCATGGAGCATGACCAAAACCCTTGGATACAAATGACCAAATTGGTTTTTAGCCACAGGTGGGAGTTTAGCCATGTGTGCTGCCTGAAGAAAAGTCATTTATTGTTTCTTGAAAGTGAGATGTTTTGTACAGAGATTTTGTATTTTGGAACAGGAGGATCAGGCATCATCAAAACAGCACATACACACATTCCTTTTTTGGAGGACCTCTCTAGTTTACAGCAGTTTACATTGAAGAGTGGGTTAAAGAACTAAAACCAAATTAAAACCAAAACACTTCTTGGTTGAGACAATTAGATCATGATTGTTTGTAGCCTTTTTAGATTTAGACAAACTTTATTGATCCACAAGGGAAATTATTTGGTAGCTCGCACATCACAATATTTTATAATAACAAAAGAGCAAAAATATAAATGGCAATAATAAATCCAAATTAAAGTCGCTCACAGTGATGATGGCACTTGCCCTGGTGCTAAATGTTTTTTTAGGAGTCTTTGCGCCCCTGCTGGCCAATGTGAAAAATTGCCCGTGTCTGTGATATTTTTTTTTGTGTGTAGTCATTCAAAAATTGTATCCCCAAATTTGGTACAAATCTGATAATGTTGATGTTTCATTTCTATGGTAGGGGGCGTTATCGAGTGCACTTTTCACATGCTTTATAGTGGATTATATTCAGGCTAAGATCACGCATTAGTGATTCAAATTTCAGCATGACTGGACTAAGCACGTGCATATAAGATTTAGTAAAATATAATGAGATGAGAAACACAAACAGGTCAGATCCAGAGGCCTGCAGAGACGCTCAAACTCCTAGTTTTGAAGTTGGTGGAGTTATAACCCACAAAGACAATGACGAACTGTACAGGAAGCTGCAGGAGCTGTCTTTTGAACTCTTCTCAACATGAGAGAAGATGCGTCTCCTGAAGTTTTGTTGTGCAAAAATAATGACAAAAATTGTTTTAACATTATGCTGTTCTCTTAAATGTCTGTGGTAGTTATTCATTTCTAATGTTTCAGATGTCAAATGTTGAATTCACATGCCAGCCACCGCTGCAGTCACTTGATTTTTATTAACTGGTAAAGTGGAAATATAAAAAATAATAATACATGTAAAAAAAAAATAATAATAATAATAATACATTGTGGGAAAAAATGCCCCCATAACGGGTTTAGGGACTTTGCCTCCATGTTCAGGGGGTGAAAAATGTGATTTCCTACACAAAGAAGAACAACAGCCCTCGCCAGGCATAATTATATAAAAATGTATATGTACAAGTAAAGGCTTTTTTAAGTTACTAAAATATATTTAGTGTTTACATGCACAAACACAACTGCCTTGTTGGGAGTAAAAAATGTTAAATATGAATTAATATTCTAATCTTTCTTTATAACAAACATGCACACAATACACGGTTTCTCACTTACAAATAAAGTACCACATAAGTACAATAAAGGCTGGATTTCCACTGAATTGCATTGCAGAATGAGTTACATGTAAACATTTTGCCTTTAAGCAGGTCTCTGTGCTTTAAAGCAGAACGCTGTGAACTGCTCGTCTTAAATAGGAAAGGTAGGTTACGCACAAACAGAGAGTAGGCCAGCCCCCCTGTGGTTTAAGAAGGAGACACATATTACATAAGCACGCTTTGTGCCATGATGCCAACCATCTGCTAAAAAATAAAAGATCATCTCTTTATATGATCGCATCTGGACATAAAATGAGTGAGTTAAAATGAAAAGATATTTTAGACTTAAGATAAGAAGACCATGTTGTAAAATGAAATGATACAAGCCTTACTCAAAGCTCAATTTCATGAGATTACATCCTAATAAGAAGCTCTGCATTAGCAGGTTTGATATCCACACTTTAGATGTAACTCATTACTTTAGCTGATGGACTTGGTCAGCTTCCCAGAAAGTTGTTAATATATGCAAAGGCTCATACATTGAAAGATTTCATCACATCAGAAAGTGAAGAAAGAAAACTCTAATAGAGAAGTGTACAGCTGTTCATAATGTAAACATATGGCTGCATCTGTAGGAAAGAAAAGTTCCAGCAAACAGATAACATTTGGTTCAGTTTAATGAGAGAGATTTGAATTATTTTACAAGATGTTTTGATAAATGACAAGCTGTAAACTACATACAGAGTAAAGTCTAGTTAGAAAATTATTACTACATTAATTTGAAAGTATTTATGCTTGTAACAAATATGCTTGGTTCTTTTTTTAATACAGACACACTTGGAGACAGTTGCTATTCTTCATTGTCACCTGTGGATAGATAAACAAAGTGTGAATGTCCTATAACCCGTACAGGGGACATGTTGTACCCCATTGTTACTAAGCAACACTTGGAACTGTCAACAACACTGTTCTCATTACGGCCATTTTCCCTCGTCCCTCTGGAAGCACATTACAGTGATTGATTCATCTTTTCACAATATGATAAAATCTGAATTACAGGAAGCCGGGGAGCACTGAATGGGCTGTTGGACGTGGATGTGCTGAATAATGCAGGGGGAAGGGATCACCAGTAATGGAGGAGGGTGACTGGAAAGGCTTAGTGTCAGTAAGATGGGTCAAGTTCTTCAAGTTCTTCCCTGGACATTCATGCGTCCACTGCAAAAACTGGATTCACAATAGCATTCAATGAAAACCGCATTCAGTGACTGTGGACCGAACAATTTTAAGGCTCAATGTATATTTATTTATAGAATGTTTATTTAGTATAATGATGAACTGTATGCCCATGAAAGAAACATGGATCTTGCTGCCATATGAGAAACTGGAACCTCTGTGAAAAAGACTCTTCTTTTCACTGGTGACCTATGACAGCTACATAGCATTTACATTTTTAAGATATAAAATTTAATATTTTTTCAAATCACTACTACAGCAGTATTTTATTATTATTATTTTGAATAAATGCTGTTGTAATCTAGCCTGATTCATCAGCCAGTTTCACTTCGTGGAAACCGTCTGACCTCGCAGCGTTAGAATTCGTTCGCTCAACGGTAGGCGGGTACATTTTTTATTCAACCAATCGTTGCTATTTGGTCGTGACGTATGTAATGCGCCGCTAACAGGGATAACTGGTATATAAATATATAAAAATATATAAAATTCATCAGACATTCTCTTTGTTCTGGCTTAAATCCTCCATCTCAGGAATCGTTGGCAACACAGAATATATGGCTCTTCGCTGATTGGCTGGTGCCTGGACTTGCACTTTTGGGGTTTTTGCAAACCGTCTAGTGTATTCTGATTCCTGACCGAGTCGCTGGAGAGAAATTAAATTGAGAGGAGACACTAGGTGGCGCCAGCCGGCCTAGTTGCAAACAGCATCAGAACACATTTCTTTTTACAAATATGTCATAAAATGTTAGCAAGAATTGTCTCAATTTCTAAATTATTAACAGGGATATAGTATAAGTATCAAGATTTGTCTAAAGATCACATTTTCTTCCATAGTCCTAATACAGAGTGCTGGAGCTAACAACTCCGCTACTATGCCGACCTTTTATGTATGGATATTTTAATATTTAATGCCTCACACCACTAAAGGCTGCGCTCACTCTATTCTCTTTGGATCGCTCTGATGGCCACTTACGGGCACAAACAGACAATTTGGGAACCGTTATAAAACTTCCCAATACTTTTTTTATGGCCGCTGCTGCAGTAAAAGTTAGGGGCAGATTAAGACAAAACGACAAAACTGCTAGACATTACAAAAGCGGATTTCAGCGTTCCAGTTAGATGTGATCGCTCCAAACACAATATATTCTTATTTTTAATCTGGATCTAGCGCTTTGATGTGACGCGATGAAGAAACGCACATTCGGAGCCATCGAGATGAAAGACTGGTCCAATTATGGGGCACTGCAGCGGTCTCTGTTATGCGCCCTGTTCATAAACATTTGCACACATTAGCTGCTCCAATTTTCTCTCTCAAAAAAAAAAAAAAAAAAAGAAAGGTTAGCTGTCATTAATAACACATGGGTAATTTATTTAATCATTCAAAAGCAGGAATTCTCTGACAGCGTATTAGGGTGGAAGATTTAGTCAGATGAGGAAACCAATAGCGATATGCAATATGAATCCTTGATGTGTTTTAATAAAGTTTGAAGAATGATAACTAATGAGAGTTTGGCTAATAATACTGCGTGGCAAAAGGGTAGATTGATAGAACTCATTTTACAAAGCTATTTTTATCCCTCTCTGAAATGCTAATCCTAATGAAATAACAAAATAAGTAACAACCTACCTAATATATACAGTCTCTTATGCTTACACTATATAGGTTAAATGTTCAGCCCTGGAATTAAAATTTTCCTCTGGCATTAAGAGCCCATAGTGGCATTGATTTTTGTTTTGGAGGTATACTGAGTAATCTAATTTGGCGAATTATCTATAATGAACAATGTGGAGTTAACCTCTGATAAGGTTTCTCAATTGGCTGAACCCCGGCTGAGATGTTTCCAGATACATTTTTGCACATTTCTGATAGATGGCCATGATATCAATTGAATTTCATCATTGTGATAAAAAACTGAAAAAAAAAAAAAGTACATTTATGTCAGTATCACCCACTCATAATTTGATCTACAGTACATAAATTGCAAAACTGTACAATTCCAATGAAAGCACTTAACCTACTAACTAATGTAGAGCAGGAATACCTTGCAAAAGATGTCATTTCGAACTATCTCAAATCCTCAGAAACCTGTTCACTTGCTGAGGATGTGACGCTAACTAGAGGCTCTGCTCTGTTTGAAATTTTATTTTAACACAATCTGAGCAGAAAGACCTGGTTTAGTTGGACAGATGAACTGATTAAGACTTTTACATATAAAATTACAATCACAAGGTTGCAAGCATTAGCCAACAGTTTTCCAGTTAGACACTCTCACCTTTTTTACTGAAAATGAAACACCTGAACAGTACCCTGAACACCCATAGTGATCACATGCTCCTGAAAATGTGCTGTTTCAGTCCATTTAGTATTTTATTCTTGAGTTTTGAGACCACCTTAAAATTTATTAGACAGTGTTAATCTGTGCATTGTGTCTCCATGGTATCTTCTGAAAACTCCACCATATGATCAAAAATGGAGAACACCCCCAGCGTCATGTCACAAGTATCAATATTAGCTGATACACTGATGAAAAGATAACATATATTTTCCTTCTAATCTATTCAATTTTATGCTCTAATGTTATGTTTGATTAGTGTGAGCAGAATATAGCCGTGCTTCTTCCAATCCCCTCTAATCCTACAATATAAAACGCTACATTCTGATACAACATGTGACGATGCATAGAAAGTATAGGCTTTGATGAGACACTTCTTGGCATGTGAAGTGCACTGAACCATGAGTTTTTCCTGCCTTGGCGTGGCATCAATTTTCTGCTTAATTTGAATAGATTGTTCTTTGAATTACTTGTTAGCTCCACATCAATTTCACACTTTGTTTGGACAGCTCCTCTAATCGCCACGTCTCAGGCTCCTACAGCTGGAACTGAGCGCTGCTTTATATAGAACACAGTGGACAGAGACGACTCCCACATTTCAAATATAGCATTTCAGTGGAGGATCCGACTGTGACGTAATGACTGCAGCTTGGAATGCAGTTTCATAGATTACTTACGGTATATGAGATACACACTGGAATATGCATGTACAATATGTATATTTTGTGTATTTTTTTGTCTTTCTTAATGGATATGTGATTGTCTATAGTAATAGTGGTAGTAGTAGCAGTAGTAATAGTAGGATAATAAAAAATAATAGAAGTCACAGTTGTGGTAAAAGTATAGTATAAGTAAACATATAGCTGCAGTTTTAGTGGTAGTAATCGCAAAGGATCATTTCTTTGTAAGCACTAAAATATTTAACTCAGCGCATTTCTAAAAGCTGAAAAAGGCATAAATAAATGCAAAATAGATATGTTTTTATGCAGTACTGTGGAACATTCCAGGAAAAGATAACTCGATCTCCATAGAGGCAAGCAGGTGTGACAAAACTGCCCACCCGAAAAGTTTTATAGTGTATCTTTTAAGTGCAGTTTCAAAGTTGAGGTTCCGCTTTTTGGTTTTATGATGCATTAATAACTTGGCAAAATCAAGGGGCAGAAGCTTGTCTCATCTGAATAAAGTGAAAATTTGTTCAGAGTAAGTCATCTTTAAGTGCATTCCTTCCACTGTTTGCTAAATCCAGGCTCAGTTCAAACAGCCAGCCTCAGATTTCCATGTGTTTATAGTGTACGATCTCGAGAGCTGTCAGTACTTCCTCACCTTATGGAACCCAATTAACCCCTGAGTGACCTGCTGCTCTAGGCCTCAACCTAAAGCACAGTTCATTTGGGCTTGTTATCCCCCTGCAGACGTGCAAATTAAACAGGGACACTAAAGCATGCACATTTGTCGATAATTTAAATAATGGGAAAAAGCCAATTTATTAAAGTAGGGCTGCTCAGTCATGAAAAAAATCATTATCAGATTATTTTGGTCAATACTGAAATCACGATTATTCAAATGATTATTTTTAAGTTACACGATGCATTTTTTCATAATTTCTCTCTCTCAAAAAAAAAAAAAAGCACTGTTATTGACAATTTACACAAAACTTTCAAATTGATAAATATATATAGGCTACAAATACGTACCTTAGAGCAGTTTTGCGATGTATAAAATATAAAATGAATAAAATACACTTTGAACATGAAATAAGGCATAGAAAAACATAAATGTATCCAAAATATATACAGCTGTTTTACAATCTCTACATTTAAAAAAAATTAAATAAATATACTGATTTAAATTTTTTAAAAATCCAAAAATAAACTTTGTTAAGCTTTTAATGCATTTGTATATTGTGTTGTACTGCAGTTGTCCTTGTCTTTCTTGTGTTTGTGTACAGCAGTTTGGCAAGCTGTGAAGTTTTTAAAGTGTTTTATAAATAAGGCTGGTATGGTATATGAGTTTGCAGATCGGTCGACACACAAATCAAAGTTGCAGTCAAAATTCAATGAATTGCACAACCTTATATTAAAGTTTAAAGGTTTTTTTTTAAGCTTTCTGCCTCATCAAAAACATGCCTGAAGAGATTTTAGATGTCATACATGCATGTTTCAGCAATTTAGCAATCTCCCCCAGGTCCTATTCAAACACTCCTTACAGTTAGCAGTAAGATTCAGTCCAATGGCCTTGAGTATGTCATCCATCTCCCACAATTCTTCTTATAAAAGCATGATACAAAACTATACACAACTTGGCAAATGATGCGATGTGCAGTCGTTTCATTAGCAAAAAAGCATGCCGATTGTGTTGTGATAGCGCTCTGAAGGGGGAGTGGAGGGGGGAACTCAAAAATAAAGTGAAATTTATGTTAATATGTTGTTTTTGGCGAATACAGCATTTTCAAACCAATAACAGCTAACAAGGTGATCTAAATATATTATGTGTTAGCAGTTAATACCCCATAGAAGTAAAATAGTTTTCATTTACCCAAACACAGGACTGACACAAATACTTTAATAATAATTTGTAATCCTCTTATATGATATTCAACACAATTGTCACACTGAAAATTAATTTTAGGCATCTTTAAATGTGTCTGTGAGAAATGTGTCTGTTTCACTTCAACTTCTAAGACATCATATTGTAATTTATTAATGTATGCAAGTCTAGTGCATAATCTTTCATATATTTCGTTTAATTGCAACATGTTAATTAAGACAAAGTAAGACATTACATAACACAACTCATTAAGGGTCAGTTTTGCACATGTACAGTAAATGAGCACATCTCCCTCTCTGACATATCCCTATATAAGACAAAAGACACAGCTGTCCTATGTTAATGAATAGGAGAGCTGAATCGCCTTGAAGATAGTATTCCCACTAATTGCAAACAGTATGTAATGGAAAGCTTTTCTTTTGAGCTAAAAATAAATAGCACACGCCTTTGAAGAATCCAGGACAAGACGCACCAGATCTCCGTTCAATATTAAGGTTTTCTATTGCTGTTTACTAAGTCCCAGAAAGCTGTGGACATGACAGCTTAAAATGCTACTCTGAGAAGTGGTAAGCTCTATAATTAGTTGTTAGCGTATTTTTATTTTTATTTTTATTTTATGCCAGCCGAAATTAATCAAAATCATTATTTTTAGTCATTATCTGGCAGGTTTAAGATTTGGCACCGTAATAGCCTCACAACACACAAAGCCAAAACTCATTGTAGTCAGACTGCTGTGCAATTGCCCACAAAGTAATGGTGGGAATTATTCAAGTTCTTTTCCAGGAAGAGTCAATATCGATTCAGTCTTTAAAAGCTTCAGTACACATTTGCAGTGGCTTATGTCTGTACTCTATACTGGTTTATTTCTGAGTTGTTTTGAAATATGTGGATCAGGCATAATATTATTAAAATCATGGAATGGTAAATGGTGGAAATAATAGGTTTGTTAATTTGGTGAATGTCTCTCCCTACTCTTCACCCTCATATGTTACTATGCGAGGCTAAACACCTAAACTCCGCCCACAACCATGTTTCAAATAGATCTGCTAAACTGACTGGGCAGAAGGACTTAAGTAGAGTGTGAGGGTCTGGAGGTATGAGGAATGGTGCGATTGGTCAATCAGACATGATTGTTTGTAATAAAAATGCTTGTGTTTAATATTTTTGACCTAGCTTTCACAAAACATTTTCATAATAAAAAAGATTAGTTTAGTCCTACTTCAAAGTCTATATGCCAAGTGTAAAAAAAATTGAAATGCATATGTTTTTGCACAATGTTTTGAAAGCTATTAGAGTACATAGCAATAATTAAAGTCACGCTCTATCAAAAACAATCCATGATAGTTTTGAATAGAGCTGGTGGTTACGGTAAATGCTATTCCAGCTGGGTGTGCATCAAATGTCAAAAAATAAACAAAGTAAACTCCACCAGGGACTCTTCTTTCATTTTCTGATTTAATTCTGCTCGTGACATATCCAGATGTGACTGGTACACAAAAGCTGGCAGTTCTTGTTTGTGTGTTCCAAATGGCTTCTGTGTACCTCCCTAGCCGTGTATTATCTGCACCGTCTGCCCTTAACAACATTTGGCATTGACATTTTAAGCATAGAGACGTATGGGGAGACATAACTTTAATAAAATCTGATGTAATGTCTGTCCATATTTTAAGATTACCTGTTCCTTTCCGGGAAGGGCACTGTTTGGTGAGCTTTAAACCAGTTTTACTCCGTAATCAAAAAAGACAATTATATTTACATACAAAAGGGTAAGGAGAATATAAAAATGAAAATACAAATACAACTATGACGTCTGCTAACAGAAATATGCAGACCATAATATTATCACAAAGGTCATCTCATAAAACTCGACTGCATCAATGGAACAAAATGCCATAGAGCTGTGGCTTGACAAACAGCTGACTGCAGCATCAATAAAGAATGAAAACAGCCCAAAGCTACAACACAAACAATAAAACAAATCAATTCAGACTGGTGCGTATTGATGGGGCAGTTACTGTAAAAATGAGTAATGACTGGAAAGACATAAAAGATGGGGTATGAAGAAGAAGCCGAGTTAATACTGCATGTTTATTTGAAATTCTGAAAATAAACCTTTAAAAAATACACTGAAATGCGTAAATGTCAAGGTGTTTTGATGAAAAATAACAAAAATGGAACACATCTAGCGAGACATAATATGAGCAGAGTTTAAAGGTGCACTATGTAACTTTTCTTGTGGAGAGTCTGCCACTTGCTTGTATGAATTGACCACTAAGTTACATGTCAGATCTGTGGGGGGAGAGCCCGTTCATGTTTAGTTTTTCTATCACTAATGAAACAAATGCAAGATCAATAAATTATTTGGCATACAGTGGGTAATTTGAGGCAATGGCACCACCAAGGAGACAAGGAGATGCCAGATTCTCAGGAAGTTACTTTGTGCGTCTTTAAATATGGCTTGCAAAATTGTATTTATGGTCAGACTCTGACATACTTAAAATGCTGACATTTCCTACACAATAACAATCAACTTTTTAAATGTTTTTGACGTTTACTTAAAAGAGACATAGACACATTTTGGGCAATTAGAGGTTTGACAATTCGACTGAATCACTTTATACAGTGTAATCACGATAAACACTCTCTTGAATGTCAGTCAGGCAGACACAAAGTGCTTAGTACAATCTGCAGGCTGAGATGCAGGTAAAAGACAAAGAAAGATAGAAATAGCTTGAGATACTGTGTGACGTCTTCTAGGTAACGCCAATGGAAGACTACACAAAAGCTTTCACAAGTGCATGAAAAACAGGAGAAGAATGTTGGTTAGTGATGGGGTGAGGTGAGTAATTAGGAGCTGAGTGGCACATCTATGGAGGAGTTAGAGCACAGCATTGATTTATCTCCGGTCTGTCAGAGTGAAGCCGGTCTGTCAGAGTAAACACAACCAGCTCAGCTCACAGAGTGACAGCGAAAAGGCTCAAATACCAGACTACAGGTGCACAAAGTAATCACAGTGTGTACACAACTCCAAGTCCACAAGGTGTAAACACTTAGAATTACAGGAATAGTAACAACTTATAGTGCTACTTGTACAATTTTGTTGTAAAGTAGGCCTAAATCGACTACCTTTCCTACTGTCACTAGTGCAATGAATAACAGTTCTTTCTATAACTAGGCCTACTACTAATCCTACCTATTGCTCCTACCTAATACAACAAATGACTACTACTACCTCTGATGACTGTTGCTGCAGCTATGTGGGTAGGGCAGTGGTGGCAAAACTGTCATTGTGTCCTAAGGCAAGGCACATCACCCACATTGCCTATGAATGTGGTGTGCGTGTGAGTGTTGGTGGTGGTCATAGATGGTAAGTGGTCAATAGATTAGCAGCCTTGTTTCTGTCAGAAGTCTCTTGTCTGTATTTACAATTTCGATAACCATAGTAGTACTTAAAAATCCTATAAAACTCAATCCAAATCCGGACAATAACTACAACCGGGCCTTGATAACCAATTATAAAAGAGGCTGAAAATAAAACGTAAATGTGCTCGGTAACAGCTCTGCACCAGATCGTTGCACTGAAGTTACAACCCACAATAGCCTGGCACAGTGAGCCTCCACAGCCTGGGGCCACCTCTGGCTATTTGTCCCTCCAACTCAGTCCCTTTATCCAAATGTAATATCCAAAAGCAATTCAGCCGCACAGCACAATAACCCCCATACTATAGAGTGCTGGCAAAATACAATAGAGAGTTTGTGAGCCATCCAATCAGACTACAACTATTTCAAATGATGGACCAAAGCAATAAACTCTGCAATGCCCAATAGAGCTTTCAGAGGCAATTTCCATTCATTGTCAATTCTCATTCATTCCTAAGTGTATTACATCTTTACTGTTTGTGTTATGCTATTTTTATCACAGCATTAAGTAGAGACTATATGTAAGAGTTCAGAGGGAAAATCACAAGCGGCTGTCATTGTGTGCTGGCAGCAGCCGGGCCCCATAGGAGGCGTTTCCCCTGACGACGTTGAAACGGTGCACTTTAAGATAAAAATGAAATCACATACACAGAGTGGGGGCTATGACTGCGATAGTGCCAAGTACAATTACGTTAATGCATGCAGTTTAGGACAGAAGACCTTTATCAGAAAAAGCCTACTCACTACCTGTGGATAGGTTTGCTCTTGTGAGAACAAGCAAGGAACAACTTCAAAGACTACAGAGGTGTGTGAGCTCATCTTTGTGTGCTTTTGGAATATTAGTTTTGGTTTTGGGGCAGTCTGTGACACATGTGTGACATTATATGTCTAGGGAAACAGACTTCATGAAGATGTCAAGAGGTGTAGGGCAAGATGTTTGGATTACATCACAAATAATCTTGTTATGTGTTTGACAGTGACCTTTACACACTGTCTCACTTACCCACTGTAACACCTACTTTACAGGATAGAACAACACTGCTACAGGTGCAAGATAATCTGAGATTAAATAGCATTTTTTGTGCCAAGGTCAATTTTTGCTCAGTACAGTAGATACTTTTGATTCTAAATAAAGTGCACAACAAAGAGCATATTTACAAAGTGACGGATACATAGAACACAGTGTATAAAACATTATACACATAAGTATATTCAACTAATTTGACAAAAAATGTTTACGGACAGTGCCTCCATAGTTGCTCTTACACGGTAGGAAAATTAATCACTTTCCACAAATGTGTTGGTTACAGTAACAGCCCCATCTTTTTGAAAAGCATGTGAACACTTTGTGAGTAAATTGTGCTGACCTGACAATGAAGATGGTCAACAATAACTCAATCTTACTCCTTTATTAAAAAACTTACTTACTCCTTTATTTATATTAAAAAGTGAAATACACTAGAAATCACTAGAAACAAACATCATACTGCAGTACACAATGTTTCAATCCGTGCTGTCTTCACTGAAAACCAGAAAAACACAGTTGTAGCAGCAGAGTTTTTACACCTCTCTTAACTCATGTCACGATAGATAGAAAGTTTCACAGGGCTCCTGCTGCAGGTGACAGCCCATTTAGAGAGACACAACTTCTATCTGACTTACAGGACAGGAGCTGCACGGGTGAGAGGATTCTCTGCAAACTGTATTTTAAACAAGGTTATTTTAGTACAATAATATGGGAACAAAATAGTAAAGCTGGAAGCAAAATTTAAAACAGATGCCACAAAATCTTCAAATTTGTTATCATGTTGAGAGACAGTATTATTCCCAATGTGTTGATTCAAAAAGGCAACATTTTGTAGAATATTTAAACTTCTAATTAAACCATTTAATGTTTCACACAATGTGTAACAGTTCAATATTAGACGTATTTCAATTAACATGTGCCTGATCTAAAGAGGCGGGGCTGAGTCATGTGTTATCATTCAGTGAAAGCCAGACAGTAAGCCGGCACTGCTCCCAGACAGAAGGTCAACGTGAGGAGGACTAGGCGCACTTGCCAATTGCACTGTCAATCATTTATAGTTGCCATGGCACTGTCTGGAGGGGCGGGGCCAAATGTGAGCTATAAATAGCACAAGGCTGAATGTAATGGGGACAGAGGACAATTATGATGCATCAGCAGCAGCGCGAGTACAGGTGTGAGTCGTGGTGGCTTCTGCCTGGATAAACACATCAATTCAAAATTAACTCTAAATGAATTCTGACAAATCCACAAATCTGGTGCAAGAACAAACACACATCTGTTCAGCACTGTGGTGAAGTGCAGGCAATTGGGGTAAAGTTTGAGAACAAAACAACAGTACTTTACCATTAATAAATCCTAAACATTTGGTTACGCCATGGCACCTAGGCTGTTAGTGGAATTAATGGGCCAGTACCAGATTTTCCCCTTGTATTTTAGCAGCATTTGTCTCGCCCCAATCCAGATATATTGCATAAGCAGCTCTATGGTAAAAAATAAAAGCTTTGCTGTTTACTGGCTGATACAAATTAAGAAGCATTTTATTGTCTGAGAATCAGGAATTGCGTGGGCAGCATACAGTTGTTGTTAGCATTACCGTGCCGCTCTGGCCACTGAAAGAAATGAAGAGCGCTTATAAGCCCATCAGGGTGAATAATTGGGATGCTCGGACTAAGGAAATGATAAACAATTTTAAATGTTTTTCACATTTTTAAGCAAGATAAAAATCAGGTCCTTTCAGGGCTTTAATTAATAGATTCTAAACATTTGCTGGCACCATGGCACCTACGCAGTTAGCTAGTGGAGTAATGCCATCAAAGTAGTACAAAGAAATCCTATAAGAAGATAAAAATGGGCTTGCAAGGTTAAGAGCAACATCATTCACAGAGGGAGACTGAACAAACAAAACATTACAAAAAGAATGGACACTTGAAAGCCCCATGTGACAGAATTAAACTAATAGAGATGACCAGACTTTCCGAATTAGTATATCTCTTGCCCTTTTAAACTTGTAAACAAACACGCAGGAGCCATTAGCTGGTAAAGGGGAATACACTGACTCTTCACTAATTAACAATTGTTTTAATCCTCCGGTAGTTCTGTGGGCTGTGCTTCATTTGCACAGTCAGCGTTGCCCAAAAGGTAATTGCTTTTTAATTAAGCCCCCAGCACTAATCCCAATGATATTTAGCAGCCATAAAGTTGCACATGCAGACCAGCGCTGGGAGGTAATCAATATGAGGACAAAGGATTTTAACAGGGACAAATATTTATGCCCAGACTGTGAACATTAATTTGAAGCATTAAATTAATTACGAGTTCACGAGTGGTCATTCTAGAGCTCCATTCATTAAGCACAACATTATGACTGAGATATCACACTCTATTGTTATGATCTTTGTGGGAAGAAAGGAAGTGCACTCCATGACAAAACTTTATAAAGACGAGTGGATTGACAGGCAGATTAACCAATCAGAGAGATGCAAGCTTTGTTCACATCAAAAACAAACATGGCTGCTTACAGATAAAAAAGGGGAAAAAACAACACAGAAGACAGCACAGATTGTTTTACAGAATCAACAATCGAAGAACCAAACTACTACTTTTCACAGATAAAAGAAGTTATATAGTTTTGTTCTCAGCTATACAAGAATTTGAGAGAGGAGATATTCTTTTTCTTCTTCCTTTCTTTATTTGAGAGGTCATTTCATGTTTAGACAGGGGATTTCATCCTCTATTGTTCAGTTCCAGGCCCTTCTGGATTCGAAAGAGAATGTACAAGGGACTGGCTGGTCAGGCAAAAGACCTATCACAACTTTATAATTAATCAGGAATACTGACCTCTTCTTATACACTACCACTCCTCTAGTATGCCACCAGCTTTGTAATAATCAAACTTAGGAATGGCAAAGGTAATGTCAAAAGTCAAACTTGTCAGACTACTTTATAGATTTACCTTTTACAATTGTATTTTGGTTTGTTAATATAATACAGTCAAAACTCCAAAATTTGTGTTCTCTTTTCTATTTGACGGGAGCGGATTTCACGAAAAAGCAAAAGCAAAAAGATGAAAATATTGGTAAATCAGTGATGTGAGGAACGATCCAAAAGCAGTATTGAACAAAAAAACAAAATTGTTAAAATAACTAGTGAATCACATTTAGTAAACTAACAAATGATAATCCATAAAACTATCCAAACCAACACCAGCCTGGTGACCCTGTACTAAATAAAAAGATGATTTTGTAGTCCATGCTACAAAAATACTTTAGAGGAGAATTTTGATCAATGGCAGAAGTGACCTCAACCAGGCCGAGGAATCTTTGAAGATGGAAATAGCATTTGTGCACAGCTGGGGTCCTTTTTAAAGTCTACGTCTTTAAACTCTTCATGTGCGTCTTTCAGTTGGTACCATGTGGACTAGGTTTTTAGGACATGTTCTTCTTTTGACTGCCTGTCCTTGCTTTTTCTTTACCAAGTCCCATGTCCTCCAGGGAATGATGGACAATATCTCTTTTTCAGACTTTGGGATGATTACAATGAAAAATGCCAGACCGATGGACACCCACACTGGCTGCACTGTAGTAAATCTAATTGGATTGCAGAGTGCAGCCAAACGCTCAGGAAATCTTTGATGTGTGTGTGCAGATGTGAGAGAGCAGGCTACAAGGGTACAGCTTAAGGTTGGCTTCTTTCAATAACATTTGCATTTTGTACACTGATTTTCTTCTCTGATGTTATTTCCATGCATGTTAAAGATAGAGCAAAAATAGCCAGCATACAGAAAGCAGAGATGCCATTATGAACACATAGGGAATACTTAAAGGTCCCATATTATGCAAAATATGTGTGAGCTTTTAGCCATGTTATAATTTTGTTACCACATCAAAAACATACCTGGAGGTGTTTTTGTGTGTTTCATTCATCCTTTATTATTAGTCTGGCTACATCTCTGAAGCTCAAAATGCTCCAATGTGATATTATTTAGTGGTAGTTTTCAAGTTAACAGCTACCTTTAACCTTTTGTTCAGTACAGACTGGCAGATCCAGGTATGAAATTAACCAAATGATTCTAGTGAAAGTGTATGAAGTTTAAAACCAGTGAAAACTTCCTGTATTACCACATAACATCACAAAGTAGATCATAGTGTTTTTGTCTGAGAGATGAATTCAGCCTAAATATGCAGGACTTATGTCTTAAACATATCTGAACGAAATAAAACACAACTCCATGCATGTTTGTGATGAGGAAACAACATTATAAATCACAAAATAGCATAATATCGGCCCTTTAAACATGCCTACAGTGAAATTAAAATAATATTCAGTACTGTATTATAACACTCCTCAACTTACTCCAGTTTCCCAGCCATCTGAATCTGACTACTCAATCAACGCTCGAATTCTTATTTTCTAGGTCTTATTTATATGCTTTTACTTGTGCAATGTAAAAACACTGAGTCATTATTCCACTATACCTGGCGAAAATTCCTCTCTTTTATAGCTATACTTAACCATTCATATTACATAGTGCTTTTCTACTTTCAAGTCACTCCGAGCACTTTCCATCTAGAAACCACTCACCCATTCAAACACATCCATATACCAGTGTATGGAGACACTGTGGCGAGGCGTATTAAGTGTCTTGCCTGAGGACACAACAACAGTGTTCACTTGAGGGAGCTGAGATTGAACCACTAACCTTTGACCTTAACCAGCAGGAGTGGATGTTACAACATTATACTACCGGTGCTTTATTTATAACTGCAGACTTTCTGAACCTGCCAGTCTTAGGAAATCCTTTTGGGTGGAACTGGGATTTGACATGTCACGAAGCGGCTAAATACTTTATACTTCAAAAATGATAGCCAAGTCTACTCCATGCAGTATATTTTCCCTGCTCATTTCTTGCAGTTGAGTTTGACTTTTTGACTCCTGCTTTGCTTCTTGCAGATTATGCTCTAAATATAACTGGGTTTATCTTTAATCTGCTGATGACATAACAGCGCAAACCATTTTCACTGTTTTTGTTTCAATTCTACATCTTGTTTACCGCTCAGGTCAACACAGTCTCTCACGCTTCCTCCCACAAAAACACAAAAATATATACTATTTTTCATCTCTCCACTGTTTTCGTGATATCTCCAGCAGTTATTTATACTATAGCATCTTTTGGCTGTGTTTCTCTGTTTAGTTCAGTCCGAGGTCACTGCAGCTTTTACATAGATACGTTGTTAAGGGAATATATTGACACTGACGTGCCAAGATGCTTTTAATACATTGTTGCAATAACAAAATCGAAAAATGACAAGGAAAATGTGCATGTTTGAAAAAAATCTGTAATATTTTCAGTAACTGACATAAAATAATCAGCTTTAGAAATTAATGTGAAGGTTCTGTGATTTAACAATAACACTATTTACTTTAAAATGTTTTCAGTTAGCTTCATACCTCTAGGGAACATTGAGGACATCAGCTACAAAGTGTCCGTCGCCCTTTTTGGAACACTCAATGCGCTTTACATTGCAATATTGATTTACTTCTTACCAGGGGTATGTACGTCACAAACAAAGCTGCGTCAACGGCACATCCATCCACCACCAATTATTTATATACCACATTCACACACAGGCAAGTTGGCTGAAGTGTCTTGCATAAGGACACAAGGATAGTGTGCTGGTGGGAGCTGAGATCGAACTGGTGGCTGAACATTCTATCCACTGAGCCACTGTCTCTTCAGATAAATACACAGCAAAAAGTAATATCCAAGTAAGTTCAAATTACGAAGATTTAACTTGATTTGAGTAGATTTCACTTGATGAGCATAACTACCTATATGTCTTGTTTTCTTAGTTCAAACAATATACTGTATGATTTAGTTTCTTATTTTTTACATAAGGTAAAAACTTACCTAATGTTTTTCTAATCTTCAGTGTAAGGGCTTGTTTACACGAATGCTTGTGGGTAAAACGACAAAATATTTTATCAGAAGTGCCTTTCATTTAGACAATGATGCCGTTTAAATGCAAACGCAAAAACCCGAACCCACCCTGCAGAGTGGAAAAGTTGAATACACTCCGCCGTAGCGTTTCCATCTACACTGCCCAAGACGCAAAACACTGGTCAGATCTGCTCACGTCATGTACGCGTTTACATCACATACATACAGTATACAGAAACAAATGTGCCAACAAACGTACAGAATGTGCATATATACCATTAGTGAACAGAGAAGGATCTGAAATTACCTCTGTCAAATTCTGCATGCACTAGTTTGTCGCAGGCGAGCCAGATGGCTTTGGACGAGACCTGGGAGAACCAGTCGAGGGTGGGACAACTTTGTGAAAGGAGTCGCTGATGAAACTGTGTGGAGTGAAATCTTCCGTATGTCCAAAGATGCTCTTGTTGCTTTAAGTACAAGTATACCCAATTGAATTCCACACCTTTGCGTCACCGTGTGCACGCAGATTTCCTCCCGAAAAAACTTGTCTAAACGCGGAATAAAAAGACACAACGCCACTTTCACGTCTTCTGTTCAGACCGTCATCATATCAACATAGCCTTACTATGTGTATTTTCCTATTTCATCTACAAAAAGACTTGTTCCACTGGTAGATCATTTTACTTCTCATGTGAAATATACTCAAATCAATATAGTTTTGTAGCGTAGCCAATCCAAGACTGCACTCTATCACACCCCATAGTTACTAAGCTTACACAAATGATTAAACACATTGCACATTGTAATTGAGGCCTCTAACTTTGATGTAACACAATTTTGTTTCAGATTGATCTTTTGGCGCCCTGTAACGATCCCCTTTGAGGCTGGTGTCAGGGCAGACTCAAAAGTGCGTGTAAGCCATCTGTGAAAGTACAGGCTCAGGGTTTTAGGAGCAGAGAGGGAGACCATGAATGATTTAAGAGTGGCATGCACAATAGCAGATGAGGGCATAAATAGAGCAAGCGGTGATATAAGCACCGCCATACGCTTACTCCCTTCATCAGAGAAGTTTTTAAAAAAAGAAATGGGATTCAGGTTTAAAGTACGTATGATGAGGTTTTGAATATTTCTCTAAGTTCTACTTAACTTGGTGCTGTAATCCCTGTTGTAAATATAAATTATAGTTTTACACCAACCGAGAAGCATGCAATTTATGAAGAAAAGTTAAAAAATATGTTGAAAATTACATGAAGTAGAGAGGACATAAACCAGGAAGTAAAATTTGAAACCTAAAAAATAGCCAGACTGGGGAAGAAAGAAATCTTAAATATAATCATAAAATGTTTTGTCCAACCTGTCATAGTCATTTTAAATAGACTGGGCTGAGCCAAATCTGTGGAAAGCACAACTCCTTGTGGTTAATGATTTCAAATTGTATTCTGCGGAAAACATTGAGAAATTGGGACAGCTTTCAACACAACAATGCCACAAAATGAAATTGACAGATCTGTTTGTGAGGAAAATATTCAACAATCACACGCAAGGATGGGACACAAAATTGAAATAGCAAAATGAATACATCTATTTCCTTGAGTGTCACTACTTTGACAAATATTAATGACTAATTTAGAGGAACTGAAAATACATGAAAAATACACTCATTTTAAGATGAGCAGGTATAGGTAAAACTACACAGGTACATTTTCAACTTGAACAACAAATATACTACTACTTCTGTAACTAATATTACCACACTTACCAATATTACTACAGCTACTACCCTCACTAAACTGGGGTTGCACCAATACTGGTATCGAATATCAGCACAAATACTGAAAAATTAGCTGGATTGGGTATTGGTTCCATAACTCCATTTAAGGTGATACTGTGATTGAGCCTTTAATTGGATGTAATAAGACTATTTATAGTCTGATTTTGTCCTATAATGTCTCATAATGTTTCATCTTTTATTCCTCCATATTCTGTTCTGTAGTTATTTGAAGGTTAAATTCCAATTACATCAAAATAACTGGACCTGTTGTATAATCCGTGAACTGTGATTTAAGAAAATAAGTGCCATTTTCTGTCCCTACAATGGTATCAGTTGATATTGGATATAAAGTCAAAGTGTCTGTATCATAACTGAAAAAGCTGGATTGATATATCCTTAACTAAAACTACTACCAACAACTGGTTTGTGTACACTTCAAATCAGTACATTCAACTATAAACAAAATATTTCTTATATGCATGCCATTTTACCGAAATCTGAAAACCCAGATAGTCCTCTAATCCACCAGTAAAAAAAAAAGGATACCGCTGAAGACAATCAAATAAAAGAAATTGCATCTAGAAAATGTCTCCATGGATCAATAACCAAGCCAGGTAATGTCTATTGTGAGGCCAGTTCAAAAGGGCCACTAAGAGGGAGAGAGAGAAGTGAGAGAGAGGGATTATAGGTGTAATCATGGCCCCCATCTGAGACTGTAATATTGTCGCTCTCCACAGTGGTCGAACCTTCACACTCACACAAACACAGTGCCCTGACTCAGCACTGTGCCCGCTGTAGACAGGGGGCACCGCGCACAACCCCGCCCTCCGGAGTGCTAGCCACATACAGAATACAAGAGGCAACAGAAATATCAGCACGCAAAAGCACCTCCTCATTTCATTCTCTCGCTTTGGGTCAACCTCGCCGACTGCACCCTGATCTCAAACTGCGACTGAGAGACTGACAGAAGAGACAGAGAAAGGGTGTGTGGAGTACTAAAAGGGGAGCGTGATAATTCCATGCTGAGAAAATGTATCCATGTAAATAAATAAGCACCTAATAAAAGATTTTAAGCTAAATTTTATTTAACAAAATATAACTTTCAGTATCTTAGCTTCTTAATCATTGACAATTATGCAACAAATTCTCAAAATGCAAGTCATAATTTTGCATTTTGTAGTAGACCAGATGACCTTCCTGATGTTTTTTTATTGTATCACTTCTATAGACAAACTTTATTGATCCAAAAGGGAAGTTATTTGGACAGTTGAATAGTATTACACAGTTGCAAGAGTACTGTCACTGTCTTTGGCTAACTCTTAATTTTTATTGATCACTATCCCAAAGTAGCACTCTTTGGCAAGAGAGACATTATTCTGGACTGCAACTAAGGAGGCAACCCTAAAAAAATGGTACTGCCCCTTTAACCTTCTCAGTGTCCGAACATTAAATTATAAGCAGTAATTAGTTTTGCAAAGAATTTTCTAATGGAATCATCTTTGTTTATCCAGGCTTGGGGCTGGCACCAAAATGCTATATTTTGCTGACTTTTTTGGCTAGATTTCTGGCTATAACATCCCACACAGACAAGGATGAAGAGGATAGCTGATGTTTTATAGTGATAAATAAGCATCCGTATGGCTTTAGTGTGAGCTGATTGTTCTTATTTTCTGCCTCATCAAGTCTCTATACTGTAAGAAGATAAAGTACTCAAGCATCAGCATGTTCAGCTTCACTAAGAGCCACTAATGGAAGTGTGCACACGACTATAGTGCACCAAATATAAACATGCATTAGTGGCTCCATAAATTGTGTTACTGGATGTGAGAGCCGATGCAGTCTGTACAGAGTAGGAGTGAAAAACAAGGAGTCTGTCCTTGTTTTCAAGGTATTAAATTATGGTAAATGTAGTGTTTTATACTCCATGACGTCTAAGGCCAAGCAAGATGTGGATCAGTGAGTGTACAGATTCAGATTATATTATCATCAAATGGTCAGTGCTTGCAATAATAGTAACAGAGAACTGCCTAGTGGGGCTGCACCAATTGCAGAACCCCACAGCGTAAGAGTTCATCCAGAAAATGGACTGAAATAGATATTATATTTCATTTTTACAGGTGTTTTAATTGCACAAAAGAAACCTTGAGAAACATGTACCCCGATATGGAAAGGTTGTCTCTCCATAGAACTGACTTTTGTGGTGGAGGGGTTTGTTACCTGCTTGCAGTGCTGCTTTTATTATTTTGAATACTGTGATTTGATTAGCCATATTTTTAATATTAAGCATTTATAAATCTCTTGTAGACAAAACTAGGATTAAACATCAGCTGTCAGCATAAGTTCAGTTGTTCAGATAAAGTTCACATTAAGTTGAGCAAACTGAAAACTCCTCGAGGTACTATCATTTTTTTTCCTGAAATAAAACATATCTCCAGTCCTGGTCTAGTCTGTGTATCATTGTTTAAGTGCTTCTTCAAATCAGTGCTATTGCCCATCGGAAGTCCTTCTCTCTCCTTCATTTACATGTAAAACTGCTTATACCCTGCAGGACCCTCGCAGAGCTCAAGGACAGGTCGGCTGGGACTTTGGCCAGGTCTGAGTCACCCATAGTGGGGCTAGAGCTCGCCCTGAGCAAAGGTAGACCAAGTTTACACCCCTTGGGCCTCTGCTGCTGCCAGACAAACAGCGGGACAACACAGTGCTACTAGCGGACTGTGTATAAAAAGAGCTTTGGCAGAGTGAAGCAGAAGCCACGGTAATGAGAGTAGCAGGACACTTCTCTAGAGATAGTTGCCTTCAGCCAGTTCTCAGCCAGTGATTATAGTCAGAAAGATGGGACAGTGCTCGAAATGGTCCCACTGTCTCCAAATGGAACAACCAGCCAAGTGCTCTTCACCAATAAAAAAGCCCTCCCCCGCGAGCATTCGTCGACAAGAGTTTGAGCCAGGTCGTAAGAAGAAACAGAAAACGTGGCGTAGTTAGAGTCAAGATTACTTCTAAGTGGATCGTTCTAAAGGCAATGTGAATGTGATGGTAGACTGCACGTACTAACAAAGCCTCAGGGAGCACTGTAACATTTCTGTAATCGCCTACAGGCTCATTAAACCACATCACTCGAATTGGCAACGCAGAAACTGTTTGTGTGCTGCATCAAATAACTGGATTCTAAAGATACACCTACAATATAATGAGGACTGAAGAAATACATGCAAACATACTTGAAACAAATAGATTCAGATCCATTATTCATTTATTTTATTCCTGTAATGTGCGGTATAATTTGTAACTTTTCTGGTGGGAGGTGTTTTTATTGAACAAAAACATAATGAAAACAAGCATTGTTGGACTCTGTGAGTGGGCTACAGGTCCGACCCGTGACTTGGCCTGGTGGGAACACATTGTTTCCATGAAGACAGATCAATTTAAATACTGTGGAACATCTCCATGAAGATGAACCTTCCTTAAGAGAAATTACATAGAGCAGCTTTAAATAAGATCTTCAGCACCATTTAAATGGCTTTGTTAAAAAATAGATTTAAATAAATCATTATATCTATGAGTTTCAAAGTGATGAAAAGCACTTGGCACCGTTGCTCTAGCAATTAATATAAAACAAAAAAGAGCTTTTAAAAATGTCAAAAATTCTCAAAATGTCACCTATAAACAGGAATTTGAAAACCATGAATGAATAAAACTGAGATGTCAAAGTATATTTCCTTTATGGTGTACTCTCAAAGATCATATAAAAGAACTATGGAATGACCTTTCTATTCCAAATGCCCTACAACCTGCTACAAGAATAGACAAAGTAAGTAGAGGTTTGGGACATTGCACTAAACATAATCCATGACTCGGACAAAGTCCAGGTGAGCTGCTTTAAATCTGGTCTGCAACAGGAAAAAATAGCAGGACTCCGAAGTGCAAGCCCTGAGCATATCCATCATGGAGAAGCCAGCGTTCCAGTCTGGTGGACAGTGAGCGCACCCCAGGGAGCCAGGACAAGTGCGGCATTACGGATGTGCCCCCAGGGAAGGCCAAACGCAGCCAGAGACAGATGTGGCCCAGGGGAGGCTAATCGAGTGTGGGATGAACGATGCCCCCCACTGGTAGGGACGCAACATAAGATAGTTAGCCTCGGAGAAAAATCATTTGAAATTGATTAAGAGATGGGTAAGGGATTCCAGATCTCATATTCAGATGTGTCTTCCAGTAATGCAAGTTCTGTGATCAATACGGCTGTGCAATTAATCAAATATGTCAATAATTAGTTTGAGGCTCAAGAGAACTCAAGAGATTTACAGTCAATCTTCTGTCAGGAAAAGCATGTATTTAGAGCAGAGTTCAGATGCTCAATAAAGAAGAAATAAGAAATTAAGAATTAAGAAGAAATTTTTATGAGGAAAAACTGTAAAATTAACTGGGGAAAAAAAATACACTTGGGTCGTTTTATGTCATTGTGCCCAGCTCTAATACTTAATATTGCTAAGAGTTCCTCCTGAAAGTGCATTACATTGCAAGAGGGGTATGTTTTGTGTTCAAGCTTGGGGCTAAAACAAAGATTAGTTTGTTGTTCCTTTAAGGTTGAACACAATTCTATGTTTATAATCCATTATCAGTTTTCTGTTTTGACAATTTCCATTAGCTCAAACTGAATGGATTTGATGTGTTCATTTCTTTTAATGTCGAATGTGATAAAAAGTAATGAGATGGGATGAGCAGAAATAATAATACAAAAAAGACTGATAAGAAAAAAAAAGCTCTATTGTATAATCTGCTGCTTTCTATTTTTTTTTAAATCAAGACCTGCTTAGACAATTGTTGAGTCAAAAACTCACAATTACAATCATGTAATTACGGAATTAAGCAGATGTTTGTAATCTACAGCAACAAATCCTCCCAGAGAAAACACTGACTAAAGGGAGAGGCTGGATGTATAGACTGTGGACAGATTATGTTTAGCTTCTGTGTGCTTAAAGAGTCAGTAATCTGGATGTGATGTGGTGCATTAGGCTATGGCTCCAGCAGACCTCACAGCTGGTCCCTCTGGTCTGGGAGATTAGGTCAGACCAGGGCCATGCCAGGAACACAGCAATGAGAGCCAGAGATTTCAAATGACAAGCAGGGGGCCAAAGTGAGGGGAAATCAATGTAGAGGACAAACGGCTGCTAAACACCTTCTGAAGGTTTGCATGTCAGGATATGTAACTGCACTTGTTATCATACAAGTATACTCTATAGGTTAAGACCTAATTCATTAAGTAGTAGTTCACTTGGAAACACAGATAAATAATGTAAGTTATAGTTTCATATAAATATATAATCTCAAAAAGCTTTCTCAATGGAGCTACAAATCCCTTACTTCTATACTCCAATCAAGAATACACTAAAATCAATCTTTAATAAATAAATGTGTCTCAAATCTCTGTCTAGATCTACATAGTGATCTGCAGCCACAACAAAGTATCACTGATCTTTCAAATCAAATTTTTGTTTTCAAATTCCCATACATACTGACTTTAAAAGTTTGTTTATTCCTACACAACAAAAAGTCATAGTGTCTTTAAAATCTCCCACTATAAGTAAATAGAAGCTGATCCACCACAGGGTGCCCAGTAGGAGACCCTTTCCAGCGGTTTACAAAAAGTGCACATAAGAGCCACACAGATGTTAGATTTTGCAGTGCATAGCCACATCTTCACTCAACAGCACTGAGCAAAACATTTTGTGGCAACCACAAACAAAAATAGATACAAAACATTTTTTTAAATCACTTATGATTAACCAAAATGGCAGAATTCACTTAAAACAGACTTTGATAAAAAATAAAAAGCTGCAAGAATATTAATATTACATTTAATAAATGTACTAATAAACTAAAATTATTTTAAAAAAGAAATCAAAACTTGAAAAATAAGCGAAATCTATAATCCTATTTATGTACCAAAACAAGTGGAAAGTGCTCCATCCCAGTGTAGACCTCCTCATGTAAACTAGGAAAAAGTAAAAATTGTAAAACAAATACTCCAAAGTATCCACTTCCATGTTTCAAAGAGTTACAAAAAAAACTTGATAAAAACCTCAATAATGAACTGAAACAGTTTACATAAAGTTGAGTCTAAGTCTACCAAGTCTAACCATAAAAAACAGCAAACAAACCAAACTACCCAGCCCCAGGTATACATCTCCTCTGGCTTAGCGGACGTACCTTGCAGAGTTTCTGGTAGCGCGGGGAGGAGATAGCCATCCTCTGGAGCCTGTGAAGAAACACCACCACTTTCTGCAGGGACGTCCTGACCACAGCCATCATCTTAAGACTGCTCCAGGTCTGTAGCAGCCGGCTCCGAGTCCGCATGCTAGCACTGCCCGGCCACGCTCTTCATATTGTCCTCTCCCTCTCTCTTCCCCCCAGCCAGCTGACGAGACCCAAGCTGACGTGATCCGCGCACACACACATACACAGACACAAACGCGCGAATCAAAAGCTACTCCGCTCCGGCATGCCTCGCGCTTCCTCACATGCGGGGGGAGACAAGACGGGGACAATCCGGACCACCTAAGAGGCAAATCGTGTCAGATGGCACCCTATGGTTTTTAAAGAAAGAAAGGATGGGAAGAGAACTGAAAGAGTTTAGTGGTAAGAAGTGGAGAGAGACGGCGTGAGTTACTCCAGACGAGAAGTGGATCCGTGCTGGACTTTTGAGTGCCAGATAGGAGAAAGAGAGAGAGAGAGAAAGAGCGAGAGAGAGAGAGAGAGAGAGAGAGAGAGAGAGAGAGAGAGAGAGAGAGAGAGAGAGGAGGAGGAGGAATAGAGAGAAAGAATAAGCCACACATCAGCAAGAGTAGCGGAGGCAAGCGGACGGAGAGGAGAGATGGTCAGAGCGCAGAGAGATGAGAGGGAGGAGTTAACAACATGTTTATTCTATTCAGACTATGATGTTCAACTGCTTTTGCATATAATTTATTCAGTTTTTTTAGTTTTTAAATCGGGATGGTTTAAAGGAGGCAATTCCAGACTCCCAGAAAAGAATGGTAGACAATGAAGCATTTTTATTGACATGATTTAAAGGTGTGTAACTTTTCTGCTGTCAACTGCTGGTGTCATGAAAATGTTATTGCTTTGCCTGCAATGTTCCACCGTATGTTATTATTTATCTTTTATGTATTCAATTAGAGACATTTTTATTGCCAAAAACACTGAGCTTTATACCATTTTGTTGAAATTTGCAGGTAAAATGTGTCCATGAAGAAAAAAGGTTGGACCCTCAACGAGAAAACTTATGTAGTGCCTCTTTAATGTCTATTTTCCCTGGTTGACCATTAAAAACAACTTCCTATTTACACTGTTGTCTAATATTTCACACCAGATGTCCTTCCTTTCATTTATCCAGGCTTGGCACCCGTACAAATTGTTCACCTGTGATGCCTTTTGCAACCAAGATATATTTCTACTATATGAGATATCTAAAAATACTTTCTTCCACATTGCATATATTCAGTGCATTAACAAGGCCATTGGTAGTAGAGTGCCAATATGCAAATGTGTCTGAATAGGCAATACTAGTACGGTCTGCTACACTAAATTTTCACGATGTCTGCTTAGAGTAAAGTGAATCCAGGATTTATAGTGAATACATTTTCAGCTACAGCTCCTAGTAATTTGCAATTCAGGGGGAGAGAGAATGTACCAGCAAATGAGATAAAGTGTTACTTCTATAGACTCATTCTATATATTGTGTTGCAAAGGCTCCTAATGGGATTTATCAGATTAATAGGAAATCGCGAGCGTGTTCTTGAAAATGTCAGAAAAATAATGACTAAAAATAGAGGTAGGTAGAGAGCGGGAGGGAAAAACCGACACAAGGTCAAGAAAAGATAAAGCCTTTCACGCCCCATTTATCAGTGAAAAAAACTGTAAGGCACCAACACAATGAATGTAGGTAGAAAACGCTTGAATAGAAAACTATGTACTCAGAGATCTACATAAAGCCAACATGGTTAATGTATTAACCATTTTAGGTGGTATTTTTACGTCAAACACACAGAACGAATATAGAGCAAGTACAACAAGTATACTGCTAATAACAAGGCGATGTATTGATTCAACCATCTATCTTGATTAAAGTTAGGTGCCACAACTAACAGGGGCCAACAAATCAATTACATGCTTGATGCGGGGTCTATAATAGTAAATGGTTGTTTGGTTGCAGGTACACATAAAGAAACAGACAGTAGATAGTACACTAACAACACCATCACTATCCAAGGCTCCAGCTCCCATTTTGAGGACTATTTCCCATCTAAAGCATATAATATTTAGTTTTAAATTGTCATCTGCTATGGCAATGGTTCTAATGTTTATTTTATTATTCTGAAACCCATGGATAGGAAAACCTAAAACAGTCAAACAGTAAAACCTGGAACAGTCTTCCTGAACATGTGAGACAGGCCTCTTCTGTGATGCTGTTTAAATCCAGGCTCAAAACATTTATGTTTAACTGTGCATATAACTGAAAGGTTTTCATTCCGCACTCTTCTCTCCAATTTATGTCTCTCTTTTTTAAATTTTAATCTTCATGATTATTTATGTTTTGATTTGTTTTTATTATGATTTTAATGTATTTCTTATTCTGTAAAGCACTTTGAATGACTTTGTGTACGAATTGTGCTATACAAATTAACTTGCCTTGCCTTGCCTTGCCTAGGAAAGATAGAGTTACAAAATTAAAATATAGTGCTAAAAAAACAATAAGGAAGTACTGAATGAGTATCAATGAATGTCAAGTTTGTCACACCAAGAAATTAACCTGTGACCTCCTTGTTTGGAGGCACAAGCACCAGCTACTTTGTATCGTTCCAGCCAGTCATAATGGATGAAATCATGCACACTCTCTAGGTGACTTTGTCTTGTCTAACAATACAATACCAGTGAATACAAACGAACAAACATGAGTACAAATAATCCATTGGCTGTGCACTGACAGACTAGACCACAGGAGTATACAGGAGAGGGCTGTAATGAGCTCGATGTTTAGACAAGGTTTAGCTCACTCCAGAGTCCAATTCAGCTGTCCCACTGAGTATCGACTCCACTTCACAGGGAAGAACACCAGAAAACCACATTCACTCTTATTAGCACTGACAACAACAGTAAGTCTTAACTAACACTCTGAACCACTGAAAGATCTACCACATAGAAACTAAATACACTATTTCTAAGCATATTTCAATAATGCATCACAAAAAAATCACAAAATGTCACAATACATTTTTGAAGTTGGGATACTGAATATGTTTTGACTGGTAAATGAAGTCTTTTGTTTTGCAGTTATAATTTAATTTAATTTCCAGCTATAAAAATGCATAAAATACCTTCTAACTCATCAGACAACAAAGCAAACACTCAAATTTTGTCAGCGGGACAAACAACAGCTCACTTTATTGTCAGTAAAATGTATGACAAGTAAAAACAGCTAGAGTTCTCTCATCATGCATTAAACATGAATACATTGTCATGGCTTAAGGGTTTTAAGTTATAGTCATTTTCTATTCAGTCTATAATGATTTTTTGAACTAATGTGTCTAATTTGTATTTGTCATCACTCTGTCCAGAAGAATGAAGCATGCAGCGACTATAGCCAGTGGCCAAAAACTGTGAATAAAGTAAGTTGACACTCGACAGTAACAGAGAAGCCATTTTGTGTTAATGAAAGAGTTGAGTGGATAACCTCTGTTACAGCAGTTGTCCTTTACAGTCATGAGTTCCTGTTTCACTAAATCAACTTTATGAACTAAAACCATATATCAGCTGGAGTTTCAATGTCTAAAAATGACCTATACATACCCATTCAAAAAGCGAAAGTACTTTAAAAAAAAAAAAACTTTTTTATCTTCATAGCTGCCAAGATTGAAGAAGCTGTTACACGATATTTTACCAAGATCTATGACAAGTATGGTATAACTTACCAATGATGGAATGTAACAAAGTAAAAGTAGTTAAGTACTCTACTTAAGTATACATTTTAGATATCTGTAGTTTACTTAAGTACATTTTAAACTGATACATTTTACTTTTACTTCACTACAATTGAGAGCAGGTATCTGTACTTTTAAGTCCACTACATTTTTAAATGTAAAAGTAGTTTTTATTATTGTTTGAGACCTGCTGAAAAGGCTGGAGGGTTTATTTTTTAACACATTTGTAGTTTGAGCAAACAAAAATATGCAAATAAAAACAACCAGAAAAAAATAATAATAATGGTTTCTGCTGAATAAAATTCAGCATAAATCTTTATCAAAATCACTACATCTGAAGCTTTTTTAAACTTCAAAATCTGCACGGAATAGTTTTACTTTTTACTTTTACATACATTTTTAAGCAGGGACTTTAATACTTTTACTTATGTATGTATGTATTCATGTGAAACTTTTATTTTCACTTGAGTATTTCTTTGTTCTGGTATCTGCACTTTACTTGAGTACTTCTTCCACTACTGTACTTTACTGCTTTAAAATTATAAATGATGGTAAGTCAATGCGCATAATTTTGATTGTCTTAATCGGATTGACATAATATAAAAATTAAATGCAAGCACAGTTTAGCAATAGTTCATAATGCCCCTATCAATTTTGCACACTCATTCCCATCTGTGAGTGGCCAATCTGACAGTTCTTATTCATCTACACTCAGATTCTCTAGAGACTGAGATGCACTAAAGATTAGTCACGACAAACCACTTCACTAATGGGAAGCGATTTTAACAAATACTCACTAAAATGTCATTGGAGAGAGTGAAAAAATGACTGAAATTACTGCGTATGACAGAGGACAGTTTTTGTCCATTTTGCTCAAGGACAAGCAGTTCAAGAGAAACGTTCAATATCTTCACACAAACTAGACAGACTCAGTGAAAACAAAAAGACAATACATTTCTTAGAAAAGCACCCGCACCTTTTCAACACATCAGAAAAAAATTCATAGCCAATAATGAACTAAATGCATTGAAATAGAATTAAGTCATTGATGTTTATCCACAAACACAATGTGTCTGTTTTCTAGAAATTACATTTGTACATTTGTTGTAAAGCTTTTTAATCCAAAGAATAACAGTGCATTGAAATCAACTTTGAATATCATCATACACTGAGCATGGTGGGTAGTGTCTTGCCAAAGGGTGTATGCAAGCAGGAATCAAACATTTAGAGGTTCATTCACTGGTTCTACCTATGGAGTATGTGTAGCCCTGTCATGAGTATTACTATGTGTACTTTTTATTGGGTCTAGTGAGGAACATTTTGTTATTTTTTTTTCTGTACTACAATAAAAGATGAGCACAGGGTTGAATAAATAACTTGTCATTCTGCTATTTATGTACAGCAGCTCATGTTTTTAACAATGCACATTTTATTTTGTTGTTGAGAATACTGCTTTAGGGTTATTGACTCAGTGTTTCAATACTATCCTTTTTCTGTCTAAATTTTCTTCAGCAATATATCGCACAGTAATCATGACAAGCCTTTGTATGTGTATATTGAAGTTATAGGTTAAAATAGGCCAGACTTGCGACCCCTACCTCCATCTGTCTCCGCAGCTCCTTCACGTGGGCCGAGTCCTGGGACACGTCCTCTCTTTGAGAAGCGTCTGCTAGCACGTTCACTGTGGTCTCAGCCTCGTGGAGCCATTTCAGGAAAGACTCCAGCTCTCTGAGGGAAGCCTGCAGACCTTTGAGCTCACTGTCCATCTGTGCCTGATGATCGTTTGCCCTGAAATCACATAAAGCAAGATCATGTAAAGGGTCAAAGTGAGATTTATACTTAGAACTATCCATCCTATTACATCTTTCAAAGTAGTTCATAAATTATGACAAAAAACATGATTGCATTTCTCAAATTCTGTAGAAAACTGTTGACATTTATGTTACATGTGGGCATTTTAAAGGTCCTATATTAAGCAAATTAACATAGTGGTGTTTTTTTCATTCACGCATGTTTGAGCAATGCTGCATTACCAGTCAGTCTACGTCTCCCAAGCTCAAAATGCTCTGTTCGACTTTGTAATGTCATGAAGCAGTAGTTTTCAAGTTAACAGCTACCTTTTACCTTTTGTTCAGTAGAGTTTGGCCAGGACTCAAATTATCCAAATGATTCTAGTGAACGTGTATGGAGTTTAAAAACACACTGGAGGACTTCCTGTATTACCACATGACATTACAAACTGGAACAAAGTGTTTTCTGTTTAACACATAAATTCTGCATATTTAGGCTGAGTCTAACATGTGTGAATAAATCAAAACAAAATTCCAGTATGTTTTTGATGAGGAAAAAACACTATAACACTGCTCAGAAAACAGCATAATATGGGCACTTGAACCACTTGGACTACCCATGCCTCCCATCCAAACTCAACTAGGCAACTTTTAGACTCCGAGTTCCAGGTTTAACCCCATTTTGGTTTGTGGAGCCTTAGATGACAGGTCTGTTAGTTGTGGCCTGTTGTGACTTTTCATTTTTTCCGTTCCAACGATTTGAGAACCACTTTGGCTACACTTTGTGATTTATATTGTTGTGAGGCTCCAGCGTTTGAATACATTTCATCCTACTGTATATTATGCTCTTGTAAAAGGGAATAGAGTGAGAGTGCACCTGTTGTTGATGCCATTCCAGGCTGCATTGTGCTTGTCTGTGACCTCTTTAATCCTCCGGGTGTCATCCAGAGAATACTCCTGAAGAAGATGGTTTGACAGCTCATTGAAGTCTGCCACAATCGTCTGGCCGCGCCCCAAATCCTGGAGGAAAGCCTGGAAAACAACAAAAGAATGTGAGCGTGTACTCCAAATCAAAGTGAACGCCACACTGCACACTTTCAATACATTATTTTGCTTGCCTTTTTATGGATGGAAATAGGTATATGTGATAAAACTATAACATATACTATAATAATACAATATAAGTATTTGAATGAAATATCCTGGATAAAAAGTAACTATTCACAAATACTCATGTTACTCTAAACGAGAAGTTTTTTTTGGGCAGTTGTACTTTTTGAATCCATTTTTAACTTGTGCATGTAATTTTGAATAATTGCCACCATGTAATTGTTGTTAACTACTAAATTATTGGAGTTACAAAGTACAGTACAAGTCCCAATCGTACCAATGAATTGTCCTGTGGTTTGACAGTATTTCATGATATTTCTTCACACAAGATTACATGGTAAATCAGGTATTTTAGATTAAGAACATGATTATTGTTTACTCTTAACATGATGGAAGATTTCATCTTCACCAACATAAGGTCTCATACTTGTGGCTCTCATTTTGATTGACCACAGTTTCCCTCTAGTGGCCAGCTGCAGTACTGCACAATGACTCATTTATGACCCACGCCTGTGCTTCATCATCCTACTAAATTAAAATGATGGATCATAGATCTATAAGTAATATTAGGTTCAAAGTGGCCCTGTCCTTGTTATTTATGAATTCTCACACAGGCTTCATCAGTATAAAGAACCTGTCAGAACCAGTAATAGTCATGCAATAAAGTTTTAGTTTCTCTCTGGGTATTAAATGAACAGACAAAATCCTATTCTAGTATTAAAGCAAGGTCATATGAGGTTTATGACTTAAGGAAGGACCCTGGGGGCACAAAGCAAAGATAAAATCCAACCTTGTTATCAGAAATCTGTTTGGTCAAAGGGTCCCGGGACTGCTGCAGAAGGTTGTGGAAATGTCCTTCGTTACGTCCAATTAAGGCTGTGACCTGTTTCCTTTGCTCCTCCCACTGGTTACTGTGACCGATCATGTTATCCAGCTGCTGTAGCCGAGCTTCAACCCCATGCTGTGTGCTGTCCCACTGGCTGCGTACCCTCTCCACTGCAAACACATTTATTGGCTGTTATTCATAAATTCTAAATATTTAAACAAAGGCAGACGGTTGGTTCTAGGTAAGAGACATTGATTAGCAATTGGTAATTAACTTACATTTTTCAGTAATGGAAGTCCGAACATCTAAATTGGAGGTCTTGTTCTTGATGTTTTGAGCCAAAGTGAAAATGTCTTCTAGCTGTGGGTGGCGCTGCTCCAAGTCACTCTTTGTCACCTGTCATACACAATAAATCATAGACATTACAGTCACCAATTTGGAATATGTTTTTATGGTAGATTTGGCAGTTTTGGCATGATTTATACCTGGAGTCGTCCGATGGTAGTCCTGATCTCATCTATGTCGCCCACAGTTACGATGTTAGATTTGAGCATCTGAGTAATAAGCACCAACCAGTCTGCCAGCTCAGTCGCAGTCTTGTTCAGGTCTGTGGGGGCCACGAGGTCTGGGGTGTGGGGGGTTTGGTGGTGGGGATCTTCACTAACTAGACTGGCCATTTGCACAGCGGAGGGTACTGCAGATACTAAGAAGAACAGATCAAGTTCATGCATTATGCTAAAATGTGGAATGTAAATTATTCAAGATCAGTAAATATATGCACAATTTTAGACGCCCAAGGACATTTTTGCAACAGTATTTGGTCTATTATTTTACCGAGCTGTTGATGTTGGACTACGTGAGGGTGCATGGTCCACGGAGAGACGGGAGCTTGCAGAGACTCCCTCAGACGACAATCTAGGGCTTTCCAATCAGACGCCAGCTGTTCTACTTTACTCTATAAATGACAGATCAAAAATATTATAATGTCTGCCACAATTACACAAAATGTAAACATATAATTGTACAAAAACAAATATCTTTTGAAATAATATTCCTCAGAATTTTTGTTTTGGTACCAACACAAAGAAAGAAATGTATTAATGGTTTACTATTATGTGATATTTAGAAAGTAGTATTGTATTTTTAAAAACAAATTGTCATATTGTAATATACATAAATCTTGTACATGCTTGAAGAATTTGTACATTATACTAATTTGACTTCCTTTATTATTTTATCTATTGAAATCCTTTGCAATGACTCACTCCTGCATAAGTTTCTATATTTCAAGATGCACAGTAAAGATGTTACAGAAAGCTGTCACCTTATCCTGAGGCTGAAGCTGCTGTCGTCTCTGTAGCTCGATTGACAGCGCCAGCAGTTCCTCCAAGTCCCTCTTTCTGTCTTTCATGGAGGTCTCCAAGGCCTTCAACAAAAACAGAAGTTTTTTTTTATATTTTCCAGACATATTTCTTTATTTAGCAGACATCTTCCCACCTGTGCCTGTGGAGGAGTCAGGCCTCTTGTTGCTATGGTCTGGTGCGTAATAACCACCCAGTCGGTCAGCCTGTTCATACGGTCCTGGAACTGTGCGTGGAGGTGCACATTGGACTCCACCTCACGCACCTTCTCCAGCAATTCATGGGTCACCTATACAATGAAAGAGGAAAATACGTAGAATATTTATCAAAAATGTAGTAAATTTAGTAACAAAAAAAATTGATTGATTGACTAAAACATCTACCTTGCTCCAGTTGAGATTGATTGTCCGTAGTTTGGCGACGTGATGGTCTCTGCTCTGTGGGCTGACGCTTGGATTGGAGAGAATGTGAGGAGCGTGCTTGTTCAACCAACCAAGTCGCTCATTTTGAGCATCCAATTGCTCAGCTAAGGCCTAATAGGAAAGAAAGAACAGAATCGAAAGAAAATGACAAAAAACTCAAAGAAATGTTTATGATGTTCAAACCAATCCAATACGTCAATACAGTTTTTTCCAATAACAATTTATTTTTGTATAGCCAAAAATCACAACAGCAGTCAGCTTGCAAGGCTTTATCTGGACCACTGAACCCAAAACATAAAACTGCACCTTTATTGTACAATAGGTGTTGTGTCAATGTACTGCTACTGTGTAAGTAAATATGAAGTTAAGTATTTGAAAACCATAACCCCTTCTCAAACTCACTCATTACATCCATAACGTAACATAAGTGTGCTCTGGACCTTTTATACCTTTAGTTCTCTGAGGTTCTTATCAGTGGCAGTGAGAGGGAGACAGGTGACCGCATTTTCTGCCTGCTCCAGCCATGAAGCCAGCGCTGTACTCCTCCTCATCAGGTCTGAGAGAGCCGAATCTGCCCCTGCAAGCCTACACACACACACACACACACACACACACACACACACACACACACACACACACACACACACACACACACACACACACACACACACACACACACACACACGGAGATAAACATGAGATTAAGATCTTCATTTCTCACCTCACAGATCTAATCCTGAATTTGCATTTAAATCACTGTTACACACTGATTGACTCAGGTGATAAGGACGATCGACCAAACAATGAGGAGAGGTGTAGAGAGAGAGGGAAGGTCAACATTGTTAACACAGGACAATAAAAACACTTGTAAGGTTTTATAGAAGGGCAGTGACCACCAATCGATTCTAGCATCAAATTAAAGTGTATCAGCTCTAGCTGGTTTGATAAATATTGACCACCGCTAATTGGGAAGATGTTCTGCCCAGTTATGTCATTATAATTTATCCCAAACTAAAAAGAAATCAATATTGCCACAAAAACAACAAAATGGGGATAAAACTGGCTGGCCGAATTTATAGCTCCAAACATGTGATGTGTGAAATTGCTTTTGGCTAGTTGTGTCAATAGACAAAAAATAATAATACCAAATCACACTGATGTCAGCAGTGATATAGAATGTGATGTCATCACATTCTATAAAGCTTTGACTCTTTGTGCTTGTGGGTAACCGAGGTTCTGGGTGTAGACATATCAGGGCGTAGAAGACCGACTGTGTGACAAGCGAGTGAGCAAGTTCGTTTGTACCTTTATTAACATACGTCAGAGAACTTCTACATCTACAGTGTTTTACAGGAAGCAAATGGCTAGCAAACCTGATAACAACTGTGAGGTGGAGGAGCAGTGGGCCCCTTTGCCGAGTCGCAAACAGCGACAAAAGCAAAGGAGAGCCCTCCTCCGAGAGGAAGAGGATCAGACTATCTACAAGGACAATCTTCTGCAGGTCTCCCAGGAAGATCTGCTGAAAGAAATACAGATGTTGAGAGCTCAATTAAGAGAGGAACAGGAGGAAAATGAAAAGGAGAGAGCTCTCCATCAGGAACAATATGAACGCAAGTGTGTCTATGCAGAAAATATCCAGAAACAAATACACCGTCTGAAAAGGGAGAAGTCCACTGCATGTGACAAACAAATGAAAGATGTCAGGGCAGAGGTAAAGGATGAGCTCAAGGGACAGACCACTGCCAACTCTTTACTTCGAGGGCAACTTAGTCAAGTCAAGTTGCAGGAGAAAGAGCTAAAGGACCAGATTGCCACTCTCACCCAGCACCTGGAAAAGGAGCAGGTGGAGAAGCAGGACCTGATGAGTCTTGTGGCCAAACTGCAGTCCTCCCTCAAGGAAAAGGACCAGACCCATGCAGCAGCTCAGACCAGAGTGGACATTCTGGCCCAGGCCAAACTTCAAACCCTACTGGATGAGAAGGTGAGCCTGGAGTCAACTGTGGCAGAGCTTAGGTCCGCTCTCTGTGTGGAGAAACAGTCTGATGATGTCCTCCGTGGCAGAGAGAAAGAGCAGAGCCAAATAATCCAAGAGGAGAAGGCAAAGTCATAAGCCTTAAATCACACTCTCGAAACAGAGAGAAGAACTTTTACGGCTGTGATTGAGTGGTGCCACGCTGCTTATGCTTCTCCTCTGCATCTAAAAGACCAGCTCGCCCAGAAACTAAACAAATCCAAGCAGGAGATGGAGCAGCTGAAGGTGCAGCACCAGGATGAGCTCAGTGCACTACAGAGCACTGAGGAGAACAAGAGGGCCCTGCTGCAGGACAAGATCCGGGAGCTTTCTGAGGCTCTGACCTCTTCAGAACAGACTAACACTGCTCTGAAGAGACAGAACCAGGAGCTCCAGGACAAGATTATAGCCGAGGAGGAATGCAGAGAGAACATCAATCGAAAGAAGAGGAGAGGATGGTTTTCCAGGTTCTTTCGTCGCACTTAGACCACCTGGAGAATTGAATGTACTTTGAGAACTAAAAAGTTCTCATCGTCCATTCAATTGAATGGAAAATGGTTTGATGGAACAATTAGCTCACGTATGAATTCTTAAATTTGTATTGGAGCTAAGGTGTGTAAATGTGTGTGAATGTTTTCCCTTCTTACCTTTTCATTAATGTTTATTGTTATTAATTGTTATTTGTTATTTATTTATTTGTTATTTTTGGTTTATTGTTATTTATTTATTTGTTATTTGTTTATTGTTATTGTTATTAATGTTTTCATATAAAAGAACTGCCACCTTACCGTGGTGGGGGAGTTTGCGTACCCGAATGATCCTAGGAGCTATGTTGCTCGGGGCATTATGCCCCTGGTAGGGTCTCCCATGGCAAACAGGTCCTAGGTGACGGGGCAAACTAAGAGCAGTTCACAGCACCCTTATGAACTTAGAAATATCGAGCACCGTGACGTCGCCCAGTATGGCGCAGCCGGGGCCCCACCCTGGAGTCAGGCCTGGGGTTAGGCCTCGAATGCGAGCACCTATTATGGCTACTTCATCTTTGTAGCTTGATTATTTCACAGTGTCATATGTCATCTGTAATGCACTTTTTACACATGTTTTTCCAAAGCATTTTTTTTTTCTACAAATGGCAAATAAACTAACCTAACCTATAGGCTGATGGTTTCAACTGACAGCATGAAAAGGCCATAGCATTTTGGTCACACTTCCATGATTACCTTCTCTGTCTGTCCAGGATTTGCCGGTTAACGCCTCTCCACCTCTGGCCCAGAATCTGTAGCTTCTCCTCAAGCAGGGAACCATCAGGGGAGGACAACTGCTCAATTATTTTCTCCCCTGTACGATTGAGCACGGCGAGGTCTGCCTGGTGACTCGCAACTCCATCCTCCAGCTCCTAAATAATAATAATACAAGGACAAAATGTGGTAAACACTGGGCCAAATGTATGATCTGTTCACAGTTCCCATGCTATTAAAGGTTTGCCTGAGAATGCCATCTTTCCAGTTCCTTGTATATTATATATACAATCGCTATTAAACCATTAGGATGGCATTGTCAGGCAAATTAAAGGTAATGGCAACATGACAAATTTTCTTTCTAAAAACAGGTAAGAATATCTGTATATCTTGTTACAGTCAGTGGTCAGTCATCATGATCAAATCATGATGCTCTAAATAAAGAAACAAATATTAAACTTGAACCGTGTTAAAATAGACTAAATGCTTTTTTTTTTTTTTTCATTTTGGTTGTTTTTATTGTACTGAAAAACAGAGAAATACATGCATCCATATTGTGAGCAGGATGGCATCTCCACAAACCTGACTCTTATTTGGCCTTGAGATATTGCAGATAAAGCACTACCACCAAAGCATTACATTGTGAAGCTTGCTTTAAATAAAAAAAAAGTTAAGTCTAGTTAATGGCGCCGCTCTGTCTAATAAAGTGTTTAAATATAAAATAAATCATATTGAAATTAAGGCCACTGAATTGACACTGTAATTTAGAGTGCTCATGTTCATCTATTACCTAATCAAGAAATGAGTCTGTTCAGTTGCATTGGAACAGTGGAAATCAAACATAATTTATCCAAATTTATCTCAAATTTTTCCCATTGTTCATTACATTGAGTATGGTGTGGTTATTAAGTGTATCTAAAATGCATAAGATTAGTGTACCAGGAGCTGTATATCTGGCAGCATATTTTCATTAATATACATAGCGTGATTTCCCATGATGCCTTGCTGACCTGTTGGTGCTGCCGGACCATGTCCAGGTCGAGTTGTCCATCAGGACAGACACTCTCAGACAGAAAGGCCTCTGTGTCTCTCAGCCACTGACTCATGTCATTCATATCACAGTGAAAACGCCTCCACTCCTCCACTGCTCGGTCAAATGTCCTGGAATACATAATATATACAAGACCAATAATATTAAGAGATAACTAATTTATAATCAACAGTGCTCCCTCATGCATAAAACATAATAATAAAGATACATATAGAATTCCTTAGGATACAACCAAGTCAATCACAAATGTTATTGTCAACAGCTAGAGCTTTGACCTGTGTTGTGCCCGCATCAGGAAGAGGCTGATTGCATTTAAATACCTAATCAAAACAAGATTCTATCAAGATGGTGCATTCCACTCTCCACTACATGGTATAATGAATCAAGTCAGAGACAAGCTGAGAAAATTAGTTTTTGTGGTGACCGGAAGAAACTGTGCTCACAGCCAAAATGCGTTTGTTTAGTGTGCAATCTGCAGAATTAGTTTACCATTTATAGTTGCATGTACTATAAACACAAAATTAAGAACAGCAAATGAAGACTGTTGTAGCCAAAAGACTTCAGAACAATCAAGGTTACTCTGTTTGTGGATTGTTTATGCCTGAGGAACTGTTGCGTGCTCAAGGACAATGTGCTTTTCTATTTTCTGTGTGTTTGTCTTGGTCTTTAACTATTACAAACTTTCAAACTTTCTTTAACAGTTGACGTAAAAGAACAATAACTTGCTAGGTACTAACTTGTAATAACTGGGGACATTACGTTTAATTTCAAAAGTGAACTTATACAGTATTATCATTTACCAATCATCCTCAATTTTGTAACATTTGTTCATGATGTCTTTATTCATGCTTTATTAAGATTGTTACTGACACTTTTTAATACTTTTCTATATTTATAGGGACTAACCCTTTGCGGTGGTTGTACATGCGATTGATTCGGTCCCATTCAGCATTGAGTTGGGTAAGGGCATCTCCGATTTGGGTCACCTCTGCGGTCGAGGCGTCCTGTATAGCATCTGGCTGCCGCTCGTGTATAGCAGTCACCTGGTCTTCCAAAACCTCCAGGTTCTCTTTGATATTCTGCAGAAAACACAACAAAGAAAACAAAGAACAAAACCAATTTAAACGTAACTCTTTATAGTGAATGTGTGAATTTAATCATGTAATTTAGTTTTAAACTGAAATAATACATAGTTGGTATTATAATGTATCCCAAAAAATTACACAGAAGAACAGTCAGTGATTATAATTTATGTCATTATACCTCCTGCAAACCCCGTTTAAAATGTGATGAATTTTTATCTCAGTCTTAAAATACACCACATTTACAGATTGTTACATCTACATTTAAATGTACATAAACCAAAATTTCTCACTTTTAGCGTGTCTTCTTGACTGGAGAAATCCTCATACAGGCCACCGCTGAGTTCAGATGAGTTCAAGAGTAGCTCATTGTCAGCCATTGCAAGCAGCACTTTGTTGATAGATAAGAGGTAGTCAGAGGGACCACGAGAAGGACCTCTGCTACGATCAAGAGAGGCCATTTCCTATTAATAAACACAAAAGAATGAACTAATAAGATAATCACTGAGGATATGCCAATGATCAATAATGCAGTCTATGAACAGTGTGCAAGTATGTGTTTACCTCATCTGAAATTCCTCTTGTGTTTTCAATAAACGGGTGAGTTGTTGTTGAATGAACCTCAATCTGCCTGATTCGTAGCAACCTCAGTTCCTAATAAAAAGACAAATAGTTAACAGACATTACATTAGGATACAGTAATTGCATATATTTTGACAGTGAGTCTTACCCTGTGTGCCGAATATTGGCTCTGCAGTTTAATCAGCAGGATCCTTAACTCTTCTTGTTGAGCTTTGTCTGAAGTTTGTTCTAAAAGTTCCTCTCCTTTTCGAAGTAGCTCCTCTACATTGGCTTTTTCCTCGTCCATCTAAAGTACACACCACGAGGAAAACATGTTAAAATAGTTTGCATTCAAAAAGAGCTTGCTCTAAGTGTAAAGGTTAAGCAGCTGCAGCTATTTCCGTATATAGTCAAATACACTCCATTGCTCCTTGAAAAGACCAGTGACCTTGCGTTGGATTGGTTAGCTTGGTCAGCAGCTCAAAGCGTTAAAAAACATTGATAAGAGAAATTTAAACAGAAGACACGGCCTCGAAGCACGTTGCAAAGTTTATATTATAAGCTCAAAGAATTTCTTTAATTTAATTCAATACAATTTTAAATAGTGAGTAGTTTATAACCTAGCTTCAACCCTTTTCTGATGAATAGCTCTATTGTAGCACATTACGAGATTTATTTCATACATTTTTTTTCCAATTTTGAATTATACATGTAAAGGTCATGCATAAAAATGTGAAATTAATTATTTCATATAATCTGTAGTTCAAGACCTGTTCATAAGAGAAGGCCAATAGTGTCGTAGTCAACCAAAATGTCTTTAGTTTATTTAGTTTATAAATGTATATGGAGCGATCTGGGAGTGAATTGTGACTTTAGTCTTTTTTTATACATGTAAATACCACAGTCTATGGTTTGTTAGTATTTTTCTGCATAATATTTTACCATGAACTTATATGGAGCTGCATGAGGTTTTACATTGTCAGATCATAGAGACAGAGAGCTTTTGTCATGCCCCTTTTTAAGTCCACTAATCAATCAGCAGGGTATCTTTTTAGTTAATAAAGAATTTCACTTGCCTACAGCCCTACAAGTATAAACAGAACATTTTTCTATAGCTTTACAGACTGGTATTATCATATGTGCACTCTACCTTTTCATCATCCAGTATGTTTTGGTCGTCTTGCTGCTGTAATGCCCTGAGCGTGTCCTGGAGCTGTGTCTGAAGCTCCTGCAGCTGTGTGTCAGTCTGCACCTCAGAGGAGACAGCCTCACTCTGGGCGTCTGTTGGGTCCTCTTGGTTGGGAATAATCTCTCTATCTTTATCACTAAGCAAGACCTGAAATGAATCAAAATAGTTTTTAAAACAAGCAATTACTTACACTTAGACTTGAAAAGATTTATTGTATCTTTAAAGTAAAATTCAATAACAAAACAAGTGTACTTAAATATTATACCTGCTGAGGAGTTTGCTGGAGCATTTCCACAACATCAGAGTCCAAAGTGGTCAACATCTGAAAGAAAAGGTAATATTTTGAATTATAAATGTCTAAAATTCACTAGAGCTTTGTCTTTTCAAAGGGCCAGATCATCAAAAACAAACAAATTAAATGAAGCAATATTACAGTATTCTCTGATCTCTGTTATAATGTTGTTTCTCCATCAAAAACATACCCGGAGCTGTATTTTGTTTCATTCACACATGTTTAATACACAAACCTTACACATTTAGGTTGAGTTCTTCTCTCAAACAGAAAATCATCTGTTCCACTTTGTGATGTCATGGGATAATACAGGTAGAGCTTCACAGTGTAAACTCATGAATTGCCAATCTCGCTGGTCATAGAGATCATTTTGACCATGTGATGCATTTGTGGGGGTTTAGGACTGGGGGGCTCAGTAAATACTATGTACTCACAAGACGCACTCAAGGAAAAAAGGTAGGAGATCACCCTACTAAATTATATGATTTGTATATGTTGAAGAAAAGTGTGTTGTACCTTGGCTGTTTTGATGTGTTGTGAAACTTTATCAAAGTTGCAGTTAAGTTCAGCCAGCTTTGGCTCTATGACGTCCCGACAGGCAGGCCCTCTGCTGGTCATTAAGAGAACAGCTTGGTCCCTGACATTGTCAACACGTGAACTCATCCCTTCCAGCTCATCCAGGATGCGCTAAGACACATACATAAAAGAGTTATTTGTGTTTTACTTGAACTTTGTGCCCTATGAGCAAATTACCCTATCAATCATTTTTCTCAACCCAGGTGGTGGTGAAGCCTTGAATCTAAGTTTAGCACAGCATGTACAAGGCTAGCAACAAAGGGACCAACTTTGTATTTTGAGTAGTCCTTCAAGTGTCACAACTTTAATAGAAGCTAAAATTATATACCAAATGATCAAACATTATGACCAAATTTTATTCTCTATCTAATGTTCACGTACCTTGACCACCTTTTCCCTCTCGGCAGGTTCCAATCTCTCTGCCTCATCCAGGTGGATTTGAGTCTGATACATCCAGGTGCTGATGTGGGCCAAGTTCTCATCCAAAATCTCAACCTCATTTTGGTGACTCTACAAACATAAAAAGCCATGCACAATGGAAAATATTAATCTATGCTTTCTTATTAAATTCTTAAACATTGGCACTTACCAGTACAGCACTGAGCCAGTCCTCGGTCAGGGTGCGGACTTGGCCCCAGGACTCATTGAGGCTGAAGAGTTGGTCTTCGAGCTGAGCCTCGCTGCCCTCCACTAGAGTCTGCAGACCTGCGCTGGTTTCCATCAGACTGGACAAGTCTGCCTTACGACGCTCCGTCTCCTTCAACAGACCCTACAACACAGAGACATTATCTACTGATGATGGGCGAAACTGTGTGGGTGATTGTAAAGGTGCACTATCTAACTTTTCTTGTGGGAGGTCTGCTGCGTTGTCTTCATGGAGATGTTATTGTTTAATCTAGAATATTCCACAGTATGGGATTCATGCATGTTTTCAATTATGTGTGTGTGTTTTTTTTTATTATAGGTGCCTTGAAAAACATACATTCCTGGAGAGAATCAGGTGACAGACCCTTCACCATAAAATTTACATAATGCACCATTAAATAAAGTTTTTATTAGACATAATATTTTGTCTTCAAATTGTATTTATTGGAACTGGAAGCAGCTAAAATGTTAAAGGGAGGAACTGTAATTGATAGACAAGAGGCATCTCCAGAAGTGCTATTCGTGAATATCTCTCTGAAAAGTAATCCAAGCAATATGTCCGTATCATGTCTTCATGTGTTCAAACTTACATTGGCCCACACGACCTCACTATCGATATCAGCAGGCATGTCTCCACTGGTGTTCTTCTTCTCCAGCTCAGCCTGGTTAGTGCTCAGCCACTCGTGAAGAGCAGCGCTCTCTTTGTGAAACTTCTGAGACAGGGACAAGGCTTTTTCTAGGTCCTGTTTTCCCTCTGTGACCTGTTAAATAATACACATTTTTTAACCAATAGTTGCATTGCCTGTGTCTTAGTATGAAACATTGCTTACCTGTGCACCCAAGTCATTGTAGAGCAGTTTAAGGGCAGTGAGTTGTTCATCCATTGCTTTTGGATTTTCTGTTTGTTGTTTTTGAACAATCTGTCGACCAGTCTTTATAACGGTCTCCACCTCAAGCTTTACCTCACTCAGCAACTTGTAAAGTTTCTACAAGGAGAAGAAAAGACACAATTAGAACCTTATCAACCCAAAACTGAAGCAATGAAATACACATACACAAAAAAAAGATAGCTCTCACTCAAGACAGAAATTGTGAAATCTCTTAATTATAATTAGTCATGCATTTTATTCGAAAGAGTTTTATTTTCAAAGTGAACATTTCTCACCATACAGCCGGTGAGGTGTGTCTGAATCTTCTCTGGTTCTATGTCTCTCACATCGAGAATATGTAGCTCTGACTTGGCTCCTTCTAAGACCTTCTTGCAGTCCACCATCCGTTGCTCAAAATTGGCTGGCTTCTGAAACAGCTGGTACTTGGTGGAAATCTCTCTCAATTTCCTCTGTGGGCAGAATTTCCAAATCATGTTTTATGCATTTATGTCATTTCAGGCAATATTTTCCAGACAGTTCGAAGTCTGCTGTTCTCTGTGTCTCTACTAGAGGGCAGTGTTACCTGTAGCTGGTCCAGCATTGTTCCTCCGCGGGCAGCCTTCCCATCAGTGGAAGGAGGAGGCATGTTGGCAACATTTCTCCTTCTCATGTCTTCTACTGTGGCCTCATGGGCAGCAATCTCAGCACCAATAGTCTGAAAGAAGAGAAACATTAACATTACAATACACTATGAAGTTGTTTTTTTTAATTATTATTTCTCCCTATAATTAAAGTTTAAAATCTACCACAACACAAATGCTTGTGATGAGGAGCAGCAGAAAAATATGAGCAAAATATTCTATGTGGCATTGAATGAAAAAGGGAAGAATCTCTGGCATTAACAATAATAATGACACTTATGTAATAGAATAAATACACTGTAGGTTAGAGATAATGAATAAAGAGTTTGTATTTCTATAATGGACACACCGATTCAATAGCTGCAACATCATAATCATCATTTTTACAGATTGGACTTTAATATGTAACACTTAATAATAACTATACTATTTACTGCCTTAATGAAGCACAAAGGAAGATGAAATTAATAATGAACAAACTGTTTATTAAGAATGATTCAAGTTTAGTAACTACTTAATTAAGGGGTTAGGATTAAAAGTTAGGATTCAGGTATTAATTAAGTAGTTATTACGCTTGAATAATTCTTAATAAAATCACTTGTTGTAATTTGCTATTTAAGGTGTAGTTATTATTATTATATAGTTGTTAATTAATGCAGCTTTCAGGTTTCTATATTGGAAAGAGTAAAGATAGTTGAGGTACCTGTGCCTCGTGTGGCAGTTGGAAGGCATCGATGCGGTCTGTCAGGTAGGAGGTAAGAGTGTGGTCCAGTTGGCTCAGAGACTCCTGTAGAGTGAGCAGAGCCTGGTCATTCTCCTTCAGAGCGTGCAGCTGCTGCTCCAGGCTAATCTGACGATTCACCGCCTACACAAGGTGCAAGAGCAAATCGTCAATACGTTAATATGCACAGAGAAATTATATGTCAATGATTTGGAATAAAAATACTGAATTGAAAACCTAACTCCTATGACATTTTATCATATTTATATATTTTGTAAAATTATTGTATTTCTCTTTAAATGCCTTTGTTATTTCCACTGGCAATCCATAAGTCAATCACGTCTATAAAAAGAAAAAAGTATCTGTAGTTGGATTGAAAATGTAACCAGTAAGACATCGTTACAGTCATATATTTTCTAAAATGATTGTATCTAAACGGTATTTTGTATCTAAAATGTATTTTGTTATTTTAATATGCAATCCAATACAAAAATAACTGGTTTAATTTTACTGTCTGTTCAAATTTGGGGTCACAGTCACTTTGAGCCTGGGCCGATTAAGGGCAAGGAAATTACTATTATACTAAACAGCAGTCATTCAGAGACAGACTGTGGACAGCTGCTCACTCAAATAACCTAACAATTTTAGATTAACTCATTAACTCTTGTCAGCATAACTCACAGGACAGTAGGAAAAGGCTGTAATACTCATATTCACCTCAATCCAAACAATACAATATGGAATATAAGGCAGTAAAGGCACTGACCTGGTGGTTGAGCTGCTCGTAGCGCGAGTTAAAGTTCTCTAGTTTTTCACTGATGAGTTCGTCCAGGATGCCTCCGTCAATTAGTGTCTGGCTCAGCTCTCTGATCTGGGTGCGGTTGTCTGATGGGTGACGAAGCACACTCTCCAATGACTGGAAATTAAAAGTAAAAAATTTAAAATAAAGTTGCAATAAGAAAAAAAAAAAACATATTTTTTCCACATATACATGAAATCAAATGACAAGATAATCTAAAGCAAAAAAGTGCAAAATACCAAAGACACAAACTGTACCAGACACAGAAGAGAAATAAAAGATTAAAGTAATTAAGTATTTTTAAGTCAGTAGAGGTCAAAAACGTGTACACTCCACTAAAAAGTAAAGTCAAGTAAAATAAAAAAGTTAAAGTATTAAAAATAAAGAATAAAAAACACACCAATATTGTGCAGATGCAGCTTCGGCTTGATGTGAGCATGTTGCGATAGCCAAAAAAAATGAATCCAAGACACACTTGCGCCAGAAGCAAAGTCGTTGTTTAAGCAGTTCATCAAATATGTTTTAATTCCCCGAGGTTATAGACAGTGACAGCCTCTTCCAGACACATTTTTGCTAGATTAAAATGCAGCAAAAATGATGGGTCGGGGAGAGAAAATAATCTTTGAATCTGGTCAGGAACGACAGTAACATCAAGAGGAATGAGAAAAAGGTTTTGTCTTTAAGGATTTTCAGTTTTCATCATCTCTATGTGAAGGCACAGGGGCAATGCCATGACTAGAGTGGTTCTGACACCTGGACCTGCAGGCTTTATTCAGATATAGCAGCGTACCAGGCAAATGAAGACAAAGTCAAAGATAATGAGGTTGAATAAGTACAAGAATTTAAATGCAAGATAAATAATGAATGTAAGAACAGCATGGATTAAATTACAAAATTATGATATCATTTTCATATAACATTGCAAAGATTTATTTTATCTGACATGTTTCACTTCTGCTCACTTGTTATCACTTAAAATTTGAAAAAAATATCAAAAGGAATATATATCAACTGAATTTGGTAACCTGAGGCAATGCATGTCAAATTTCATCGTGTGTCTTTAAGCAGAGCATTTGCATTTGGCAGTAGCTCATTAAATCTAATCAAGTACCTCCAAAGCTTCATTAACAGCGTCAGCACTCTCTGGGAGCTTTTCTGTGGCTTGGACCTTCTCCTCGAGTGTGTTCAACCAACTTTGCTCCATTTCCAAATACTGAAGCAACTCCATCCAACAGGACCACACTTCCTACACAAAATACAAGCAGACACAATAGTATTTAGAAAAATTATAACTAAATAATGTTTATACAAGGAGACAACTCTATGAATGCATAAGAATGTAGCTTAAGGGTAAGTCTAACCATGAGGTTTTGCTTTACATATTTGATGTTTGCCCAGAAGAGACTGAGAAACAAAGGTCGCAAACAATGGCATTACACTCAAATTTCTCACATAACATTTTACATAATATAAATATATAGTGCATAAAAGGAAAGGCATCTACCATTAAGACACTTTGAAAGACGGTGAGTGTGGTTAAATAGAATAAGTCATATATAATTTCCTACAAAAACAGATGAAGTAATGTTATTAGCTGATACGCTTTGGAGTTACCTCCAGCGTGTGACACTTGCTCTTGAAGCGGTCACAGAGCTTCTGGTAGTTGCCCAGTACGCCCTCCAGCTCCGACGTCAGCCCGGGTCCATAACCTCCACTAGGGGGCGATGTTTGAGACACAAGCATGTTGATGTTGTCTTTAAGGATCTTTACTTTCACTTCTTTCTGCAGCACATCCTCTTTAGCTCTCTATGAATAAGAAGGAACAGAAAATGAGATAAAGAAGCAACTGTTTTTGAACAATAGTAATCCTACCTTCATCTCATCCAGTGCAGCCTCCAGTTCCTCTGGGCTCTTGTACTCAAAGTCTCTCATAAGAAACTCCTCGTCAGTTTGTGCCATCCACTCCTGCATCTCCGCCAAATCCTTCCTCAGATTCACCTGCCTTTCCTGGCTTTCCGACACACAATCCCGGTGACTCAACAGCTACAGATGGACAATAGAAAGTCCAGAACACAGACGTCAATATAGTCCAGAATACAGGCTAGAGCGCAGTATACAGTTTAATGATGGGAAATAAATAGCTTTATATTTCATAACATTATTTAAATAAAGACTGGGCGATATGGGAAAAAATTTAAACTTTTTTCCTCATCTTGATTTTTTATTTGATAAAATTTTCTTTTTCTTTTCAAAACTAAACAAAACTGGAAGTCAGTTTTGATTTCCTAAACAAAAAAAGACAATTTCATCTCCCACTCTTAAATTATATGCTTTTACTGACATTTTTGTGTCAGCTTTAATTGACTTTTACATAATTAAAAACTGATTAACAGTGTACAAAATAAATAAATAAATAAAGTAAAGGTTTTCTCACCCGTTTGCTGAGCTTGTCCCACCTGCTTTGGCATTCGTCCAGTTTGTCTTGTCCCCACTTTGACAAACCGTCTATAGTTGTGGCTTGTACAGCCCTCACATTCTCCGCCATCTGCTTTAATGAACTTTCCACAGACTCCATCTCATTCACATGCTCCTAAACAGAAACCATACATTTAAATGACATTTTAAAATTTAAGTGGTATAAAGTTTCTTGTTTAAATTACAACCTTGCACTGATTTAATTCTTCCTGTAGATTTTCTGTATCTCCGATCCCAGAGGCGTCCCGGGACAACAGCTCTTGCACTGCGTCCAGCCAACGCTCCACTTCCACCAAACGTACCTGAAAACAGTTAGTTTTAACATAATTTATAAGACAATTTTATCATTTTTGCAAAGTCTCACTAAGAACAATCATTAAAAACAAGTCCAAAATATACATATGACTCGACTTGACTGTATTATTAGTATTACTTTTTTTCAAATCCACTTTTCTATAACCTATTTTAATAGTTTCAAAATGCTGCATATGAGGAAATAAAAACATGAGCCGATGTAATAATATATGCTTCAGGGCTAAACAAAGAAAAGTATTAAAATCTAATAAAATCTTATGAAATGAAATAAAAAACATAACAATAAAAAAGAGAATAGAAAAAGATAATAGACAGGTCTTCTCTCTCCAGTCTTAGGAGCCATAAGCTGAAACTAGTTGCTAAATTAATATAAAAATATTTTACGAATATCAGCTATGATTTGGTACCTGACTGTCCTTCATGCTGCCCAGGACACACTGCAGTGTCCCTAGTTCCTCTCGAGCCCTGGACGACAACTGGCTCCATCTCTGCTGTTCAGCAGGGTCTGTGGCTTGCTGGGTTTGTTCAATGTCAAGACACAGACTCTACAAAAAAACAAACATAAAAACAATTATTTAAAAAAATGCTGCAATAACACATTGGTCTTACATAGCGCTTTTCTAAATTCTCAGGTGCTTAAGAATTATGTGCATTATTCATTCATGCTCCATGCTTGCTACACTAAAGCCACAGCTCCCTGAAGTAGACTGACAGAACTGGAATCACCATTGAAGCTTTTGATAAAAAAAAATAATTGCACAATCGTTACAAAATAAATTACCCTTAGCAACAGCAACAACATAAGTAAATGTACATCACTGTAAAAAATAATACACCAAACACTATGTGGAAATTGGCTTTGTTTTTAGTTTCAATTACTTTAGTCAAATAGATAGTGTGGCCTCAGATCTGCTATAGTCAAGGGACTGTGTGTCGTCTACTGTGTGTGTGTCGACTGTCGAGGCTGAATGACTGAGCTGTTACACACTCACTGCTGCATGTACAGGCACGCTACCCACAATGTGCCCAGACCCTGCCCCCAATTCGGCACTGTGCCTATCTGCCACAATAACAAGAGCACGAAAGGATCAGCATTCCTCCCAAAGATGGAGGCGGAGGAGGGAAACACACTCAAACACACAGGAAACATGAAGCCCATAAAAGGAGACCATTGTTTTCAAAGAACTACAGACAGCGGACATAGATTAGCACTTACACTGGTATATTGTTCATTTAACCGCACAGGCACCAAAGTGACAAAAAACATGTGGTGGCCAGATTGCAACTGATCCAAAACATGATACTGATAAGGGGTCAGTTAACAAAACAAGCCTCATTTCACCTTTCAAACAATGAACTTTTGTAACTTTGTAAATTGTATAATATATGTTTTGTATCTGTACTCACTTGTGCCCGCTCCACTGCCTCAGATGTGGTCGGGATGTCCACCAGACCCTCCTTCAGAGTGGTCAGCCTGGCCTCCAGTGCCTCCACTTGACTGGGCTGCTGTTGGCTGGCCTCAAGTTGGACCAAAGCTGGAACAAAATTTGGGAATTATATTAAAGTTTAATTATCACCCTCACCACAATGTGCCATCTATAATTAAAAAATAAAATATTTAGCATTTGTTTATATGTGTTTAGTTTGTTTGCTCTTATGGAGCGATTATAAGCCTAGTCGCACCACTTCCCCTTTCTATAGAATTCTTCCTCCCTGTACTTGTAGCAGTTGTATTTTAATTACCAGGTAATTTAACGCTTACATAATCTAGTATGCACACACACTGAGCGTAACTAGTGGAGAGCTGTATAGACATACAGTGGGGCCCCATAGATAAAGGGTGAATGGCCTTCAAGCAGAAACAAAATGGTTTAGTTTGGCCCCTGTCCAAATCCCCACAGTCAGAAAGGCTCAAAGGCACTGAGAGACAAACACACACACACACATGCACGTTAGATCAGGAGATGACAAGCCTTCTTTTAGACAATGTTTTAGCCAAGAGCACTATGTATAAATTCCACAGGTAAAACGTCAACTGATTTGAAAAGTCACATCAGCAGCGTTAGATTTTTACTCATGTATTCAACATCAGTGTGCTTAAAGAGACCATATAAGGCCAGAAACCACTATTCTTGGCTGTTCTCTGATTCACAATATTAAATCTAGCATTTACATCTCACTGTCATGGAGACCAGAGATAATTCATGAGAGCGTCTCTGTTTTCTTATAAGGGAATGCCTGAGGGCTGTCTGCTCCCTTGTCTGAAACGTAATACTATTGTAATTACCTGTGGAGATCTCCTCCTCTTTGCCATGTAGCCTCTGCAGAGTGGAGGCATGATGCGCAGACACCAGCACCACTGTGTCTCTGAGGGAGGGTCCTGCTTCAGTGGACAAACGCTCCAGCTGTGGGCCCAAAGAGGTCACTTCGGCCAGTCTTGACTAAAATGACAAATAGATATTCATTATTAACCTGAAATATTGTTCATTGAGATTTAACACATGCCTTTTTCATTGACATGCACAGATTTGTCAGACATTAAGTGATGGAGCGTAGGATATCTCACACAGCCAATCTGCTGTCATCCCAAAATTTAAAGGTCCATTGCGTAATTTTGCTGGTAGAGGGCCTGCCATCTCTTTGTTTCCATGGAAACAATATTGCTTTTACTGTGATCATTGAGTTATTCAATATAATGCACTCTGTCTGTCTGGTAATGTTAAAAATGTTCAATAAACTATGTTGAAGGAAAAAAGGAAATGTTATTGCTTTGCCTAGAATGAAGTGTGACATCAAACTAAGTCCATGGAGACAGACAGGCACGATCAAGCATGTTACAGGTCAGATCAATGGAGGCGGGCCTGTTCACTAAACGTTTTTCAAGGTATTTTTGGCAATAAAAACACCTGTAATTGAATAAATGCTGGACAGATTTTTAATGCCATACTGAGGACCATTCCAGGTAAGATCATTTCCATGGAGACTTGCAACTGGCAGAATCTACATCAGAAAAGTTACACAGTGTACCTTTAACATAGCAACAAACTGTTACAACTCTTCCTACTGGGATTGATAAAATATGTAACAAATACATGTACATGGTGCATAGCAGTCCTCTTTTGTCCTTAATTGCCTTTTTTACTCTATATCCTATGGGGAAGACAAAATGTACGTCTGGCAAGGTGCAGAAGACAGAGTTAAGGTCGTGGTTTCTTTCTGAGAAAATAAAATGTGATGACAGGTCCATTTTAGCTCCAATGAATTACTTAAAGTAAGAAAGCAGAACAAATCTCCAGACATTAATTAGCAGTCATACAGTAGTGTGCAGTATGTGGCACCCTCCTTTGAGCATCTGCACTCTATTTGCTTGGATCCAACTATTCCAAACAAACTTACCTTGGACTCTTGACTGAGGTTGCGAAGTTCGTCTGCATCACATTTGTCCACTGTAGTTGAGATGAGCCAGTTGTCCTGTTGGACGAGGGCCTGGTCCACCTCACTGAGTTCTGCAGAAACAGCTCTAAAGCGGCTCTGGGTCTGTACTCTGTCCCGGGCTGCCTGTCGCTCCCTCACGCACACGTCCCACTCGGTCTGTAACAGCTCCAGGTCTGTCCTCACCAGGTCCATGCTTACACCCTCTGCACAGCAATCAGTCGTTTTGTTTATATTCAGCAGAGAATAGTAGATCCAGTGATAAAAGGACAGTGGTAGAAGGTAACAAAGTAAAAGGGGCAAAGTACTGTACTAAAGTTTTGAGGCATCTGTATCTTTATTTGAGTGCATTTTAAAGTAGATACTTCTCACTTTTACGTACTACTCGACTACATTTTTGAACTGCACTGAAAAGTAACATTTTTATTATAGTTTGAGACCTGCTGAAAAGCCTAAGGGCATATGTTTAATATAATTTTAGCTTAAGCAAACAAAAATATACAAGGAAAAACAGCTAAGAAATTGTTCCTGTTGAACTAAATTCAGCAAAAATCTATATCAAAATCAGTACATTTGAAGCTTTATTACATCTCAAACTGTGCAAAATACTTTTAATTTTTATTCTTTAAGTACATTTTTAAATGGACACTTTAATACTTTTACTTAAGACTTTTTTTTTCATGTGATACAGTTACTTTTACTTGAGTAATTTTTTGTATCTGTACTTAAGTAACAAAACTGAGTCCTTCTTCCACCACTGTAAAAGGATATAAAGGAAGGGAAGGGATATGAAATGTAAAGCTTCATACTCCCAAAACTACCGTAAGCAAATCAGCAATCTACTATGTTTTTCTGGAGGAAGAGATGTTGTGAATATATTAAAGTTGTAGTTGTACTCCTGTTGTACTAAAAATAAAAAAGTAGTGCTGTTTACACACATACATATATTGAATACTTCATCATGTTCTGTTCACATGAATCTGTGCAAATTGTAAAATCATTCGGCTGTAATCTGAATCATAAAACCTGCAGTCTGATAAATGTTATTACATTATCCATAATTACTTAACAATAAAAAAGACAGACTATAAATACCCTACATAGTATGCGGCAGTAAAACTTTGCACTATGAACACTGTTTTACAAGGAAGTCGATTTTAGCTTAATAGGTGGGCAGGTACTGTGAGTCATTCTTGCACTATTCACACAGTTTTCGTACATGTTCGTACTATAGCTCCTCTTTCCTGTGAACCTTTAAATGTGCAGTGACATTCACCTCTCTCCAGCTGCTCCACCAGACCTCGCCCCTCCCGAATTATTTGTGCGACTGAAGCTTCCTTTGAATTTAGCTCCTCTTCCAATTCCTAGAGAAATTAAATATAGACATAGACAGTTACATTATATTTTAAATAACTCAACAATAACAACTCCACAATAATAATGTTTACATTTAGTTTGCCCTGTAGGTCACAGGTATCAGTTGTAGTCTCTAGATTTCCAGTGGCTAATGTTTGCGTCGTGGTCTTCCATGCTTTTATCCATCTTAGAAAGTCTGATAACTTATTTTCAAACCTAAAGACAAAACATATTCATGGTTAATTGTAATGCACAACACATAGGCTCTGTATTTTATAGCAGTACACTTACTCTTGCCTAACTTGTGGTTCAGTCTCCACCAGGCGTTTCTTTGGAGGGGCAGGGGGAGCTACTTCCTGGCTGGTACTGGAGGACACCACAGTTACAACAGCTGAATCCGCAGCCACCTGCTCTTCCATTTGAGTCATCCCACCATCGGCTACGGCTTCCATCACCTATAAGTTATACAAATATGTGCTCTTTTAATCTGTAAAAAACATTTCAGTCATTCAAGGTCCACTTTACAGACTTGAAAGGAGTAGTCTTCTAGTTTCTGCACCAGGTTGTCCCATCGGTGGGTTAGCTCCTCAGTATCTGTCTCTATCTTTGCTCCTGCCTCAGAGCTCCGCAGTAAAGACGTCACATCCTGCCCTGCATCAGACAGCTGGTCCAGGGTCCGCTTCTTCTTCTCCATATCCTCTTTAAGAATCTGTTCACAATAAGCATTTTTACAATCTAAGCTACTATAGGAAGTTTTATTATTTATTATTTTGCAGACAGTCTTTACACTTACAGCTAATTGACGTAAATTTGTATTCATTTCACTTTGGTCCTTAAAGTTGCTAGTTTGGACTGTATTCAAGGCCTCTTCTTTCTCTGCCAACCATTCTCTAAATATAGTCTGACATAAAAGATGGAAAAATATTTGGATTTGTCAAAGTCATGTAAAGTGCGATATATTATAAAAGGGTTAAAGGTCAAACAATGTATGTGCATGCAAAGTAAAATTATATCCATACTTCAAATATTGGAAATGTTTCAGGGGAATATTTTCTACCTGGTCTGACTGAAGTTGTTGCCAGACCATGAAGACTTCCTGCAGCTTGTGCCACCTCTCCTCTGTCCAGCGACACACAGCAGCCCATCTTTCACCTAAAGACTACAAGAGATAGAGATTTTAAGCTTTATCACCTACAGTAACCCGCATTATAAGAGCCTTTCAGAATATAAAATGTGTAGGTTAATACTTTAGTTTAGGGACTACATATTTAAGGTCCTATATCATGCAAAATTGACTTTTAGCTTTAAGCAGTGTTGTTACCTTCGCAAAAACATACTTCAAGTTGTGTCTTGTTTTGTTCACACGTTTCAGTAATACTTTATTATTAAACTGTCTACATCTCTAAAGTTCAAAATGCTCTGTTCCACTTTGTGATGTCATGAAGCGGTAGTTTTCAAGTTAACAACTACCTTTTACCATTTGTTAAGTAAAGATTGGAAATTCCAGTTCTGAAATTATCCAAATGATTGTAATGAAAGTGTATAGAGTTTAAAAACACAGTGGAGCACTTCCTGTATTAACACATGACATCACATGAGTGAGAACAGCCCAGTCTAGATTTGCAGTATTTGTGTGTTAAATATATGTGAATGAAATAAAACAGAACTGCAGGTATGTATGTGATGAGGAAAAACATTATAACTAATAAGTAGATCAGAAAGTAGCATAATATGGGCCCTTTAATGGCCCTAACTAACAGTAAAAGGCATAATTAGTGCTTAATTACATCTCTGTTAGTATTTATAAAGTACTTCAAGTATTTAGCCATAAACTGTTTTCTTCTCATTAAATACTCACAATATATAATTTTGTACAAACATTATAATCTTAATAAGCAGTAAATGTGTGTTATAAAGTGTTTTATAAATACTAAGCTGAATAACCACAAACTAGCATACCAATTACCACTTAGTTTACCACTTACACCATTCATGTGTGGTCTCTAAACTCAAGTGTTACCATGTGTAGAAAGATGGTGTGATACTTACTTGTAGTTGCTCCTCCAGCGCGGCAGTGGCGTTGTCCCCACTGTTCTCATCAACCACCACCACCATGTGTGTTAGAGAGTTCACCTTCACCTGCTCGGCCTCCAGGTCGTTCTGAAGCATCTAAACACAAGCCATGTAAAAATAAGTAAATACAATACATGTGTGATATTATTAATATAAATTTCAACTTACTTTGTGTTGCTCTATTTGTTCTGTGTATGTGTCTAGGTCTTTAGCCCCTGGTTCAGTCTCAATCTTTCTGATTCTGGCCTCAGTTTCTGTGAGCCAGTCAGAGAGCTGCTGTAACTGCTGCTGTTGAAGTTCCATTAGGACTTCATGCAACCTGGAGATAAATAAACACATGCACAATTACAAAGAAGCAGAGTTGTCAAACCATTTGATTCCTGCAATGCAGTTATCAAAACTAGATACTCATTTGTGTAAGTATCTATACAGAAGAAATTACCTAATTAGAACAAAATCGAACCTTTTCTGAAAGTTTTAGAATGGTCTTCAGTTACTCTTGATCATTTTCAGAATAAGCAATAGACCACATGGTAATACTACAACACTACAAGGGGGTGCACCAAATAATATACAATGATGCGTTAGGACCTGGCTTGGCGGTCCATGCTGGCCACTCTGAGACTCTCCCAGCGTGAGTTTAAAAGAGTCATCTGCTCCCGGATCTCTTCTTCCTCCTCCTCTGAGAGATGACCCTGAGCAATCAGCTGGTTTCCGGCCTGAAGGACGTTCCCCACACTGCTCTGGTGTGCTGTCAGCTCCATCATGAAGGCCTAGAGACAGAATGTATATTTTCAGAATTTTCCATTTTTAGATCAAACTGGAAACTTTTTTGTTTTTTGGTGGTGAAAAGACATTCAATAAAACTCCTGCTGTCTTTGTAGCAACATAACATAAGAAACTGAATTAACGCAGAAATATATACAGTCATTTTGGTGAGTTGGAGGAAGTAGTTTGGAGTTTGAAGTTCAGTAGTTTGAGGAACAAGCTCAATCAAATGGGACAGATTTTTCAAAGCTACTCCTGGCTGTTAAGCGTAAAGAGGCTTTGAGGCTTGTTGTGCACTGTCAAACAAACAGCTTTCTGCTTTGACCTGAATTCCAGACATTACACTGCTGCTTTGGGATCATATCATTTCACAGTTCAGACACAAAGTTACAAGTACCTGCCTGTTGTTAATGCTCAAAATTTAATGTATCGTGACCAGTCATATTTATAGGCACCACAATACTGCACTATAATAAAACAATTAAATTAGAACTCCATTACCAGCATTAATTTGATTTAAATGATTTGCCTGGAATGTTCCACTGTATGACATTAACTTACCTAAATTGCATTTATTTATTAATTACATTTGTTATTATTGTCCAATAATACCTTGGAAAACATGCATCATACTCTGAGCTCCACAGATCTGACTTGTAATTTGACCTAGTTGTACCACCTGCTTGTCTTATTGGAGTTTAACATTCCAGTCAACGCAGTAATAATAGCATCTGCATGGAAGCAAACTGTGCTGGACCCTCAATCAGTACATCTTTAAAATACTGCTTACAATGTCTCATACACAGGTCCTTCCTCATGTGTGTAAAATGTTTCTTGACTTCTTCCTTGACAAGCAAACACAAACAAGCAGGTGCTCTCTACATTATTTTATGCACAGGTCTTACCTCATGTGTGTGAAACTGCTCCTTGACCTCCTCCACGTCATCAGACACCTCCTCCTGCACGTGTAAGGTGTCCTCTGCTGACAGAAGCCAGGTCAGCACCTCCTCCAGAGTGGTCTGGTAGGTGTCCAGGTCCACCTCCGAAAAGCTCAGCTCCATATCCGGCTCTGTCACTGTGCTGGGGGTCTCGGGACGGGGGCTACTACCTGCCTCATCCCTCTGAGCATCCAGGGAAACAAAACAAGTAAACACCTTATGAGTCAAATTGTCAAACACTCTAGATGTTATTTACCAATTTATAGAAATGTATTCGTGCAATGACCAAACAAAACCCTAAGTAAAATGACTATGGAGGTTTTCGGTTTTAATCTCTCAGTCGTCCATTACGACTGAGAGAATAGAATTTTTCTTTTACTGTGACTATAGAGTTTCATTTAATACAGGTTTGTAAGTGTTTTATGTAGACATTTTCCATTGCGTGCATGATTTTACATTCTTTTTACAATAATCTCCAGGTTTCAAAACATTGGATTTTAATATAGATATTTGTCATCTACATATAATCACTGGTTTTAATCACAGTTTTGTTATAATATCCATGTTTGGACAGTAGCATCTGTATTACATTACATAGGTTTCTGCGTCACCCCTGTTCAAATCAGAAATCGCATTACACTTTTGGCAGGGGTGTGGGCAGTTAGAGCATATAAGGTGACATGCCCAGCTCAAAAAAACATTAGGCCTTTCATGAGACAGGGAGGTGCCGGGGCTCGGCAAGTCAGTCCTCATTCTAAACACAATAGTAAGCCATAAAAATAGGTACTACTGTGAAATTTAGTTGTTGTTACAGGCTTAGAAGATTACATACTGCTAATTAAATGCTAATGAAGATAAATTAACAATCAATTCACCAAGAAGTGGGACAAAAGTAATGGCGCAGTTAAGTCGTAATAGTGGTATTTACAAAAATAGTTGCAGATAACTGTAGGAGTGGAAGCAGTAGCTGGATAAGAAAGATTAACATTGTTCTACCCCATTTAAAAATTCATAGTTTAGTGAATTACTGTTCATTCCATAATACGCATTATCACTGACAGATGTTTTTTTAATCTGATACAGAAAGGTGCACTACATAAGCCTATTTAAACCAGAAGGTGGCTGAACAATGTCCAGGGTAATCATTCAGGATTTAGCAAGGCCATCAATTTTGTACTCAAAGAAAGCACATGGTTAAAAATACAATTCAATCCATTATTTTTCACTGCATTCTCCAGCACCAGCCATATGCATCAAGTCCTACAGAGCAGAGGAAATGTGCCAGGAAAAAGCTCTTGTTGAACCAATCCAAGCACTTTTAAAGAAAACTTTTCCAGCACTTGTTCCAGGGAGTGTTAAGTATGTAGTAGTAAACTCTTGGGTGGTTTCTGGAGATTCTAAGCACCACAATTGCACCATACAACAAATAATATACATCAAACTTGTTATATATATGTTCTAAAATAAGCATTTCATGTTCACTTTTTTCCTAAAGTCCCTCCAGAAAATGTATCAGCAAGTAATTTTGTATTTAGTCATTAATAGTAATGGTAAGTATATTGTCTTGATTTAATCCCAATAATCTAGGTTTAGTCCTGGTTGAGTCATCAGTCAGATGTGGTTATTTTCAGGTTTAACTCCAGTGTGGGTCTGTTTTTCTTTCTTTTACAGTATTATATTCTTGCCAGTTTAAACCAAAATTACAAGGGTGAGTCATAGTTGTGCTCCCAGTGTGACTGCTCCTGCTGAGTTTTATCACAAGATGCAGTGGTGGTAAAAGTGGAGGTATTTTCCAGGCGGGTTTAACAAACTATTGGAACAAATGAAGCCATGCTACAGACAATGCAGTTTTATGAATAAACACATTTATTTTAGGTGATTTTGTTAGAAATGAAGATGCAGAACTGATTTTGAGCAGTTTTAGAAGTACTTCTCTGGTATCAGTTTGACCCCGAGTTAGACCTGGTTCGGAATGGTCCATCAAAAGCAAAATACTCTCTGAGAAATGTACCTGAGCAGTGAGAGCAGATCCAGTTTCTGCCTCCCCTTTGTATTTTCGAGGCAGTGTCTCTACCTCTCGGATTGCATCCATGGAAACATCTTTGGGCAACACAGCAAACAGCGACGTCACATACATTAAAATGGACTTCTTGTCCGGCAACTGCACAGCAACATCTGAAAGAGACAGTGAGAGGTCTGGTTACAAAAAAAGTCAAACAGATCTGAGAATTATTGTGGGAAAACATTTTATTGTATTTAGAATTTCTGAGTTGCATTTAATTATTTTTACCTTCAGGGTCCAGCAGTTTCTCAATTGCAAGCTGATTTTTGGCCACAGTAAAGGCATTTTCCAGCCTTTCCACAGGACTCATTCTGGTCACATGGTCCCAGTTAATTGCATTCGGTCTGAACACAAAAGATACAATTTGACTGAAACAGTAAACAATAAATGTGGAATTCAGAGGCTGGATAAAGTACTGTTCCTGTTATTGCTAGGTTTCAGATGGAATCACATCTCTTGGTCGATAATATTTAATAGAGATGGGGGCAGCTAAAATTATTACTGTTAAAATGCAGATTTTTGTTGTAAGTTCTTGTGTCTAGTCAATAATAGAAATGATAAGGTTCGGGTTCCAAAAAAATTTTACTTTTCGGATATTTCATGACAAAGTACATTTTATATACATTTTGTTAATTTCTATGGAAACAGTCTTACCTTTTGATCATTCTCAAACGCATGAATATATATAAATATATATACACTATAGGTCTCTCTACCTCATATACAGTCGGGACAGACTGAAAGTGGAATGTGTGGGTTCAGTGATCCACTTAAACCCTGGTCTAAGTCTAAACCAACACAGTTTTTTTCTCACAGATCAGAGGCCTGTGTGTGAACGGCTACGCTCCACAAAGGGTTACACAGCAGAGGAGCAGAGATCTATGACGCTGCCCTCTTCTCCTCTTATAGATCAACAGAACAAACAGTGACAGGGCAGGCAGAGTACGCAGCAATAACTTCTCTCATCAGACAACACTGGAGCACATTATACTGTATGTTAAGCACATATACACAAATGAGGTATAAGCAATGGTTCCAGCTTCATTAAGGATGTTTTCTCATTCAAAATCTATAATATTTAGTTTGAAACTGTTAATCACTATAGAAGCTGTCCCTGTAATTTTGAAAGCCATGGGTAGATAAGCCAACTCAACAATCAGAAAACTGGTTCATAGTAAATCAACCTTTCTATCAGATCCAATATTAACGTGGCCAGGCTTTCTTTGCCACATTTTCATCTACTTGGACTACTTTTGATGGATGCTCTTCACAACACACCACATAGTTTGTCACAAGTTCACTCATACTGTACTCCATACGACTTTACAACAACTCACCCTTGTACCGGTAACAGATAACCTTATGTCATGTCAATCACTACTTCATCTTTGCACTTACGACCTCTTGTATGTAACTGAGACATATTTGTATTACTATATTTATATGTTTTATTTGTACTTGTACATTTACATTTGTATAATTCTGCCATACTTGACACCTGTTTCTTGCTTCTTGCCATTTTTGTGCTTTATTATTATATTTATTGCGATGTGTGAGCTACTGTTTCCAAATAATTTCCCTTGTGGACCAATAAATTTTGTCTAAGTCTAAGCTTTTTAAATCATTGCTGGCAAAAAAAGGTTAAGCGGCTGCTAGCCACACTAACTGGACGCATCAGCTGTTACGCAATTAGAACTTAGAAGGCCACTGTTAAACAAACAAGCTTTCTCAAGACAAATGTTTATAGCTGTCTAATAAATCGTACTAACATTAGTTTGTTGCCACACACTCATATCTGATTAACGCAGCTAAAATATACAATGATTTATAACTGATGCTGTCTGATTGTATCAATTTGCTAAATTCCTAGCGCACTCTTTCACTCCCAAACAAGATCAAGCTAATCCCGCCTTAACTCAAAACAGAAGAGGCATGGCAATTTAGATTATGGAGAAAACCTTTTACAGCAGTATTTTATAAGCATTACCCAGAGGCATTTTGGCACGTAATTTAAGCAGGAACAGGAGGATTTGGTAGGCAATTGAAACTTTTTGTTGCTCTTAACATGTGTGAATCATTTCATTTACCTAAAGTGGTGTAAGATAGCGTTGAAAGCCAGACCGTCGGACCAGCTGGTAGTGAAGTTGAGCACATTGACATCTGGGTAAGACCTAGTGCACTGGCGCACCCAGCTCAGCAAGATCTTCTCACTGTTGGTTTGTTGCAGGTTGGACATGATGTCTTTCATGACGTCCTTCACCTAAATGCACATATGGACAAGCGAAAATAACAGTTGTTTATCATGTGACTTATATAGTATTATTAATGGTGCTTTATGTAACTTTTCTGTTGGATTTTCTGCTTTTCTTCATGGAGATGTTATTGCTTTGTCTTGAATGTTGCACAGTATGGCATTAAACCTTTCTATCTTCATGGACATCAAACCAGACCAAGTTACAGGCCAGTCTATGGAGAGGCAACCCAGCCCACAGTCAGAATGCCTGTTTTTCTAGGTATGTTTTTGCTATAAAGCCACCTATAATTTAATAAATGTAATGTAGAGCTGTTTAATTCCATACTGTGGGACATTCCAGGCAGCTGAATGAAAGAAGCGGGTGAATGAACCTCAAGCAAAAAATGACATAGTTACTTTACGTATGAATAATAATTGTCATCGCTACTGTAACTTAACTGATTTGTTTTTTACAAATGTTACAATGATTGCGGCACTGTTCTAATAGGTGCATTACTTAATATTTTCTTGTGGGGGTCCATCAGCTGTTTGCCTACACAGATGTATTATTGCTTGGAATGTTCAGCAGTATGGCATTAAATGTATCACTGTGGCGAAAAGCAGGTGACAGCATAAGCTCAAGGTCAAATCGCCACCAAAAAAGTTAGTGCACCTTTAAAGCATTTAAGTGGATATGCATTGAAAGAAAGCTCAAATGTGGTCAGCAGATGTCGGAGGACCTGTGTCTCACCTGCCAGTGGAGAATAATGCTCCAGATGAGGCCCAGGGTGAGTTTATGATTCCCATCGACGATATCGGTGCCCCCGATGTTTACCAGCTCCACCTGCACACACAGAGCAAACACTTCACATGAGAAAAACACATCTGCAGAAAATACAGAAGTGGAAAGAAGAGATATTTGGACTTTTTAGTCTATCAGCTATCAGCCTTATCATTTTGTTTTGGGTGATCTGCAGCTTAAAAATACTCAGAGGCCTTTACTTGAAAACTTTAGTGCAAATAGATAACTGCTGAAAATGTGACTACACAGCTTGTACTCAAAAAAGGGCTGTGGGTGATTTTATTAGTCAAATTAAAGGTGCACTTTTCTGGTGGAAACTCTGCCAGCTGCTTTAATTACTTTGCTTGGAATGTTCCATGGTATGACTTTAAGCATACACATCTAGCATTTATTCATTTTGCTGTTCAGAAATATAATTATTCCTTCTGTGAATAGGGGCCCCTCTCCACAGATCTGAACTGTGCTGTTGCCTGCTGGTCTCTCTTGTGATAAATAGGTTTAATCTATACTGTGGAACATTCAAGCAAAGCAATAACATTTCCATGGAGACAAGCAGGTGGCAGAGCCTCCACCAGAAATGTTAAACAGTGCACCTTTAAATGACATAATTTATGATAAAAAATCGTAAACTGGCCAAACATATTCACCAAAAAATATCAGTTTAGCAAAAACCCACCATCTCAGTACTATACCTCTGTATTAATTAGTACATATATGTAACTGCAATTTGAAAAGGCTGTAATTTTATTAGTCATTAACATTTAGAAAACAAAACCACGCCTGAAATTAGCAACATACAGTAAAAGTTTCCAGTCTATTTAAAGGAGAATGTTGGTCTTCAAATGTTTAACAAATGTTTACAAAGTTAAAGTACATCTGGACAGCCTTAAGTGAAAGCAGGGGAGCAATAAAAGCATAACTACAGTGAGGAACAAGATGTGCTTCTACACATTAAATACTTGACATTTAAGGTAAGGTCACATATTCAGACGTCACTCAAAAGAAATATTTTTAAATTATCAGTCAAAGCAATGGAGCCGATACTAAACTGTTCCGAACTCAAGAAAGATGTAGAGGTTACAAGCAATTTCCACAAGACTTGGATCCCACAGCTAAAGTCAGAGTATTAAGACCAACCATTGTGTACAAAGTGGAGGCGGAAAAATGAGCAAAAGTGCAAGGGCAGCAGATGGGCAAATGAAAACACAGGGCAAGCGAACACAAAATGATCCATTCAAACAGAAGGTCAGTGAAGTACACAGGATCTGCAATGTAACAGAAAGCATGTTTGACCCTGTTCAAAAAAAATTCACCATAGTTTTACTTCACTGATGTCTGAATGGAGCTAAATAATTACAGGGCAAAAATGAAAATTGGGTACGTACGTTATTTTGATGTAGGACTTGAAGCACTTTGTTGACGTTGTTGAGGGCATGTACTCTAGTGGAGCCTCTCTCTTTGGTCTGCAGAAGAGGAAACAATACAAAATTACATCAGTTACTTCCTGTTAATGGACAAAAATAGAATTTACTTTCAGTTTTTTGGTATGGATGATTTAAGTCACATCAGCAATGCTATAAAATCCAAGTTGTTGTAGCTATATTCTTCCATATTCTTTAACAATGCAGTTGTTAATCACATATACAGTGAATTAAGTGAATAACTCAATTTAAGAAATAAGTCTTTCATCACTCATATAAAGTCTAGATAAATTCAATGATAAATCTATACCAATGACTCACAGTGAATAACAGAATACATACATACATAAACATACAGTTTCTCATACACTGATATTGAATTACACAGTTAAAATATTTGAAAGCATTTACACAACTTAACTTGGTAGAATTATTTCAACTTTTTTACAGTGTACCCATCAGTATTTGAGCATGTGTGATCATATAGTCATTATCCTATCAGCAGTACACACAGGGCAACTTATGGAAGGAATGCCGAGATGAGTGGCTGCCAACTCTGGAACTCTTTTAAGTGTGCACACAGTTAAACCTCGTATTAACACCCAATTATGGACCCACTATTCTCTATCAGACACTTTTTGCTCATGTCATGTGTCTGTTGTCACTTAATATAGCCACAAGTGCTTCAAAACAGAAATTAGCCTAGCGGTAATTGAAGAAAGAGACCAAAATTCCAGGTCAAAGAGGAGGTATAGGTAATTGTTATTTACTGTGCATGACCAGGACAGCTACAATATTGGATACTGACAATATAATGGGGCATTGCATCATCTACTAACCAGGACAGAGCCAGTGAGGCCTTCAAGCAGGTCCAGTAGTTTCTTCCCATCCTTCAGGTCGGAAAACATGTCTTTGATGGGCGTCTTTCCATTCTGAATAACATAAAAGTTTAGATAAAGTTTAGCTTTTTGGTTGACACATGTTTTAATACATTTCTGGTGTCGAGTGTTACCTTTGAAAATTGAGCATTGATCCATTTGGTGAAGGTTTTCTTTTGTACCGAATCATGTTCATCTGTGAAAAAAAAAAACAAAAACAAACTGTTAGAGGCAAGTTCGAACAACATAGGAGCATTTCAGTTGACCAGAAAAAATGCACCGGGCTTGTAAAAACAACATAGAAGGCAACGTGGGATGCACATTAGCCCAATAGATCAAAACATAAACATTTAAAGAAGAAATACTACTCTGAGCTGAAAACTTTTGTATGAATTGATTTAAACAGATTATATGGTATTATGTTTTATTATATTATATAGATTTACAGGCCTACTCAGAGGTATAATGCTTCAAAGTGAGGAGGTAAAAACACACGTGGACACGCCAGTCACTGCAGCGCTCCTGTTCTCCAGATTGGGCTGTATACATATTTCACATTCTCTGCCCACTCGAGCTTTCACTCAGCTCCTGCTTTAGTCTCAACCAACGTGCCTCTGTAATAAGGTTTCATTGTTTTCCAGGCACGGACAGAGTTGCTTTGAAGTGCTTTATGACCTGCAGATCAGAGTAGTCCAGGAAAGACCATTATTGGACCTAATATCTTTAACATGTCTTAATTTACTTCAATAGCGGTTTTAACATTTAAATTTGTAGATATTATTGTATGGGGATGGTTTTCAAATTGTAGCTTGCTGGACTCATCTCATTATGAAGTCTTTGATTTAGTCACTCACCTTGGCCAGGGTTAGATTTAATTTATGTAATATAATAAATTCAGTTAAATTGACATATTCCTTATGACCATGGATCTAAGTCGGGTACATCTTCGCAAAGCTGATAGTAACACTAACACAGAGAATAATTAAAAATGTATTCACATATTCATCCAGTACAAATATGTCTGTGGATGGTGTAAAGACAACAAGCTGTAAAATTGAATATGCAGACAACACTAAATTGAGCCCATAAGACAGCCCGCAAGACAGCCCACAAGACAGTGCATAACTTCTGGTTCAAGACGTAACAAATTTCTACAATTTCTTTCTCACAATTATCACCTAATTATGCTGTCATCATTCACCTGAGGTCAAAGGGCAGAAGTAACATCTGTTCCCAAATGCCAGAACAAGCATCATAGAGAGGAGAGGTTCAATGATTGCTGTGTGCATGGACATAAAACTGCCACCGTCATCCAACTAACTGCTGTGTAAAGCCCCATGAAGTGAACAACAGGTCAGGGGTTATGATGACTGGCTCCAGCAGTCAGCTCCATTGTTTTGGATGTATGTGGTGAATGTGAGTGCAGCTACGGGCAGAGGTGAGATGGGGCATAAAAACAAGAATGTACTGCAAGAAGGAGGCCGCAGCTGGGTCAGAAGACAAGACAACAGATGAGGGGAGAATAATGTGCAAAAGATTAGAGAAAGTTGCTTTGTGAACATAAGGATTTCTTTAAAAGCATACCTAACCAGGGACAAGTATGTCTTTGCTAAATTTGGGGTATTTTTTTGCACATAGATCCTGACAAATAAACAATAAATTTATTATTTTCCAGTTTTTGTTATTTCAGTTTTAAAATTCATTAACAATTTAGGTTTTTAAACCAAAATAGAAAGCAGAAAAATATATGTGCGAATCGTAAAATTTTTTGTGCAATGTTGAACCAATGCACTTGCACAATTTATAATGTCTATTCTCTGTGCTTGATAAAGAGATGTGAATTGTGATAGTATCCAGATGTGTATGTAATGTCAAAACAACAAATATGTCAAAACTATATATTTGTAAAAAGAACACTGAAAATAGTTTAGTGACAAAAGTTTTATGAAGAGCACACAGGTGAGTAACTTCCCTCCCTTTGCCTGACTTGCTGACACCCTGTGACGGCCCCCCGAGGCCTCAGAGGCTCCCAGTGGGCTCAGGTCTCTGGGCTCTGAACCTTTCCACCTCCACAGCACAAAGCACCCAATTCATCCAGGACACTCCCCCCACCCCACTCCCACCTGACGAGGGCTGCTCCTGCTCGGTCCGGCCAGGAATGTCCCACTGCAGGACGGATCAAAGCTCTGGCACAGCTGTGAGTCTCTCGGCTAAACAGGGATTGTATTAGCATTAGCGTTACACGTGTTCACTTGTTATTCTGTATGTTTTTATCAATTTCTACCAGTTTAATCTATAAATGTTGACAGTTACAGCCAGGATCTTACTGTTAAAGATCCTGTATTACACAGAATTGACTCTTGTGAGCTTGAAGTTATGATAAAATGTTACCTTCTCAAAAAGATACCTGGAGTTATGTTTTGTTTCATTCAGGCATGTAATCCTTTATTATTAGTCTGTCTGCATTTCAAAGCTCAAAATTTTTTTTTGATAGATTTTTTTTTCCCGAGCACATGTAAGAAATGTTTACATTTTTCAACGTGCATATATGTTTTACAAATATTAACAAATATTACTTACAAAAGAAAAGAAAATACACTGCATGCTTGAGAGGGAGTGAGAAGAAATAAAAATACTTATTTGCTCTGTTCCACATTGCGATGTCATGAAGTGATAGTTTTCAAGTTTACTGCTACCTTTTACCTTTTGTTCAGTAGAGGTTGGCAGTTACAGGGATGAAATTATCAAAATGATTTTAGTGAAGGTATTCTGAGTTTAAAACACAGCAGAGCTCTTTCTATACTACCACATGATAACTCAAGGGTGCTTTTTTTGCTTGGGAGAAGAACTCAGTTTAAGTATGTAGGATTTTTGTGGTAAACATGTGTGAATAAAAAAAAACATGACTCTGGGTATGTTTTTGATGAGGAAACAACATTATAACATATATCAGAAAACAGTGCAATACGGGCCCTTTAAATTCAGGGACTACACCCCATTGCATCTACAAGTATATGATGAGCCTGGAAAGAACCATTGCATAACTACATTTTAGATAAATACATCTGCTTTAAATAGTAACATCAACATTTGCAGGCCATACAGTTCATGCAATACCTCAGCCATGTTATAGAATCCACTTAAGCTGACAGAATAAAACTACGCACACACACCTCCAATGTAAACAGACAGACAGATAGTGGTGCACCATACACGTGGCTCTCACTATGCACACTATGAGCAGACCTAGCTTCATATTACACACACTCAAATGCACATGATACTTCTGATGCCTTCTTTATGATTTATCTGTTAGTCTATAAATCCATGTCTGAATTTGTTAACTGTAGCTCATTATGTAACAAGGACACAGGTTAGATGTAGGGCTGCTTAGTCAAATTGAAATCTGAGTAGTCTACAAGACTTAATTATCAAATCACAAAGACAGTAAGGCAATACAATGTCCACTGTAAACAATAAAATATCCTGTGTTTTTATTGGAAAATACTGCTCCTTAGTTTTTGACCTCTACAAACATGTTCTGAAAAGCATGGGATTCTTGTATTAGTTAAACAGTTCATATTTCAGTCTCCTTGCACTCTGAACAAAATCCTACTTTTCAAGCACAAATCACAATTGCAATTCGTTTTTTTTCCCAAATTCTTGCAGGCCTAGGTTAGCTGGCCATTTGAAAGATTTACCACACCAGTCATGTTGGCGCGTATGACTAAACTTGCACCACATTTCTAGGCAAAACAAATAGTAGGTTACAACTCTGACACAAGCTCATTTAACTACAGTCCAGCCAGTCGGATGTGAACAATATGTAAGGACAGGGTCAAGTACAGTAAGAGACACTTCCTCTCAAACCAAGCAGGAAGTTGTGATTACATCAGGAAGTAATCCTACTGGTGTGCTCTCACAGCTCAATAAATAGACATTATGAGATTAGGAATAGGATGTTGACTTTAGGGTAGTTTTAATAATGTGTTTATGAGTTATAATTATTAAAGCCTAGTGTTTATTATATAGAGCAATCAGGAAAGGCATGTGAGCTAACGTCTATGTAGTCCTTAAAATCACATTACTTGGAAATGCCTTACGGAAGCAAATGGACTGTAATGCTTTGGCTATTCTGACAAAAAAAAATAAAAATATTTATATGAGTTACACTAGTCAGTTGAGCAGTGAAAGCTTGTAATAGCAGTCCGCTCCAACAATGATCTCTTCACTGGGGGAACACCCTTCAAGAGCTGTAATTTTGGAGCTGCAATCATTCATCCAACCACCTTAATTTCAAACTTTCTTAATTATAACAACTTCAAGAACACAGTGTACACTTGTTAACATGCATCTGATTGTAAACCACCAGGAGGAGATACTCATAATTTTTCACCCATGGAAATCAAATGAATTTCTAAACATGGAAGAATAGTGAAAACATTACTGATGATGTATCTGTCAAAGCCAGCTGGAAACACATAACAGTCAGTCATATTAAATAAACAGCCGTAGCCTCTCAGTGTGTGCGCTTCTTTCACAGGTGGAGAGTTTGTGACCACACGGCAGGCCCAGTGGGAAATGGAGGGAGGCGGTGAAGTGAAAACCAAACAAACCTAAGAGTTACCACGGCAGCATCACACAGTCAACATGAGGTCAGAGCTTCAACAAATACACATATTTACAAAGTTTAGCCGCACTGTAGAGCACCTACTACAGCCATTAGACACATAAAATGGACTTGTTGTGATACATCCAGGAATACATTTATTTTCAGTGACAAAAATCAACAAGCAAAAAAGTAGTGGGATCATAAGCTATATGTGTACTGCATCTGCAATCACATTACAGGCAAAAACTGCTCAACTAGAACAATAATCATATTAAAAAGACATACTCAAACTGTAACTATGTAAAATAAAATACATCTTTTTTGTGGCTACTAAAGCAATACTTCTATTTATATAGCCTACTCCATCGTCTTTGGTACGTCGATACAAATTGATCTGTTAATATTGCATTAACATACGACTAACTCCAGTTATTTTTAAGTTTTATACAGTTTTTAATAATCATCACCACTACAAAATGTAGGTAGGGTTGTGCATTTAATTGAGATTTAATTGAGATTCATTCCATTAGTACCGATTGATTTGTAGAGATGAGTAAGGACACATGTTTTTCTCTGTTTTCCAGTGCAAGAAAAACATCCAAAATGAAAAAAAATGCTTTCAATTTAGATTATTTTTAGCTAAAAAGTCAAACAGTTCACTTGAAGTTCAGAGATGTTTTCAAACTGGACAGTCCCCCATAATGCTCAAAAGTATCTGGTTACTTTTAGCCTCAGCTCGGTGCTTTCAATCACTTCAGTTGTCCAACCGCTCAGTCATTGCAGTAAAGCCACTTCCACACAGAGGCCTGACTCATAAAGCGTTTCCTAAGGTGAACCTGTCCTTGACTAAGACTCAGCTGTCCACCCTTTCAGTACAGAACAACCACACACAGCACTAACATGTAAACCAATGACTCACATTTCAATCAAACTTCGACTCCTTTGAACTCAAACAAACTTTCTCCATTCGCTACACTATTACATCAATATTTGTCACTTTAATTCATTTGCAAACACGTGAACTTTGTAGCCAGGAAGGAATGCATAGAATTCCTATAATTTCCCAAGCATTCCTCCCTCCTCCCCACAGCGATCACTTGTCTGAGCCTGTCCCAGCCAGAGCAGCCTTGTTGACACTCTTCCCTCACCAACATTTGGGAATTTGTTAGGAAAACACTCGGAACGTCCAGGAAGATTATCCCATATCCCCACTTAGCAGGCTGGCAAACACACCTTTAGTGAGGCAGGCTGTGTAATGGCGTAATTAGAGGGGAGCAAAGCGGTGAGGGTTAACACTGCTGCGTACAGTCTATTGTGCAGCGGGATCTACGTGCTAACTTCTACAAATAAGCAATGTACAAAGGTGGAATAAGTACTCAAAGGCTGTACTGTTATTCACCATTATATTACTATGAATAATGTACGATGAAAAGGGCAATAAAATGATACAGCCACCAGCGACTTCATCTATTAAAACTACTGCTTATAATAGGTCTACTGTTAGGACTATTATATGGTGGTACAACTACTTGTTGAACTACTGCTGCGAGTTCCTATTACCTATGACCACTCATTTCATAATACTGAGTGTGTATACAGTATAAGTACCACTTACTTTTCTCAAATATATGTACTCAAAGAAACTTATGTCAGAAGGAAAAAAAAGGAAAACCTGTGCAGTCATTCATGTTTTTACAAATCAATTCACAATATAAAATTTAAGACAGGGTTGCTTAAGTTAAAATGTGTTTCAAAATGTCTTTAAAGTATGGGGTATATGCAAAATGAATCTTTGAAAATATGTTAATATATATTAGCCATCATTAAATATTAAATGTTAAATGCCGTCTCGTCAACACAAGGAAAAGAGTTTTAGCACCATCCCAACTGCTACACTTCACCGCTGCACCTGCTATGAACACACCCAGCCAGTCCATTGTCCTACCTGTGAGTTTAGGCCCATCCTCTGCCATCTTTATCTGCAATCTTCCTCCACTTAACCCCTCCAAAAACCCAAAACAAGAATCCCCCAGCCGGACAAGATAGGACCCGGGACTATGGGCACACTGCAGGCATGGTTTGATCCCTCTCCTCAGTCTCTGCTGGATCAGTGAGAGTGGAGATGCGAGGAATGCAGGAGAGGAGTGAGGGGAGGTGGGACAGTGAGCGGGTAAGCAGGGGGCCATAGCGCAGTGGGCCGGGGCCAAACTGTGTTGAGTCATAACGCATGGTGGGACAGGGGGCCAAACACAGAGACCACTGTTCTGTAGCATCGCAGCGTGCATCAGTGAGAATGCCAGGAACGTCAACAGATCATATACGGGCACCCATGCAAAAACATGGATATAACAGCAGAATAATCAGAGAGAATTCAAATGTTTACATTAAAGGTGCACTGAGTAAATTTTGTGGTAAGGGGTCCGTCATCTGCTTGTCTGAATTTGAACATTGTTGCATTGCATAGAATGTTCCACAGTATTAAGCTAATAATATCTCAATGGAGACAAGAAGATGACACCATCAGGCCTAGTTACAGGTCAGATCAGTGGAATCGCATGTTTTTCTATGTATTTTTGAGCAATAAACACACCTGTTGTGAAATAAATGTTAGAAATAATCATTTAAGGCAATACTATGGAACATTCCTTGGAAAAGCAATAACATCTCCATCAGTAAAAAAGTTACACAGTGCACATTTAAAGTAGGGCTGGACAAAAATAATAATAGGCCTACAATTTCCTTATAGGCCTTATAAGCATAATTCACAATTTTTATTTCACTTTTCTGTGATTGGTTAAATTCACTTGTCATTCACTGTGAACATGAGACTGACCAATAAAAGCAGTGGAAGGTGAAAGGTAGAAAGCAGCATGTGTCTGCATTTGAATATAGGGCAGCATCTTATAGAAAAAAAACACTGAATCAGTTTCCAGATCATCATATCTATCATTTGACTTTATATTGTCCTTCTACTGTCACATTACCCATATACAACAATAAACACAAACACATTTAAAGCTGGGGTACCTGATTTTCAAATCGTATGAGAAAAAAAAAAAGGGTTTTAAATCTAACTAATTTGTTCCTAGCTTTCACAGTCTTCTTGGCACACCACTCACTAGTATTCAAATGCAAGACTTATTCAATGCTTGGTTGGCTGCCGTTGTGGCTACCTGGCTCACACACTGAGCAGTGTTTGAAACTTTTTGGTTTGGTTTGACTGAGACACAAAGGCGACTGAGAAGCGCAGTGTGTTGCTGCAGCTAAACTTAAATTTCCCTTGAAATCAATAAAGCATCTATCAGCCATCTTTACAAGCCACTAGCACAGAGTTAGAATAGCTTTTTCAGACAAAGTTAGGCAGGATCCAAGCATCTTTGAACAGCCAATTAGGTCTCATGCCAAAGCATCATTCAGGAACTCACATGGCTCATGGCTCAAGTTTGCAATAAATGCAAAGACAAAAACAGATGGCATACCTATTTGATTTGATTTTGATTTGATTTGTCTGAAAGTTCTGCTTTTACAATACTCTTTATGAGGTGAAAAGAATATAAGAAAAAAGGGTTACTCAAGAGCAGTGCTGGACTTTAGGCTTTTAGATCACATTTTTATAGAAAACATAATTGCAAACACTGTACTTGCCTTCAGCACTTGCTGCACTATACTTGTACATGTGTAACAGTAAAGTTAAAGCTAATCTATAGTATCGCAAAGATGAAAGCAGAAAGATAAAGCGTACTATCTGTGATAAGTATTAGTAGCAGACGTCTAAATTTACTACTGTGAACTTTACATTAGCACAGTATATTCTCATGCACTTACCTAAATTCTGCTCCTGTTTTCCTTTCTTCCTAAAATAGTTACGCTTTCGCAATGACCACCATCTACTTTTATTCATCTTAAAAACGTTTGACACAAAGAAAGAAAAACAAACATTACGTAAACAGGAACAGGAAGAAACTGATGATGGAGGTAGAGAAAGAGTGAAAGAGGAAGTAGAGTTGCAAGGGGGGTTTGGTGGTAGTAGGGCCCATCGGGAGGTGAGAAGGACCACCCCATTGTAACTAATGACAGGACTAATAACAAAAACGTACTAATAAATAATAATAATTTGTTGACAGTGACAGAACTGAGACTTTGATTATGCTTGCCCAACATTGATGGATTCATATACTGGTATATGTAAACATATATATTAATTAAAATTCAATACAATTCAATACTGTTCAATTCATGTCATATACCATTACCACAAGCAAAAAAATTACAAAATATGCATTCTTTTAAAATAATTTTCCTCCCTAGTAACCTCTGAGTTAAGTAAAATGATATGTTCTATAGACGTCACTACAGCTGCTTTAGAATCACTGAGAGGAATGAAGTGGAGTCAGGGTGAGGCCAGTCACAGGCAGTGGACCAAGAGGGACTTTCCAGATCTACATCAACCAGAATGGACCAAAAGAAGGTCCCGTGTTGTTGACAAAATACTAAAATACAGTGTCATCCTTTATTCATTAAAACTTTTGCACAATAAGTAAAAGTCCAGTCAGGGTCCAGCAATGGGCCTACAAATTGCTGGATTGATATATAAGTTCAAAATCTCAATTTCAGTGATCATGATTAGCAGATCACAAACACTGCAACTTTAAGCAGCATAATTTCCTGCGCAAACAACTAAATGTGACATATTATGAACAAAACCTGCTTACATTGTTATTTAGACCTCTACAAACATGTCAAAAATGCAATTAATTCTTGTATTTTTCCGAAATTGTTGTCCTTTCTTGAATGTCTAATATGAGCATACTGAACTACTATGAAAACATAAATCCCAAATCGCATATTGCTTGTTTTGTTTGTATACTTTTTTTTTTTGCTGCAGCAAAACTTGAATTTCCCTCAGGGTCAATAAAGTATCTCTCTTTCTTTCTCTCTCCCTTTTACCCAACTAATGTAGTATGAAACCAATATATGAAATATTAAACAAATTACAGCACACTACGGACTAATTTCAATGTAAAGTGTCCTGAGTGTATACGTTTCATGAATTATTATTTAGTGTTACAATTTAGCAGACTATAAAACGAAAACATGTTTAATCAATGGACTGTTTTTCTATGGGCCTCTATAGGTATGCTTTGCTTTATATATAGATCAACCAGCTATGAGAAGCATGGATTTCGAAGTGCCCGTCTAGTCTTAAAGAGTTAATCTAGACTGTGTCTGGGCCTCAGCCTATTTTTTGTTGTGGTAAATCCTGTCATGCGAGAGGTCAGAAGGTAAGATTTGCCAACAGGGATTTGTAGTTCTAATGAGCAGGTCTCACAGTAGGCAACTCTTTAAGGCGAGTGCACAGAAGAAGATGTAGTGTACTCATTTTACAACCTCAAGAGTAGACAAGACAGATAATTTTCAACTCAGTCCACAAGTTTAAATGTCATGTAGAATGGGTGGAGTGGAGTTATACTGAAAGAACACTCACAAGGCTGAGGCACTGGGTCCCACAGTCAACTCCACCCAAGGGTGACGTTTTGAGCCACAGTTTCCATTCCCAAAAGTTCCAGCTTCTATTTTCCACCCACTTTCCGAGCTGTTGGAGTGAGCTATAGCTAGTAAAGAGGCTATTGGATATTTATAACTGCACAACACAAGCAGCATTCCCATAGGAGGCGTGCTGTTCCTCCATTCAACAGAACATAAAGGTGGCATGAAGTCAAGGAAGCAAGAAAACAAGCTGTTATTATGATGGCTCATGGGTGGTTTTCAATTAAGTGTAAGTAAAAGGATAAATAATTAGAAATAATGGTTTGTGAATGGTTGGTGATGCAGATAATGGATGTACAACAGATAAATATTCTGCACAAAAATTCTCACAAAATGCCATTTTGTTCAACAGCAGTGTTAATTTAAACAGAATTTTGCTAATACTACACCAAAAGAACGATTCCAGCTAACCATAGCAGGTGTAGCAGAAACAATGAAAACACAAAAGAAAAGTGGCAACTCAATCATGTGCATGTGCTTCTTTGCCCTGTGTTATGCAGTTACAACTATTTAACACACCTCCAGACTAGTTAACCCTTAAATAGTAAACCCTGAATGTCTGCTTTTTGTTCTTCAGAAGAGACAACCAAAGCACACCCATTTTTTCATGTAATTGCTTTTATGAATCAATCAATTTAATAATAATACACTGTCATGTTACCCTCCATTACATTTTAAGCATTTTTATGACAACCGCCCGCCTATGCATCATCACCACAACTAACTGAAACTGAAAAGCATGGCGTTTTTATAATTTTCTAAGACATTAAACACATTTTTCCATAACTGAGTAGTCCACTTTAATCCTTGACCAAAAACTTGACAAGGTGAAAATTAAAGATAAGGTGTACAACAAATGCTAGACTGCCACTGAAATCATGTCCACCCTGTTGCAATACAAACATTTAAGAAATAATAGATTTGTCACAGGTAGCTGAGCAAGTAGGGTGACATAAATCTAACCACTCCCGAACTCCAGCTGCATTCCTATCCAAAGAGACAGCATAGTTTGTTTCAACATCCAACATTAGTGCACACATGCATGGCACAAAACTGAACAACTCAAGTAAGAGAGTCGGCATGGTACGTACAACATAAACAATGGGGAAATGGATCGAGAAGCTTAGGTTGAGTAACCTGAACATGCCCCTTTAGTGAGGCTCTCAAGTGACAAATAAACGTGTGAGAAAATGGGTCATAGCGGTTAAACAACAGCCAAAACAAGATGGGTGATATCTGACCTTTCACACTGGTCTCCATACTTGAATAGGTGAACAGAGGGAGGGGCAGGACCGGTGAGGTAAGGGGACACAAGTCTAAGGCAAACGCTAACCAAACATTGGATGGATTTCCTGTAGTGTGGTTTTGAATGAACATGCTGGACACTTTGGTAGATAGGTCACTGCAGTGACAGAGAAACACTGAGAGAAGCTGAAGTCGTTGACCAATTCAGCTAAAACATAAAGTTTAACAGTTTAGTATTAACATTATATTGGCAGAATAATAAAAAGTCTGTGTCAGTTGCCTAAATTTTTCATGTTTTGTTTTATTTTGGTTTGTTTTTTTCCATTTTGCTGTAAGCACAATATATACGTTTGACCCTTTGCAGTCAATTATGGAGTTACATAACAACCTTAACATCTGGAAAACCTGACAGCAGCACCTCGGATTCCTGCAAGTGCAAGTGTGCATGTCTTTGAACTGTGCAGTGGTAGTACTTGACTAATGTCCTTACTTCGGCAGTTACACACACTAGTAACTATACCCAAATGCTACAGAATCTGGGGAGACTGGGATATTCATTTAGTGGTTTCGATAAGTAAGATGCTAGAAGGTACCATTTATTTTAACACACCACACTGTTGTAAAGGGTAAGTGCGCAAGACCAAGTTCATTAATGCTTCTGTCAATGTGCTTTAGCAGCTGAGAAAACATACTCCCACCTCTCCTCCACTCTCACCTGCCTCTACTGACCAGACTCCCTATAATTGCAATACAAAACTCTTCATGCATTTTTGTTTTGATATTGCAACATTGCGTGCAAAATTGTCCTCGATTCATATTACAAAATGAAGACTTTCTGGATGCTATATAACTTGAATGTGATGTGTGTTCGAAAAGGATTGTGGTTTGGAGACGAGCGTTGTTAAATTGCTAACTCCATCGGAGCAGTGGAATTCTTGGCACAGACTCTGCCAGGTCTCTGTGGCATTCTGGGTGGTTGTGCAGGGAGACATTGCATATGAAGATCTTCAGTATTGTATAATACCCAAACAAGGAGGAATTTCCATCTAAACACATTTTGCAATAAGTTTATGAAAGTGTATGAAAATGTTTTTATAGGTCGTACATTGGACAAAATGGATTCTTATGAGTTTTAAGCCTGGAGTTGTGTTTTGTTTGTTTCACGCATGTTTGAGTAACCTTCTTTTATAATTATCTACATCTCCAAAGCTCAAAAAGTTCTGTTCCACCTTGTCATGTCATGAAACTGTAGTTTTCATGTTAACTGCTTTTCCCTTTAGTTCAGTAAAGATTGGCAATTCAAGGGCTGAAATAATCCAAATGATTTTAATGAAGGTGTACGAAGTTTAAAAACGTAACAGATTAGTGTTTTGTGTTTGAGAGAAGAACAAAACACAACTCCAAGTATGTTTTTGATGAGGAAACAACATTATAACAGAGATCAGAAAATAGACTAATATGGGCCCTTTAAAAAAAAGCAAAGATTTTATGATTGAATTGGGTAGAGTGTGCTACTAAGCTAATCTTTAAACTAATATGAGTTCATAGTGCTCTTCTCAAACTTGCTGTGTGTGCGGGTGTCGTCTACAAAAGATTAACCTATGCAATGATCTGCTGAGAAAGCTCGTCTGGGTGTGGCCTTTATAAAGCCATGCCTACATTCTTGTCTTTCACCACCTCTACTGCCATTGGCCACCTTTACTGTTACTTTCCTTTTCTCCAAGGCAGCACATTACAACCGACCATCTCCTGTTCTCACTGTGCCTTTGTTACTTGCGTTGGCCCTGTCTCTACAGTGGCCACCATGGGAACTGAGGTTAACCATGCACAACAGGATTTCTGGCAACATCAGAGTTTCCTTTCACACCGACTGCTGATAATACGCACGTACCACACAAGCGCCTAACAGTAGTAATGCATTATTTAACTGAAGACAAAAATGGTGACTATGACTTGTTATCAGGATATCAGTAAACCCAATATTTGGATTCCTAGCAACCATTTGTGAGGCAAGCGTGATGACAAAATTTAGTTGAAAGATGAGTGCATAAGCTTGTATCTCCTTGATACAAGATTGACGTACCAGATCTGCACTTGATGATGTCGTTAAACTCGTCGTCCGTTCCTCCTTCTGCAGTGTTGCCCTGCGTTGCCATGGCATTCAATTAATCCAAGATGTCGGTGTTAGAAAATGTAGTGTTTGGCCCAACTAAATCTTTCTCCACCTGAAAGGGAAAACATATCAAACGTTTTATTTGCCGTGATTTAAATTCATTGGAGCATAAGTGGCGCCCACATTTGGTAAATGTTGCGGCTAACTAAATAATAGAGTTGAATGAATGTCAACACTCCTTATAAACAAACAACTCCCTGACACCTCCCAACATCTGTCTGAAAGCACTAATCCCATTTTGCACAGTGCAATCAAAACTAAATGAAGACAATACATCATAAGCCATGTAGCCATGTAACAAAGTTGTAATAACAATAAAGTGACATTTTGCTCTGTTAATTAAAAGAAGCTTCATTAGATCTTGTTATGAAAAGAGGTGATGACAACTACATGCAAGGTATATTCACACATCTGTCTATGTTAATCAGTGAACTGTGATATATAAAATTATATGAATAAAAAGAAGCTCAGGTATGACCAAATGCCCAGAGTTCCAGCTGTTCCACTTTTATTTTATGCATGAGTACTCTTTGTTAGTTTTGCAGAATAATGTAGGGATACTGTTTTGTAAATCTTGCCTTTGTTGAACACGTAAAACAAATTCATTTGCTTGCTTTACATCTGACATTGACCTCTAGTATAAAGGTCAACATGACAAAGTGCATGCAGCTTGGCAAGCTTTCTAACAAATGGATTCATGCCCGAGTGTTTAGACTTGTATGGTGCGTTCAAATTCTGTCCAGTCCCACAATAGACTGCCTTTACCATGAAAGGAGTTTATGGACCCTTTATCTTGCAGTCAATAGTCAGTCACAGTTCTTAAAGGATGATGCAAGATCTAAAAATAAGAGAACCGAAGACAACCGCTCACCATCAACCATAACATTGTATTGAGGATAGCACCACCCTGGCTTTGTTTTGTACAACTCTAAAGAAATTATATCTTAAATCTTAATTAAAGCAAGATTAGTCTAAATGATTTGAAAGAGAAAACCATGACATGTTTTTCTAAAAACGTGTTTGCATGTAGCCTAGTTCAAGCTCTAACTCCATGTAAACTTTTTGTAGTTAATATTCTACTTCTGAGGTATGACTTTAAGTTTCACAACAGCTTAGTAACTTCTCGCTAAGGCGTACACCAGAATCAATCCATGTTAAAGGCATTCATCCAGGAAACAAACTTTACAGTTTTAATGAAGTCATATTTTTGCACGAGACTTTACCGTCTACGTAAAAAAAAACAAATCACAAACCTCTTTGCTGTCACCGAGGGACCCCGGGACGTGTTCCCCTCTACACAAATCCAGACGTTTTGCTACGCAAGATCCAAAACTTTGTAAAAGAAGGATGCATCAAGTAGTTACTTAAGCCATTTTTGGGCGAGTTTGGAGGTGTTCCTTTAAACTGTAATTTGGTCCGAGAAAAGCGCATCCCACAGTGTGCCAAAACGCTCCTAACGCTCCGTCCACTGCACCGAAAAGAACGGCCCACGCAACTCAGATTCCTCCTCAGGTGTGTGTTGTTAGTTCACCTGCGTTTCCACTACATGCGGATTTTACATTTCACGAGTACACTCCACGATTGTATCAAAGGTCCCACAACTTTGTTCCTGTTGCTTGACTCTCCTTGCTTCTTGCGGCGACGTCAAGTTGGGCAATCGTTCATGTTTGTGCGACGAGATACTCTTCAAAATAAAACTGAAAGCTACATCAATTTTCTTTAGAGATGGTGGTCATGGAGAAATACGCAAATAGTGACACTGCTGAATGTATAAAATATAACGCAATCCTCTCCTTATTAAATAAGGAGCTTCTTTCTTTGCAGTGTTATTCATTATAATTTGACGTTTTAAACCGGATGTATTCATGTTTTATCGGTAAATTGACAAGGGTCTCAGACTATCCCCTCTGGCTGTAAAAACTTTCCTGACGCGGAGATGGAAACATGGCGTGGTTGGTGTCACGTGATCGAAGGAGTGGGACCCACTACAGCGCCAAAACTATAGATTTATTTGACATTAACAATGTCTGATTTGACCCAAAAAAGACATCTATGGACAACATCTGCCCGGACCATCAAAACAAAGAGTGAGCAAAGTGATTCACGCTGCACATCAAAGTAAGTAAAATTGCATTGATTAAAGCAGTGGTTGACAAAAGACTTTAGTGCAGATCTTAAATCTCTACATCAGGATGGGGATGAGAACTTGAGCCATAAAGGCAGCTCATTTTCACATAATTAGGCTATAAATCGTCTCAAGTAAATAAGTGGTGTTTTGTGTGTTTATTGAAAAGCTGATTACCAAGTCTCATTAAGTCTAATATGGAATTTTATAAGATCCTGATCCATGTTGTGAACGCATATAGTAATGACTTTTGGTATTTTCATTCATTTTTTGGTACTTGTTGGTATTATTAAAGGTTAAATTTCATTCAGTAATTTTATTCATCCTTTGGAAACTAGACATTCGAGTTTATTGTAGGCCCCAATGTATGATAGCCCATGGAGTGACATTGAGATTGAGAAAAAACAGAACAGATTGAACGTTCTGCTCACGCTTCAACCAACCAGAGCATTTGGAATATTTTACTGCCCTCTTCTGTCGTGAATCGAAATTACATCATTAAGTGACATGTTCATCAAATAAAAAGCGACTTTATATCTACTTGTTTGTGCAGATTTCACTCACGCCATCACAACATAACGCTTGTACGTGAGTTTTGTATCCATCTGCCGTTTTCTGACAGAGAAATACGTCAAAAGGAAGCTACCAGGAGTGGGGTTCGAACCCACGCGGACATATGTCCATTGGATCTTAAGTCCAACGCCTTAACCACTCGGCCATCCTGGTACATACACCATCTCTCCCCCCATTCTATCTACAAAATAGTGAATAAATACCACATATGTTTCAATGTATTTTATAGATACGAGTGTCACAGTTTTCAACAGTAACAAGGACAAATACGTCTTTTGTAAATAACGTAAATGCGCTTATCGGCACAGCGGCACGTGCACTAACACACAAGTAATATATTTAAAATCGTACATTGCTGCAGGGTTAGCTTTATAAAGAGACACTAATTCGTTATTATCATTTAGAGATTACAAATTATCATCACAAATTGAACAGGAGCATTTTATCACGCAGTTGCCTGGCACAGTTAGCATTAGCTGGTAGCTTTCGGCTAGCGTTGAATGTTAGCATGTGCTCATGTAGCCAAGCGAATGTCAAATTAAAAGTAGATACATGCACAAACGAAAAGAAAAATCTGCACAAATAGCATTATGGTGCACAATGTAAATGAATAAACCAACTGAAACCGCGTGCAACAGAACTGATACAGTTATTGTGTCGTGGTGAAGTTTCCAAATAAAGTCAGCTGAAACTTTAGAGATGGTGCCGCCTCCTCTTGTGTGTATTTCTGTGCTCCGCTACAAGCTACAGAACGAACAGGCAGCGACAGGAGCACAGACGATCTGTGGAGGAGACGCGAGTCTGTGGACGTTTGCTGCCATCCAGCGGTGTATTAGAAAATGTACAGTTGAACCACCCATAGTTTATCAACGTTGTGAAATAAAGAAAAATGTTATAACAAAACAATTTAACAATTTATAAAATATTTAGTTTATCACTGCCAAAACAGTGTAGAAAAGAGCAGACTTGTGTAAAAAGTGATTCAGTGTTTTCATTGTGGCAAGATGAATAGAGTAAATAATAATGAGCCCTGCAACCAGTAGCCTAGGCCTGTGAGTTAAGTGTTAAATTTTCTAGTGCATATTACTTTAAAATACAATTTATTTTTTTTTAAACAGAAATGAAAACTTTTTTTAAAAGTTGAAACATTACATGAAGTATGAAATTCAGTCTATAAAAGAGCACTCATCTAAGGATGAAGACATCTTGTCCACAGAAGTGTCCAGCCTCTAGGCATGCACAATACGTAATCAAATCCCAATAGCTAAAAATGTCATCTTTTCAGTTCTGGCTTTCAGGTTTTGCTTTGTCTCCAACATGGCAAGCAGGGACAACACTGAAGGAAGGGATTCTTTTTCTTATATTTTAATGCCTTCTTCATCTGCACATTAATTCTATCTACACATTCCTGGGTGCTATTAACATTGGCTTCGATATTGTTAAGCATGCTACCCTGCTCCTCCACCAGGATGGCCATTTGTAGGAAAAGATCGTGCACTTGTTTGAGTCTTGACTCCAGCTCCAGCAGCTCCTTGTGCCTGCCTTGGATCTCCTTTAGAGCCCAGCGGGATGAGCGCGCCCCCTGAGTTTGCAGACTCTGGGAGAACTCTGCCCAGCCCTCTCCCCCTTTATCCACAAGCTCATCCAACTGCTGGTCTGTGAGCTCAGTCCCCATGATAGAAGCATGTCTCTTGATCCTCCCACAGCACATACTCCTCTGAATCATCTCCGCTTTATTGTAATCACTCATGACAGTATGGAAGGCATGTGTTAAAGTGTCATACTGGGTTTTGGCAATGCGACTGACTGCTTTGTATGGGCCCTCTGTCTCCTGTAGCTGCCTGCTGTTCTTACCCAGGTCTTGTATACGCGCATAGAGAGCCTCTCCTCTTTGGACAATGCCCCGGGCGATGGAGTCTGAGTCTCTTTCAACAAAGTAAGACGGCGTACAGATGTGCCAAAGCGCTCATTGTGGGCACATAAACGCTCCACCTCAAAATGAAGCACTGATATTTCTTTTCGAACAGCAAGAGCTTCTTTGAGGATCTGATCAAGAGCAGAGGGAGTATCAAACACCACAGCCTCTTGAGAGTACATCACCTCCCCAATATCAGTCTCATCTTCAGGTTGATAATACTCTGCCTCCTGCTCCTCATGGACAGTGTGCAGCCTCTCCATCAAGTCCCGCATCTTTCCTTAATCTTGAAAAAGAAATTTTAAAAAAGTTAATCAAAGAGGGTCATATATGAAGACAGAGAATGCACAGGACAGGTTACCTTCTTGGGTCAGTGATCCAGAGGGAGGAAGAGTGTGCAAGCAGGTTAGAATGGGTGGGGAAAAGTGTCAGGTGTGATAAAAGAGGTTGAACAAGAAGGAAAGGTGCCCACAACAATGCAAAGATGGAATGCAGGAACAAGGAAGGACACTTGCAATGTGGTTGTCTGACTACTTTTATGCATTTACTTTATAGTGATGCTCAATGTACATCAAAAAATGTCTTTGATAGCTGTTATTGTGCAGAATACAAAGTCCACTATGTTTCTAAAAACATGTCCAGGCTAAATCAACATATGGGTTATACTATGTAGCTTTTGGAAAGAAAAATCAATCTTGTCATGATTGAGAAAGTTGCAGAAATTGCAAAATTGTACCTTTTCTGATATCCACTTGTAGTTTCTGTATCCAAAGTCCAGTGTTATCCTTTTTGGGGACAACAATCTTACTTACAAAGCTTCAGTGATACGAGCATCTGCAGACTGTGTCAAAGACTGTGCTGGGTCCTTTGTGACCACTGCCCTTTCCTCCTCCCAGGTGACTGCAAACACAAGTTAGCCCTCCCACCAAACCACATTGTACTTTCTTCAGGTTTTTTCTTCTTTTTTGTGTGTGTTTATTCCAGTATTCCAAGTATTTGCAAGTGCACAAAAATCTTTTCAGTGATTAAGAAAAATACCAACTACAGAGATAAAAGTAAAAAGGTAATGCTTCTGGACTGGGCCAGCTGATTTGAGTTGGGAGACTAATGACATTAGACTGTATGGAGCTGCATTCAGGACACATTAGGCATTAGAGTTCTGACAATTTATGTGGTAGTTTTCATTAAGTTGACAAAAACAAGCTGCATTTTTTTTATTTATGTTTGTATGACATAATATAATGCAAAACATTGTAAATGCAAGATAAATAAGCAACGTTTACATTTTCATACAATGCTTTAATTTTTTTCCTTCACTAAACATAAATTATGTATCCTTTTTTTCAAAGTGAGCTAATAATTTATTTATTTTTTTATTTATTCAATATTGCACATTATTACATTACATTATTATTCCATGGCATTTTAGTATAGAAGAAAGGCACATCAGTAGAAAAATATTGTGAGAAATAGAATCACATTTATGTTGCATTACTCTATGTTCATGTTTGTATTTATAAAGAAAGTTGCAAAAGGTAGGCCACCAGAAATATAAAAAAATAAAATTACTCCAAATAAAATCTTTCCACCTAGGAGTTCAACAATAAAAGAGACTATTTTCCAAAGCCTTCAAGGTGCATTATGAGTTGAAGCATGGAAAGCAGCCACAGAACATCTTTTTAAATGGGTTGTTTCTGTCATGTTTCTTGGCGCGTCCCAGTTTAACCAAAGCACCTTGTATGTGCTCATCAGTTTTCTGTACATTCGTTTGGATGGATGTGATCATTGGCCCCTGCTCTTCTACCAGCAGGGCAATATCTAGAAAAATCTCATGTATGTTTTGAATTCTGCTCTCTAAATCCAACAACTCCTGGTGGCGCTTCTCGATTTGGGACAGAGCTGAGCGGGCCGTCTTACCTTCACTCAGAAGGTTGTCGGTGAAGATGTTCCACTGTCCTGTCTCGATCATCTCCTCCACCTCGTCACCCGTTACCTCACGCCCCACTATCTCCATCTGCCTTTGAATCTGGGCTTTGCAGTTTTCCCTATGGCTCATTTCTGCTTCGTTGTAGTCGAACATGGCATCACGAAAGCCGTTGCTAAGACAAGCATACTGGGTTCTCGCGATTCTGGTGACTGCTGAGTTAGCTCCGTACTGCTCTTCCAACTTGTGAGCAGTTCCATCCATAGTTTGTAGATGGGATAGCACCTTCTCAGCTTTGCTTTTGATATCAGCCCCTATGGCGTTGGAGTCTCTTTTGATTATGCTCATAGTGGAGGTGCCTTGGAGGATTCGAGAATTCTGCTCCCGGAGTCGCTTCACTTCCAGACGGATGAGCTGGATGTCTCTGTGGATTTCCTGGGACTGGGCAAAGACTTCGGATAGGGCAGGGCTGTTGTCGTACACTATGGCCTCGTGTTGCATGTCCTCCTCCAGATCCACGTTGCTGAAAGCGTCGCCGGTGACAGATTCGGTGTACTCCATCTGCTCCACGTGCCCATTGGACTGCATCTCCTGGAGGTGGCTCAGGCGGTCCCTCATGGTTGCACTAAGGGAAGGAATTAGGTTTAGTGTCAAGGTGTAGACCTTCTTTTATTAGATGTGTAAAATAGAACCGATAAGATGTGTTAAATCAAATTATCAGCAATATTTTTTCACTCAAAAACCTTCTAAAACCTTCCAATTCTGCTCATATAATTTTTTTGCTTTTAATTTCTTCTCCTTGACTTAAGAATTCCCTATTCCATACTCCAATATTCAAGATAATTATCATCACATATGTGTTTCCATGTCCTGCTACACACCTTAAATCTTAAAATATCATATACTTTGAGTCTTCCTTCTTGTACAGCACTCTTTACTGGTAGAACGGGTTCCTTGGAGAATAACTCAAGGTGTAGCTCCTTACCAAACCAGTTGTTTTAGCTTGTGACCCATCTGACGTATCTGCTGAGATATTCACTTGACTTCTGGCTTTTTGATTAAAATCTTACTTTAATAAATCCAATCAAACAGGCACAAATATAATGCTGTATTGCAAGTCTGGTATATATATTTTTATTTTGGATGTGTATATTTTGTTGTGACATGTTACCAGAAAATAAAACAATATTTAGTAGAATGTAGGGCACTGACACCAGGATCACCAACATTAACACTATTCAGGTCAATGGCCTATTATAATAAAGGAAATCTGCTAAGTTTGGGACAGGAATTTTTCCCAGCCATAAATCACTATCCACAGTCTCATGTAATTTTTATTGTAAAAAATGAAAAGAAAATCACCATACCTGTTTTTTTCCCTTTCCCCACAGACAGATGAATTTGACTTGACTTAGTTATGTGAATGCAGACGTCAGAGCTCCCACAACAACATCCTACTGTTGACTTCTCTGCGCAAAGAGTAGCAGCAATGTAGCCATCGTGCGTAATGGAGCTATCTTTGGAGCTCAAACTGGTCCCCAAGCTCGTCTGATTATGATGCCACCCCTTTCTCTTGCATCTGTTAAGTGTCTCCTGGAATGAAGCCCGGTCAGTTTGGATCGGGCACGCACTCTACTGACACTGACACTCAGGGGCGCCAGTGTGCTAGATGGAAGTATAGGGAAGACGCTTTTATATGGATATAATGAACATATTTTACTTGTTATACTGTTACACATACATTTTGCTGTTAAAGAGTTCCGTTTTTTGTGTGTGTCTAGTGTTATCACGAACCCTTAGTCTCGGTCACGTTTTCTGAGCCACGCCTCTTTGCCACACCAAACAGTCACTGATATTTTAAAAGCTCTGTGTACTTAGTATGAGAATTCACTGTAATATCTTATCTTAAATTTCACATTGGCTGATAGTAAAAGCCTATATCACTCCGCTTCAGAAACAAGAAGCATTATGCAGCTGCTTTCAAATACGTCCGGAAAAAAATTAATAAGCATAACAGGCCTATATTATAGTGTGGTGTATTTTTTATTTTTTTTTTTTTTTCAATGAAGTTCTTAACTTACGCTACACATATGTTATAGCATGCATCATATTTCGATAAAGTATGCATTATTAACTAGGCTATACGTGTTATGGAAGGGATGCGACATTTAGCGTAGTAACGACATTAGAGAACATGTTTAGACAGAGTGTATTTTGCGCACTGTGTGATACAACATATCGCACAGCAATTTATTTGTCAGTTTTATTTTTGCCATCTCGTGCGTTTTTGTGAATCCGACTTTCTCACTGCCCGTGAAGACACCGTACCTCCATCAGGACCTAGCGCCACCTCTCTACTCTCTTGGCGTCTGCTGCTGACTCAGGTCCTCGCCTCCCACAACTCAGAGAGACACTGAACCAGCAAGGAAACACGAGGAAGAACACACAATGAAATTGTCATTAATCCGAAACACTTGTGGGATCCTTCGAGGACAGCGCACTGGACACATAGTCAGCGGATTGTCCCGGAGATGTCTGGCCGTGGGACCCTCCAGCAGTAGTCTTCTTCTGCGGGCTGCATACGCGACTTCAAGCTGCAGACTCAATGCCAAAGTATCTTTTGACCTCGGGAAACATCCAGCCAAAGAGGATGTCTTTGAGTGTGATAGCTCTCTTAGGTAAGACATATCTCTAAGTAGTATTGTATTTTGTGTCTTTGTCGTTTCCTGATTGTTAGTTGACGGTTTGTCTAGCAGCCACGCGTACACGTGTACCGCTTTTTCAGTCCAGTAACTTGCCTCTTCGTTACCTTAAAACTATAACTACACAGGCAACCCCCCTCTAAATCTGACAGGTCTCAAATTAAGTCATCGTCTCAGTGAATGGCTTTTTTTTTTTTTTGCAATGACCAAGAAAAAAAAAAATCATCCCAGTGTTTACATTTTTCTGAACATATAGGTTAGTGTGTTACAGCCTCACTGCTGTAGGCAGGGTATATCCTGGCCCCTCCTAGGCCACATGACCCCACTTAACCCCCCCCCCTATTTTAGTGCGGGCTATAATAGTTAAAGGTCCTGTATTACGCAAAATGGACTCTTAGAATGATGCTACCTCACCAAAATATACCAGGACTTGTGTTTTTGTTTTGTTTTTTCCACGGTTGAGTAATCCTGCATTATTAGGCTGTCTGCATCTTCAAAGGTCAAAATGCTCTTTTCTAACTTGTGATGTCATGAAGCAGTAGTTTCAAATGATTGTAGTGAGGGTGTTTAGGGTTTAATACACAGAAGAGCACTTCCTGTATTGCCACATGGCATCACAAGGTGGAAAAGAGTTTTCCATTTGAGAGAAGTACGCAGCATAAATATGCAGGGTTTGTGTGAATGATACAAAACACTACTCAAAGTATGTTTTTGACGAGGTAACAACATTATAACAGACCAGAAAGTAGCATAATATAGAACCTTTTAATACATGAAAGCGTATTATTTAGCTCTGGAACTAGAAATGCACCAATACCAAGATCCAGGAAAATTTGCGTTATCAGGTATTGGTTCCATGATATCAGTTCAGTCGATATCCTGGTTGAACTCAGGACATCAAATGTCTGATCTGATGATGTTTGAACTTTAATTCATACAAAGCTGTTTAGTTACTTGCAGGACAGATAACAGGTACATAAGACAATCAGATAAATTTTATAGTAAGTTAACTCCACTGATATTGACAGCTTTTTAAAGCCACAGACCTAGATTGTTGCATCTCCATTTACAACAATAAAGCATTTACCCTATACGTCAGCTTGACTGTTTTGTTTTAATCTATGATGTAAAACCATGTACACATTACCTTATTTGACCCTGCAGAGAAGTTGTTCAACATTCTAAGAAAGCGATGGCAGCTCTCCAGAGAAAAAACTCTGCTATCCAACCTACACTTGTTATCGTGCAGGTATGTGAAGGTTAGGCACACAATTAGTGGGAAAATTGACATTTTTGGGGAAAACATCAAACATATTAATACATGTATATATACTATACTACTCTGTTCTGTATTCTGTCCTTTTTTTTTCTTCAAGTCAAGTGAAGATGTCAACATGTGGGAGATTCATAAGAAAGTGGCAGAAATGGTAACTTTTCATTATATTTTTCTTTTTTTTTTCTTATATTTGCTTTAATATGTTTTGTTACTTTGTTCCTCTAGGTTGGACTAAAAATTAGCCAGATTTGTCTTTCTAAGCACAGCACTGAAGATGAAGTGAGTAGATTATTATCTTATCAAGTTATTACAGCCATCCCCCGCCTTTGTTTAACAAGTTGTTGCACGATTTACCCCTTTGACATTTCATGTGTGTGCAATAAAAACAAACAGCCAATGCCTGATTCATACTGTTATATAACTAGGTACCTTTATCCAAAAAGATTTTGTCAGACTTTTGTGGATAGATTATATGAATTATAAATGCATTATTATACATTCATATTATATTTCATATGCATATTTTCTAAAACTTACAGATTTAACTTGGTTAGGTTAAGGTGCACTATAAAGTTGTAATAACTAGTGACAGTAATATAACTTAACTATTTTATTTTCATGACTTGTTTCTTTCCAGGTCATTGAGGAGATTTTGAAGCTAAATGAAGACCCAAGTGTACATGGTGTTTCTATTCATCTTCCTTCTTCTTTCCTAACAAGTCGAGTTGTCAATGCTCTCAGACCAGAGAAGGACATCGATGGGTAAAGCACTGTTATAAAAATCTCATATTATATAGGTAGATCAAATAACTTAAATACTTCTTGTAAAGCCATGTCTCCAGATACAGTGTAATCAAATGGGAGCTTACCAGTCACTCACATGTTTGAGAGCAGACTTAACCCAAATCAGAAAGGCCTGGGAACAATTAGACAAAGTTAGAAACGGCGTGTTAGTCCACCTTGTGAGCAGAAAATGAGCTAGGCACCCTATGTAATCACAATAAATCAAGGCAATTACTTCATCCAATGCAAATATTGACAGTTATTATAATCTCAGAGGTGTAAGTTATATTTTGCTAATATTTGATATTTGAAATTGATAATGTGTTGTTTCCTTTCCATCCTTGATTAGGCTGTCTGATGTGAATGTGGGACGTTTGCTGAGGGGGGACAGCGGACAGAGTTTTCTGCCACCAGTAGCAAGTGCAATCCTTGATCTTTTAAAGAATCATGGTCAGTTTAAAATTCTGTTGTATTTATAGGGGTGTCCAAAGTACTTTTCCAACACTGGTTAGTCTAAATTTGATGTAGACTTTTGTTTTCTAGTAAAAACTAGAAAAGCACTCAGAGAGCAGCAGACCTCTGCCAAGGACTACCCCCATTTTTATATAAATTGCGATAAAATCTGGATCAGATCCGGATCAGCCTTTGGAATATGAAAGAGGATCCCATTGTCCATCCTGGAGTCAAACTTCATGGGATTTGGTCAATAATTAACCGAGATATTGAGAAACAAAATTTTTGGCCACCACAATGTTAACTAAAATTTCAAAGTGATCCAGAATCCAGGATTTCTTCCGGATCACCCCCAAAATGAAATCAGTTCTTCCTTTTCACATTTCCAACAAATCCTGAAAATTTCATCAAAATCGGTCCATAACTTTTTGAGTTATGTTGCTAACAGACAAACAAACAAACAGACAAACGGCGGCAAAAACATAACCTCCTTGGCGGAGGTAAAAATCTCTCTATATATTGCCTAATCCCCTGCTCATATTTGTTTTGTTTCTTATTCTGTTCTACAAGAGCTAATAAGTTTACTTTCTCAGATGTATCACTGGAAGGGAAATCTGTGCTGTTGGTTGGACCAGAGGGACCACAGACATACTCTCTTCAAGCCCTGATTGAGCGGAGCGGCATGCAGGCTAGTAAGAGTCACGCCACTGCCAAGAATCTCCAAAAGCGGGTAATACTTTATAATTTACCTAGAACTAGAGTGTGAACATAGTTTTTAACCACATGGTGTCAGCCTTTACATCTACGTGCAACAGTATTGTTTTTCCAGGTAATGAAGGCTGATGCTGTGGTCCTATTAGGAGAAGGAAATATAAATGTTCCGCCAGCTTGGGTTCGACCAGGAGCAGCAGTAATTCGTGAGTTTTTATTTATTTATTTTTTTTCCCCTTGATTTACAAGGTTTTTAATGTATATTTAAATTATATGAAAACACAGTGACATACATTTATTAGTAGTGTTCTTTGATAAGTTTTCTACCAGAAAATTACAAATAATAATAATAATAATGAATCATGCTTTCTGTTTTAGGTGAAAATGAGATCTCTACAAAGCTGGGATCAGGGCACCTTGTCGCTGCTTACAGAATACAGGTTTTCAAATATCGGTACTACTGTTCCTGTCTTTGTTTTCAAATCTTGTAGTTTACCTGTTCTAAATGTTCTTTTTACAGAATTTGATCCGCTGGTTACAGGAGCAGCAGTACAGACCATGGAGCCTGAGGAGCCTCAAACTGAAGCCCTTGACCCCTGTGCCTAGGTACAGAGCAAAATTATCACAATAAACATAGACAATAGTGTTAAAACTGGAAAATGTAAGAACTAAAATGTTTAAGTGTTTTTTTTCTACAGTGACATTGAGATTTCCAGAGCTCAGACCCCCAAAGCAGTAACAGTATTGGCAGAGGAGATTGGTCTGCTCCCTGAAGAACTGGAGGCCTATGGCAGAAATAAAGCTAAAGTCCGCCTATCTCTGTTAGACCGCCTACAGTCTCAACCTGATGGGAACTATGTGCTGGTCGCTGGGTGAGTCTTTGCCATCACTTCATAACTGGTTCACATTGTGGAGCATAGGAGGCATTGCGCAAATGTTGCATGTTTTAAGAGATAATTCACCTGTGTTGTTACAATTGCTTTTTAAGATTTATTATTATTATTATTATTATATTTTTTATTTTTTTTACAAAAAAAATAACAAAACAAAACAAAAGTCAAAAACAAGCCCTCCCACACCCCACCCCTCTCTACACACTCCAAATACACACAAAAGTACACACACACATAAAACTACTGGGCAATCAAACATCAACTAACTAATATCAAAGTCCAATCTTGTTAAAATAGTGAAAAAGGGAGCACTTTACACCACTCTGCACTCTATCTAAAGTTTCAGACCAGCCAAGCAAATAAATGCATTGATAACACACAAACTCTTAAAGATAAGGTGTCAAACTATTGATTATTTGAAAATTGATGGAAATTTTGTAAATGATAAAACGTCAGCTGTAAATAGAGAACAGTTTGTAAAGGTTAGTGCTATCAAAGTTTCACCAGATCCAAAATGTATTCAGGAAGGTCATATCTAAATTGAACTGTTTCCATTTCATCATGGGGGAGTTACCACACTAGGCTACTATGTTCTACATGCACGCCATCTCTCCTATCACAGTTCTGTCATGTGAAGCCAATTGTTTCTGTATATTTGGCCAAACCTCTTGTCAGATCTCAGAAGCTAAGCAGGGTCAGGCCTAGTTTGTACTTGGATGGGAGACCACTGATAATTGCAGGTGGAGAGTCAATGGCAAAGAAAAACACATAGCCCAGTATGAATGTGGTGTGTGTGTGTGTGAATGTTGGTGGAGGTCGTAGAGCTGATTTCGTGTATTGGCAGCCTCGCTCCTGTCAGTCTGTCCCAGGACAGCTGTGGCTACAATAGTAACTTACCATTACTGGATGAGGAATGAATGAATAATGCACCATGATGGCATCATTGTGAAATCATCGAGAAACATAAGATTTTCACTTTTGAATTTTAGTATTCTGAAATTTTAAATGTCTGGCTGTACGGCGTCAGAGCTCTCTCAGACCTAACACCAGAGGCTCTGTTTGTGTAGTTCCAAAGTTTAAAACTTCATTCGGACAGTCCAGTTTCTCTTTGCTGTGGACCTCTCTTCCCTCTGACCTGAAACTACTTACTGACCCCAACATCTTCAACTGGACTCTGAAACTGTGGTTGAAAACAGGCCAGACCTGCTTACATAATGTTTCAAATATAGCTTGCATCAAATTTTAACATTCTTTTCTGGACTCTAAACCTCTTTGGCTCCCTACTGGTGTTAACACTAGTGCTATAAACACTTAAAACAATAGAACTGGCTAAATTCCATGTAATTGCTATGTCCATATTAAATAAATAAATACATTCTTACATGGTACTACTAACTGGGCTATCTGGTTTGATACATGCTGTGCATTAACACAGCAATATTGTCTTTCTTTTGCAGTATAACACCGACTCCACTTGGGGAAGGGAAGAGCACAGTGACAATTGGCCTGGTGCAGGCCCTCTCTGCCCACCTAAAGCTCAACTCCTTTGCCTGTCTACGACAGCCTTCCCAGGGACCTACTTTTGGGGTCAAAGGTCTTCATCTGTTCAATACTAATGTCAAATAGATTTTTAAAGAACGTGCTTGTTTGATCAAGTCACACAGGGCTGATCACAAACTGTTACATCTCTGTGCCTAGGGGGTGCTGCTGGTGGTGGATATGCACAAGTCATCCCTATGGAGGAGGTCAGTTTAAATCTACATTTTTGAACTTTATTGCTTAATCACACCTAAATGTAAACATTTAAACACTGATTTACATGAAATTTAAATTTAGCTAATTGTATAGTGTAATTTTATCTTTAAAATACAGTTTTGAGTGTCAAAATATAAATCATAAATATAGTCTATAATGGCTATTTTAAACTCTTCTCTGCAGTTTAATCTCCATCTGACCGGTGACATTCACGCCATCACTGCAGCAAACAACTTGGTAGCAGCTGCTATTGATGCCAGAATGCTTCATGAGGCAACACAGTCAGACAAGGTCAGCGTGTGATTTCTAAAGAGTATAATGATATTTAACATACAGAATAAACGACTAAATACACTGTGAAACATTAACGTGACTGACACTTCTGATTTTATAGGCTCTGTACAAAAGGTTGGTCCCTTCTGTCAATGGTGTTCAGAAATTTTCACCAATTCAAATCTGCCGCCTCCAGGTAAATCAAAATTAAATTAATACAGAAACTGGATGTGTACTTCTCAGTGTAAATAATGTATGTAAACATTTTTAAATATAGTGTAAGTATATAGTTTAACATTTGAAACATTTTAAAAAATTATAATTTTAAATACAACTTATAAACTGCGTGTGTGAGAATCTAATTTCATTTGATTTATTTGAATCAATTATGCTATGTACTTTTATTGTTAACATGTAATGTGGAGGTTTTGTCCACAAGGGGGCCCCAGCAGCAAACTTGTCAAACTTGTCTGAAGATGCTTTTCCCCCTGCCTTGTCTGATAAATTTTCATGTAGCTTTTCCCAAACAGATGATGCAATTAAAGAATTGTGTAATAGTGTAATTTGTTTGATGAAAAAATCCTAAATACATTTTTAAGCAATTGACATTTTGTTCCCACATTTATTTCTGTTTTTGATTCAGCGCCTGGGCATCACTAAAACAGATCCTGAGTCTCTCACACCACAGGAGGTCAGCAGTTTCGTCCGCCTTGATCTGGACCCAAAGCAAGTCACTTGGCAGAGAGGTATATATACAAGTGACTAATTTATCTTTTACATTTTTTCTGTAATTGCGTGTAAAAATCTGTCATGTCTTGAATTTAATCCATCTTTTATCACAAGTACGTTCCTCATAAAATAATGTAGATGCATCTATTTCCTAAGAACAATTGTGTTTTTTTTTTTTTTTTTTAATCTAATTATGTAATATGTTTGATTGTTTCCCCATAAACTGAATCAGGAGGCATTCATAGTGTTGAGACGTTTGGGTTTTTTTGTCCTTTAGAGTAGCCAGTATATGTGTTTATAGAGCAGTTAAAATGACTGAGTAGAGTGGGTAACCAAAGCAAACTGTTACTTTTGCAACCATGTTAGCTTAAATGTGTCTGTGAGAACCAGCAGTGGGGTGCCGCTTTGACTGATGGGGAATGTAGTCCACTGTCTGCACAGCGCTCTCAAAGGGACCCAGTCTGGAGATTAAAACCACATTCAGCAGCACAAGTTACAGGGGTGTGACCCTAAATCAAACAAACCTCACTCTCACCAGCAGAGGAGATATAAATCTTAGTTTAAATGGCTAATGTTTATGTCATCTTCTCTTAACGTAACATTTCTGACCTAATTTATTTTATTCATTGTGGCAAGTTATAGTTTTTATGATTTTTAAAAATGCATATCTTCTAATGGCACATTTTTATTCTCTTTCAGTTGTTGACACAAACGATCGTTTCTTGAGGAAGATCACCGTTGGACAAGCTAGCACTGAAAAAGGACAGGCAAGAGAGGTAAGATAAGATCATTTATATCAATGAATGCTCTAAATCAGCTTCCTAAAATGTATTTTTATATAACTGAAGTTGCATTTAAGTACTTGTTCTATGCATTTATATCTCCCCTTCTATATGCCTCTGTCCTGGGTATTTTTATCTACATACCAAAGTGGTTTAATTCAGAACATAGTTGAAGTTTACAATCACCTGAACACCTCTGGGCTGATTTAAATGTTGTGAATACTTCCCCATTTGCTCAGACACTAGTCACTGGAATGATAGTTTCCACTACAGAGAAGGACATGTGTGAACATTTTTGTAATGCCATTGTTTGTAGACACCCACTCCCAATCTCTTTGCAGCTCACTTTCTCATGCCCCCCTTCCCCACCACTCGTCTTGATTCAACCCATATGTATTGCACCCACATGTCTGTAGTAATGACAGATAAATGAAATTGTGTAAATAAACATTTCAGCTCAATGGGAAGCAAGAAGGGCTTAAGTGAAAGCAAATGTTTAAAGGACTAGGAATATGACCCACCCACAGACACACATAAACTCCATAGGTTAGTTTAGCACATGCTTACATTTAAAACTATTGGGTTGTCCGCTGTATTTGAATTTTGGCCCCAAATTCCTTCAGTGCTGGATACACTATATGTCCCAATAGTATTGGCAGTGAGAGTGGAAGGTGAAAAGCAGTATTCCCCAGTTGGCTGATATGGTTTTAGATACCATACTGCTCACATTGTAGAACAAATTTCTTGTCTTCCTACATTCCCCTTGCATTCGGTTTTAATTCTGTAAGTAGCTCTTCCAAGCTTATTTAAAAGGGTTTTGTCTAGAAGGGAACTAGGGCATAAAATTGTTTGCTGTCAATATACAAATATTTGAATTCTGTTTTCATTCTGTGACTTGTTTGTAGGATTGTTAGCAGCTTGTTAATGTGAAAGTTACAAATGAGACCTTGAACAACACCGCAATTTGTTTAGAATAATTATTTATACGTCCAAAAGTTTAAGTTTATTCAAATGAGCGTTCATTGAGGAAAATAATCATATGCTGTCAATGGCAATTTACATATATTTGGGAGGAAGATGCATTGCTGTGCGACTTCTTTGTAGGGACAGACAAAGTATTGTAGTGTTAAACATCATATCTTACCATAGCAAACTAACCATGCCTCAACAATTAAATACAGAACTCCATACTGTGGGTACTCAGTAACTCGATTATAACTAATGTTCTTAGTAAAACTCTTGGTTTTGTTTGTAATTTGATCGTGTTTTTCTGTAGACCGGTTTTGACATTGCAGTTGCCAGTGAAATCATGGCAATTCTGGCTCTGTCCAACAGTCTGGAGGACATGAGGAGCAGGCTGGCTCGCATGGTGGTGGGCACCAGCCGCTCAGGATGTCCGGTCACCGCAGAGGACCTGGTGAGTGCAGCTTGGCCTATAACTATGGTCGTCTGCTGTAGGTTGAGAATTAGAGATACTCCGATCCATCTTTTTCAGTTTCAATACTGATTTTGATACTAGGGCTTCAAGTATCAAGTAAGAGACATCAAGAAAATTATAGCCACCTCTTCATTTCACCTAGTCTGAAAAGAAAAAATGCAAGTTATGCCCTTGTAATCCATGATTTGTAAATAACACATTATTATTATACCTGCTTCAAGTTATAACGGTGTTTGTCAAAATATCACTTGGTTGCAATTAAAATGGTCTTTCTCTTACCTGGTCCATTTGTGGAGTCAGCTGGCTCTTGTTATGCACAGAGCAAAAAGGAGGTTCCCATATAAAGTTACGTTAGTTAGTCTGGTTAGCAGGATGCAAAAACATCACCACCCCAAAGCTCTGGCACAGTAAAAATACCGTCTGTTTTTCACTGATTATACTGCATACTTTGGAAACCTGCCTTTCTGCATTAAGACCTATATATATCTAGAGACAGCACTGTTAGTATGGTTCAATATACAATGTACATTTTTAACACTCTGCCACAATGATAAGTAGATAGATTTGAGTGCTGTTTTGTGTCTAACCACCATGATGTTTTTCTTTGGTTTCCTGTGAAGGGCGTGAGCGGGGCCTTGGCCGTTTTGATGAAAGATGCCATCAAACCTACTCTTATGCAGACTCTAGAGGTGAGACCTTAACCCAAATCATCATTTCAACAGCTCATAATATCACTTTACACATAACTTTACTCCAAACATTGATGCTACAAAAAGTACAATGGCAAGGCAGGAGCTATGCACATTGTAACTGTCTTTGAACCATTCCTTTGTGTCAGGGAAAAGCATTACAAATAAAGATGGGTCCTATGAGAGCTTTTAAAGAGCTTGACAGATTGACCTTTTCCTCTCTTGTCCCCTTTATCATAACAGTTTAGCAGCAGCCAAAGACAGGTGGTGTACAGGAAACCACCATTCTAACCCACTGTCTTAGGGCACTGGCGTATAGTGTTTGTGAATCTCAATGACATTGCCTTTGGGTGTGTAAGACAAACACAGACAAACCAGCTTGTTTTGATGGGTATAGGAGGGGTGGAGAGAGAGCAGGCAGCAGGATTTGGTTACTTTCCGTTTTTTTAAGAGGAAATATTGTGGCTCTGTTGTGTGAAGCTGTTTCCGTTGTGGTTTTCCTGTCATTCTGGTCCGCCTTCAGGATCCAGATCTCTGAGCCCTGTGAGAAAATTCCATGTATGTCGACCACCATTGCCCACTGTACCTTTTGTGAGATTGATCTTAATATGAGAAATTATTTTATTCACATATATTTAAATTACACATTGCAGCAGGGGCCTCCAACCTGTAGCTCGGGAGCTACCAATAGCTCTCCACCCCTTTCAAGTAGCTCGCCAAGGGATTCCTGAATTACATGTATTGTCCTGAATAACTCAAAATTAAATGCCTATTATTATTGTAAATCTATCATTTTAATGCCTGACTTTGTGTACTTATAAATAAATAATGGTTTATGTTCTATGTTTTATATAACTGTACCCCATCTAAGTCTTGCCATGGCTTTTATGTATACTTTATTTTCTGCAACCGCAAAAATTAGTAGCTCTCTGGAATTTTCGTTTTGTAAAGGTAGCTCACCTGAGGAAAAACATTGGAGACCCCTGCATTACAAGTATTTCGTTAAATCATTTTAGTGTAGGCCATTATAATCATGACCATTTTAGTGGCAAAATTAAGTAAATGTCAAGTGCTTTTACGTGGCTGTTTCTGAAGTAAAGTAAATCTGATATAAACTTAGATTTCATAGCGAGGAGTGAAAGAAAATTAAGGATTTCATAGTTATTTGGCCATGTGTCAGTAAACATGAATAATTAAATTGTGATGATTCTTCTCATGATAATTGTAACACTAATACTTGACACTTCACTTCACTTTATCTGAGTGTTTCTTTACAAACTTAACCATGTGGTTTTAGGTTTTATGATTACAGGTTTGACCATTACATAATTTACCATTGCTTCACAGGAGTAGTGTTGTAGCCTAGTGCCTAAACTCGTATGTGCGTCTAGTTTTTAAAAAAGATGAAAAGGATGTTTAAACCTTTGCTCAGTAGTACGTGCCTATGTAGAGGGCCCCAATCATTGTGTGCAGTCAAACATCCGGTCTACGTGGAGTCCCAGAGTCCCCTGCATCTTTCCTGCGGAGGAGGTTGTCATGGCTTCTCTTCATTCAGTAGTTCTCATGCTAGTTTGCTACCATGAGAATATTTTATATGTTGTTTTTCAATTGATAGTAGTGCACACGTTGAGATGCCCCAGAGGAGGAAATACTGAAACGATAACCATCTTCCTGTTTTGGTCACATACATTATACAGAACATTTAATCTGGAGAACATTGTATGGGTATGGAATTGAAAAACATGTTTTTAATATTGTCAACAGAAACTTAACTGTACTTTTATATGTGTTTAACTAAGCCAAGCCTGCATGAAAAATTATTGTTATTACAGGACCTTTTTAAATTTCTGTAAAAAATGCCCATAATTGGTCTGTGTTAAAATCTTTTATACTACTGTAAATGTTTCTGTCTATTCTCTATTATGTTGGGTTTACATAGACAAACCCAGCAGCAATGGACCTTGTAAAATGTCTGATTTACTCCACAGCGGGCGGCTTGTTTATCGAGCCAGACTTAGGAATGCAAACAAAAGTGTAGAAAATTGCAAAACGTCAATAAGGTCCTTCCCATCCTTCCTCTTTCCTCAAACATCTAGCTCAACAATGGCTTCTTGTCCTCAAATGTCTACCTGCAGAGTGTCTGAAGGAAGGAATCAACAATGAAATCCTGTGTGTTTGAGGAATATAGTGTGTAGTTACTTTTCATCAATATTTTTGTACCTCAGCCTATGAGAAAATGGAACCTTAGTAATTGGAGGAGATCGAGATGTAAATGTTAGTGTAGTAGTTGTGATAATTCAAAATACAACTGAACATTTTCACATTCAGAATATTAATTGTGTGTGTATTAATACCAATATTAAGTTATATTTTCATGTGAAACTTTTTGACTTTTGCCTCTATGCGTCTGTTGTTGTGGTTTTTCATTTTGTCCTGTGTATTTGTTTAACTGTTCCAGGGCACTCCAGTGTTTGTCCACGCCGGGCCTTTCGCCAACATCGCCCATGGCAACTCCTCAGTGCTCGCCGACAAGCTGGCTCTAAAGTTGGTGGGACGAGAAGGCTTTGTGGGTAAGTTCAGCCTTACAGCTCAAAATGCAAGAGAAGGTGGAATCACAGCATGGTAAAATCTCAGTTACACCCCCCAAAACTCGATGTACAATAAAGAAAAAGCTTCAAAAATTTAATGCCAGTTCAAATGACGAACACATACTTACATGGTACCCCCCCATCAGCTACATAACTTTCTAGGAACCAAAGGAAGGAACTAGATAAAGTTAAGAGTCTCTGGAATGCCTCAAAGTAAACCGCTCTAATCCAGGACGTCAAAGCGGACTTTGGTATTTCAGTGTTATCTCCCAATGCATCTGTCCTGCCGCTGTTCTCTCATTCATTCATTCACTTGGCTGCCTCAAATATGTGGAGAATCTGGGAGAGTTTTGGGGATATTCACTGGAACTGGGTTCACCTGAGTTTAGGTCATAGTAAAAGAATTACAGTATACAGAATATTATGACGGTGATGTGTTGATTCAGTCCATATATGGGCTTCAAGTGGGGTGCATCTGTGACAACCAGGAAGTATTAAGGAAATTGATCGATCTAAGTGTCCTGTAATTTGCTTGGAAAAGCTTGAAGAAGACAGGTATCCAGTGTTTTAGATATGGACTCGATGTGACAATATAGTAAAGGAGTATGTTAATGAAATATTGTTCAGACATATCCTTTATCCATCTATGACCGGTCTGAAGACTTGACAGCTCAGAATCTGGTTTCACTAAGGTTAAGGTTAGCCTTCCTCTACACTTTAACTCCACTTGTCTTGCTCTGTCAATCCCTCTGCTCCTTTCACTCCTGTGTTTGTTACCTGACCCTGAACTATGCCAAGAACTCCTGCCCCTCCCTCGCCAGCTGGGAGACACTTACCCCCCACCTCAATCACTAATGTTTGAGACACTGCATTTTGTCTGCATTGCTGCTTTTTAAACCAAGAGATACTATTATAAATATTTACTCAATAAATCAGTTTGATCTCAAAATCTTTGTCTAAGTGAGTCTCTTCCCAGAAGGAACATGCATTCTTGGAACAAAAATAATTCAGAATAGGGGAATTCAGTCTTAATAAGTTTTTTGTTCTCAGTGTTCTTATAATTCAATTTGCCATCTAAAAATAATTTATTATTTGTAATAAATTGGGTTGTACCCGCATACTGAACATTTTGCTTTGGGTTTTCCACTTCTGGTGTCAAAATTATACATTGGGCAAACTGCACATTTTCAACATTTTCAAGAAAAAAAACTTTAAAATAACTACTTTTTAAATAGGCTTAATAAAATGGGAACAAAGCTTGAAATGATTCAGCTGCACTAAGAAGTTAATTAGCTGGTTAACTTTGTTATTAAAGGTGCACTATGTAACTTTTTGGTTGAGGGTCAGGGTCGCCTCACCACAGATCTGACCTTTAACTTGGTCTTTTTTGGTCCCCATGAAGATAGAAAGGTTTAATACCACATTCCAGAGAAAGAAATTACATGTCGATAAAGAAAAGCACTTGACAGACCCTCCACCAGAAAAGTTACACAATGCGCCTTTAAGCCATTTGTTTAAGTCTTTGTGCATGCTTTATTAAGGTTATTTTAAAGGACAATCTTTTTAGCCACATAATTTTCACATTGCACCAACAGGTTATGTTACCTTTCTATTAAAGTGAAGTTGCGTCTCACTTTGAACTTTTGTTGAACTCCTTCAGGATTGTGGGTCATACTTTGTCTGTTTAATCGAAGGGGCTTTTCACGTCCCATAGGAATCTAAACTGAAATGGAGAAATGTTGCTTTGGGAAGGGGGGGCTGGATTTGTTATACCAGATGTGGGGGGCTCCTGTATGATTACCAGTCCTGTAAATTCAGATAAATCCAAGTCAATGTATGGTTATAAGCTTTCTAGAAAACATTCACTCTGTAGCTTTTTATCCTTGGACATATTTAACCTAAACTTGTTATCAAAATTACACACAGTGAAGAATGTGGTGTTGACGTACCCTACTTCAGCTTTTGTTGTTATTGTGATTGGCTGAGGTGCCTGTACAAATGCTTTTGCTGGCAGTAATCTCTTCCAGCCCTCTTTGGCTCTCAAAAACATTTAGCTTCATGGACGGTTCAAGGCTGACTCGCGGAGCAGGAAGTGTGCAAGTGTTTCCTCCTCACATCCTTTGGAGGTCACTCTGCTGCCCTGTGTAATGTGGGTGTAAAGGGCTTCTCATGAACTTTAACCCTATTTAGATATATACATGGAGATAGTATTGTTTTGCCTTGACTGCTCCACAGTATTTATCCATGTTTTAAAGGCTTTTATTCAATTACAGGTGTTTTTATTGCTTTAAAATACACTGAAAAACATATATTCTTGTTGTGAGGAGTTGCCTCTCTACAAATCGTTCTTGCTTGTCCTCATAGAAAAAGAATTAAAAGTATTCCAAAGCAATAACATTATGATAGTCCAGTTTTAGTTTTTCAGACTGTCTGTAGTATGTTCTGTGACATATACTGTACTAATTTATTGAATCTGTTTATCATATCAGATGTGTAAAGTATCCAAATTTAGTTCAAATGGACCGTACAGACAAAATCATCCTTGTTTCTTGTGACTGGAGATACACGCACTGATCTTCTATAATATTATGTCTACGGACACGAGAAGTCAATTACACCAGACTACACTAAGTTATTTCATCCTGTCACCTGTGGGTAGCAGCTGGCTCAACTGACTGGCTCAATGACTTGATTATGTTTTGATAAATGCTGACTGGATGGTGCAACTGCAGCTCTCATAAAGCCAGTAATAGTCAGTATTGTATGGTTTTGTTTTGTTTTTTAGATTTGTCCATATTTTCTCACAGTATTTGGTTTTGGAGCTCTGTATAACTTTTCTAGTGGAGAGTCTGCCACCTGCTTCTCTCTATAAAGAGTTTAAGTTATTTCTAGCTTTGGTAATGACACAAGAGCACACAGTTTGTCCTCAGTGTATATATGTATGTCTTTTTAAATGAGATTAAATGAAATGATTAAATGAAGTTAATGATATAGCTGTTTCACATTATATTATATCCCAAGTGATTGGTGTATTCAGTCCATACATGTTCTTCTATTGGTCCCACAGTAACACAATATTACAGGTCTAACGCTGATAAATAGTGATTGGCAGGTGAAAGAAGGAAGGAAGTGTGTAATGGAAACACTAACTTATTTGCTTAAGGATATATGTATTCTTTTCAATTGGGATTCTCAACAATTCCCACAACGTAAAACCAGCTATAGGGGCACATATACTACACATAAACTATGCACAAGTAAGAGGAAACCTTATCTTAACATGGCTGTCACTCCAGGTGGACTATTTGCTTGGCTTGGACCCAGTTCAAGAGGCCTGTAGAGCATTTGAAGTCTTTGGAGAAGCCATTACTCAACATAGTGTTACAGATGGGACAAGCATACAGCTGGACATTGCTCATAACCAAAGTCAGTGCGCACATCTTAAAAGAGGTTTAATGGACATTATGAGCGGTGTACAGGCTGGGTCTGTGGGCGTGTGAAAAATATCACTTCCGTTAGAAGAATAAGTCAAAGCGGACACATACTTAAAATCTGTTTCAAAATAATCCAGCACAAATATTTTACATTGCTTATGTTTTAACGAACACAAAGAACACATTTGATTTTTATTATATTCTTGGCCATTATACAATTATAGTTCAATGAGAAGAGAATTTTGTCTCTGTACCTCAGGATTTTAAAGTTTCGTTTCAAGTCACGTTTACAAATAATTGCAATATTGATGTCAAAGCTATGGGATGTAATCAATATGTGTTTTTCTATTTTTCTATTGCAGTGACTGAAGCTGGGTTTGGAGCCGATATTGGGATGGAGAAGTTCTTCAACATCAAGTGCAGAACGTCAGGCCTCAAACCCAACGTGGTGGTCCTGGTTGCCACAGTCAGGGCTCTCAAGATGCATGGTGGAGGTCCAGGTGTAAGTCTGAAACTTAAAACATAAATCTGTTTTCTTTAGAATACATTTATATTCTGAGATGATCTTGTTTTGATTTTTTAAATACAGGTTTCAGCAGGTGCACCGCTCCCTAAAGAGTACATAGAAGAGGTATGTATTATTAAAATCAATAGAGCATGACTGGCTTCAGTGGTTTACTAAATTACGTTCTTCTCTTCTTGTTCTAGATCTGATTGTAACAGTTAAGGGAACTTTTTAACTTATTTAGGAGATAATCATTTAAGTATTAACATGCATAGTTACAAAAAACTTCAATTTGGTTTATTGCTGCCCTAATGTTAAAGCCAAATATAGGAGACCCTCTGGTTAAGCACAGGAACTCATTCATTCTTCTTCTTTGAGACTAATAAAGTTAAGAGGTCACTTGAAAGTTCAGTTGAACCAGAGTGTAGAACAGATAAAAGGCGATTTTGGTGAGGAACACTAATATTCCTATTGACCTAGTTTGCTGTGCTCTTGGTTAGTTACAGCTGACAAAATAATGGCGCAGCTTACACTAATTGTAAAGACCTTAACGAGAACCAGAAGTATGAGTGAAAACAGATCCAAGAAAATGGGTTTACAGAGTCTGTTCAGCCTTACCGCTCTGGGCCTGGGGCTGGACACGTGCACACACACAATTCGATTATTCAGATTCTCCAAGGGTTGTGTGAGAATTGAAAAATAAGTAAATATCATAAAAAGTAAATGATCAGACTTCATACTGATAGAATTCCAATATTTATGAAGGAAATAACAAATATTATTAAGTATGGTGCAATATATTGTCATCTTTGATTCATTTGATTAGGTGAAGATAGAGGATTTGGAGTTGTTGGGACTTTCCTAACATGGTCTTCTCATACAAAATTTGACTTCGTATAATATAAATGTATAATAATAAGTGAACACTAAATTCCAAAGTGTCTGTATTATAAGCAGGCCATTTTATAACTAAAACATGGTGGGTGGTAGACATGACAGATTATCTTTTTAAATAGGTCAGATTTTATGTTCATATGTTTTAGAAGAATTTGTTTATATATGTTCCTCTAATAAATTACATTATGTCTTTGCTTTATTTCCTTCAGAATTTGGGCTTAGTTGCAGGTGGGTGCCGAAGCAACCTCAGGAAGCAGATCCAGATTGCCCAACAATTTGGAGTACCAGTTGTCGTAGCGTGTAATGTTTTCAAGTAAGATACGTGTTAAATGTTAATATAGGCCACTCTGGCATAAGTCTGCATGTTTTGTGGTTATTGCTTGTAACCTGCTCTCCTGCCATGTAGACTACTATGACAAACAGCTGCATCTTTGTATTTTTCCTCAGGACTGACACCGAGGCGGAGGTGGCGCTGGTGTGTCAGATCGCTCGAGAGTGTGGGGCAGCAGATGCAGTGCCCTGTAACCACTGGGCACTAGGCGGGCGTGGGTCTCTGGAGCTTGCCGAAGCTGTGAAGAAGGCAGCCAGCAAACCCAACCACTTCAAGTTTCTCTATGACATTGAGGTGAGACTATCACAGCTGCTAGTTATACATTGCATCAAAGCACCATAGTTTTTATGAAAAATGTAGTTAAAATGTTAATTGTATATTTCTTTCATCTCATTTTCAACATCAATAGCTCTGACTTTTGGCTTAGACTACTCTCTATCAAATTTGGCCTCTTCAAAACATTTCCATATTTAGACATGTTTCACATAGGCTAACACTTTGATTTGTGGTTTTGCACAAACTTAGAAACCAGAAATGCATCACTATAGAATGTAGTATGTACTATAAATGTAATATTGCTTACCAGTAAATGGATATAGAATTTCGGTAAACTTAAAGGATTTCCTATGTACTATATTGATCTGAGACAAGAAAACATATTTGTTTTCTTCACATCTGGCAATTTGATGGATTAATAGTCAATTTAATAGCCAATAAATAGTCAGTAAATATTAAATGTCTTATAGGTTCTAATTTACACAAAAAGGACTATATTATAAAGTATCCAGATGTTGTCTAAAAACCTTTTAATAAGGCTTGATACTGGACCTTTAAACAAAACAGTAAAACATCTATCAGAAGCAAAAAATGCATTGACAATGTCCAGTTCAAATATTTAAAGTATGAATAAAATGCATAGTGTTATCAACCTGCCACTTCAGTGACCTGCTCTGTGTGAGGAAATGGTGTGTAATGTGGTCAAGCTGCACTCTGTAACACGGATTTACAAGGTCTGCCCCTTCCTGGAATTTTCCTTTTTTCTAACATCTCAAGTAATCATATGTTGTGGACTTTAGGCAGGTCATGATGTCCAAAACTATTGTGTTTATTGAATTGGGTGGTACCCCCGTCTCCACCTGGACAGGAAGTCATATGGGAGGAACAATAGAATACATATTTTGTTTGACAGGGCTAATTGGAAGTTTTTCTTGTAAAAAAAATAATAATAATAAAAAAAGAGAAGTAAAATATTTTGACGACAAAAGCAGAGGATTTGAGTTTGACATCTGAAATCAGGTGTGAAGCACTTGGGACTTGTTCAATTTGGAGCAGGACAAGTATTTGGGAGGAAGTCCAAGAAAACCTATTGTAATTCCAAGGAGAACTCATATTATTTTTAAAGGTGCACAATGTAACTTTTCTGATGGAGAGTCTGCCAAAAGTCCACTAAAGCCACAACTCCCCCCATTTTAGTTGAATTTTATAGAGCTAATTTTAGATACTCTTCATCTTTAGCTTGTTGTCATTTTGTATTTTGGAGCGAGGTAGAAGAATGCGCAAGTAAAAACATCAGCTGGTTTGAGTTACTGAGTTGGGATGTTGTGACATTGATTAACTGACCCAAAGTGCACATGCTCGCTCATTTACAGTATGCACGGGGTTACTGGCGTTTAAATTGTTACATAATGTATTGAAGAACATTCAGTTTAGCAAAATCAGCAAAATGTTAGAGATCAGAGAGTTGATCAAGTTAACTTTTAACTCACAGTGCAGGTCTTACTAAATTGAGTATGATGCAGTTGGGACAGAAGTGGTCTCTTGGGGGAGTAGTTGGACCAAACGTAGTGTCTATGGTGGGATGGATCCAAAGGCAAGGGACAAAGTGAAGGTTTTCCCAATGGGAGAGGCTCCTGAGAAGCAGACAGTGGCAGGCCTGAAAGGACTGACTGGGAATTCATCCAGAACTATTTACCCAGAATAGAAAAATGTTAAATTGTGTCAGCACTGTTTTCTGCAAGTATGTTCTAATATGGGCATTCCCCTTTTTATTGAAGGCAGCAGTTTGAGCATGGTGTAACTGAGTATGTGTAAATATCAGGATAAAAGGGCATTTCAGTGTTTTAAGTGCAACTTTTCTGGTGGAGTGTCCGCTACCTACTTGTCTCCATAGAGATGTTATTGCTTTGCCTGGACATTAAACATATACATCTAGCATGTGCTCATTACGGATGTTTCAAAAGTACAATAATTCCTTCTGTGAATAGTCGCAACTCTCTACAGATTTGAAATGTAATATAGCGTAGAGCTGAAACCTGCTTGTCTCCCTTGTGACAATTAAGTTGAATCTATACTGTGGAACATTCTAGACAAAGCAATAATATTTCCGTGGAGAAAAAAGGGTGGCAGACCCTTCATTAGAAATGTTGTACAGTGCATCTTTAAGATACGTGATTACTTGTACCAGCTGAAAATTGTAATAATAGTTAAAATAATGACAATTACGGTACCATTTTGATTCATTTTACTATTACCTCTTTTAACAGTTTTACAGAGATTGCATTATTTCTACCTTACCTTTATGTAAATTCTTCTGTGTTTAATAGTTTTTGGTGTGGCTCTTTGTAGATGCCCATAGTGGAAAAGATCAGAGCAATTGCCCAAAAGGTTTATGGGGCCGATGACATTACACTGTCTGCTGAAGCTGAAGCCAAAATCAACTACTACAACCAGCAGGTATTTTCCTCATACAGCACCTGCGTCCTAATGCACCATCTCATTCAAAATCTGAAAAGCATTATTATTTTTGCTAACTTTGAAATGAACACTTCGTTTTAAATACAGGGTTTCGGATCGTTGCCTATCTGCATGGCGAAGACGCACCTGTCCCTGTCACATATGCCTGAGAAGAAAGGGGCCCCCACTGGATTTGTTTTGCCAATTCGAGATGTTAGAGCTAGCATCGGCGCTGGATTCATCTACCCTCTTGTTGGAACTGTAAGTGTCTATTACAAAACTGCTGAAAACTAGTTTGAATTGAATTATTGGTTGTCACTTTCTTCTGTGTAAACATGGCAAAACAAATATAACTATAACTAGACAAGCAAAGTCTGAATGTGGTCTAAAACTAGACTAAATTATTACTAAACTGTAAACTATTCAGAACCTCCATTTTTGCTTAATGTTGTGTAAAACCAAAGACCCAAAGGACCACCATAACAATTTCCTGAATTTTTTTGTTGATCTGATTAAAATGGACAGAAATAAAAGTTTAAGGCAGCCATATTTCACTTAGCCATGTCTGTCTGGATGCTGGTTTCACAGTGATGCAAAGGAAGGAAGTGTTTTGCCTCCTGCTATTTCACCAGAGTGTCCTGAGGGGCTTTGTTCTGATTGGCTGAGGTCGAGGTGTCAGTCCCGGTGCGTGCTGGGAAGGCCTGGCAGAATGGGGGACTGGTGTCTGTCCAGTCTCCCAGCCCAGTCTTTGATGTGCTGTTGCCCGTGGAGGCACCCTTGAACTGTGGCTCCGACCCCAAAGGGAGATTCCTACGAGGGCTTTGAACTGGGTTGGCGCTGAGTACGTCTGCAAGACTTACGTAAAATACAAATTCAGACCAGGTAGCCCCAAAACTGAAAAGGCTCAGTTTATATCATACAATCCTTTTTCTTTTTTTATATATATATATATATATATATATATATATATATATATATATATATATATATATATATATATATATATATTTTGTAAATTATTTTTCAGAAGACACACAACTTAAAGGTCACAAGGTCACAAATGAGAGATTTTGAAATATCTCTTCCCAGCATCTCCAGTGTTTACCATAAACCGTCTGACGCACACAACTTGTTTTTGCTTCTGTAACTCAATACATCTTTATTAAGTAAAAGGAAGAAAAACATGGGTGTTGGGGTGATATGGTTCATTTCATTTTCTTAAGTCCTTAAGTTTTAAGGTTATAATCAGATTTTGTCTCATTTATGCTTAATTTAGCTCTAATTCTCACTTTGTTTTGTCTTTGTGGTTTTGTCAGTGTTTACCTTCACTTTAGACCTAGATTAGACGGGTTCATTCCCGTAGTTTCCATTTATCTAGTGATGCATCAGTCTTGCGGTTGATGTTGAAATAGTCACTGTCTTGGAAATATATCTGTTTTCATTTCTGGTGAGTACTATCTCAGTGTGTCTTGTGGGAGCTGTGGGAGTTGTGCTCTGGGACCGGGTGGAAGGGGTATTTAGGGTCTTTGGGGGTGAAGAACCAGGAAGGGCCTGATGTCATGCTGTAGATATGTACGGGAGGGGTCGCAGCCCGAACAATAGATCTGTGTAGAGTTCACATCCCGTATGAGCTGCTCTATCTGCAGCACCTACGCAACAGGTTAGAAAGCTGCCAGTGTCACATAAGAAGGCGTAAATTGAAATTATCAAATGAGGGCTGAACTAAGTGACAAGCATTTTGATTAGGCTGGATCTAAATTGATCTGTTGTGTTGTACAAAAAAGAATGTAAAAAAATACACATAGACACTTATATGTATCATAATGTACACATGTCGCCAATACAAATTTTCAGCCTTAGGGAACAGCAAGGATACTGTTTTTGGACGTATGGAAGAGGGTTTTATCATGATTTTTTAAAATGTATTTATTGTTTTAACAACAATACACTTATCTTGTTTTATAATTACTTGACTAATGAGAAATCAGTACATTTCTATAATCCTTCAGGTTCTGTATCTATTTATCAAATTCATCTAACCCAACTTTGTTTTACCAGATAGTAATAGTGGTTGTCTATATAATAACTTGTGGGGGTAGAAATCTCACTTTATTGTCTCCTTCAGGGTTTTTCTCAGACAAAGGGACATTGTGTTTGTGTATCATGGAGGAACTGATTTGGCCCAAAGTGCGGTTTCCAACTTTAGCTGTGCAGTTTTGTCTTTTTTGCAAGTGCCAACATGTTTTTGAGTCTGCAGAGAGGAGGACCCAAAGAACAGCCAGTCTTTTGTTGCTCTTCACAACGTTGGCAGCTCGCATTTGTGTATCTTTTGATATTTAAATGGACAACTTGAACCAGACCAGAAATGTCAAAACAATTCAAAAGGTTCATTCATATCTAAGATGTGTGAAATGATAAGTTCCCAGTCTAAGAGCTAACAAAGATGTATCAATATAAAAAAAAATCTACATAATATCAAAATGAAGAAAACTCTAAAAAGTAATTGTAAAGATATGGTACCCAGGTTTATAAGATTTTAAGCCTGGTGATCCAGATATGGCCAGTATATGGTTAATTAGCTTATGTTTGAATATAGGGAAAACAAAATATCCTACCATTTCACGCAGCATTACTCAGAAGTATTCAGAAGTTCACTTGGGCCGTCATGCTGTCTCATCCCTTTTTACTGCCAATTAAAGTTAATTTCAATGGATCACAATAGGACAGTGAGGGTGAAATCTGATCCGTTATGCATTGCAGTGTGAATGAGTAGATGATGTCCCTTTTTTTTACTGATGGAATTTATTTTCTCACAATACGCATGTATAGAAGAACAAATTCCGAGTGGAAGGAAGTTTATTTACAGGAAGTGTTTTACTCAAATTTCGTACAGTCTATTACACAGTAAAACATTACACAACCAAGACAAATAAACAGAATGGATACCAGTAATGACTATCAATGTAACCCATTTTTGTCATCATTATCTCATGAGCACTAAAGCATTATGGTATTTTTTTTCCTAATGCAAAATAAACAACAAATAATCACATCAAATATTACCTTTTAACTTTTAACCGTTACGTTCAACTTTAATTGAGGGTGTTCTATGGAGTAAGAAAGCTGTCAAAAATATTCGTGCGCACGAATATTTTTGACAGCTTTCTTACTCCATAGTGTTCTTTTTGAAGGTTAAACTGTATTTTTCCATTCTCATAGCTAAGTGGGTTGTTGAGTTAGTAGTAGTTGAATTAGCAGCAGTCATGGTCACAGAAATTATATGGTCATTAGTAATAATGTATTTAGCACTCATTTATTTACTCAAGTAGTAACAGTTTTGACATCGATTGTACATTTAGCAGCTCATGTCCCGAATGAGGCATACAAAGTCAATAAAATGTGATGACATATTTTGTGCAGATAATTTTCCAGTATGATTACCTCATAATGCAATACCACTGTACTGAATTCTTAATGACCACCTCACACGTTGACTCATCTTTAAAAGCCTTTTGACACGATCATACAATCTTCAAATCTGGGGTCATGCCCACTACCAGGAAGAGTTCAGTGTCTTCCTCTGCGTCCTCTTCCTCTGCGTCGTCTGCTCGGGCCTGTCCCATCATTTACAGCGGGACAGGAAACTGCTGCTCACTTCCTCTGGGCTCCTCTCCACTAATGGGCTCGTAAAACCAGGTCAGGCGGAGGCAGGCATGTGAAAAATGCCACTCCTCTAATTAGTGAGATAATTTACCTTTCAGTTGGTATTGTAGGATTTTGGGGTTTGGGGGGACTTTAATGCATACCTAGAATGTAGATCTGTTTGGTTGTAATTATTGGAAATCTATGAATGTCCAGTACATTAGTAATCTAGACGATCACCAGCGGTCAGAACAGGCAGTGCGTGAGCGTCATTCACATGCTGCTTCCTGTTCACATCACAAATGACATTAGAGCGAGTTTGGCCCAATCACATCCTATTTTTTTCTCCTAATTAAATCTACTCTGTTCCTTATGGCTCTCCATGATATCTAATGCCGCTTATAGTAACACTTATCTCAATGTCTAAAGGAGGTAAGCAGCTGCTGTAAAAAGGTATTCCAGTAAACTGTTAATGCCACACACTTGTACATTAAACATGTTTTGGTGATCTGAGAATTTTTTTGTTTAAATATGATTTTAAAATTACATACAAGTGGTAACAAACTATGTCTACTACAATTGCTATTACCTTTTATATTATATTTTCTTCACTGAGATATGTTTTTATCTTCACTAAATGAAAAACAACCGGTAAAAATAACCAAAAAAACCCCCCAAAAAAACAAAACAAAACATAAAACAACATTAAGTTAAAATGGTTTCTCTATGTATAAATGAAACAAACATTTGATGGTTCTATGAATCCTGCATGCCCCAAATGTTTTGTAAATACTCTCAGTAGGGATGAAATGGAATAAGTTTTCAGTACCCCAGAAACCTTAATAATCAGCCTTTATTCAAAGAACAATGTTGTGTAAATACTCTTTTTACACACTAGACAAAATTAACTAAGAGAGACATTAATTAAATCCAAGAACACTGAACAGATAACGATAATAATCTGATCTACCGTAATTATTATGGGATGTATTAGTAGTATAGGCTTATTATGGTGGCAGACAGATCAATCACTCGTATTATCAAATTTAGGTGTAGCACATCTGGTCTCTGTAGAGGGAGAAATTTTATCATTTAGTTTCTATTTTTAGAAATACCTAAAACTTAAATTTGGTTCAGTTTCTTACTAATGTCTTTAGCTCACATTGCAGCATATCAGAGTACAGGGAGAGTCAAATTAAAACACTGTCTTTTTGTTTTTCGATATTGGACAAAGGGTCTTTTGTGTGAGACTAAATTAATCTTGGCCAAAGTGGAGGTTGTCAGTGCATTGATCACCCGTTTGCCCCTGTGTTAAATGACTCATGATTATAGTTATCATGTACGATGGATGATGTCATCCAGTCTTCAGGGTCTGGTATTCTTCAGCTGTGTTGTGGTGGGCGCTTTAATATAAACGTAATGAGAAAAGAAACCCACTCAACAAAGTATGCACCGCAAGATGGCTGTGGGATTAGGTTACACAAGATAAACATACCTATTTGGGCGTCATGTGTTTCAGTCCTGGGACCTACAATTTGCTGAATGTCGCTCCCCACTTATCATCCCACAAACTTTTTTTTTTTTTTTTTTGATTTATTGTTCTGTCTTATAATTAAGTTTGCAGTTTTTTGGCCCTTGCAAGAGTGTAAAGAGAACAGCTGATTTCCAAATTAGTTTAAATGGTGTATATTCATGGAGAAAACATAATGACCATTGAGTGAACCTTTTGTGAATGAACCTTTGTTTATTTGTTACAAGAGGCAGGGCACAAGAAAGTGTCATAATTTAATTGACAGTTTAAAAATGACTTTCTTGTGATGACAATATACTAAAGAATTGCTAAAAACAACTGGACACTTTAACTGTCTGCAAACAAGTTTACCACAAAATGCGAACAATGTGTATGTAGAGTTTTAAATACATTGAAAAAGACATATGTATCATTTATTACTTTCTTTGTCCTCAGATGAGTACCATGCCTGGTCTGCCCACGCGACCTTGTTTCTATGACATCGACATTGACCCCGTCACTGAGGAAATCACAGGACTCTTCTGAGCTGCTAGATGCAATGTTTCATAGGTATTGTTGGGACAAATTGGATAATGACTTAATTAGATTTCAAATAACTTAAGCCACATGAATTCTAAAACCATTATTTTCCAAATTCATAACATACTTTTTTCTGCTTTCATACAGGACCGAGGAGAAGAGGAGGATTCACAAAGTTTTAATTGCCTTAAAAAAAACAATATTGTATCCTGGAAAAAAATTTACTTGACTATCTGCTTATGCTCTCTTTGCACGATACACTACTTTTAACATTTTGCTTTGCTTCATAAATTTTTTTCTTTGACCATTAATTTGTCTTTAAATTTCAGGAGATTTAAAAAATAGTTTTTCTGATGTTATTTGCTGTGATACGCACATTAACCACCAGGTATTTGTGCCAAAGTGTCCCAATATGCTGTACTATCTCAGTGCTGTATACTGCCAAAGGTGTACCTGGTGGTGTTTGCACTAATTGTCCTAATTATGTCATGGTATTTTTAACTTAACACTATGACTTTTTAATATTACTTCATTACTACTGCAGAATTTCATGGCATTTAAATAAATCTTTGTTAATCAAATTGCATCTCTGCTTTTTGTCCTTATATGCACAAACATTTGAAGTGACATTTTGTAAAAGAATTTGGTAAGAATTAAGTTCTCTAAAATGGCCCTAACAGACAATTTATTAAACAGACTTTACGAGAATTTATGAGCAGAATTATTTTAAGAGGTACAGCATGTGAATTTACTGGTTTGTAAGTTTGTAAATTAAATCCCAGTTAATGATCCAGTTAATTTCTTGTTCACCTTATCTCATGTATGACTGGGCAAACAGTGTACAGTACCTGTCTCTACCTTATCTCAGTCCTCTTCAAGCTGAATTGTCCCTGTTTTTGTTATGAGGTAAACTAAATATGAAATCACAATCATACAGTGTTATCTATATTCCCAATATCAACAAAAACTGTTAATGTGTTAACAGAGAGCTTTTTTTTCTTTTCTTTTTTTTAATGCAAGCCAAAGAATTAACACAAAATGCCAGAAAATACTAGCCAGGCTGGCACCACCTAGTGCCTCCGCTCAATTTCATTTCTCTCCAGCGACTAGGTCAGACATTGGAATACACTAGACGGCTCGCAAAAACCCTTGAAGTGTGAGTTCGGGCACCAGCCAATCAGCAAAGAACTATATATTCTGTGTTGGCAACGATTCCCGAGATCAAGGATTTAAAGCCAGAACAAAGAGAATGTTTGGTGAATTTTATCAAGGGGAAAGACATTATTGCCCTTCTTCCTAATGGATTTTGGGAAAAGCTTAATACATTAGTTAGTACAAAGTAGTAGTTAGTGGTGCATTACATACATCATGGCCAAATAGCAGCGATTGGTTAAATGAAAAAAAGTATCCCCCTACCGTCAAGCGAACGAATCCTAATGCTGCGAGGTCAGATGGTTTCTATGAAACTGACTGATGAATCAGACTGAGAAAATACTGCTTTAAGGTGCACTGCACAACTTTTCAGGTGGGCGGTCTGCCATCTGCTTGCCTCCATGGAGATGTTATTACTTTCCCTGGAATGTTCCATGGTATGACATTAAAAAATATATACACCTAGCATTTATTAATAACAAGTGTTTCTGTTGCTCAAAAATACAGTAATTCCTTCTGTGAATAGGGCAACTCTCCAAAGATCTGAATCGTAATGTAGCGTGCTGTAAATTGCTTGTTTCACTTATAGCAGGTTTAATCTATGCTGTGGAAAATTCGAGACAAAGCAATGATATTTACACGGAGACAAGCAGGTGGTGGACCCTCCACTAGAAATGTTACGCTGTGCACCTTTAAGATTCTGGTTGCATAGAAAAAAGAATAAGCTGTGACTGCAACTAGGGAATATAATTACATTTTGCATTTACAACGGCTTAACTTTTACATTTTACTATATGATGAAACCTATGTTTTGCTTCCACTCCTCTGTTTTTAAAAATATGTCTATCTTTTTGACTGGTGTTGCCCCCTCCACAACTCCCTGGGGTACAGCAGCAGTGTCTGTCATCATTACACAGTGTTTAACTTACATACAGCTAACATGCATGTGCACACATGTGGGTCCTTCTCATAGCTGGCATTCCTCACCTGCTCACTCTGTTATTGTACATCTACCAACAGGATCTGGGCCTTAAATACAGTACACAGCTTATTTACTATGTGTGTGTGAGTGTGTGTGGAGTGGAAATGTTGACAGATCTGAGGCCCAACGTGCTTGTCATTGCGTTATAATGCACTGGAAAATCCCCCCTGTCCATGGTGGTGGGCTCAGTGAAAAAGTGAACAGGTCTGTTTTGTTGCAATGGCAAAGATAAACCTGTACTTTAACACAGAGAAAAATAATTGTATTGTAGTGCAAGGTCTTTAATTGATATGTTTATTTCAGTACCAAGGACAGGTCCCACCATGTCTGCTTCTGGAAAAAGAGATGGGCTTCATGCACTTAAGGTGGATGAGGACTTCTTCACAGACCAGTATTTCCTCTCCTTGACATAGGTAAACATTACACAATAAATCTTATACACTCATGCAGGGCTGCTTACAAAGTGAAGTGTTGTGAACAGATCGACTCTAATTTATGGAAGAAGCAAATAGTAGAAAACACACTGAGTCATATACCCACAACAAAATATAGGTTATATTTACTGTACTGTGTATAGCTTTATTCAGGTGGATGTATTTCTATGTTGCTGTGCACACTGTGCCCAGTGATCATTCAGATGAAATATTGTATTGGTTAAAATCATTGCGTGGTGTTTAAACTGTATAATATATATATTTTCTAACCATTTTTGTTTTTCTTTCTCTCTCCTCAGTCCCAAACTCCCACACTTTCAACTGATATGTGTCAAGGTCATTCACACTGTTTGTCACCCTGTGTCAGATGGACTGCCTGTTATCTTATGGGGAAAAACATTCCTAGAAGCCCTTGACAACTCCAAAGAGTGTTATTTGGGGGACTGTACATTTTTCTTAAACTCAGTTCTGACATGAATATTTTCAGTTCAGTTGGACTAGTGGGGGTTAAAGAAAGGGACCCTCAAAAGTCTGTACTGTGTATTTATCATAATGCCAACCCACTAAGATCGTTTGCACCACAGAAACATAGAGAACACATTGTCTGATACACCCTTGAATGTTTGTGTTTTGCGTAGAGTGATTAGCCAGCCATTAGCTTTGACAGAACAGGCAAAGGGGAGTGTAGATGGTTTAACTCAATCAACAAATCTTAGGGTTAAGGTACACCTCTCCACATCTTGGGTTAGGCTTGGTCAGGACTACTTTAGCTGGAGAATTTTACTTATTGTGCATGTTTTGATGAGGGGAAACCGGAGTGCTCGGAGGAAACCCACCCAGACACAGGGGAGAAGCATGAAAACTCAGCCCAGGAATTGAATCTTCTTGCTATGAGACAAGAGTGCTAGCCTCTTAGCCACCCTGCCATTCATGTCCAACGAAAGCTGATATTGTGCAGTAAAAGGAGATCACCACACACTTAAATTCTTGATTTTTTGCTGAGCTTAATTGTTTAGTACTCTGTGTTGTTGTGTATAGGCACAACAATGCGCTTTTGTGTTTTGACAATATTGACTTTGATGGTTTAAGCCGATAATATTCATTAGTAATTGATTGAATTAAATATTAATCCAATAGAAATAATGGTGTTGAGTGTGACATAGAGGCAGCAGATGAAAGGGTGAACTGTGGCTGTGGCACTTTCACATCCTAAAGTGAGTTGCTGTTGCTTTAGATAATGAAGAGTGGCTCCTAATGGTCTCGAGAAAGGACCCTTTTTATGTAATACCTTAACCTCATTCAGCAGTGACGCAAAACAGGAATACAATTGAATTACTATAAACTATTTTTATAACTTAGATTTAAAAAAAATTTAATTGTAGTAGAGTATATTCTCCCAAAGCCCATATCAATTGGATGAGATTTTTAAAGCCTTTTTTTGCATAGATAAAAGACCCTCACCCCACATGTGTTAGGAGGATCATGACTGGATGCACTGGTTTACATGTATGAACTTGACCTTGAACCTGTGACCTGTAATTTGTCTGGTTTAAAATTCCAAACAAAATGCCACATGAAAACCCACCATTAACAGTTAACCCTCTGTCTTCATGGATGTTTGATGAACCACAAAGCATTTTAAGAGTCTTATTATGTTTAATCCATCCCTTTTTTTCTTTTATTCAATGTAGTTTATTTCTTTAATATGAAGTAGAGTCTAAGGTTCTATATTAAACAAAATGTATTATTACTGTGATTACTGTGAGCTTTAAACCATGTTAGAATGTTGTAACCTCATCAAAAACATAATCCCACATCCTTTATCATTAGTCTGTCTACATCTCTACAGCTAACTTTAAACTTTTGTTCAGTGGAAATTGGCAATACCAGCACTGAAATCATCCAAATGATTCTAGTGAATTTGCATTAAAAACACAGTGAAGCACTCACTGAATTACCACATGACATCAAAAGGTGGAACAGAGTGTTTTCAGAAGAATTAATCCTAAATACGCAGGGTTTGTATGAATGAAACAAAACACAACTCCAGAGGAAACTTAATATGGGAAATATAATATGAGAAAATAATATGAGGGAGGCTTTAAGTGTAGTTATTTCCAAGCTGCTATAGTTATAATGTTTAAGAAATAAAAAATAAAATAAAATATTACGTTTTCCACCCATATTTTACCTTCCTTAATCAATTCATACAACCAAACCATGCTTGGTAGGTTAATGCTACCGCCACAGGTGTCCCATCCTCTTCTTCCTCCTCGTTCGTCTCCTCTCTCCTCACCTTGTCCCCTATCTCCTCGTTACCGTGCACCCCACAGGCCCACTCTTCCTCCTCCTCCTCCTCCTCCTCCTCCTGTCTCCCGGGAGTTATGATGTGATGCTGCAGGGCGTGTCATCACCGCGCACCGGGACCCATGTGACCGAGCAGCGCGGAGAGGTATTGGCGGGTTGGGGGGCGTCCTGTTTGGGAGACTTTTTCTGGTCCTGCTCGCTCTGCATCCCTCCAAACCGAACTATCGCGGGGGCGGAGCTGCAGCTTAACTGTGCAACTACCTAAAACTCCTTTGGGACGCACGCGCTTTTTTTGTGCTTTTCATTTGATTTGGGTTTGTTTTTTGGAGAGGTGATCACGAACTGCGATGGGGGCCGAGAGCTCAGTGCAGCGGGACGAGAAAAGCCAAGCGGAGGATGCATCAGCTACAGCCACTGCCCCGGGCGAAGAAGAGGAGGTGGTGAAGGTGCAAGCGGGAGAGGAGAGTGCCCTGGACAACAAGGTACAGTTCAGCCCGCACGGGACGCTCTAAAATTAGCCCAAAAGCGCCAATTTTAGTCCATGCAAAAACAGCTGCAGTGAATTGGTGCAGCGGTAGCCTCCATGTGCGCCCCACGCCGTGTTTATGCTGAGTAATCCAGTACAGTTCAGCACAGGGGCTCTTCTGTAGTCTGCAGTCCCGCAGTAATAAAATGAGCTCACTGCCCCATTTGTGCTGTCTGCCCTTCACACAACAACAGCACCTGAGCCAGCGCGTTATGGCGCTATCAATCAGTCTATTTTAAAACTTGCTTCACACAATATTTAAGTAGCTATACTAGTTTGTTTTAAAAATTTTCTTTTGTCTTCTTTTGCATTTTGATTACACTTTTGCCATCTTATCTCCCAGTAGTTCTGGACTACATGTTCAGTTTAGTTTTTCAGGTAAGTTCAAGAGCAGGTTTTTGTGATATTTGTGCACTAATACAGTCAGTCTTCTCAGAGTTGTAGGACTATGATTTATTGTTAAAATAATAAAGTAGCCAAGGCAAGTCATGCACTATCGTTATTAGGATTGGTAGAAACATTTTAGTGCAGGCTACCACAATGACTAGGCGAAATGTAAATTAAAATGACTCAATAGATTTGTTTTTCTCAGTTAACACAATAGACTACAACACCAGCCCTTTTCCAGTCTATCATGATTTTAACCTTTACTATACATTGCTTACAGTTTAATAGGAGGCCCGGGGTAGTTGTGCACAATGTCACGGCATGTTAGAAACCTATAAAGACTCAATTCAGTGTGATGGTTATCTCCTCAACGGCAGCAGTTTGCACACAGCACAGGTGCACATTAACACTTTATTAAACAAGCGCCGCACTCCAGAGGATCAAAGTCACTCCTCTTTTGTTTTGGAGAAAGACAGGTGGCCAACTTGGTTCAGTGATAATTTGCATACTGAGCTACATCCACCAGATGCCCTTCCTGACTCTTATGTAAGCATGGAATTGGTTAATAATTTGGCTTTTTATGCATGGAATAGACATGAACATAACACAGTATCACATGTTATTACTCAGTAATAATAATAAGTTCTTATGACTTTTGACTGTGCAGAAGTGCAGAGTTATGTTATATTAAATACTACAAATTATCTTATTTTACAAAATTAATCATATCTGATGTAGTATATGCAAAAGTATAAAGTTTATGCATGTAGTCAGATAGCTTGGGCAGAACAATAATATGACTAATATACATTTTAAATAGTCAAACTGGAAATTACTTATATTTCAATTTGAGTTACTTATATATAATTTTACATATGTCTTTCATTCTACAGGGACCTCTTGTGATTAACTTGCTAATTATGTAATACTTTTAAATGAACATTCAGGCCTTTATACACAAATACAACCTCTTGTTTTCTACATATTTTTTTTATATTTTTGTCCAGTGCAGCTCTTACTTATGTGTCACTGTGTCACTGTGGTGCAAATGAACACAGCTGTCCCGCCCACCAACAGACACTGTCTCAGCCACCTGCTCCACAGCACCTGTCCATCTTTTATAGACTCTTTTATTATCACAGGGGTCAACAAGTGATGTTTTCTGCCAAGAGGTCGTTGTGCAGGTCAAAACCCCAGAAAAGACTAGTTTGAAGTTTTAGTTTGAAGGATAACTGATATAATTTTAGAACATACCGTGCACATTTTGGAGAGTTGAACACTTGTAACATAGGAGAAAGTATTTCAAGTGAAAAAACAACTAGTGAATAAGTAAAGATAATAGTGCAATAAACAAGGGCTACACCAATTCAGAGGTTACTATAGATTAAAACTGTTAAGTACCAGGATAAAATAATAACTAAATAGGTTAAACTACTGGAGGTCTAATCAAACCTAAAAGGTCATACAGTTAAAAAAAACATAAAAACACAGCAAATTACCAACATAAGTAACATGCTCGCCACTTGTATTGTCTGTGCATCCAACTGAGAACCACACATCAATATCACCTTATAATACCAGATAATGGTATTTGCAAGGAAAGTGCATAGTGCAGCACTGTCTGCATCTTAATTTGGTTAGACAAAACATCCACTGAAAAAACAGAGAAAAAGAAAACCTCCTCAGCAAAAAGTGCTGACACATTCATGATAGATTTGAGAACAAAGTGGAGGTGGAACTCAGAGTTACAAGCTTTAGGTAAGTTAAATTGAACTGATTTATATTAGTTTGATACTGGGATGGCAGTTGGTTTAAAAGTGTATTTTATCATTGGATATGGCTTTTGTTTTACAGGCTGTACTGTGCATTTTGCATCTTCTTGAGTCTCTGCTTTTTTGATGAAGCCTCCTGGGTATCTCTCCAGCTGGCAATAGGTTTCCCCACGTTTGAATATGAAGTCTGATTAGCATTAATTTGTCCTAAATCATTCGTATGGGTTTAAGTTGATGACATTTCGCTTTTAGCCATGACGTTGTAACTGTATAACTGTAAATGACAGATGTGATATGACACATTGAAATATTTACATTTAACCTCCAGAAATGTGCTATACGCAGATTTCAAGCAACTCCTTAGATCTATTATAACACTAAGCCAGTATAGCCACTTACCTTCACTTTTTATTGACTTTAATGTAGTTTATGTAGTATTGATTTGCTCAGATACAAAATGCTTTTAATTTGCTTGCCCATTGCTACCACTGCTGCGTTTATCTTTATTGGCATTACTGCAACTATAGTTATAAATTAATAAAAGTTTTACAGTCCACCTTGAAAAAGAACTGTAGCATATTTTAGCAGCAGATTAGTGCTTAAAGTAGTAGTTCTGTATGTTCTGTATATTTGATGATATATATTGATTTGATTTTAGCTCTGAAAAATATACAGTTATCCGAATGATTTCCTCGTTTCTCCATCAACCACATTAACAGTAACGCCCCACATGCCTCTCCACTCCCCAACGCCTCATGTGCAATCAGCATCATCAGATTAATATCCATGTTTATTATTTCAGTACACTGGAATTAGTAGCTAAAATCTTAGCCTTTCATCTAATCTTAAACATCTCCTCTATCATTTTCCGGGCATTTGTTCCGAATCCTAACCAGCCACGTCTTCGTCCCCTGACCTATAGACTGATGATTGTGTGGTTAGTGTGTTTTTTTTTTTCTCCAACTAAACTTGTGACTATGTACAGTATGTGTGAATCTTGGCAGAGTCATGTATAATCACAGTTAACAATTAATCTTGACAATCCTGCTCAGAATAAAGCCAAGTACCCCATCTTTAATTTAACATTATCCGACCTGTGTTATCTGTTATTTTGAACTTTTCTTACATGTGAATATCTATCCACTACACGGTTCTAACATGTTATGTAGTTTGACACTTTTTTTAGCTGAGGGCACTTGGGGGATTTCCAGAATTTTTGCATATTGGCGCAGCTGTCACAGAGCTATCCATCACCCACTGTATGATTTAACTTGTGTAATATATAGTCAGCCACTGTTTACACACTGTTGCTACATGTTGGGATAATGGACACAGGCGCATGTAGATTAATACGGAATGCATTTCTCAGCTGGTCCTAAACTTATGTTGAGAGATAATGACGGAGGAACAAACGGAAATACGTTGACAGCACCATGTTGTTTCGCAGGTTTAATGATCTCCTACAAGTACCAATTGTACCATTCTTGGGACAGTGGCCAAAACGTGTCTACTATCTACAATGACACATGTGAAGGTAATATTAGAGAAGAAAGGTGTATTGAAGGTTTATGGAGGACTGCTTTTTACTACAGATCTTGTGTTTAGAGTGTACAGTTCCCATGTCATTCACTTCGTCTATAGAAGGCTGTCAACTTTGCTGAAAAATACAAATTCTAAAATTAAATACAGATCTACATTCAGTATAAACAAAATATCTTCCAAAGTCTCACAATAATATCAGTATTCATTGTTTTGGTGCAGCATTAAAGACAACTACATAGACCATGATCCTCTGCTCCATTTCAGTTCTTCCTACGTGAAGAAAATAACTGTTATTAAGCGCTTTCTTATAATTTGGATTTGGATTATAACAGAACAGAACCAAAGGCTTTTCAATGCCTTCTAAAAGGAAAGTAGCATGTTCACAATTTTTTTTGTTAGCCAAATAAACGTTTTTACTTGTTTGTACAATGGTTTTATAATGAAAACTATAAGTGCAGGCATACAAGTATTCTGAATTATGTCATTTCAATACCACCAGAACAACAAAACACTTTCTTAATGTTTTGTATTTGTTGTGTTGAAGTGATACATATATTATTTGGAGGGATGTCACGATATCCAAATCTCTCGGTATGATATTATGACAATACGATATTTTAGAGAGGCTAATATAATTGTAGATAGGACACTTTTTTTGCTTTTAAAATACCTTAACAAGATTTTGGTGTGAATTATTTCTGTCATAATCCCAAGAATTCAAGTAAAAAAGATATTTCTTCATGTTGTTTGCACTGAAATGAATCATGGGATATGTAGTTCCCTATGTCTATAAGATGCTGCTACTATAAAACAATACATTTAAGCAAAGGAACTTGTAATTTGATATATTGTGACAAACCACGATATTATTTTGAGACTTCTGACAATACGATATCACGATATTTCGGTTATTGTTCCATTATTTGTATTAATAGTAGTATTTATAATTCACACATCACTAGCACCAGCACCTACACATGTCACACCAAACATTGCAGTATCTAATCATGTGCTGCATCTTAGTGACAGCAGAGTTCAAGCATCCTTTTCAAACAGGAAGCTCTGTCAATCTAAAGGGGGTATGAATATGGTGGAGATATGGTAACTGTATACAACAATATATACATGTGTGAATGAAACAAAACACAACTGTAGGAAATAATAAAACATACATAAAAATATATCTCTTAAAAAAATCTTTAAAAAAGTAGCAGGCCTAAATTAAAAAGCCTCAAGATAATATTTTTGAAACTATGGATTAAAATTGGATTAAGCACACTCTCCAAAGCCTATTCCTATTCCTTGACACTTCTTTCCTCAAAACAATAGCATCTGCAGTGGTCTTTGCTCACATGTTTGATATCTACAGTTACAATAGCTTCGGCAGGTGACTCCAATGATCTTGTGTAACATCATGTGCTGCGTTCCTCTATAATGAGCGAGTTATATTATGCTGTTTAGGACCGAGACACAGGGAGGCAGAAGGACAGAGAGGCCATTGATAGTGGAGTTGGGACAGGCAGGAGGCCCTCAGTGAGAGCCAGAGGGAATAGACAGACCCCGAACAAGAGAGGAGGGCATGTAACTATGTTCTGGGAGGGCCCAGAGAAGAATGGGTGTGAAGGAAATGCTGCTATAGGAGATTAGATGGGACACTATATAATGGTCAAGGAGCTGATTTTAGGTAACAGAAGAATACTTCTTTATCTGAATTCGAACATATTTAGCACTTGTAAAGTTGTTTATTTGCTGTGTGTATAGAGTATATATTAAATATATAGAGAGAGTATATAGTAGTATAGAGTATTCTTATGTTGAATAATACTAAAGTACACTAAACTTTCTAAACTAAACTAAACTAAACTAAAGCACTCAAACTTTCATACTTGGCCTTGAACCCAATTTTCCCATTCTCAATCCGTGACAGAGATGTATTTAAATTTCAATAGTTTCTCCAACTCTCACTAACTCTTCTGCATATCTTTTTGTTTTACTTTTCTAAGAACGTGAACATTTATGTGCACATTTTACAACAACTTTCAGGCTTTGAAGTTGTCACTAACAATAATACAACACAGACAGCATGCATCTGCCAATTTTTTCACTTCTGTTTTTACAGTGAACTCTGGGACAAGAAGAATTTAACTCCACAGCTCCACAGAGGAAAAGTTTGGCTTTAAGAATCCCAGAATGTGGTTCACCATCAGATAATCTGCACCAGACCATGGATGTAGGGCTATCTCCCTGTCCTTTCTAAGCAACGCAAATAAATCCGCTGTAAGACGAGATAAAAAAAACATGGAGTCACAGAGTCCATGGCGTTTACCTCCAAAGTAATTCACTTAAATGAACATAAAGACGAGCGAGGAAGGTTATGTCATCATTAACTTACGCAATAGGGTCATAATGTGCTCCACCTACGTCTATACATCACGGAAAGCTTCAACGACGATAAGACGTATTTCAGATGGCCACGATTCAAGTACAACAACTGCATTTCGTCCATGTTTAAATTGTTTTTCATTTTCGCTATGCAGTAACAGGAAGTGTGTTTCCTCTAATTAGTTTGTCAGAGGGCCAGGCGTCTATCTGCCATCTCTCAGATTCATTGCCAGCCCCAGTAACGCAAGTGAAGTAGCCCTTTTTGTTCTGTCTTTCAACTTATACTTGACCCTTTGATCAAATAATGAGGAGAAAGATAAATATCCCATCCCACATGAAGTTTTTCATGAAAAGATGAAGATGGCTATGCTCAGTTAAAGAGTGCAATCAGCTGCATACTACTTATCAGTTGTTTACACACTGAGAAATGACAATACAAATGAAAATTACTGCATTCACTAAGGGGCTGTACTCAATTTTCTTTTTCACGCAATAAAGTAGCATTTGTCTTACGCTGTAAAAGCATTGAAATTAGACTGATGTGAGCTGTTTGCATCTAATTATAAACGCTGTTAGCATGCTAGTTATTGTAAGCAGTGATGTAAAAGTTGTGACATTCTTATCGACTGATCTCTGGGAATAATTTGGATAGTTAGCACTGGCACAGAAAGGATTTGTGACGCTATGTGTTGCATGAAACAAGATGTAAACATACTAGACTCAACAGGGGAAGACCGTAGCTCAATGTCCACTGATCTGAAGGTTGGTGGTTTGAATCCCGTTTTTGATATACACATCATTGGTTGAGTGGTCACAGTCACTGACCCACAGGTTGGCGGTGTGATTCCAGTTCCCACAGATGAATGCTGTTGTTGTGTTTTGGGGCAAAACACTTAACCCCTACACTGTCTGCGTACACTTGTGTATGGACATCTGAGTGGTTCCTTGATGTAAAGAGCTTTAATTGTCTTGAAGGTGTAAAAGAGCTATATAAAAATGTGAGAATTTACCATTTACCAACAGTGTGACATCTGAAACCCGCTCCACAATCACAGTGAAAGCTTTGATGCTGACAAATTATTGCAAAGTCAAACGTGTTGCCCTTGTCAGTGGTGGAGGAGGTGTGCGTGTCAGTCTGGTCTGTATAGATTATTGATTGCACATTGGTTTGTTTAGCAGCTCCAGCCCCTTCTCTGTCCTCCTGGGGCTTATAACCTGTACTGGTCAATCTCTGGTCATGACAATTCTGCCCCATCAGCGATAGTGCTCACCGTCTTTATTGCCTTGCACTTCAGTGTGTTAGTTTACATGGGAAAACAAGCAATACATACTAATTCAACTTCATTACGAGTAGGCCTGTCACAAATCTCGAAGTACGATATATTGCGGAAGTAAATATAGATGATAAATGATAATATTGCAACTAATTTATGCCACTGACACAATAATCCTAAAGCAGATTTAAAGCACAAAAATTATTCTAAATCTACAATACTGTTAAAAATCATGAGCTGCAATAAATAAATAGCAGAAACACTAGTACTTAGTTTGCATCATAAGTCCTTAAATTCAACCTTTTACATCATAGTCAAAAAATAACCAAAAAAGAAAATGTACAGACAATAAAAATTTACCTCCTGTTATATTGTTTCATCTTTCATATACTGAATGATTGAAGTTGATTTATAGTAATCATCGTGACAAGCTTAATTACAAGTCTCATACTGCTTCTATCTGTTCAGAAACCGGTCTTAGTCTTGGTATTTATAGCAGCTTTTCATAACGGACCTGTCTCTCTTGAATGAATAAGTAATAGGTTGGCATATTTTAGGATTTTACAGATGTTTTATGGTGGCCCTAAGCAGAAACTGACCATACATTTTTGTCATTACTAACAGGAGTCTCTGATGTTCGGTGTATGTTATTGCTTTGGCCTGGATTCGGAGCCCTTTGCAACAAAAGCCTTTAAATAACTTCCTTCCTTCTTGCGTCACGGGTCTCAGTGGACCCATCCTGCCATCTTGACTGTTCTTTCACACCCTTCACTTTGTCTAGCTTGTATTACATCTTTAGATAATATTGTTGTGTACTATGGATTTACGCCATTGCTAACAAACCATAATTTATTGAGGAGTACTGTCCGTTTGGAAATAAAAAATAGAAAAGGGTCCAAAGGCTGTAAAAAAAATTGAAGGAGTTCTACTGCTTAAAGGACATATTATCCTAAGTGAAATGCTAAATTAATATTATGTAAAATAGTGCAAGGAAAGAAGCAGCCGAAATCGTCCCATAACCCACTTCATGGCGCTATAAAAGTTGTTTGGCAAGCTTGTTTACACATTTAAGATATCAGTTATCACCAAGATTAAATATATGCACTAGACTTTTGGTTTTACCCAGCAAACATGAAGTGCTCTTTGCATAATAAAGCTGTATCTCATTGTACGGTGCTGGTGATACCGTATTGAGTGTACTGTAGTATGTTGGTGTAATTTCACACCCCTCTGTCTCACTGAAGTCAACTCAGGACAGGGCCAGTTCGATGCTGACCCATGCAGGCCTCACTATCAAATAACACATTGCACAAAAAATGATAAAAAAACAGAGTAAATAGTAGCCTAATGTCACATTATAATGGAATCTAGATGAATACAAATGAAAAACAACTTGTATATTGCTATATACCGGTAAGCATTATACGCATTTACAGTCATACGTTTTCATGCACAGACAGTTCATGTGTCTTGTACTTCTACTTCATATTGATTGTGGCTACTTCATGCAGACTACTATACTCATATTACAGTTTACTCATAAATTTATATGGGCCTTTTATACATAACTATCCTGTCTGCCTATCTATCTGTCTGTCTGTAGCTTTTAGTTCTATTAGCGAAATTTTCTCAGCGAAGTAGCTCCATCAAGTTTAAGATATTCATTGCGCACTCTTCTTCCCTTTGCACTCAGTGACCCTCCCTACCTCCGCCATCTTTGCCCCTCCATCCATTTTTCATTTGGTCCTGATGCGGCACTAAAGAGTACAGTGTGTGTGTGTGGGGGGGTGATGTGGGCGTGGCTTGGCGCTGCTGGGAGGGGAGCGTTTGAAGGTGATCCTGGTGCAGCTGCTGTATTTGTCAGAATAGGGCAGTGTAACCTCCGTAATCTGCACAAGAAGGGAAGTGTACGAGATGTAAAGACGAAGCAAACAGGCACCTTGTGTTTCTAAAAGCAGGTGCAGAGCTGAAAAAAAAAACACATGACCTCCAGAGAAGAGGGATCTGGGAGGGTCTTATATGCTGTGGAGTGTTGTCATAATATAAGGTCTGAAGAATATTTTGAATTCTTAAGTTGTTTTAGTGAGTTTTTTTTTTTTTTTTTTTTTTGGGGGGGGTTTTGCCTTTTTTTGTTTTAGTGGGTTTCAAAAATGTGAAGTTTTCACAAATTCCCCAGAATGCCAGTTTCAGCATCTATTTGATTTATTGGTAGACTAGATTAACGTGAGCAATGTGAGACACACTGCAGGACTCTTACTGCATCTCTATCATTTAAATAATGTACAGCTCTGCTTAATGTGATCATTGCACTAAACCTAATGCAAGAACCATGCAGCCCCAGACATGCTCTGTTTCACATAAACAGTAAGAGAAGTGCTAAGGTTGATATCAAGAAAACTCTGAGGTCGATTTTTACTCCTCTAGGAGCAACAACATTTGAGATACATTTTTAACTTGTGTAGAGTTCTCAACTTAATGCTTAACAAGTTTTTCTTCCCATAAAATGAGATAAATTTGTTTACAGCGGACATTCTACTCCGAAAACAATTCCAGACTTTTCGATTTTGGTTATTGTGTCTTATTATGTTATTGTGAAATAAATTTTTGTGCATTTTGTTCTAAGAATGGTTGCAGTGCCTATAACATTAATCAATCACTTAATACAAAGAGTTAGATTAACCTTGAGTACTGGTGTATGCAGCTGTACTAGTAAATGGTAGTACCCTTCCATGTGGCTTATTTTGTTATTTAAGTTAAGTGAATGTTATTTCATTAGTAACCACAAACTCTATGAATGCATCATTCACTCCTGTCTATACTCCATAGGCCACTGTGTTTTGTGTTGGCGACGTGATTAAGTCATTTTTGTCCAGATAACATTAGCATTAGTAATGGACTGCGGCCTGTGTTCTGTCCATGTAGACTAACTAGAAAATTAAGGCATTAAAACACAGCAACAAGAGTCAGTTTGTCCAGTTTTTCACTGAAAAACAAGCATCTTTTTAAAGCTGATTGCTCTCACATGCCTGTACTCTGCACCAGACGAGAAAGACTGTGGTAGATTTCACCAGACTAATATTGATTTGTTTACAGTCATCTGATACCATAATGAACATCACTTTTTATTTGTGAAACTTATCTTCTAATATCTTTTTATAACCACGCCATATTACGTCTACATATTGTATGTTTATGTAGAAGATAAAGAAAAATCTTTTGGTTAACTTTCCAAACAAGCCTTTACAAACATTTTATTCTTGCATGAAAAACAGTTGTTTGCCACAGCTCTCTGTATATCTTTTGAATATTGAATCAAATTACTTACATGGGCCAAAAGACATGGGTGGCTGTAAATAAAAGATGTGTATATATATACGTAGCCAAAGATTACATTGATTTTATAGTTTGCCCTGTAGTTGCCCTGACACGGCAGTTAATCCAACAAGCTTTTGCAATTTTGTTTGACATCTATTTTCATCTATTCTAATAACTAACTTGCTCAGACATTTTCCATAAACCTATATTCTGTACAAATTGCTGCATTTAAGATATAACTCATCTCTTTGTAATGTTTTATGTGATGTAAAACCATGTCTTATTTGGACATCAAGAGCTTGGACTTGATTCCCCTTAACTTGAGTTCTTGGCCAAGGACCAAAACAATAATGCAAGTAATTTCAAAGTCCAAAGACATATAAAAACACTGTGTTAATTAAAACCATGTTTATAGTGCCTGGCTGCGAGGGTTTCTAACAAGTCGTCTTTTTTTTTTTTCTCACGTCAGACTCAGATCCTTATCAAGCCTACACATATTGGGAGATCCAAGACTGGAGGTCAGCTAAGGGAGTGGGTTTGTTGTTTCAACCCAGTTAGAGAGTCAGGTCCACGGGGTCAGACTCTGGATAGTGGGGGTCTGGTTTAGATGTGGTTCAGTACTGGGGGGTCCTTCCTGTGTCCAGCCTGTTGTTATTTCTGTTGTTTGGTATTGTAGAAGCGGCACAGATGACAGACAAAATGTGGGGTCTGGGTTAAAGGGTACAAATATGCTCTGATGTAGGTACTGACAATGATCAACAGGTGTCTGTACCAACTGGACCTTTGAACAATCAATTAATCAAAACCCAATGTATTCAGTATTTTGGCTCCACATTATATTGCATTTTAGCACAGAATTTGCTGTTTAAGAATGTGTATTGAGTGTTGACATCTGTTGCGTTTAGGTATTGCATCTATTTTCTTATGCAAGTGGATCTTCTTGTGAGGTCAGTTCAGATAAATGTTATTATCAACTAACTTTAAATGCAACTTCTCTGGTGGAGGGTGGCCCACTTCCTTGTATCCTTGGACATGTTATTACTTTGCCTGTAAAGTTCCTCAGTATGGCATTCAACATATCTTTCTTTTTTATTGCAGATGTTTTTATTTCTCCAAAATACCTCTCTCCAAAGATTTGACTTGTAATTTGGCCTGTTGATGGCACCTGTTTCTGTAATGGATGTAATCTTTTGTCCCTTATTCAATAGCGGTGTCAACATACAGTATTTTGTCCTCGTACATATACATACAGTATTAACCATCTGTCTTGTATGAAATCTTTCACATGCTGGAGGTGAACCATGTCCAAATCAGCTGACAGACACTGACACTGATGTGGGTCCAAGAGATCAACCAGTCCTGCCAAATATTTTACAAAAAGATTAAATTATGGAAATCTGATCTCTCTGGAGCTTAATATATAAAAAGGAGTCATATTTCACTGTGATTTGTATCAAATCGCCTCTTTTGAAGTGATGCAAAATGGGGTCAAATCTTAAAACATCAGAGAAACCACCAAAGGCACTTTACTATTACTGTAGGCCAAATGAGCTCAAAACTATGCTCATGATTTTTCATGCATAGATTATATTCCACAAAAATGTTTTAAATACAGTAATGCTCTAATTATTTACCTTAAGTGCACCAATCAAGCGAGTGTATGAGAAGCACAATAAGATGCATAAAATTATAGATTAAATCCTTTTTTAATTTACTAATAATGTTGATGACGATCTTATTTGAAGCCATAAAACTGACAGGTTATGCTCAGGTCTATAACTCAGCACAAAGGTGGAAAAACAACCATTTATCTCTGTATGATCTATATCTATTTTCTGTATCTGTTTTTTAAAGGCAAGTGACAGATTTACACCCCATTCCTTCCTTAAAGCGGTTTAAGTGTCGTCACATTATGGATGACATTTTGTGGATCGTGCCTGTGTCAGAATTTGAAATCTGCCCACTGGTGTAGTTACATTTACTGGAGTCTACGGGCTAAGATGTGTCAAAATGTTGCAAAAAAGAGCTCATTATTGATACAGTTGAACAAACAAATGATCATAGCTCTCCTGACTAGAGCTGGGTATCATTCAGAAGTTGCCGATCTGATACATACCTCGATTCATAAGCCACGATACGATAGATATCTCAATACAGTGAGTGTTCGATTTGATACGATTCAGTACAATATATTTAAAATCTGTTGGGTGCGGTTCAATAAACAATAAAGGCTAAATCATGACTGTGATACTAAAAGTCTTTGTTAAACCACTGCTTGTGTAAAGTGAATATGAAACACACCCATTTTAATAATCAAAACAGTGAAAATGTCAAAGGTGTTGCATAAACGAGTTTCCTTCCACTAAACAAAACTGTAGCACTGTAACAAAATAATTTCATAAAATATACCAAAAATAGTTTTGGTGACATATCGATACAGCAGCCCGTGATAACGATACTGTATCATCACATGAAACGATACGATATATTGATATTTCAATATTTTTGCACACCCCTGCTCCTGACTCTTATTACCATTACTTCTTGGACAAAGGGGGCCCAGTTAAAGGGCCCATATTAAATTATTTTCTGATCCATGTTACAATGTTGTTTCCTCAACAAAACATCATACTTCTCTGGTAATAGTTTGCCTTATATTTATCATGTCCTATATAGCCCTATATTAGGATTAAAAAGGGAATACCTAAATTATTATGTGATGTACTCTATGCTTTTATGCTTGTAGATACCTCATTGTGCTTGGGTCTTGTCCTGTACAGCTCACTTACTTGAACACAGTGCACACACAATAGGGTCCTGGTCCGTGGCCCTGCACCTGAGTCCAGAGTGAATGGGATGTGGAAACAGTGAGAGTGTTCTTCAGGGGTGCTGTGCCTCTTTGATCTCAGGTATGTTCTGAATGTGAGGTCAGCCATAATAGACCAGGGTCTGACTGGGCTGAAGACACATGAAGCAGGCAGCAGTGGGAAGGGAGCGGGCCAGATCCCAGACCCCTCCTTTTAGATTAGAGAGGGAAATGCTGGACATACTTTTTAATAGACTCTTAAAACACTTAACCAGATGCTTGCCAATTAGTGGAGCCAAACTTACATGTTGAAGAAACTTTAGTGGATATATGGGGCACTTGGGTACATGTAGAAAATACCTGCTTGATCTGATGGAGTTTGACTGTAGGCAGTATGGGTGAGGGATAGATACAAATACCTAAAAATGCCAACACTATAGTTTAATACATGTATCTTTAATGTTCAATTGTTCATAGATGCTGTTATATGAAGATGTTGCTAAGATATTAAGTTCGTCTTTGTTTATTAACATATTTCTGATCTTCACTGATGATGAGAAAGGCATCAGGTATGACTAGTAATAGTGATTTTTTGACTTAGATCGATATGTAGGCCTAGTTTTGCATCAAAGTTTAGAGTTTTATTAGTATCTTTGCACTGATAGAGGCCCTTTGTTTAGATACATATATTTTTTTTCTCCTCTGCCTTTCCTGTGCCACTGTATCATTTAGTCAGATTATCAGCAACCCGTGCATTCCTGCTCAATTTCTGTTTTATTTGTGATGTGACTTTATCAAAAAAAAGTCATCTGCTGCAGTGCAATATAATGTATAATTTAATAATATAAATAGGTCAAATGAAGCACAATTAATATAATTCATTATATTTGTTGTTTGAAGCATGAGCTATGACCAAGCTATGACCACTTGAATGAACATATTGTTGGTGATCTAATAAGTCAAAATTATGTGCCAGTCACTTTCACGCACCCACTTCCGTTGTGTTCTTATGACTTTAATTTACTGCTACATAACACATACAAAATTGTCCCAGTTCATCCCTCTTGTGTCTTTGCTAAAGCCCTATCTATCCACTGAGCATTCCTGTTTTCATCTTCTCACTCTTGTTATTATCTCCGTCCCATTCACTCGTCTCCCAAACGGTGATGCTCCACTTTTGTCTGCTGCTCGAGTCTGTCTGCACGCACCCCGCAGGTCAAAGGTCATGGGGTTAACTGTCTCCAACCAAATACGACCCCACAGAGAGTCTTTAAGCCTATTATCTCCTACTGAGACCAGTGTAAAATCACTCAATCACTAAGTACTAATGTAAGGGGATGAAACTACATGTTTATAGCTGGCTAAGTGACAGTCATGGGATTCAATTCAGTGAGTGCATTAATGTTGATTTCGAATGGAACCTGTCTGGAATTTATAAGCATACATTTTCTGGTAATAGCCTTTTATTCAGCTACAAATTAAGTATATTAATCAGTTTTACAATATATGTGTTTGTTTACATGAATAATGTATTTAGATTACAGCTTGGTTAACAAACATGACCATGAAATTTATCGGGGTATTATAGTACTGAAAGAAAATCATGATTAGGTATGCAGTAATTAGCAAATCGCAAAGTCTGCATTAGGTAGTGCTTGTAGGGTCTTAATTATGTATAAAACATGTTAACACTAAGGTTAAGACACATACAAACATGTCACGGAAGGCATATAATACATGTATTAGATCATTTTAGAAGTCATATTTTGATTCTCTTGGTCTGTGTATTGTGAACATTACAAATCTAAGGCAAAGGAGAAAATCTATTTATCAACTGGACAAAGTTTTGAAAAGGTCAAATACGTTTTGCAGCTCATCCAAGCTTCTTCTTCAGTTTTGTCCAAACTTTGTCCAGTTGACAAATTGAATTTCTCCTTTGCCATGGATTCTACCTGACGACTGAGGGATTTTTCTCACATCTTCCTTACAAATCTAAACACAAACACAGATAGATATTAAATAGATAGTAGATATTCTGAGAATTGTTCAACCTTTCTGGACAGTTATTTTCCTTTCATATTCATTTTATTAGACTTAAGATATTAAAATGTCCACATTACGCTATTTTCTGATTTATATTATAATATTGTTTCCTCATCAAAAACAAGCCTGGAGTTCATTCACACATGATTAACACAGAAACCCTGCATATTTAGGATGAGTTCTTCTCTCAAACAGAAAACACTCCGTTCCACCTTGTGATGTCATGTGGTATAATGCTGGATGTGCTCCACTGTGTTTTTAAACCTTTTTCACCTTTACTAGAATTATTTGGATCATTTAAGCCCTATTATTGCCAATCTCTGCTGAACTAAAGGTAAAAAGTAGCTGTTAAATACCACTACATGACATTACAAGATGGAACGGAGCATCTTAAGCTTTGCAGATGTAAACAGCTTAATAAGAAAGAGATACTCAAACATGTATGAATGAAACATACACAACTCTAGGTATGTTTTTGATGAAGTAACAGCATTATAACATGACTTAAAGCTTACAAGTCAGTAAGTCAGTTTCGTGTAATGTAGGACCTTTAAGTTTTTAACCTGAATATTAGTTTTACCATAATATTATTAGTTGTCCCCTAGGCCTCTGTAACACAGTTTAACACAGTGTTCATACTTACTGTGACAACCTCCTATGGCCCTAATTTGCCATCTGCCTCCTCTTCTCCATCAGCTTATGTCTTGTGTTTGTTTTAAGTGACATAAATCTGCTCTGCTGCCTTTTGTCAGGAGATTTAGGGTCGTCTCTGAGCTGGAGCCACCGCCTGTCTACAGAGGTGCAGCCAGTAGACAAACCAGTGAGACAGATAAGATGAAGCAAGGAATCAAAGACGAATTTCCAGAAAGATAAAGCAGAGAGAGTGGAAAAACCTTCAGATCGTTAAAAGGGAAATTAATGTTATCTCTTAATCTTTTAATGTTCTTTTGTAGTATTAGCAGTTAGGTTTATTAAGACTGCTTTTATAAGAACGCTTTTGTTAGACTTTTGTAATAAGTATTTAATGATTAGTCTGTGATTAGTTTTCTTTGTAATGGTTTTGTAACATTACATTATTATCACTGCGCCATAATGCATTGGATATATATAGCTTTAATTAATCATTCAATGTATTTTTTTTTCACTGCTCTGCTATGGTTTATTGGAGGAAAGCATGCCAGGCCAATCACACAGGAATTGAATTTTACCTTAAATTATCAGCTATACATGTTTACATATTGTTAAATGGCTTATTCAGATCCGAGTTTAATTATATAGACTTTTTATATTTTAATATTTAACTAAATAAAAACAAAACTAGACAAGAAAGTGCATTTATTTGTCCCTTTTTGTATAGTATAACACTGGTTTACCTTCCATTCCTAAAACTCGCACAGTGCTGTATCTTGGCTGTTAGATTTACAGCAGTAAAGCCTAGCAGGAAATGGTGCTTAATGGGCCAAAAGTTGAGCTGCGTGTCATGGGAACAGGGCGATTTTGTAGTGCTTTGTGCCATATTTCTGTAATCGCCATGACAAACTCCAGGTATTGGTGGTGAAAGTACTTCATGAATCATTATTTTATCACTATTGAAAGTGGCTGATGAAGTTTTTTGTTGTAAACCTGTAACAGTTACTGGATTTATAACACATAAGTGGAGATTGCTCAGTCTCTTAAAGGGTGCATAAACATTACAGAGGTCAGTAGAATTAAAAAGCCAATTTACAAGACTTTGATTTAAAAGGTGTTTTTGAAGTAAGTAGTTATAGATAATAGGTGCTTGCTGATGCGTTGAGTCTAATAGAGTTAATTTTGTGAGAGTTGTAGACCACACCAAATAAAATGGGAGTGTCTAGACAGAGACATGAACCAGACTTTTAAGGACAAAAGTCAAAACCAAGAGCATTTCATGATATATGGAAAGTGTGAAGGGGGAGTAGGTCACAAGAGGTTATCAGTGAGGAAATATATTTACGTCTGTCAAAGAATTAACGGTGATTAATAAATCACTTGGATAAGGTTGAAAAACTGCTATACTTTTTGGATTTTTTCAGACAATAAAGGTAACAGGTGTACTTTTTACTTTGTATAGCACTTGCAAACACACAATTTGAACATGTTGAAAATGTACCAGTTTGAGGCATTGCAGTTTATTTTTTCTTTTTTATGTAAGACTTCTCTAATATTTTAAAGACAGATAATCGTGCAGTTAAATAAGAGGCATTGTGGGTAAACAGTTGTGCAGTGGGTTAAGCCTTCGCCCATCAACCACAGCACCAGCGGTTTGAATCTCTTGTGGATAGCAGAGAATAGCGTAAACATATACAAAAGCATGATGCAAAAACCCATGCTATCCGTTTTCTTAAGACAACCACAACTTGTAAACATGAGAAGTAGGTGATCCCCCGTAACTTCCACACAATAAATCCACACTTGTGTACATTGAATACAAAGCTCTACTCTTACACTTGTACAATGAGGCCGAAGACTATCACGTTACAAGAAAAGCCAGACGCTACGCACAGCAGTCTCCAGTCTGTTTATTCTCTGTTGTTTTGTTTAGCAGATGTCTAGCGAGTGTCCTAGTTTGCAAGTTTTGTGGCACACCAGTTTGACCAATGTCTCTCCAAAATATGTGCAATTGGCAGAGAAGGCTCACTGCATACTTCTGAAAGTGGTGGGGATTCAGGTCAGCTGAGGCGACATAGCCATAGCTGCCATCAGTTCAGTTCTAGTTCAGCGCAATGATAAACCAAAGTGTGAATTTTTATAATACCATTCCACTGTGGCTTCTCTCCTAATCTTTTCTGAACTGTTAAGATATGACAAAAATCTCAATGTTTGCCTACAGGCATGACTTCTAATGGTCGATATCTTAATTCTGAATAAGCGTAGCATGGAAAAGGAATTTGTGAAGATGAATCGCATTATTTTTTCGTGAATTGATCAATCACAATTTTTGATTCAATTTCATTTAGTTTTATTAAATACAAATAAAAGGTTTGACCATCGTTGCCAATAAATGAATTTGATTAGTTGCTATGCTACCTCAGAATTATATTTAGATGGGTTAAATGGTAAAATTAAGTAGCCATTTATTCTACTTCCTGTACTACTGTCCCATATATCAGGATTTATCAAAATACAATTACAATACTACAACTTGTGCAGCCTTGATATTGCAGCTACTACTTCTTACTTGGACTACTTCTTTTGTTGTTTAAGAACATCAGATTATTCATATTTGTAAAGAAAGACATGCCAGGACTAGTCTTTTCAAGTCTTTAAATCCTGATTACTGCCCTTGCTGTAGGTCTCTTGCATCACTGTTATTTCAGGCATTTTCATAGGCATTAGGAAGGCTTTAGGGGGTGACTTTGGGACAGTGGCGGTTAAAGGGTGAGCGTTTAGATGAGTGTTGGGCCATGGCTAGACATTGGTGCAAGGGGCAAGGAATTCTGGGAATGCTTGTCATGTGGTCGATATGGGCGTGTTCCAAATAGGAAGTTCGCATGCGAGTTCTTCCGGCTTCTACTGACCCTGGCTCCCATTGACTTACATTGGAATATTGTGGTCCCTCTCTCTGTAATTGCTGCAGTGAGACAAGTCATTTTGGTCTTAAAATGTTCGTATTAACCCGCTCTACATGATTTTCCCTGTTTTGCCCGTGAAAAAATTCTGTCCCTGTAACTGTTGCGTCATTTGATCACCACTGAACACTATGGGTGACATCACACTCTCTTAATTCCAGGGTGAACTGGTCAGGACACCCATGGTTTTAGAAGGACAGTGCAAATAGTAATGTATATTGTTATTATTTCTCCTGTGGGGGATTCAATATTTCCCAAGACATATGCTGCATGGATTTACAATGAAATTTATTGAAGATAATTTTTCAAATCACATCTGGTATGTGTAGATGGAGATAAATTACATTGTATTACAGTTGTGTATGTAGATTCCAATGCTTATCATTTTTACATACAGCATATTTACTTTTTTTCAGTCCAGCTATTCTGTTGTTGGCCCCAAGCCAAGATGAACTAAGAGAATTGCATCAAGATTTAGAAAGGGTATGTGATATAAAAGTTAGACATAAAATTTGTTAAACTTTTATTTTATCAGTATTATAAAAATAAACGCAACAACAGAAAAGGAGAAAGCTTGGAGCAAGTTAGCTGGAGTGACTGGACAGTTTACTCTTTAATCCTTTTCACTCATGATGATGCTGTTAACTAGTACTTCTCTAGATTATTGTTGTTTTTATCTGAGATCAGTTTTCAGAGCTTTTGCCATGTCTTCTTTCAGTCGATAATTGCAAAGGGCATGTATTTAGTCTACCAAGAATTTATATAGTCAACTACACCACTAGTTTTGACAGACGAATGAAGCAAAATTACGCTGCTGTTCACACTTTGATTAAGACATGATAGGGTAGCCAAACAAAATGGTGTTTGACTGACATATTGAGAAAACATTGTCAAACCTTGGCTTGAAAAGTTTGGGACCAGTTTCAAATATCTCTATGAGCTCAGTCATCCTTAAACTGTTACACTTGACCATCACCTCACTCCACTTTTCTCACCATTTTGTCACTTTCATTTTCAGTATTAGATCCAAACAGAATCTCCCTTTTGTTGTATTGGGTTTCGTGGCTTTCCAGGAGGAGTCAGTGCTGCTGGGAATGAAGACCTGACGTGTCCATTAGTTAGATTAGCAGCCCTGTGGGGAGGCTCTAGTTGCCTTTTGCTGGCCCAGGACAGCACAAAGCACGGGCCAGGCTGCCATTGTAACTCTGTCACTCACAACGTGTCCCTGCCAGAACAAAAACCCCATGTGTGGACAGAGATGTGTAGATAAGGCCCCGGAGTCTGGCTGGCTCTGCTTAAACTGTTAGTAAGTGACTGTAAATGTTTACTCTGGCAGTCATTGCTTTCACCTGTATATCCTACGCCTGCTTTGTTTTGCACTGATTGCCATCTACACCAATTAGCCAAGTCAACAACAAGACAAATATTTAATGTATCTCTAACCTGAAGTGGAGGAAATTATACACATTTTAAATTACTAGGTTTCCAAGATCATAATTAATGGAAAAGGTTCATATCTCCTGCATTTTCATACAAAAAAAAAAACACTCTATTTGTCTATCAAACATGGTGATTTATCCTGTAGTGTTGCACGATATTAGCCTGATTCATCAGCTGGTTTCACTTTGTGGAAATCGCCTGACCTTACAGCATGAGGATTTGTTTGATCGACGGTAGGCGGGTACTTCTTATTTAGCCTATCGCTGCTATTTGGTTGTGACGTATGTAATGCGCCGCTAACGGGGCTAACTGGTATATTAAGCTTTTTCCAAATCACATAGGAAGAAGAGCAATAATGTATTTCCGCTTTATAAAATTCACCAAACATTCTCTTTGTTTCGGCTTTAAATCCTCAATCTCGGCCAACATAGAATGTATGGCTTCTTCTACATCCATCTTGACCGCTTTGTTTACTGTTGTGCTGTACCACAAAAGGGACCCAGTCATGGCTTCACAGCTCTTCACTGATTGGCCGGTCTACATCTTCCGTCTAGTATATTCCGATGTCTGACCTAGTCACTGGAGAGAAATGAAACTGAGTGGCGGCACTAGGTGGTGCCTGCCTGGCTAGCACAATATTGCAATTTTAATCAAAACTGCAACTGGAACAGAATTTGAATTACCAAATCGCAGAGATTTTGATAATAGTATGTCTAATCGCACTCAGATAAATTGCATGTCACACTTTTTGCCAAGTCATGCAGCCCTGTTACCTAGTTGGCAAGTTGGATGCAATCTATTATTCTTTCCATGTGGCCAAACCTCCTTGTCAAAGCCTGAACTCATCAGAGCCACAGTAGGGTATCGGTGGCAAAAATCGTGTCCTTAGGCAAGGTACTTCACTCGCATTGCCTAGTAAGAAAGCGTTATGTGAGTAAGTGTTGGTGGTGGTTGGAGCTGATGGTGCAAATTGGCAGCCTCACTTCTGTCAGTCTACCCCAGGTCACTTGCGCCTTCCGCATATGGAGAGAACAAATAATATACCAATTTGTAAAGCAACTTTGAGCGTCTGGAAAAACAATCAGCTGTCAGATCTGTAATTGTGTTGTTATTGTGTTTTGCAGATATCTGAATGTTGTAGCTGACATTTTCATGTACCTCTAGTCATTCAGTTTCCCCTTTTGTGCAACATTATAAACCAACCATCTTCAAATGAATGAAGAATCGGTTTCCTAGTATCAAACAAGCAATGATGGAATGACATCTTTTCAAATACCAACCTAATCAATTAGTTTATCTTTGACTGAATTCATCAAACTAAATTTAAACTGTCTCTGTCTTTTTTCCAGTCTTTGCAGAAGAACGGTCAAATCTCGAGCATGAGCAGTCTGAACGGACACTCGGAGGACAACACGTTGGACGATGGTACGTTTCTAATGTTTGTTTGACCCAAGTGTTGTGTCTTTAAGTCTGTCTTTAGCTGCTCCTGGTGTGGTCCAGGAGCTGTATTTGTGTGTGTTTGTGTCTGGGGATCTTGTACTGTTGCTACAGCGCTGGCACAAGGTAAGGTTGTTTGTCTGTCTGGGCCATGTGTGGAGGGATATCCCGCTCTACAGATGTTTTATATATCTCAGCTAATCCGTTTATCAACACAGAGAGGTGACTTTTTTAACTTGTGGTTTGTTAAAGTCAACCTCACACCAAACTTACTGTGAGGAAAAATAGAAATGACACCTAGTGCATTCATTTGGCAAGAATGAAAGATGTGAAGTTTATTAAAGTTTGTGCCTTCTATAAACTAAAGTATTATTCTTAGGACACTTACATTATATTACATGATGTTCTATTGTTTTGTTACAATAATGATTAATTTAAAAAAATATGATGTTTCCAAAATAGGACATTATAATCCAGAGACACATATCATTGCACACAGTTGTTTTAAATTATGGTTCATACAATTGTTCATTGTCACAAAGTTAATAGGTGATAGGTGGTTCCCAGGACCCAGTTTACTTCAAAATTCAGCAGGTCTGGCTGGTCAGACCGTACTATACTATATATAGTACCACAGAACCACAATGTAAGATTCATATTGACCTCTCATAAAAAATAATTTAGTTTTATTTATATAACTTTATTACCTCCCCCATTTACCTGTGCTGTCTTTAATTCTATTAACACATACGTTTATTTTCCTGAAGTCTCCCTTGGCCTGGAGGGCTGCAGGGTGTGTGTTGTCCCTCCCTAAATATTTAGTAGGCCATGACCCGGAGCCTGCTCAAAGCAACCTGCACACTTCATAATACGTTCGGCTCAGGGGAAGGAGTAACCTTATACTACTTAAAACAGCCAGATATGTCACATGCCATTCAGTCAAATACGCCATTTAATAAGTGATTTAATGAAGCGAGTCCAATTGTTTAGAAAGTAACTCAATACACCAAAGATATACAGCAAAAGGCGATCACTAACTTTACATATGACATTAATAAATTGTATGTAGTTTAGCAAGTATTGTTGTCCAAATAAGTATTTTGGGTAGCTAAAACTGAAAGATTTTGAGTTCAATGCTGGTTTCTGGGTGGTTACCCTTTGCATACAGTCTTTTGTCCACTCTATGCATTCATGTTTTATATCAGATCCACTTTCTATTGTACCCCTTGCCATCTATTCAAGGGTTGGACTGACACAAGGAGTTAACTGTTATGACTTCTACTTCATATTTATACACACTTCTTACTTTTCTTTCATACTTATTTTTTGCAGTAACCTTGTGGAAGTATCAATACATGTAACATACTTTAGTACACATTTTGAGTATATCCTTTGACTGACTGTATATAGTATAACACAGTCAAGGCCTCACAGTGGGAGTGAGAGGAAGGGAGATACAAGCAGAAAACATACATCCTGGCTCTGCTCTGGAGCTGGAGACGATAACACTGGTGACGGATCATGACAGACAAAAACACACATCTTCTACGCTTTTACTTTTATTTTATTTTTGTTTAGCCTGTATTTAAAATTTAGACAGGCAGAGAGACATTTGAGGACATGGGAAAGCCAAAATTTTAATGAAAGCATATATTGTGCCACAAATAATTTCCAGCTTTTAGTTTAATTAAATATCACAAAATTAAATCAAAACTGAACATTATCCTCAGTGCTCCTCCGTGAACACAAACAGAGAATTGAGAGGTTCACATAAGGCAATTGTTTCTCATTAAAAGTGTTAAGAAATCAGGGCAGTCATATCTTGTCTATTAGGCGTTGCCCAAAATTGTAATGCAGGAAGTTAATTTTATGAAGATTTATGAAGGAGAGGGTTTTGAGTTGAAAAAGCTAATCGATTAATTTAAAAAGTGATGATGTGTATCTATTTTGAAAACAAATTTGACTAAATCTATCTATAACAGCATTTGATTCCGATGTGAAGAACTGACAAAATAGTTGGACTTGCTCTTGTCCAGCCAAAAATGGTCATTCTAGAAAAGACTCAACAAAACCACATGAAATCTGAAGAACTTTCAGAAGAGGACAAAATAGGATGAGCACAGAATTCAAAGTCGGTCCATATGTGCATGTGTTAGTGCGTCTTCTGTTGGGTGTGGGCCTAAAACCTTTTGTGATGATATCATATGATTAAGTGTCCCTCCCTAAAGCCTTTTGTATTTTAAGGTTTTGTAGTTTAGTTTTATACACCACATAAAGTAAGGGGGCTTAAAGGTGCATCTTTTCTTGTTTGGGTCCAGAGACTGAGATGCTAGAGATGTTATTATTTTTGAAATGTTTCTCAGTATGGCATTAAACTTACCTATCACCATGGAGATGCAATAGAGATAAATAAGTAGGATTTTTCTTATAGCAATGACAGCATATGTAACTGAATAATTTAATTGTAAGGCATAGGTTAAATTAGCCAGGCTGGCGCCACCTAGTGCCTCCACTGATTTTCATTTCTCTCCAGCAACTAGGTCAGGAATCAGAATACACGAGACGGTTTGCAAGAAGTGCAAGTTCGGGCACCAGCCAATCAGTGAAGAGCCATACATTCTGTGTTGGCAACGATTCCCAAGATTGAGGATTTAAAACGGGAACAAAGAGAATGTTCGGTGAATTTTATCAAGGGAAAAGACATTATTGCCCTCCTTCCTACAGGATTTGGGAAAAGCTTAAGATAGCATTTAGCCCCGTTAGTGGCGCATTACATACATCATGACCAAACAGCAGCAATTGGTTAAATAAAAAGTACCCGCCTACTGTCGAGCGAACGAATTCTAACGCTGCGAGGTCAGACGGTTTCTACGAAGTGAAATGAATGATGAATCATGCTAACGTTAAATGGCATACTGTAGAAGTTATTACATCTCCATGGAGATATGTAGGTTGCAGACTCTCCACCAGAAAGTTACACAGCGCACCTTTAACTACAATAGAGACACTGTGAATGAAAATACCGTGAAGAAACCTTTAAAGAGACCAACCAAATCAACCAACATTCATAGTGCTTAGTCCAAAATTGTGTGCATTCTTCAACATTTTCTCTACTTTGAATTTTTTGTGAGTAGAATCTCTAGCTAAGCTCCCAGCACAACTCCTCCAAATCAATGCCAGCATGTGCATTTGACTAAAAGCCTTTCTGAACTGTAGGGGCAGTACCTTCCTTGAAAGCCCATAAGGATCCACTCATGTTTTAATCTTGATCAATGGCGATTATAAAACAACACAACATGCATTAAAGCTGCAGACCTTCGGCAGTCTAGCAGTAATAGCTACAAAATCAATATGCACATTTTTGTACATGACAAACTATCCCGCCTTCATTGTCAGTTAGACTAAAGTGTCCACAGATGTTGAGAGACCACATTGTTGTAGTTATCTGCTTTTCTCTGTGCTGCCTGTACCTCTTTATCACATTTTGTTGCAGGTGTAACATTTTACGAGAGGAATGTGTTTGGACTGTGCGTGTGTATGTGGTTGGGGGTTAACTGGATGGGACTGTCTCGTTGCCAAAAGCATTCATCATCCTTGTATTTCGAACCTCTCCCTATACTCTGGCTGTGTGCTCTGGGCCAGTGGGTCTCACTTCATCCTAACACAAACCAGACCACGGCTTGGTTCTATCCCAATATGAATTACACTGTATTCGTCTATAGCATTCCTTCTGACATTAATAATTATAGTGAGTATTTCCTATTACATTCCTAATAGTGGTTTAACATGTGCAGATATGGACTGTTAAAAGATATCTCCCCAGTAGTGGCAAGCATCAATCACAGTACAGTCAATAATTGAGTTACAGTCACAGAGTGGTGTGTTTTATTCGCTAATTTGTTGTGCAACTCGTGATAGGAAGGATGCATTCGTCAGCCAGCAAGTTTGGAAAGAGTCCACATTTTTCTCATTGGTTTAAAGGTGTACTATCTAACTTTTCAGCTGGAGCGCCCACCATATGCTTGTCTTCATGGAGATGTTAGCTTTGCCTTGGCATTTAAAGTATCTTTCTCCATAGAGGCAAGCACCACCAGACCATGTTGTAGGTTAAATGTGTGGAGACGTGCCTCCGTTCACAGTAAGAATGCATGCTTTCAGTGCACCTTTAATAAAAAATAGCAGCATAATATAGCAGTGTTTCCCAAACTTTTTTTCATGGGACCCATGAAAAATTTAAAAGTCACAAACCTTCGCAACCCAAACCAATAGACATTATTCGTAAATCACAAAATAAAGGTGGATTTGACCATTATTGAAGATTAATGAAGATATTTTATTGTTGAGTGATCGTGTCTCTCTGAACAATTAGTATTACTCAAGTTTTAAACAATGAAAAGCAGTAATTGAACCAGCAATAAAAAGATCCAGACGTCACCTATTTGGACATTAAATATAGCCCATTTCTTTTTCTTTTCAACATTTAATTGAACAAGCAATATTGGAACAAAATAGTCATTAGCTCTCTCATGTGTCAGAACTGTATATTGCAGACCTACATGCAGATTGTGACAAGGTGGCCCCAAAAAAATCTCTTGCCTGAGGGTCGTGACCCAGTCTTTGGGAAACAATGTCATAGTATGAGTTACCCATAGTAATTGCATTTGTAGCCACTGACCACCCTTCCTTTTGAGGCAAGAACAACTAGATCGGTTTTAAAAACATTTTGTTATTTTTTTATCCAAGCTTTAACTAATGGTATTTTGTTGCAGTAGATCCATACACTTGCACAAGCATAACATTCCATCTGTATTTAAATTTAATACAGAGATCTGTCTTCAGGCATTGACAGGCTTTGGAGAATTTAAATTCCAATAACATCACACCTTTGCTCATAAACAGCAATCTTGATAACACATATTCAGATTTCTTTGGGAAAGTCACTGTTGTCCCACTTTCTTGTCTGAACATGCCAACCACCATCTGCACCTGCTAGTAGGCATCTAAAGTGCATTTTTACTGGCATTGTGACCTACATTTAAACCTAAAGCTGGTTTAGTCATTGTTTTGCACTCTTAGTCCTGATTATTGTAGAATTTAATTCTGTTAAACCTCTTTAATCAATCAAATCTCAACCTGATAAAATGTATTATTAATCTAATATTATTCACATCATTCCGCCCCACCCACTTTATCTCTAAAAGCTCCTAAACTGTGTTTTCTTGTGGTGGCACTTCCGGTTAAGTGGGAATCTCATTCGTGTCAATGGTGAATGTGAGAAAAGGTTTGCTGATTTAATATGGCATAAAGTTAGTTTTGTAAGGTTAGTAAGGTTAATTTGCGTAAAATGTTTAATGTTCTTGTGCATCAACAAGTTAATACTGCCCCATTTCTTGGGAGGCTTTAAACCAGCTTTATAGTTTGTATTGAACATATTTGCTGTTAGGATTGGGGTTAGGCAGCCCCACACAAAATAATCCAACCTGAATGATGATGGTGGCACCCACAGCAACTTCCAGAAAAAAGTGATTAAGGCTGTGCAATCAAGATTGAGATTCAGTTGTTTTAATTCACAGTTTTCTTGGTTCTTTTTAATCAACGGGTTTATATTCAATCCTCTGTCAGTAAAATATGTTGTTTGGAGTGCAGTTCAGACTTCAGCCCAGCACAAAAAATGTTACATTGTAAAACTGAGCAAATTAGTAAAGGTACACCTCTGGTTTAGACTTAAGCTACAGTGAGACCGCCCTAGGACCCTCTCTGTCATGTTTCTCAGCACCAAAGAAGCTAACCTCCCCCTCCGCCCCACACCCCACAGCCACAAGTGAGACCCAAAGAATGGGACTGAGGAATGTGGTCCACCCTCCTCTGCAGGAGCCTAAAAGCATTTTGACTGATGGTTGAAATTTAACCAACAATTAATACAGTCTTAACAATACTACTATGCTTCAGTGCTTTTGCCTAGTATGTGTCACATAAGGGGTATGTTGCAACTGAATTAGCTTTTTTCTCCATTCTGTTATACGTCATTGACATTTGTGGCCAGAAATCTATCAAAAACATGCAAATTGTTGTGAAAACAGCTGTGATGTTAGCTTACTCCTTTTTGGCTGCATCTAAATTAGACTGAAACACCCAGTTGAAATGACTTGTTAAAGGGGAGCGGTATTGGAGTGTAGAGCTGGAGATCCAGTGCATGTTTGTGGATCTGGGCCAAAATGTAATGTTAAGCAGAGATAGGAAAAACAATGAGGTAAGAAAAAGATTTCCTGGAAGAGAATAATAAACATCTTTACCATTGCGAGATAGGGTCTCCAGGGTCAAGAGAAACCAACAAATCTCTAAGTATTCTATTATTTTAATTTGAAAATCTGTATTCACTATATCTTTTTTACTTTATTCAAAGTGCCAAATTGGTTATTTCAGTTGCTTTTAATGTCACGAGATGTTTTATAGCGCATAGCCTGTACACTGAGACAACATGATGTCTAACACCAACTGGAATGCCAAATTGCTCCCTGAAATATTTCTGGAATGTAAAGTAAAGGCAAGTGTAACAGATGGCAGGTCACAACTATGAGGAATTTTTTTGGTCAATTGGTTCAAATGCACTATTTACTGAACATATTTGTCACGCCAGTTTTTACATTGTGAATTCAAGCGTTAGTCACATGTTAGTACCTAAATAAAGATCATTTAAAGTGGCTTTAACCTTTTTTTTCTGTGTAGATGACCAGAATTAGTTTTACCCCAGTACAGATATATTGTATAAGTAGGTCTTAAGGTAGAAATGAGATCACTGTGTGCTGTCTGTGTATAATTTAGAGCTCTTTATCCTCTGAGAATTAGGAAGTGGGCTGTTAGCATGCTAATGGTTATGAAAGGCGCTTATAAACATATTGTGATGAATAATTAGGATTTTCCAAATGCACAAGGTAACTGAGGGATAACTTTGGACCTCTGCAGACTGTTATAAATAAGCTAGTTATGTTTTTCAAGTTTTGCAAACACTAAAAATCAAGTACAATGCATTTAACAATATACGTAAATGTACATGTCTGTCATTGTTCACATTTGAGTCATGAAACAGGGAGAGGCGTCAAATCTTTTATCCTTCTGAATCACACTTTTACGGAAATTCGTGGAGTACAAGACAAACTCAAAACATTGCATCGCTCGAGGAAATGGGAAAGGGGAGGAAGAGGAAGCCATGATGTCAACAAGAGACTGTATTTCCTGTCTTACAGTCTTATCCCGTCCTGGCAGCCCAAGCCGTATAGCCCAGCTTAAGTACTTCTCAGATGGGGCAGTGGAGTGGCATTGGACCATTGGACACTTTCAAGAGGTCCATTGATCAAAACTCTGTGATCTTGTGTAAAATTCACGCACACTTAAGTTTCCCTTTCCTCCAATTATCCCAACATGGTTTGAAATCTTGTTCTTGGAATTCTTTGAGGAAGGGGGAAGCTTAAACTGGGCCTGGCCTGTCTGTCTGATGATGTCATGCTCTTTTTGAATACGGCATACAAAAAAAATGACCCTTCACCCATCCCTCCACTCACTCAGTACCCCTCCTTAGACATTCTTGAGCGCCTGCATGTTTTTTTTTTTTTTTTTTTTTTTTTGTTCTTCACATTAAGCAGATAGAGCTTTTGCGTCAGCACTCCCTTAAATTTTTAATTTGTTTAGATGAGGGTATGTGATTCAATGCCATCAGAATTTTATTTAAAGTTTTTAGATAATTTTGACAAATACACTATGCGAGAAATGAGAAGTGATTCATTCCAGTGAGTGACTTTGGTATTTTTGTTTCTTATGTTTAAAAAAATTTACTTCAGAAGGATTTTAATATTTGTCTGTCCTTTAGTCCAATCAGATATGAGGTGAACACGCAAACTCGTCATAGAAAGGTCTCAACCTGCTGTGGAATCAAACCCAAGACCTTCTTGATGTGAGGGGAGCAAGGCTTGTTTTCTCCAGTCACAAGGGGCCAGTTAAGACACCAATAATGGCATTTATTTTGTGTTACCATTGAATATACACAGAATATATCCAGTTAAAGAGCCCATATAACACTATTTTCTATCTATGGTATAATATTCTTTATTATCAAAAACATACCTGGAGTTTTGTTTTCGTTTCATTCACACGTTTAAAACGCAAACTGCATATTTAGATGGAGTTCTTCTCTCAAACAGAAAACACTCTATTCCACCTTGTGATGTCATGAGATGATACAGGAACATTTGAATGATTTCAGCCCTGGAATTGTCAATCACAAGGCAGAAAAGAGCACTTTTAGCTTTGGAGATATAAACACCTTAATAATAAAGGGTTACTCAACCCAAATATAAGTGAATGAAACAAAACTCATCGTCAGTTATGTTTTTGCGGAGGTAACAAGGAGGTTACTTTTGTGCAATATAGAGCCTTTAAAGTATATGTCATGGCAGTATTTCACACAAGATTGGGACATGGAACTTGGTCCACAATACTGCCTTTCAAAACACATGATATTTTCCATCCTTTAACCACTTTATAGAATGTATATGGGACCTTCACATCAGCAATTCTCACAAAGTCTGCCATAGCCCGAAGGCAGTGTGGGTGCCTAAATTAAAATGTGTCAGTATGTATGGAAGTCCAGGAATGTGACTGATGTGGGTGAGTCAGAGCAGAGAGGATGAAGGACTGAGCCAAAAGGAAGTGCACTCCAATCAAACTTTAAATGCCTCGGAGTGACTCAATGTCCACTCAGCATTATGTTCTGCTCCTATAGTGGTACATTGTGTAACCTGATAGGGGAGTTGTATAGTGAAATGCCAGGCCTATGAGACACCATAATAACTGCAGGCTTGATGTATGTGTCATGGCTGGATTCCTTGTAAATGACTGTGATCATCTTTATGAAGATCACAAAGGTGACTTATGGCTTTACGCTCCAGTTTATTGTACAGTTGTTTTTGTTATGTCTAAGTAATTTGAGATGTGTTTGCCAAATTCATGGGGGAAGCCTTCTCTCTTCACTTGCCCTGTTGGAAGTTATATAGAGAGCTATCTGGGCTTATAACAGGTACAGTGTCTTGTTTCACGTGTACAATCAAACCCATAATTCCAATGTTTATCATAATTTTGACTAAGAATGACATAAGAAAACTATTCAAAACTACCTATTCTTAAATTATAACTCTTAGCCCAAACACTCCCTCAATGGAGTGCTGCTCATTTAGCTGAAGTTTTGTGTACATCCACAAAATGAATTCAAATCATGTTAAATCAGTTAGTGACACACATAACCATGCCTAATGTCTGGTCATGTAAACTTTATACTACATACAGTCAGGCTGTAGCAGACAGCACTCGATTACTGTTGTTATCACCCTTTTGGGAGCACTGCACCAGAATTCACACATTCCTTTGTGACAATGCCAAAGTGTGACAGATCTGATTATGCCGGTATTTACCTGGGGATTTATCTGCATTCTTCCAGACCCCCCTTGTCCTGGGCCCCCCTCACACAAAAGGCGAATTAAACCTGTCTGGATTGGAGTAATTGAGTAGTGGATTTGAGCTTTAAAAGCTTTGGTTTAGACTTGTTTTGAAAAGTTAAAAAATAGTTAATTAGTTTGTATGGTAATGTCTGTTAGTTTAAATTTGGTAAATATTAAGATTACTTTGTCATTGTAGTCACACACACAAAAATTTTTTTTTAGATAAGGATTTGTATGTTTTGTTTTAAGTTTCAAAGTGATCTAACTTGCACATGGTATTTTCTTGACAATGATAAATTCCAAAAGTGAAATTTGGACTTTCCTTGGACTGTTTTCCTCAGCAGAATCTAACTGCAAGTTAGTATCAGATCCAGCTTTATCCTGGCCACACATTTGGCATTGTGTGCGATTGTAGCACTTGTAGTGTGGAAAAACATTAGCAGTTTACCCCAAATGAACCTATAACGTTACACTGAGGCAGTGCATACACAATGGACTTCCAAACAAAATGCCTCCTGGTTTGACTCCGTCAACGTGCCTCTTGATGCCTGGTGACAGTAGTTATGAGATATGGTGATACTGTGGGCTTGCGGTTGCCCCTGAATGTGGGAGTCAAAGAAGGGGGCTGGGGATACTCTCTAGACTTGTTTTGAGTTACTTGTTTGTCTTTTGTGGAGAAAGAGAAACAATGCATAAGAATTGGTATGCAGAGACCCATGCAGGAAGTGGATTTGGGTGAGACAATATGGAGTTTAAATATGGTGGAAAGTTGTGTTTCACAATTTGTATTTGTAAGTTTGTTATTTTAAATACTATTTCTACGTACACTGTAATAAAGTGACCCCATAACCTCACCATGTTGTTAGGGCATCCTGGTTAGTTTTAGTTGAAGCACTTGTGAGGATTACATAATTTGTTATGTGATCTGAATATACTGTAATAGGTAAATTTAGCCTTTGTCCTTGATATTGGCACAGTTGTAAAATACAAGCAGTAGCAGTGACAATGGAAGCAACAGTAGCAAACCTATAGAAATAATAGTATTTAGTAGTAGTAGTTGTGAAAATATTCAGTTCTGTACATTTTGATTCTTTCTTATACTTTTTTAAAAATATAAACAATACTTTTACCAGTATTGGGTACAAAAGTAACATTTTCTATGGTTAAGGTAAACGTGATCACAAACTTCAGTCATGCTTATAGGAAGAGGAGAAGGTGGAGCGGGTGTTGAGATGTATGGGTGGAGTGAGGGGGAGGGGGTGGGGGGGTGCTCATTCAGAACAGCTGAAGAAAGGCGCGGGGCGGACGGGGGAGGAGGAGGAGAGGAAGGGAGCCGGGGGTGGTCCCAAACATGACATGTGTGTGGGTCTGTTGAAATCAGTGTGTAGCTCTCTCTTCCCCACATACCGACCGGGACGCAGCAACTAGACACACAGCTCAGCCCTCTGTAGAGTGAAGCAAGTGAACAGCAAGCCAAGTTTGAAAAGAGATATTACAGCTTTCATTTTTAAAAACGTTTTTCATTTTTAAGTTTTCCATATATTTTTAGGAAAGTCATTTTGGAGTTGTACAAATGCTTGGGACAATAACTCTAACAGGTAAGCCTATATTTCAATTATTCTGTGTATTGTCCGGTGTTTAGTATCATTTTCAGGTCTTTTTATTGGTAATTGAATATGTAGTGCAAGTCTATTCAGGGGTTTCATCTTACATGATTTTACGTGAGTTTTCTAGCCTAAGGCATTGTTGTCCTGAGGGTGTGGTTAGCCTGCACTGTCCCAGCATGGATGAGTAAATTCAGCTGTCCTATTTGTGGATATACTGAGAGTGGAGGGAATTCCAGTTTGGGTTTTATATGTTCTGCTTTTTGAATTTAATATCTGATGTCTCATCTCCACTTTTATAGTGTCATACTTGCAATATGTAGAGTTATGAAGTACAAGTGATGACTGTGTAGTTGGCTTTATTCCCCTCCATAGCATCTCCTCTTTTCCTGTTGCCACTGTAGCCCATTCTCCAATTGTTCCTCTCAATAAATCCTTTCACTGATGTATTCAACTAAGTACCCTAAACATCACTTAACACTGACTTTTTGGTGGGAAAAAATCTGACAAAGCAACAGCTGCCCCTGTAGTACAAATGCCCCCACTGTACAACATCAGTATTTGACAGACCTTTTCAAAGGCCTCTTTTAGCTTGGGCCACAATCAGAGCCAGCTCTCCCCAGCGTCTTGTCATGTGAAGTATTCATTAGATTAGACTTGCATCTTAAATCCCAGTGGGTTATTCACTTTAGTGGACTGTAATAGGGAGGGAGGAGTGCATATGGAATTATTTGCTTCACAAGGCTTTAAAAAGTTGGGAAAGTGATCGTTTTGATAATTTACACAAAGATATATGTTGCATTTGTGTAATAGTGTGGAGATATGCTTCAAAGCCATATTGTGTTGTATATAAGTGGAAAGAATGATGCAATGGTTAATGGACTTTGGGTGTGACTGATGCCTGGATCCCCTATGGAGACAGTGGAGTGCTCCCTCTGACCACACCTTAGATCATGGAGCTCATGAGATACTTAGGCTACTATAACATTATACCTTGTTGATTTTTAACTGCTATAAGTACTAGTAGTTGATCTGTTTTCATTATGAGAGGACTGACACCATCAGACACAGTTTTATGAATTATATATCGGCGATACCACTTTTGATAACTTTTTTAATATGCTTACTTTTATACTTTTATGTTAGTGAGAATGTGAGTGATTGAAAGGGGCCATATAGCTTCCCTAGTTTACAATGTAAACAAAGCCTGCCTCCATTATAGTACTAGAACCTCAGTTAATGTGTATGTATCTGTATGTTTGATATGCAACACCCTTCTAAAGTGATTTGGGTTCCAGCCTCGGGACATACCCCCCTCCCCTCCACATCTCTGTCTCGCCCCGTAGCCCCCCACTGTCTCAACCCTCTCACACACATTCTTGCCAGTACAGTCGTTATTCAAAACACCCGCCCTCCTCCACCTCCTCCCCCTTTTTGCATTTAAACCACCCCACCCCCTCTTCCCCCAAAACGAATCAGTTAACAGTTGTGTGTGCCTGTAAAAAAAAATCGTCCGGAAAACAAAGATCAAAAAGAGAGGAGAGATGCCAGTAGTCTGTTAAATCAACATGGTTCCTGTTTTACTATCCATGTAGATACACATAGACACGTCCTTCACACATGTGTTACATCAAGTCTGTAAATGGCCCAAGTTCACACAATTGTATTTGTGTTGTTAATGCTTGACTAGTATCACCTATGTGACTGAGACACAATTGTAAGAAACTGTTTTTTGATTGGTCGGCCCCAGTTCGTGTTTACATAGGGTCTTTTCAGTGTGCTAGCTCGAAATGACAAACTTCCTCTAGTCTGCATGGTTTCTTGATAATAGCAAAGTTGACCACCCCCCGTCTTTTATTTTGGGAGGCCAAAGAGGGTAAGAAGGCTATTGTGTTTGTATGAGTGTGTGCCTTGGGAAGGGGGGTGGTCCCCATCCATCCTGCTGTGGTGGAATTTGGGTCAAGGGGATTGGGACTTTTTAAATAGGAGTAAAAGCCAGTATTGTATAGCTTAAATTTAACGCTGTTTAAAGTTGAGACATAAATAACAAACATTCTGAAATTCCCATTGGTCCAAAATATGTTTAGAGCATCCTAAAATATTTTATGTAAATAAGGAGGTGACAACATAGTTTAAATTCCTCAATCCATAAGATATGGGCATGACCATGGCTTTAAGTCTGGTATGTCACATAGTTAATAAATATAATTATCCTGTAGCCTTTTTGCAGGGTGTTAGAGCTTTCAAAATCCTCTCCTTACTGTTTGGATCCTTGGAAATGTTGGAATGTGGTTCTTCTAAGTGGAGCTTTATGTCTATAATTAAATAAAAGTATGTAGACAGACATTTGGTTTGGCATTTTTGTGTCAGACAAAAACAGAATTGGATGTTTTTTCCATATCAGCATACTTAATAAGCATTTCTCATTTTTGTAATGGTCTCAAAAAATATTATTCTTTTTTCACTAATGACAAAGTTGAGAGCTTAGTTTCCTCTCTGTGTAATAGGCTCATAGTGTTTTTAGTGGGTGTAATCAGGTAAGCTGATAGCTGGGCATTAAGTGCTGGCAGTCCCTATTGAAAGTGCAGGGGTATCAGATGTGAGGCTTTCCAGACTGCAGTGAGATGTAAGAGGAGGAAAAAGGTTTCAGACGAGAGAGGTCATCACTCCATACACTCTCCACTATCAAAACACAGACAGAAATGGCGGACAGGCATCCTTTAAGCCTCAATTGTATTCAGTTTTGAACTCTAGAGTATTTGGCAGGTGGTTCATGCAAGGCTATTTAGTTTTCTATTATATATGTATGCAAACATAGACAGATCAAACCTATACTGCCAAAATACTTATGATAAAATTACATTGGTATTGGAATATTAATTGAGTTTAGACTGATGCATTTTCTAATTCACCATTTATTCAGGTTGGGACTGGCATAAGAAGTGAACAAACCTGGTACATTGGTTAAAATAAAAGTGGACTCATGTGTGTTTTCATTTAACAATATCTTATTATTATTATTATTTTAAGCTTAATGTATTTTCACTGATCTGTGATTTAGTTTTATGTGAGAACTAATCGAGAGCTAACCAAATGCTTTGTTCTCTTTGCAGTGGGCCAGCCGGATGGTGTGTCTGTGGCTCAGAAAGAGGAGGCCCCTGAGACGATGGACGCCATTCAGGACGAAGTGGCTCCTCAAGTAAATGGAGAGAAAGTGGAGAAAGAATCAGCTGATGCCAATGACATCTCAGTTGTTGAAGAGAAAGCTGCAGAGGAGAAAAGTGGAGAAGCAAATGAGGTTGGCTTCAAGAAGATATTCCGTTTTGTTGGTTTCAAGTTCACACTGAAGAAAGACAAGAGTGAGGAGAAGGACCCAGTTAAACTACTGACCATCAAAGACAAAGAAGATGACACAGTTGTGGATGAGGCTGTTAAAGAGGAAGAGGCAACTGTTGAGGAGAAAAGCACAGTTGAAGAGAAAGAGGCTGATACTGCTGTTGAGACGGAGGTCAGTAAAGAGGCAGAGAAGTCTGAAAACACAGAGGTAGAAACCAAACCTGCTGAAGTAGAGGCTGCAGAAGAGGCACCCAAAGAGGAGAAAACTGAAAAGGAAGAAGAGACAGCTCCAACCCAAGAAGTTATCTCCCCATTTAGAAAGATCTTCGGTGGTGGACTCTTCTCCAATCTGAGAAAGAAAGCTAGCATCAAGAAGACAAAGGATGAGGAAGAGGTGAAAGAGGAAACACCAAAGGAAGAAGAAACAGCGGCTGCTGGTGAAGAGGAGAAAGCAGAAACAAAGGAAGACGCTCTTGAAGAAGAGAGCAAATCAGAGGCTAAAGAGGAAGTTACAGTAACTTCTGAGGAGGTCAAGACTGAGGAAGAGGCTGTCACTGAGGAGGTAAAGGAAGTGGCCGCAGAAGAACCCAAACCTGAGGCAGCTACAGATACCACAGCAGAAGCACCTGCCCCAGAAACTGATACTACTGACGAGGCCAAACCAGACGAGGAGAAAGCTGTGCTGGAAGTGTCCTCAGAAGCTGAGCTGCTGTCCTCTCAGGAGAAGGCCAAACCCCATGGAAGCCCTCTCAAAAAGCTGTTTACCGGAGCTGGTCTCAAAAAGCTGTCAACTAAAAAACAAAAGACCAAGAAAGATGTGGAAACCAAGAATACCGAGTCCGGGGAGCAGGCTGAACAACTACAGTCATCTACTGAATCAGCAGAAGCTGCTAAAGCTGAGAGTGGTCCCTCGTCTCCAGAAGAGTCCGGAGAACATGTGGTCACTGCTGAGGCTACTGAAAAAGAGTCCAGCCAGGAGACCGATGGTGAAGTCACCTCTGATGGGGAAAAGAAAAAGGAGGGGATCATTGCCTGGTCTTCCTTCAAGAAACTTGTGACACCCAAAAGACGTGTGAAGAGACCCTCTGAGAGTGACGATGAGGGTACTACTGAGAAACCTGCCAAGTCTGCAACATTATCCTCCACTGAGAGTGCTACTCTGGCAGATAAGAGTGGTGAAGAGGAGACTAAAGAGGAGAAGACCACTGAGGAAGAGCCAAAGACAGAAGCCACCGAAAAACTCACCAGCAGTACTGAGGAGAAGAAGAAAATGGACACCTCTGTCTCATGGGAGGCTCTGATGTGCATGGGTGGTCCTAAAAAGAGAACACGCAAAACCTCTGACTCCGATGATGATGAGACCAAGGTTGAGGAGGAACCATCAGCTGCAGCTGCAGAAGAGACCGAAGAGGAGGCCAAAGTTGAAGCTGTGGTTGCCACTCCACAAACCAGTGAGAATGAGGGTGAAGTTGTGTCCTCTCCTGAACCCGTGAGCCCTCCTGTCTCTGCCTGGGATACACTCAAACGCATGGTGACGTTGAAGAGGACAAAAAGTGATGAAAAATCAGAGGAGGCAGGAGAACAAGTGCTGTCCGACAGTGAAGTCCCAAAAGAAGAGTCATCCTTCTTTCTGAAGAAGTTCTTCCCTGGGCGTAGAAAGAAGAAGTCCGAAAAACAAGCCTCAACAGAACATGGCTCTGGTGAAGAGGACTCTGACACTCCAGCAGTGGTCCCTCTTTCTGAATATGATGAACCAGCTGAACCTGAATCCGAAAAAGAAGCCAATGCAGAACTTGTCCAGGCCAAAGTCAGTGCTGCTGAAGAGAGGTCCCCATCTTGGATCTCAGCAGCAGTTGAAGATGACAAACAAGACCAGCTAAGTGATATCCCAGAGGAGGCCGAGAGCGCTGCCACCCCCAAATCGGTGGATACTGACATAACAGAAGATGAAGAGCAAGCCCCTGTGTCTCCTAAACAAGTCAGCTCTGGCCGCAGACTGTCCACTGCTGAAGTCAAACCTGTCGCTCCTGCTCCATCCTCAGAAACAGCCACTGTTCCCAAAGAACCAGAGCCCGAAAATGCTCAGGAAGTTCTCCAAGCTGTTGAAGCCCAGAATGATGTAATCCCTGCAGAGACATCTGTTGCTGTTGAAGATGCTCCCATTCAAACCGCTGCTGAAACAACTGAGTATGAGCCCCCAACTGAAACTGCTGATGCTACGACCAATGCCATCCTTGAGGTGCATGCCCGTGATGAGGCTATGGCTATCTGCACTGGTCTGGGAACCAAGGAGATCGCAAAAGTCACTCTCGAGAAGCCTGTGTCACCGATTACAGAATGTATGGCTGTAATTCGTGATGCCTGTGCTACTGAAGTATCAATTGAGGGTAAACCAGAAATGGCAGAACAAGCCACCATGTCTGAAGATCCGGTCCTTGAAGCTCAAATCCACCAAGTCGATACCACTGAACTTGAACCCATGGTAGAAAAAACAGCAAATAGCATTGCAGACATTCAAGTTGCCACTGAAGGTATTGAGCCACATATTGAGAAAGCTGGTATTGTTAGCACTGAAATGGAAGGATCTGAAATTATCCAGCCACCTACACCTAGCGAAAATTCACCTAAAGTTGAGGTTATTGATCCGATTATTGCAACATCTGAAGCTGCGTTGTGTATTCAAAGTGTTGAAGTGACTGAGCCAACTCTAGAGACCAAGGAAGTCAAGATGGACATGGAGCAGCTTGTTGCTACTGAAGAAAACACTCCAGTTGAAGAGGTAGTCCAAGCTGTGACCAAAGAGGTATCCTCCACCATATGTGACAGCACAATGACCACCGTAAAGGAAACTGAGCCAGAAATTCCTTTTGTCCTGCCCAGTGAAGTTGTCCCTGTAATTGCAGAAACAGTAGTCCTTGTTGCCCCTGTCAGCCCTCACCCTGAAGAAGTTACTGCCACTGAAGATGTGGCTGAAAATGTGCCTGTCGCTGAAGCAGTTGTGAATGAAGTTGCTGAATCAGAAGTTGCTGTGGCAGTAGAAAAGGCTACGGAAGAAATAACAGAGGGGGAAGGAGTTCAAGAGACAATTGAGTCACAAAGCATGGAAATTGCCAAGAATGTCATCCAAGAGGCTGTGGACAAAGTTTCAGAAGATGCCCCTGAATCTGAAAAACCCACCACTCCATCCTCTACTGTCCCAACCCCAGACCAGGCAGTTGCGACAACTGAGAAAGATATTGAGGTCGAATCAGAAACTCCAGTTGTCACAGACACTCCAGTTGCAATCCTGTGTGAGAAATCCTCACCAAAACTCTTCATGTTGCTATGGAAGTTACTGACACAATTCCAATTGAAATCACAGGCAGCATTGATTTAACTGAAGAGGAAAAGGAGCCAGAGGAGGAGTTGAAGCAAGAGGAAGAGGTTAAAGTAAGTGAAGAGACAGCAGCAGAAGAGGAGAAAGAAGAGGTCACGGAAGAAAGTCAGAAAGATGAACCAGAACAGAGCAATGAGAAGGCAGAAGCTGAAGAGAAAGAAAATGACACGGATCCAGTTGAAGAAGAGACACAGCCCGAACCCCTAGAACTCCACATCCCAGTCCAGGTGGTCCTCCAAACAGCACAAGTTGTTGAAGAACCAATAGTGGAAGAAGAGGCTGCAATTGAGTTTGACACAAATGGTCCAGTGGATGCCCCAGCTCAAGAAGAAATCAAGACAAATGGTGAAACTTCAGAACAAGTATCTGAACGGCTGTCTACTGTGTCAGAGGAACCCCAAGAATCAGAGGCGGCAGCAGCAGCAGACAGCCAACCAGAAGCAGAGAAGCCACTGGGGAAATGCGCCGAGGTCATGGCCCAGGTGATCGAGGTGATCGAGGAGGCCGTGAAGGAAATAGAACCAGTCTCCACAGAGATCACAGCAGCATCGTGAGTAGGTGAGGCAGCCCCTTTATTAATGGTACATGTGTTTTAGTGTGAGAACCAAGGTAGTTGTTTTGTAAAATTCCTTTGTTGGCATATCAAGCAATCTTCTCATAGTAGCTTTTTTGAAACATCAATGGGCCCTGGTTTTATTAGGGGAGTAGGGGAGGGGATTTACCCACTGACCAGATGAAAAAGCTTTTGTTCAGACTATGAGTAACTAGGGGACCTTTGATATCAAAGCAGGAATGCCGCCGTTGACCCCTTCTTTGTAGGCCGTGGGTTTTAAAGGGAAGCGGTGTGTGTGAGGGGCAGATGAACTTGTGCTGAAAGACTGATTATGATTCCTCCTCTGCCTCCTCCCGTTTTCTTTCTCAGTATGGAGTCAAGAACCATGTCGGTGTACACATTTGTTAGATTAAATTACAAAGCCTCAAAGAGCTCAAACCGGGACTTTTATGTTATTTTGACTGAATTATACCTTCAATGTATAAGGCAACATGATATAAAGGGCTGCTTGATATAAAGGGTCACTTGAAATCTCTCATGAGGAATTTAATAGGAAAAGAAGTGTTACAGAAGCAGCATTTTTACATGTGCAGACATTACCTTTTGCCCTTAAACATAGGCTCAAAGTATCAAATGTTATAACTATATATCCCTCTGTCTCTATCTGACCTTGTATTCTAGATAGATAGATAGATAGATATGTCTATCTGTAGCAAGAAATTGTTAATTGTTCGTGATTGAACATTATTTATTCATGTTTTTGTTTCTCTGTTGCAGATGGAGACAGAAAACATGTGCCTGGGCGACTTACAGTTTGGACCAGGAAGACGTGAGTGATGAGGGAGAGACAGTGTGAAAGGCTGCAGCTCTGGAAATCACGCCCCAGAGAGTAAAAGATACTGATTCTGCCCCTGCCCTGACCACCATCCTCCTGCAACTCCCCCATCCCCACTGGCTCTCACACTCACGCATGTCCTGTTCCCCGAAAGCATCTCATCTGGCTTACGAATGAGTGTGACGTCATGTTCAGTGGCTTTCTAGTGCCCTTTGCTGAATCAGGAGAAACCTGGTGGAGTGTGTATTTTGTGTATACAGTATGTGTGAGGTTGTATAGTAGCGAGAGTGAGATTTATGACCAATGGAGAAGAGACAGAGGATTATTATCTTGTATATTGTATTTATATTGATTATTCGTCATTCAACTTCTATTTTTTCATTTTTGCCCTATTTTGTTATTGTATGGACATTCACTTGTTTTTACCTGTGATACATTGGGTATCCCCATGGCAGTTGAAACGTTATTTTAACAAAATCTTCAAGATGCCACCTGTATCATCACAACTTTTAATGTCATATTCATTTATTGTTTGTAGCAAATATAAGTGAACCACGGTACAGGTGTGTCAATATGTAATAGCACTGTAAAAATCTAAATAAGCGGTGTTTGATATTGTATTTCAATACCTGCAAGACTGGACACTTGTCACAATGTGCTGCGTCCCACCAAAAATAGTGTATCATAAGCTTCTGTAGATATGACAAACAATCACTGCCTGATTTACTGTGAAAATTACATTGTTACACATTGCATAATATTGTAAAGATACAATAAAGTAATATGATAACTAATTTGTTCATGACTATTTGGTAAACAATACTTTCATGCCAGATTTTGTTGCATTTGTGTATGTGGTCGCACTTTTATCAACAATACAGTACTTGACTCCCCCTGTTGCCAGCATGAAGTATCACAGTATGTATCTGGTTCAGATGCTTTGTATACTACACTCCAGGCATGAAATGTTTTGGAATAGATTTAGCATGATACAGAAATGAAAAGTCCACCCTTCCTATCCTAAAGCCCAAATCAAATCACAATGAATCAGGGAGTCATGTTTTTTCCATTGCCTATATTATGAGACATCAGTTGCATTCAATTAAATCAACATCTCTCAAGACACTTCACAAACCACAAACCAAACTCAAGTCACAAGGTTAAAATTCATTGGGGGAAGGAGGGGACTTTCTTAAGAGGGAAGTCTCCTTTTCTCTTTTGTTTTTTTTTTATCACCGATGCAGACATGTGACTGTAGGTATGTAATAAATGGAATAAGAATCTATTGTTTTAATTGGTATAGGGCCAGTTGGTGTTGAACTGAACAAAAAATAAATAAATTACTAAAAATAACAAATGGGCACTAATAACTTTTCTCCATAATTTGGGACCGGTAACTATATTTCTCTTTATGTAAAATAGAGTAGAATTATGTTTGTGTATTATGTAAATAAGTATTACTATTTCACCTATGTTGTAATTAATTATCATAATTTAGCTTTTAATAATGTAACTAATGACAGAATTTTTCAACAGGAAGAATAAAGAAAATAATTTTATGAAATGTAAGAGAGAGCACAAATAAATCATTTTCTGCTTGTGCCTCATTAAAATGTTAAAACGTTTGTACACACATACAAAAAATAGCTGTTTGTTGTTCATTTTATGCACCACAATTGGTAGAACATTGGTGAAAAGTATGCACATCAGTACTGTGGATGTTTAAGATTTATTTTTTATTAACAATAGTAAAAACATATAGCTTTTTTCCTGAGATACTTTGATGGTTCAATGCACAAATATACAACCAATGTTACCAAACTGATGGACAATTAAAAAAATAAAATAAAGGCATAAGCTGAATATCAGTAGTACATAACTGAATTGAATTACTTTTGAACTGGGTGACAACATTGGAAGAGCACAAATCAAAAGTCACCCAGGTCACACATACTTGGGATCTGTGAAGTGGGCTCCGCGCTTACATGGAAAAGAGTTTTACAGTAAAGAGCGCCATCTATCTACTTCAATATAAATGTATATGGAAGCCAGATTATTGTGCTTTCCAGTATGCTCAAAATGAACTCTCATGCAAATTAAATCACACTTTTAAACTGGAAGTTGAGGAAAACATAATTTTGGGTTAGTCATGAGTAACCATTTATATAAAGGCAATTCAAAGCTTTGGTATAAAAAGCAACTAGTAAAAGTAATGCAATGTTAGTATGTCTAAACTAGATACATACTAGATTAGTCCCCACTTTTCAATAATAAATGATAGAGGGGATGCTCAGTGCTAGTCTTTTCCCCCAACATTTAGATTAGCCATAACTAAAGATATTAAAAACTACCATACCCTTTTAAGTGATCAGTAGTATATTTCCTGTTTATAGCTTATGAAAAACTCAAGGGAAGAATATAATTTTATCAATATCAGTTAAGTATTATCTATAAGGTATTATCTATGTTTTTCAAATTAATTTATCAATTTAACAAGGCAATTTTCCAAAGTTGATGTTGAATCTTTCCATGCAAAAATTGCCAGAATGCATATCAGATAATGATGTGCTGACTGAAATTGGAGATGGGGAAAATACAATGAAGAATTTCCTTCAGCAGATTTAACATTTATGAAGAAATTCTACTTGAAACCAAAATGAGGAAGACAATTTGAATAATTTCACAAAAGACATAGATTGTCTCAAGTTTGCATGTTAAGATGGAGATAATTATTTACTTTTGTATTATTAACCTGTTTGTCCGTACAGTCGGCTCATTTCACACCATGTTACTGCAGGAAGTGTCTGTTTCCTCTTTCTCAGCCCCTAAAACTCTCACTCCAGACTGTTGGCATAAAATGTTATTCAATTTGGTTCAACATCAACAGTGAGACCAGTGCATTCGGTTAATTTGTCTGTTTAAAAAATGTAAGCTATTGCTTTCATAACAAAATTAGGGGTGGCCTGATGTTTCTACCCTGTCCACACTTGCTGATAAATATCAGCCAATAGACATTAGAAAATAAACATCTCAAGGAGAAATCGATATTTTGGCACTACTCCACAAGGATGTCCTCACTCTTTATGGCTTCTAGTGGGATGCCAGAATTGGACAAGTCAGAGCCTTCATCTTTGGAGACCTCTTCGTGCTGCAGGTCTGCTCCGCCTCCAACGTTTTCCTGCAGCCCCACTACCCCTCCTTGTGCAAAGCACAGGTGTTTGATCACCTCAGTGGGACTGGAGAAAGTGGTTGCACATATATTACATTTGTAGGGCTTTGATGATGCCATAAACATAGCTTCCATTTGGCTTGGATCATCCCCTCCACACAGCTCCATACTTTGGCGGTCCACTATAGTGTAGCTATCGGCCGACTGATTCAAGCACACATGGCGTGCTGCCTGGTTAGCGCGGCAGAAGCTCTTCCCACAGGCACTGCATTTGAAGGGTTTGCCTGTGTGAATGTACATATGCTCACGCCAGTGACTCTTCTGGATGAACTTGCGTCCACATGTGGAGCACTCGTATTTCCTTCGCTTTACTTCTCGGTCAATATCCACACTCTCCAGGTTATCAATGTCTGCAATGTCCGATGGAGGTGGGGTGTCCGCCTGAGAAATCAGCCCCCCCAGTCCCCAACTGGAGGTGGACACCTCAGCCCGGGGAGAGTCAGAGTTTGTGCCTGATACAGGCGTTTGCTCGCTGTCACTAATGATCTCCACTGTAGCAGGAGCAGCAGCCCCTCTAGCTCCCCCTTCCGTCTCCATCGTGCACTCCTCTGTGGTGACAGGAGATTGAACAGTGCAGACTTCAGCACTGGACTGGTGAAGAGTCTGGGTGTGCTGCAATAGGTGCTCTCTTAGAAGACTTCTCTGAGTGAATCGACTTCTGCATAAATGACACGAGTAATGTTTCCTAAACGATGCGTTTCTCTTCATAATACTAGGCTTTACATGGAGAATGGTTGAGGAACCGTCTGAATTGTTCAAGTCAGTTCTTCCCTCCTCCACTGCAGCGTCTGTTCTGTTGACAGAACTCTCTGTCTCTGGAGGAGACAAAGCAAACTTGGAAGGAAAAGAACTTGGGAACGCTGCAGATGCTGCTTGCGTGGACTCGTACTTTCCTTCAGAGCTGGGCTGCTCCATTTCAAAAGGTGAGGAGAGCTGTCGCTGAGTGGACAGCCGAGAAGACAGCCCCCCCTGCTGGTCAGAGATCTGAATGCCATAGAGTGAGGTGGACAGGTTGACGCTGTGTTCTGAATACATCTGGCTTGCCTCCTGTAGAAGTGGATAGGCATGCAGGAATCTGACCCCCTGCTCCAGCCGTGAGGGGTCGATCAGCTGCGGCGCCAGTTTGCCTGTGTACATCAGATTCAGGAGGTAGCTGAAGATGTCTGGCTGGATATCGGCAGCTTTTAGGCGCACACAGTCACTAAAAACAAAAGATATTTTATAGCTTTATTAGACACTGTTACAAAGAATTCTATTATTGACAACTTAAGTCAAAAATATTTACAAATTTTTTTATTTACTTTTTTTAATTCAAACTTTTTTTATTTACAAAAATATTTACAGACCCCACACATCATTTTGACTTCTTTATATTAAATTAACTTCTATTAAATAACAAATGTTTTTTTTTTTTTTTTTACTTTTTTACTACATTTAGTAATTTGAGGTAAGACTCGAATGATAAAACATCACAGTAAGCAATAAGACTGGAGTTAATTGCAATTAATTTAAATTCTATATCAAGATGTGTATGGACTATAGTGACAAAAACAAGGCTTGATAGGACTCCTGCTCAATACCTGTCCTGATGAATAAAGAGCATCCTGAAGTAGTTGGAGAATGCAGCAAGGACTGCTTTATGGGCTTTGAAAAAGACATCTCCGATGGCCACTGTGCAATCACACAGGAAGCCAAACTCCCTCTGTGCGTTAAGCTGCTGCAGCAGGATAAGACCATGGTTGGCCAGCTCCATTTTCAACCTGCACAAACACACACAAGCACATTTAGCCACAAACAGCTTCCTGCATGGAAAAACAACTCAGATGATACCACTAAGAGGCTGACAGGGTGCAGTGTGGTAAATGTTGTGACAATATTCTGAATAAACCCCAAGTATACTAGGCCTACATTGAACTGAGGAATATTTTGGATTAATTGTGTACACTCTGTGGTCCACTGATGGGTGTTGTTAACCCTAAAGTTCAATAGAAGCTTCAAGCCATCACATGATCAAAGCGCCGTGTGTCAACACACATTCCTAAGCCATTCCTAAACTGATTCTACCCCCATCAGTGCAAACTCTTTGCAAATTAACCTACTTGGCCTAATTAGTATATAAATAAACCACAACAGGGGTTAAACACACATCACAGAGGAATTCTGCAGTGCAAAATGCCACAACTGTGTAAAAAAAATAATAATAAAGGAAAAAAAGAAAAATGCAAAAAGAAAAGAAAAAGCTCTATCCATAACCTATGTTGCACACCGCAGTCATAACAGCATCCCGTGCCTAAAATAGGCGTAGTATTTGATGACTGTTATTATTAGACCTATTGTTAGGGCTAATGTCATTAACCGATTATTATTGTTATTGTTTTGTCTTAGTTATGGAAAACACTTTGTACACGTAGAGAGGCAGATGCTGATAAAGCCCAAGTTGTGATCATCATTCTAGTTAACAGGCAAAATTATTCCGAAAGCACCGCCCCTGGGAAAGACACGTGGATCGGCCACTTCCGTAGTACGATTTTCTAGATCAGAATGGCTGTCTTTGGAAAGGCAGTGGATAACGGGAATGAGCTTCGGGGTGAAAACAATTTCGTTTACAAAACTGTCTTGATCATACGCGTTTGTAGCCCACTTATAAAGCGGACATTCTCGATGGCGGGTGCGCGCACGCAACACACGTATTGCTGAGGAGCGAGACACGCAAGGGGGATGGGTTGGTCACGAATGCGTTTCTTTTAACTTCTCTGTGACGAACGCGAGTAACAAGAGGACTCAAACAGCTACTCTTGAACTAAATACACACGATGGCACTTAGAAACCCACAGCCGTACCTTCAGCTCGCCGGGGACCGTGGATTTTGCCTCGTCGCCGTTGTTTGTTACCGGAGACTCGTCCGCCCGTGCGTCCGCTCTGCGCTCGGTGCAGCTCGTACTGTTCCTCGCGTTCGTTGGCGGCGGAGGAGCGGAGAGGGTCGTCCGTCCGTCGGTGTTTTCCGGTTGGGGGTTTTACGTTACAATCACATGACTCTGGCCGTTGTAGAAATCCGTTGAGCAAAGCAGGGGGTGGAGGAGCCGTCGTTAATTTCCCGCACTCTGTAACCGCCGCCAGAAGAAACAATTGTCAGGCTTTTAGAGAAGAGTTTAGTTTTACTCGTTACTAAGCTTGCCGCACAACTCTTTAAACTACTAACTTAGTTATGAAGTTTTTGTGTAGGTTAAAATAGCCCATGTAATAGAAGTAGGATATTGATTGTAGAACGTGATGGTGACAAGCCACGCGTAAACCTATGTTTCCTGTAAGATAGACAAAATTCTTGTATTATTAAGTAATTCTTATATTATTAAATCATAAGACACGCAAAGTAAACGTAAAAACCACAAATAGCACGTCACTACAAGCAATATGTTATAGGCTACTTCCAATTCACTTGATGTTAATTAGGTCTAATTAACCCTTTATTCAGCATAGACTATAGGCTACTTTTTAATTGGCTACCCTGTCATTGTTGCAGTTGTCTTGTGTATCATAGGAGGATGTACTTCAAAATGAAAGCTGACTGGGTTATGGTCTTCTTCGCTAGATTCACATTCTGGAGGCTCTTCAGAGTGGCCTATTCCTGGGTTACATTATCTTATAGGCCTTTGCTATTTGGAGTACCTCCAGGGGTATACCAAATGGACCTAGGTGTACCCCATAGTCTAATTATTATAATTGTAAAGCCAATGCTTAATTTGAATATAGCCTAGAATAGATTATAATATTGTAACCTATCATGCAGCCGAGATTTTTAAGTGTGTCGTGCAGGGTGTATGCGAAAGTCTTGGGGAACATGAATATGAAAACTCTGAATCACTGATTATTGACTACTATAATAATCACTTTTTTTTCAACTACGTTGTAACAGGGCTGAACAAACAGGCTACCTATGGCAAATATCCTATATTCTCATGATCTTGTATTGGGATTCAGTGCTTCTCGGTTGAATGTGACAAAGATCAAAGGGTCAAGACCAAACTGATAGAGAGTGCTGTGATGCAATGACAACACTTTCCCATGTCATTATTTAACCCTAATGGGTGTGCAAACACTTTTCAATGAGGTTGGAGAGCACCCTTTAACATGGGTGAGCTATTTTTAATTTTTTCCCCACGGGCCCTATTTGAATACAGACATGGTAAATAACCTGATACCAATAGGCCACTATAGCCTGTAACTCTTTAATTCATGTGTTGGCCTACTTTTTATGTGCAACATTTAAAAAATATTACTTTTACTTTTTGCCCTCGTAGGTTGGAACATGGATGAGCATATGCCTACTTTTTCCCAGCCTACTCAGCCAACCTCTTTATACCAGAAAAATGGAATGGAGACCAGGCAAACTTTAGGCCAACGGCACACTGGTTTCTAGCTATGGCAATTGTCCTCCGTGGGCATAGCAATTAGGCAATTCAATTGAAAATATTATAGCATTATCTCTTGAATGGGAGCCTCAATGGGTCCTCACAAAGTCTTTGAAATCAGGAAGGACCTGTTTGCCTGAAACCCATGAGGTCTTAACCTGTGGAGATGTGTAAAACTGAGCCTTCCCTTTCCCTAGGCCTATCTCTCAGCCCCATTCCCATGCTTGCATGTTGCAAGATAACTCAAAGCCTGTAATTAAGTAGTAAATTAGAATTGTTAAATGGTTAATGTCCCGAGACCAATGTGTCATATTTTTGAACTGTCAAGGAAGGTCTGCGTGCTGCACTAAACACAACCAACAAGGCCAAAAAGTCCACAGTTTTAGGCCACACCTGTTTAAACAGGCCTTGTACGTTAACTGCGGCCCTCCCCCAGTCTTGGTTGTTTTGAAACCGGAGTGGTGAGTCACCGCTCTGTCGGTAGAAAAACACTCGGCTGTGGAGTCGGGGGGAGGGGGGTCTGGGTGCACCGGAGGTGGACGCAGCTGGACACCCAGTGAAGCTCCTACATCCTGAACACTTTCCGCATGAAGAAGACTCAAAACAGGGGAATCAAATGTGCCCAAGCATATGTGCGTAAAATCAACAGGTCATGCCATGCTTTCCAAACAGCCTTAAAGATGCTTTAAGTGAGGGTTTCAGGTCCCAATATTAAAATGAAATTGTATTATCTGTGGTGTACACCGAGGCATTAACCTATAACCTTGGCTATGAGTTTCAATTATTATTCCTAAACAATAAAAATGTCTGTAAAATACATGCAGTCTATTTCATCTGTCACTAAACATTTCAGGGCAACTGCAGTTCTTTTGGAGCCTCCCGCCCGCCCCCACTCCTGCTGAGCACGTTTCCATATGAAAGGTTTCCCCCCAAGCGACGCCATGCAGCCTCATGTGCAACCAACAGACTGGACTCCTCCCGGAGTTTAAAGGGTGGTGGGGCTGACCCATGGATCTAGAGCTAACCCGACAAACCACTCAAGCAGCGACGCTTGGCCTACATTAAACTGTTACCGGTTTTTTTCACTGCCACTAGATGGCAGTGTCGCATTTAGGGTAGCATTAATCACACCGCAAGTTGCCTAAAAAAAATGTTGCAACCAACATAAAAATATGAGATTTATTTGACTGATGCGTCTCAATACAATCAGACAAAATCTTGTGTGTAGGTTTGCAATACTGATAAAGTTGTTTTGAATAATCTCACATTGTAAAGATGGCGTCGGATATGGCTAAGCACGGAGCCGCTCCGCTGTCTGCTAAAGTGGTCGGGTATGTTGTTGACAGGAGCTTTGAACGTGTGTCTCACACTCGTAGTCAAATAGCTACTCCATGGCAAAAAAGAGTTGAGTAATTTTGCATCAACTCGTCTCGAAAGAAATGAGAAATGTAATGGACCACGAATGAGAGCAACGTTAGCCACAAGCTAACAGCCACACACCTCCTGTATGAAGTTTAATAATAGCCAATTAACTTTATTCGTACATCAGAATACACCTGAGTTATTTATGAAATACAAATGCCATGCCTTTCATTCATTCGTAGAAACATATCTACCTTCGTCACTTTTAGCTCAGTTGTTTTGGGGGCTTAATGCTACACTTGCAGTGTTACTTAATAATAATATTACTCCTATCCTGCAGGTCATTTGCTTATCTGACTGTAAAGGATAGAATGCCCACTATCCTCACCAAAGTAATAGACACGATTCACCGCAACAAGAATAAGTTTTTTGAGGAATATGGAGAGGTAAAATGCTTTATTATCATATAGTAAACATGTATCCAGACCCAGAGAGTTAATGGAGATGGTTTCTTCTTTGATTCACACAGGATGGATTCGAAGCAGAAAAGAAAGCAATATCATTCTTGTCCAAACTAAGGAATGAAGTTCAAACTGACAAACCTATACTAGAGCTCACAGATGGGCTAAGAGATGTGGACGCATGGAACCAGTACCTGCAGAGACATCAGACTGTGCAGGGGGGTAAGGAGTCTGTGAGCTGGTTCAAGTCTCCCTGGCTTTATGTGGAATGCTACATGTATCGAAGAATACAAGAGGCTGTTTGGCTCAAGTAATATAAATTTACCTATGTAGTTGCAATACCCATGATACTTTTCTACATATATTATTGACTTTACAGTGTATGTGAACTTTTCCTTACAGTCCTCCCATAAACGAGTTTGATGTTTTTAATGAAGGAAAAACTCAGAGCTACTTTGAGTCTCAGAGAGCTATCATGGCTCTATGTACGTATCTGGAAACACTTAAAAAGGATAAAGATGGACTTTCGAAAAATCAATTATTTGATAATTTCATCAAGTTACTGCAGGTTTGTAAACATTTAAAATTTATTTCTTTTTTGTCTTTCTCTTTGTAACATTATATATACTGTATGTTTTTTAGGTGTCTCTCTGGGGGAACAAGTGTGATCTTTCAATTTCTGCAGGCCAAGAGAACTCCCAAAAAGACAGTCCTATTGAAGCCCTCCCCAATCTGAAACCCTTCATCTTGGTGGATGATTCGGATATGGTATGGGTGGCTCTTACCTCCTCCAAAAGCACTGCAGTTTCTGGAAAAAGAGTTGACATTGTTCTTGACAACGCTGGTTTTGAATTAGTTACTGACCTGGTGCTAGCTGATTTCCTGGTCTCATTTAGTTTGGCCAGTGAGATCCACTTTCATGGAAAATCCTTTCCGTGGTTTGTTTCTGATGTCACTGCTAAAGACTTTGAGTGGACCATCAGACAGACCTTGGCATCCAATCACATGTGGATGTCTAAAAGTGCCATTCAGTGGAAGCAGTACCTGGAGGATGGAGTGTGGTCCTATCATGACCATCCATTCTGGACACAGCCTCATGAGTTCTGTGACATGGCGGTAGATGCTCCAGACTTGTATGCAAAACTGAAAGGAGCAGATCTTGTGTTGTTTAAAGGGGATTTAAACTACAGGAAGCTAACTGGAGACAGAGACTGGAACTTCACTGTCAGCTTTGATACTGCGCTCCGAGGGTTTGAACCCTCACCTCTCTGCAGCCTGAGAACTCTAAAAGCCAATGTGCAAGTGGGCCTGCAGCCAGGACAAGGGGAGAAGCTCAGCTCTCAAGAACCAAACTGGATGACCAGTGGCAAGTACGCTGTCATTCAGTTTCATGGGCCACATTTAGAACAGTGAGAAAATGCTGCCTTTTGCATATACAACGGCAGTTGATTGCGTTAGAGCAAGTATTATCTGTAAGCCATAAAACCTTGAAAACTCTGATAATCTCAATTATTGTTATAAGGAAATTTTAAAATAAAATTTATACTGTATACATCTTACTGCCAAAGGGTTGAGACTGGTTAAAGACATTTTTGATACATTTAAATGGTGAATTATATCAATAATTAGGATATTCAAATGTGTGCTTAATGTTTACTTATTAAATGCAGTGTTAGAAATAAAATGTGAGGCCAAGATAAATCTTTGTTTTAGAATGTTGCTCCTACTCCTGGCCACAAAGTAGGTTTGAGGTTTATGGAAAACCAGACTGCAATGTCTTTAGAGATAAAAGCTGATGTCTAGCTGTCTCTGTTAGATCATCCAGGTTCCCACATACCCATCAATGTAATATCCAATATAATGCATGGGTCTGATCAAATAAAATGGCACAGTGAATCATTCTTTTTGTTTCTTTTGTTTTGAGTCAGAAGTCCCATGTAAACATTTATGGTCTATATTGCCATTTTACACTAGTGTGTTTCAATTAATATTTGTAGAAAATCATAAACTGAAAAAGCGCTATCTTGTTTCATGCAATCAAAATGTTAAGCTTTATGAAGCACATATTAAGCCCCAATCTGTAATTTCATTTATAGTTCTAAAATTTAAAATCTGCAAGACTAACAGTTTTTGTACTAAACAAAAATACATATCATCAGGCCTACTTGTTTTCCACTTGACCTGACATGCTCTGAAAATTGGGCTGTTTACTCAAGGAAGATGTAGCAAAGAGATGGGAAAATTAACTCGTTGCCAAAAGTGATCTGTGATGTGGGACATTTGTGATTAAGTTGTCATAGAAAATATAGAAAATGTATGGTTTATAATGCTATAATTCCTTTTTATTTTTTATACATATATAATTTTCAAAACAAGGAAAAACACTGACTCCACATTAAGCAGAAAGAAGAAATATGCAGGAGGTCAATTTAGTAAGTGCTATAAAATGTCTTCTTAAATCTATCCATAAATTGTGGTTTAAAGAGGAACTTTTTATAGCAGTACTTAATATAATTTAAATTATTTACATTTCTATATGAATTTTTTAACAAACTCTTAATTCTACAAGTACTCATTAGATGACGTGGATTGTGTAAATAATGGTTGGTGAATTTTGACCCCTTTTAAATTGTTTGCTGTGTTATGGTGACCTGGCATCGCACAAATCACAAGTATCGATCTGGTTGTGTCTTTAATTTGTTTATCTTTATTTCCAACCTTTCTACTACTCCCATTGTGATCACTGTGCACAGCCAGATGTCTACGAGTCGGAGGGATGAAAGGATCTAACCAGTAAGACAGACACAGCAACAGTGCCATATGAAGACAATTTGTGTGTAACAGGTGAGTGCATGTTTTCAGTTCCTGTTTTTAGATTTTCTGTTTGTGTTGTGTAATGTTTCTTGTTTCCGTTATGATTTTTATTCACTGCTGCTAAGTCTCAGGTGTATCTCTAATGTGGCCACAAATAGACTGGTCACACGTCATGGCTGTGTGCTCTCAAGCAGCTAAATGAATGCGCTGTAATAGGACCTGCTTTTACTGGATAGCACATGCAAGCACAGGGAATAGTGACAGGGTAGTTTAGAGGCATTACTTCCTTGTGCAGTCTTATTTATTTTCTGCTACGGAAATGTATACATACTTGGAAGAGGTGTGTAGTAAGGAACAGAGGAAAAGGGTGTGAAGGCAGTCTATTACAAGGAGGGGGTTTGAATCTGGAAAAAGTGCAGGGAAAGTGGAATCTTTTAGTGAAGTATAACAGGGAGAAAGAGGGTAAAGAGAGAGTGAGAGCACGACTCATCTCCACTCCCCCTCCCCGAAAATGGGAGAGCCAGCCTAAATCATGTTGCTTATCAGTTGTGCTTCGCTGTGATGTTGCTCAGGCAGAGTACTAAGGAGACTAGGCAGCCTTGCAGATCACCGCACGGAGCCAGGACCTGCCCTGAACTGGAGGGCCTGTCTCCACCACGAGCCCCTTCTCCTCACCCCCTCAGCGGCATGTACCCAGAGGAAAGCAGGGGGTCCGGAGGGGTCACCACTGTGGACTTCCTGGATGGGACATATGACTACACAGCCCCCACGCCGGCACCCACCCTGTACAGCCACTCCAGCACGGGCTACTTCTCTGCGCCCATAGACGCTCATGGACCACCCTCTGACGGGAGCCTGCAATCCCTGGGCAGCGGTCCCAACAGTCCTCTGGTGTTTGTTCCCTCGAGCCCCCGCCTCAGCCCCTTCATGCACCCACCCAGCCACCACTATCTGGAGACCAGCTCCACACTAATCTACAGGTGAGCTGTGTGACTTTAATCTCTACAATTGATGGTGTATCTGTCTGCACATCACTTCCACCCCACTATAAGTGAATTTTAAAATGTTGACATTGGTACATTTCAAACATTTGTTGGCCTGCATCACTGACCTATTTGATTTATTTTTCTTTATGTAAATAATTGACAAGGGTCTCTTCTTTACACACAATTTTTTATCAACAGATTGTGTAAGAAAAAGGAGTTGTGCAAGAAACCCCCCAATTATTTTAGTGATAGTAGTTTTCCTTTTCTTTTTTTAAACTTAATTTAAAACTGTACTTTTCAATCTTTAATTAAAAAAATAAAAAACTATGCATATGAAACACATTATGTCTTATCTTTCAGTTTTTGGCATTGGTACATCACAAACTGAATATAATTATATAACAGCATTGTTTTGGGATTTTTATTCAAAACATTTGCATTATCTTTGTAGTAAGGATCAAGCTTCACCCTGGTTTCTAATTCCAGAGATTAAGGACTTTGTCGAAGACCTTGAACAGGGAACAATACGTAAAGACAACACAAGTGAACACACAGACTGTTTTTGAATTATGTGCCTGTATCTCGACTTAGTTGATTTAAAGGTAGTTTAAAGTGTGTTAGTAGTTTTTCCTTGACCATAAGCAAAGCACCAAATGGCCTCGCATTGAACAGATATCAAATTTGGGATGCTCTGGCTCTGAGGCAAGAGAGTAGCACTTTATCATAACTACAATTTTAATAACCTTATTAAAGCATGTACAAAGATGCAATTCATAATGAATAAATTGTTGATGAAGAATTATTCAGACTTAGTAACTAATAACTAATACTCTAGCTTTTAACCCTAATCTCTTTATGTTAAGCCTGAATTATTCATAATAAACTAAGTTAATTATGAATGAAAGTATTTGTCCATGCTTTATTTATTTATTTATTTATTTGTTTGTTAATGTGTAGTTAATATAAAGTGCAGCAAAACTGCTGACCACCGTCCCACTGTATGCCTAATGCTGTGCCCAAATGCTAATCTGTCCCCAAACAGGTCAAAATTAGATTCCTACCAAGATGAAACCAGCACTTTAAGTTAACCATGCTAAATCAGAATTTGACCTGCAAGACACTGTGAGAACCTTTGTGTTACACTACAATTTTTTTTTCAGGTCCGGTGTACCATCTACTCAACAGATGTCGAGAGAGGAGCAGAGTGGGGCAGAGGATGCTTTCAGAATGGGTAAACCTGGGTCAGGGGCAGAGGTCGGACCTGGAGGCTTTGAAATGGCCAAAGAGACTCGCTTTTGTGCAGTGTGCAGTGACTATGCCTCTGGGTACCACTATGGGGTGTGGTCATGTGAGGGCTGCAAGGCCTTCTTCAAGAGGAGCATCCAAGGTGGGTGTGCAGCATTATATACTTGTTATATTATTATGTTATTAGGATTTTAAAGTTGTAGATTTTTTTCCTTTTTGCCACCCTGGGCAGCTGCCCAGGAGGGGGTCTCGCCCTAGGTGCAAATCAGTGGCCACTGGTTATTCTTACATTACACAACAGATATAAATAAAATTTTTGTTTTTTTCTGTGTGTGAAGTATACAGAAATTAACGACTTTTTTATAAGCAAATTTTACAAAAAATTAAAATAATAAAAAAAGTACCCATGTATGTAAACACATAACCATAAGAGAAAACACGAAAGGGAAAAAAGTCATATTATTTTGAGTGCGCGCCATACATGTTCATGTACATGCAACAAAACTGAACACAGCTGCTGAACTTGGTTTAGTCATTTTTGTGACAGGACATTTTTGTGACAGGACATTTTACAACATTGATCCAAAATTCTTCCTCATGAAAGAGCGGTCACTAACAAACCAATAGTCTCCATGGCAATGATGATGCCAAGATGCCACTTTTTAATTTTCTTCCTCTCAGGTCCATTTAAAACTGGAATACAGTGTTCCTGGCTACTAAATAACCTAAATCAAAACTGAACACAGGAATGGAGGGCCCAAAATGTAATAGGCTTTCTTCCATTTTAGGTCACAATGACTATATGTGCCCAGCAACCAATCAGTGCACCATCGACAGGAATCGGAGGAAGAGCTGCCAGGCCTGTCGTCTTAGAAAGTGTTACGAAGTTGGGATGATGAAAGGAGGTGAGTTAAACCATGATTCATTGCCTATTCTGTTTCATATTTTGCTTTTTTGTGTGCTTAAAGCTCAGCCCTGGTGAATTAATTTGCTTTCTGCTGTTGGAGAAAGTGGCCAAAATGCATGTACAAACTCAGGCTATAAACAAACTTGACCTTGACGTAGTTTCCTCTTAAGGAGTACTGCTTCTCATAATCCCACACCCACATTCAGTATTTGTGTTCATGCCTCTAAATTCCAGAAAACAACACTAGTTTAACCCATTAACCATTCCAAATGTTAATTCACTTGACAAATAAAAAGTAAAAATTGGGACAGTATAAAATTTTACTTGTGATTGTCTTTATTGATACCTGACTAATGTGAAATATAATTAAATTGAATATAATGTGCTGTACTGATATTCTGCACGGCATCCTTCATGTTTATAATTGTTATGCAGGTATTCGTAAAGACCGTGGTCGGGTTTTGCGACGTGATAAGCGAAGGACTGACAGAGACAAAAACTCAAAAAACTTACAACACAAAACAGCACCTCAACAGGACAGCAAGAAGCACTACAACAGTACATCAGGTGGAGGACCAAAGCTTGTCGTCTCTGGGCTGTCTCCTGACCAGGTACAGAGTAACCCACAAACACCAATATACTCCAATCAGTCATAAAGTCACTCACAACATCATGGCCACTCACATTTTGACATAAAATGATTTATAATTTGACAAATGTGTAAAAAAGCTTACAGTTTTAGGCATGTTTGACCAGAATAAATCTCCAGCTGTTATGAGGTGTTCAGTCTGCAGAGGTCAGTATCTAACAAAAAAGATCTAAGTAAGGACAGTGGGAAACCGGTAACTGGTCTATATGGAAAGTGAGTCCTGGCATGTGTTTACTGGTCCAGCACACACGCTCCAGTCACTCAAATTATGTGTAATCTATTATACCTGATGAGTACAGTGACAGTATTTGCCTTTTTCTCGCAGGTGCTTCAGTTGCTGCAGGTAGCTGAGCCCCCGATGCTCTGCTCTCGTCAGAAGATGAGTCGACCATACACAGAAGTCACCATCATGACCCTGCTCACCAGCATGGCCGACAAAGAGCTGGTGCACATGATCACCTGGGCCAAGAAACTACCAGGTCAGACTATCATATTGGTATTCAGTATTAAAAGTGCATTGTGTAACTTTGCTGGTGGAGGGTCCATCAAATGCTTTTCTTCATTGAGATGTTATTGCTTTGTCTAGAATGTTTCACAGTATGGCATTAAACCATTCTGTCTACATGGAGACCAAACCAGCCCAAGTTACAGGACAGATCTGTGGAGAGGCAACACTGCCCACAGTCAGAAAGCTTGTTTTTATAGGTATTTTTGAGCAAACCAAATGTAAGGTAGATCTGCTTAATATCATATTGTTGAATATTCTAAGCAGAGCAGTTACATATCCATAGAAACAATTCCCCAACCGAAAAGTTACACAGTGCACCTTTATCTTATTAATAAAATGCTATAGACCAATGCTTATTTAAAATATCTCTTTAAAAATTGCCCAGTCTTCTACCTAAGAATCACTTATATAGATTATAAAAAGGTTCCTCATCTCTAAAATAGTAGAAGTGAGCAATAACATTGATTAAACTTCACAAATGTTATAAATAGAATGTCTTAAAACAGTGCTTGGCAGCTTTTCTAAGCTTTCCGTTGTTTTCTATTTGAGTTGTTAGGCAGCAGCAGAGCGATGTGACACACAAATGCAGAGCCATTACAGTGATGTAATTACTGTCATCACCTTTGAGAGCACTGTTTGGCCAATCTGAGGCACCCCATCGAGACAAAGTGTTGCACACTTCAGGATCAGCATACACAAACGCACCAAACGCACACATACAGAACAGTCAGAGTCTCAAATGAATGAATCTGATCTTGAGGCATTACAACCCAGTGCGTCACTAAAAGCCCAAAAGTACACAGTTTTAATTGCAAAGGTCCCAAGCAGAAAAGCGGGACAATGAAAGTGAATTGCATGTAATCACATATGAATTTAGACAGCTGAGTACCACTGATAAGACCTGCTCTTATGAGGGCACAGATGTTTCAGTGCACATCTCCAGCCTCCAGACAGAAACAGGGCATTTTATTTGGATGAGTGGGACGTCAGTGCAACATCTACTCACTGCATCAACAGAGTGCGCCTGCCCACCCTGTCTAATTATCACACATTTATAGATAGAACCAGGATTACAGGAGGAGACATAATTACTGTGGTGATCCTAAATATCAACAAAAAACGTGCCCATAATAAATGATACCCTGTTACAAGCCTCAACCTTTAATTGTGTAGACAGAAAATTTTAGTTAATGTTTTGGGGACTTTTTTTTACTACATAAACTGATTTTTACACAATACTGTAAATGGTATTGACAGAATACAGAATGCACTTAAGTAGTAGTGTATTGTAACTCATATGTTGTTTTCTTGTCGTGTTTTTATTACATATTAACAGTTTTTAGGGCATATTAATTATTAATCAAGTTGACCAATCAATATAAACATAATTTGCTATAAAAGTATATATACTTAATACATATTCATAGGGAATGAGAAGAGTAGCATTAGAAGAATCATTAGTAACAAAAAATCTCAAATCAATGTTTCAAGCCTGAACATATTTTGGAAGAGAGCTGTCATCTCAACATTTTTACCAGTCTTTCATAGTAATGTCATATTAACCATTCAAAGCTGACAGTGCCACAGTTTTTATGAGGTATTTTTCTTATTCTCAGGTTTCTTGCAGCTCTCGCTCCATGACCAGGTGCTGCTGCTGGAGAGCTCGTGGCTGGAGGTGCTAATGATTGGCCTGATCTGGAGGTCTATGCACTGTCCTGGGAAACTCATCTTTGCCCAGGACCTCATCTTGGACAGGTACTTTGATCTGACACAGACCTCCCTGTTCCTCTCTCCTCATTTTTCAACTCTAACTCTGATGTTAAGAGTGATACATCAGCATTGTAGATTTTCCATTTCACACCTTGGTCGCCATTGTGCCATCTCAACACGTCTGCCGCACAGTAAAAGACTAATTACATGCTCCCTGTGGCGAGGAGCCTCTCTACCCTGAAATATCTCCTCGCCATTACACTACTGAGTGAGCAACTGCCACATAGATTTAATCAAAGCCATGTGCTAAGAATGATGGGAAAAGAGTATAGATAGAAGGAGGAAGAGGGTGGATTTCACAGAAAATAGTGCAAAAAAGTGCAGAAAATAAAGATGCCTTGAATCTGGAGTCTGTTTTCTAGTGCAGGAACAGGCTGTTCTCAAAGGGTCACATAAACAGGTAGTATCCTCACCACAGAGGGGGTCGGAGAGGAGCAGAGGGCCATAGAGGAAGGAAGACGGTGGGTGGGGAGAGAGAGAGAGAGAGAGGGAGGGGAAAGAGGGAGAGGGAGGAGACGGAGGATGAGAGCCAGGCCACAGACAGTGCTATTAGCGGCTGATGTGCCTGATGGACCATTTGATTCAGAAGTGTATTACAGTGTATTATCTGTAAAAACCGGCCTGTGTGAGTGTCCTCTCCAATTGGACATGATGACTTAAACGCTATGGGTCAGCTCTGACAAATTCCCCCGACTCAGAACTATCTCACTGTACTCTGCTATGAGACCTGGAGAGCAGCTATCTTCACATCACTGTTCAATAGTGACTTAAAGAGGGTCTTTTACTCCATTACCTTTACAGATGTTTAACTGCTGGGTTTCCTTGAGCTTTTTCTGCTGTTTAAAAGACAGTCATACCTTTGATGTAATCCATTCTGATTCCATTGTTCAGACAAGAAGGGGACTGTGTGGAGGGCTTTGCCGAGATCTTTGACATGTTGCTGGCCACAGCGTCTCGTTTCCGCATGCTCAAGCTCAGACCAGAGGAGTTTGTGTGCCTCAAAGCCATTATCCTGCTCAACTCTGGTGAGTATGTCACAGACACCCTGCTGCTAAAATAATCTCATTTTAATCTTCACAGTTTTGTTCCCAAATTAAAGTCAGTAAATAGTGAGCAGGTTGAGCCTACACTCAGAGGTGGAGCTCAGCCACATTAATCGCACACAATGTTCCCAAAAGTCTCTGTTAACTGTTCCCATGACAACAGGAGTCCAGGTCGCTGTTTGCCCCAGAGGCCGCGGACTCTGTCAGGGACCAAAGACACAACATAGCTGGCACCACTTTAGTCATTTTTCATAAAATCTAAAGTGCACCTTAATGTTATACACTAAGGTTTAGCTGAGCAGGTCATTGTGTGGAAATAAAAAATGTTACCTTTTTTTTCTTAAACACTAGTATCACATGTAAACTTGGTTTGTTCTATACAGGTGCATTCTCATTCTGCACGGGCACAATGGAGCCTCTTCATGACAGTACTTCAGTCCAGAGCATCCTGGACACCATTACTGATGCCCTCATTCACCACATCAGCCTATCAGGATACACTGTCCAACAGCAGTCCAGAAGACAGGCCCAGCTCCTGCTCCTGCTATCCCACATCAGGCACATGAGGTCAGACCATAAAGAACAAAGGATATTTGCATTTTCTTTTAAATAATAAATTAAACTAATTTGATGGGCCACATTTTGAAGTTGTTTCCTGTAGGAATGGACTGTCATTTTGGTCCATGTTATTTTCTTCTGTTGCTATATGTTATGGTTGTTCTAGTTTTACATTGTAAAGCTAATTATTAACAAAACAGACTATCCCATATTGACCACAATAATCAATAAACAAGGTACTGGTACCATACTGGTACTTATAATAATTTTAAGCAGCAAAATTCTGAGAGAGACAGATATTCTGTAAGTGGTTACCTTAATTTTTCATTAAAAAATACTTGTTGCTTTATGTAGCTGTGTTTTCTTCTCTATAGCAACAAAGGCATGGAGCACCTATACAGCATGAAGTGCAAAAACAAAGTGCCCCTGTATGACCTGCTGCTGGAGATGCTGGACGCTCACCGCCTCCATCACCCTAACGGGACCAGCCAAGCCCGCTCCCTGAACACCAACGACTCCCCTTTTGACATCAGCCCTGGTTTAAGTTCAGACCCCCTCGGTACGATGGAGGGGGGAGGCAAAGTGTCCTCTTCAAGTGTCCTTCAGTATGGAGGGCCCCGGCCTGATTGCACACAAATTGCATGAAAAGACTACATGGTGCACGGTGAGCGTAGTTTAGAAGGGATTTGATAGTGTTTAAAGATACAACATGAAAACAGTGTGTTGTCTTTTTGATAACAACTTGGCTAACATGCAGTCCCAATTCAACAATCTGTAATGCGCTATGTATTTTGATATTTTTCCTTAAAACTAATGATTGAACCAAAAGCCAAATTGTGATGGGTAAACTGGATCTAAAACAGCAAAGAGGCAGATTTAAAGGTGCAATATGTAACTTTTTTGTTGGTGATCTGTTACCTGCTTCTTTCCATGGATATGTCATTGCTCTGCCTGGAATGTTCTATAGTGCGACATTAAACAGCTCTACCATACATTTATTTAATTACAGGTGTTTTTATAGCTCCAAAAGATCTAGAAAAACAGGCATCACGACTGGTGGGGTGGGGACCTCTCCGCAGATCTGACGTGTAATGTGGTCTGGTTTGGTCTCCATGAAGATAGAAAGGTTCAGTACAATACTGTGAAACAGTCCAGATAAAGCAATAACATCTTCAAGGAGAAAAGTATTTGACAGACCCTCCACCAGAAAAGTTACGCAAAGCACCTTTAACGAATCACAATGAAGTGTAAATCGCAACTGTTCCCTGTGCTTAAAAATGTTAGACTTTTTGTCATGTGATATCAACAACCCTAATGGCCTCATTATAGGTTGGTGGTCATAAAGTTATGTTTGAATCAATTTTGAAGGTAAAAGATGAACAGTAATTTTCTAGTTGTCTATGTCTATTTCCTCTAGCGGCTGTGGATAGTTGTCCTGAGGCTCTGGGCTGAAACACAGTTATTTTCATTCAGCTGTTTTAATATTCATAATTATGTGTCTAATGGCTCTACAGTGCAGCTTTCCAAACAGCAGGTATTATTGTTGTATTGTCCGCACATGTGATCTAAAATGGCAATGAGCAGCTTATGTTAGTCTTTTTATTGCCTCTACCAAAGTGCACTTCTTCTTGGGTTTAAGGGTCTAATGGGCATTATTATTTTTCAAAACAGATAAATGCACTTGAGTAAAATTAATGTGACTTTGCAATGTTTTTAAGCTTGGTAACATTTGAGTCTTTGTGAAAATATAAAGGAAGATTAACTTTTGTATTGGTTAAGTCTCTATAGAGCGCATGTCGTCTCTCATCTGTTTGCTTGACATGGCAAAATCTTACTGAATTATTTTTTTATGTGTGAAACAGCTTCAAGATGGTTAATGGTGTAATTACACCATTTACCAAGTAAATAAGGTGGCTTATCTGAAGAAATTTTGCTATTTTCATCAAAAACTGCACAAAACAATATTGCTAATTATGGTTATTTAATGAAAAAATATAATGTAACTTTATAGATCTTAGATTTAATGCATCTTATCTTTGTAAAAAAAAAATCATAAAATGAGCTTATATAGGATCATAATTTGTCACTGTTGATGGATGTAAATACAGAGTTAAACTGAGCAAAAATAATTTGTGAATTAAATAAAATGTTTTGTTCTCATGGGATTTTGATTTGACATTTCTTAAGATTAATAAATGCACAATAGACTATGGTAAATATTTCAAGTTTTATTTCAAAGAGTCAGCATTAGCAAACTGTACATACATAAATAACAATTTTCATATTATTTTTACAGATTCTGGTTCAACAACGCAGTGATTTTGATGTGTCATCACAGCGAATTCATTATTACCATTAATACAAAGCACATATTTCAATATCACAGCCGTCAACTAAACACTACCAGTGATTGTTTGGCTTTCTTAAAAGCTAGGGACTTTTAAGTGCATGCTCAAACAGATAAAAAAATAACTGCCCTGGCTTATAAGCAAAGGCAACATTCATGTATAAATTACTTTGTAATCAGAGTGCTCATATGTGTTGTACATAATTGCCCCTAAATGATTCAATACTGAAATAAGAAAATAACACAAAATAAAAATTAAAATCAGCCATTTTGGCTGGACGGCATCAGTGCAGTACCTTCAATAGTGCCCTCAGTGCTTTAGCTTCAAAAGAGACTTCCGTTTTAGCACAGATCTGTGCAGCAGCTGCCACACATACAAGTACATTATTTAAAATGTACAGTATTATTTATGTCAGTTTTATCTCAATGGTTCTTTAAATTTGTCAGTCAAAAGAAACTCATGAATAATAGCTACACCAGTGGCAGCTTTACTATTACTACTCTAATTTACAGGTACAACAAACATTTGTTGCTTGAGATTTATAAGTACTAACCCTACTAACAAGTGATTGAACACTATCAATAAATAGTAGCAGCACTGGGTATAATGGACAATAGCACAGTTGACTTTGGCTCCCAACATACAGTATATAAATAGTGCTTTGCTTTTCAATGATTTACCAGGTTTTCCCAGAAACCTTAAAAATAATATACACATTAGTTCATGAAATATTGGGACTGGGGGTGGTCTTTCAGATAAAGGTCCACTTTTTCTGGAGGGTTTTAGGACAAGGGTGTGCAACATCAGTAAGGACACGAGTCACTTCATTATGTAGTGCTTTCCAATGGGACAGTTGGATGCTTTAGGGCTTGGGGCGATGGAGACATTCACAGGAGTCAGTGGTGTCCTTGGCAAAAGCAGTAGGTAGATACTTGTGTCGCTCAGATGGGCGGAGGTCCGTTGGTGTAGCGCAGCATGGGGTGAAAGGAGCGGGCAAAGTTGTTGGCATGGTGACAGCTGTAATCCTGCTCCGTCATGGGCACGAGGCATGCCAGGCCGATGAGGAGGAGGAGCAGCAGCTGGACGGGGAGGGCCGCCCGGAGCACACGCAGCACAAACGAGTGGCCCCCGGCAGAGGAGGAGGGGCAGGGGGCAGAGTCTGGGAGGTCAGAACGGGAGGAACCGTAGCCAGCGACGCCTCGTGATTTGCCCCGGCTGCAAGAAGATAGGAACAAGTCACACACACCATCACAGTCAAATTTTTTGTCTGTTAAATCTGGACGGGATGATATTGAAATTGAATGTACACTTTATGATCACATATTATCACATTATGGTACTTCAAACAAACAAGAATTACAACACATACACTAGACAGTTTCATACATACTACTGCCAATAACCACATTCCTCTAACTGTCTCTTCTCTCAGGCAGAACTCTGTCTCTAAGTATGTGAGAGTTCAATGCCACAGCTCATTCCAAACAGAAGCAGGAGAAAAGCCAAATGCCTTTCCAGAGATTTCTACTAACAGAGCCAGAACTCAAGGAAGGAACACTCTGTTCCTCTTATTGCACTGGGACGAAATAGGGTCCCGCATGCCGACCCCTGTTCTACAAACCAATATACAGTTGGACAATTTAGGTGTAAATGCTTGAATTAAGCGGGGGGGGGGATGTGTTTGTGTGTGTGTGTCTATGCTTTTTAAACCATGATGCTAACATTGAGTTATAGCTATTTATAGCAGAGGTTTCATTTAGATCACAATGATTTTTCTGTTAGCATAAGGTGGAAATGAAGATTATTATAAAGAGAATAAAGGAAGGTTAGATTGCTGTAAAATGTAAGTATGATAGGAAGAAGAAAGAAAACAAGAAGTAGAAAAACAACTTTAGTTCTAATAGAGAAGGGTTATTGGCATTATATTGCCCTCTAGTGGGCAATAAGATAAAATGCAGGCAGACAAAGCTTTATGGAGAGGTTAAAAAGAGGACAGCAAGAGCTTCATAGCAAAGAGAAGCAGGGAAAAAAGGAAAGGAAAACAGGGAAGATCTAGAGTTGGGCATTTACAGTAGACACAGTACTCTAGATTTGAGGAAGATCATGGAACAACAAAAGGACACATTTAATACACATTTTGTCAATGACGTGCTGGTTCATTCTGAGACACATTTGAGATATTTGCTTGTTCCATCATCGTCCAAAGCTGCTAGAGTCCAGGAGACGAGTACCTGTGGCGCGGTCTGCTCTCGGGATGTCCCGGGTGGATCTGACTACTTTTACCTCGGGGCTGTGCCAGGCAATGAGCAGGGAGGGGTAAAAGAAAGAAAAGAATGGTTCAGTCAAGGGCAAATAAAGACCAAGCCTCAGATGAGGAACATAAAAGAGCCATAACATTCTTCATTGAACCAAAGAGCAGCAGCATAATCAATGACGTGATTGACTTTAAAACCAAGAAATCTGGCTTCTCAGGGATTAACTGTAACATAGAAAATGTTTAAGTACATTATAAAACATAGCTTTTGCTATTTCAGATTTACATAGTTGACTGTCAAATGAAAAGCCAGGTTTTCTTGTATAATTTCATCAATTGATATGATGTTGGCAGCAAAAATCATTAAAAAGGAGGCAACAATACTCCTTTAACAGAGAAATAATATCTTTATAGAGCAGCATTTAGAGGTTCAAAGGGGACATTTTGAAGAAAAATTATTACCGTTAGTGGTTTTTGATGGACCACTTCTGACACTGTTTCGGCTAAATGAATGGTCTCCACTTTTGCAACAGGCAAAGGAACGACATCCTGAAAAACAGTTTGAAATAACTGTAAATGGTGGAACATAACTTTTGCCTCTTCTGTGCCCCATGTGCCATGCCTGACCTGTTGTGAGTGGGCTAACTCCAATCTCCTCTCCAGTTCCTCCAGGTCAGAGCTCACCTCCCTCAGAAGCAGCTTCAGCCTGTTCCAGATCACATGGACCTTCTCCTGGGCCTCCAGACACTCACTGCCCTGAGCCTGCAGCTGCTGGGGGTCCCGGGATGAGGGGGACCTGGTGTGGACCAACAGCTGAGTGGACAAATCCTGCAGGGATGATACCTTCTGCTGCGAGTTCAGCAGTTCATGCTTTATTTGCTGCAAAATAAAAACATTATCTGTTTAACCTGGGAACAAATGACTTCAAGTAAGATGTACGTTTAGAGCAGTGGTTCTCAAAGTGGGATCCGGGACCCCCAGAGGTCCCTGGAAGTGTATGAAATACAACATACATCATGTTTTAATGGAAACAACTACAGCAATTAGCTAAATATAAAATATACTTTCATCCAAATTTGGTTATAAACATGCTTTGAACTTTTGAATTTTATTATAATGCCATTGTGGGGCCCGATAAGGCTCCACCCAAAGGCATTATAATATGGAATATTTTCATACAACTTAGCATATTTTGAATTCTTAGTTGTTCCTGGCCTCAAAAAGTTTGGGAATCCCTGCTTTAGAGACAAAATTGATAAAATCCCAACAAAGATACTGATGCGATGCCAAAATCAACAAATACAATACACTCACTGTTAGTGTGTTGTGACAAGCTACTAAAGTCTCTCGGTTGGCTCTTTGAGGAATGGGCACCACCTCATTTCTTCTGCGATCAATGTTTTCCAGCCAAAGCAGCAGACCATGGCTAAGTTCATGAAACTCCTGAAATTAAAGTGACAATTACATTTTGTTACAATCTGAATGCGCTCTATTCACACTTAAGTCAAAATCAGGAAGACGTTTGGAAAAGATGTGATTACACCTTTCCCAGGCCCAGTTTTCTTCATCTAAATGTCATTGTAGCATTCTGTTATATTTGTCTGAACAAATGATTGTAATTGTATGAACAATTACATCTACGCCTCAGTTTTCATTATTTCCCTCTGACACACAACTCCGAGCACACTGAGGACATGCAATTAGAAGAGATGAAGACACCAAATTCAAGATTATTCCAAACAGCACATATGCAGTCTTCCTTTTATGGTTGATCACATTAACTTCTATGGGTTTTATCACAGTCGGTCAATGAGCCCAACTACACCAGAAGTTGTAATTGCATCTTTCCAAACATCTCCCTGGTTTGTGACATAAGAGTGAATAAAGCCTATTCAAAGATAGGGATCAGTTGGGAGCTATCCTCCATCCCTGCATTCCTGTCCTACCTGACACTGCAACAGCGCCCTCTGCAGTTCACTCCTCCAATCCTCCAGGGAGGTCCCAAGGTGGTCCCAGCGAGAGTTCATCTCTTTGAGGGCGTCTCGCAGCTCCCAGGCCTCTTCAGTGTCAGGCTCAGACTGGAGAAAGTCTGCACTGCTCAGGTTTATGGAGAGCACCTCTGATTTGTGCACATCCATTCCTTTCTGCAGATCCTGGAGAACAACCGCAGTGGTCAGGACAAGGTAAAAGAGAGACACACCATTAGGACAAAGTGAAAGGGGCTGCTGGTCCCAAGGGTGAAGAGTGGGTATCAGTTAGACCTGTCACAGTGGTTCAAACATTTTAGATGTAGGTCAGTGGAGCCCTGAGGCATGAGACCAGGTATTTATAGAGCTCTGATACCCTAGTCTAGTCTAATATACCAAGCACTTGTGTGTGTGTTTGAAGGTTGGCAAAGGACATGTTTATTAGTAGAGAAAGACATCATAGTTAAATAACACTGCACATTTAATTTTAGGTTATATCTTTGATTAAATTTGTCTCTACACAACAACTAGATCTGCAATTATTTGAATGTCATTTGCCATATAGATAAAATATTTTAAGAAAACTAAATTAAATTAAGATAAAAAAGGAGAAAGAGACAAGCTATTTGAAGCACACAAAAAGTAAGAAAGATTATTTATGTGTTTCAAATTCATGATGACTAAAAAAAAAACACATGTGGCACTAACCTTGAGTTTCTTGATTCTTAGTTGTATGGTGTGGATGTCTGTGCTCTGGTGCTGTCCTCTCAGTTGGCTGAGTTCTGCCTCACATTGTCCCAACCAGGCCCTCATGGTCTGCAGATCTGAGATCAGCTGCTGCCACTGTTGCAGGTCCTGCTTGTACCTGTGCTTCTCACTGAGGGACTGGGCATGGATCAGCTCCCACCGTTCAATCACACCTGGAAAAGAAATGCAGAGTTTTTATTGGACATTACTCCACTGTTGCTTAATTCTACTGGTTAATAACTGTGAAATGCTGACCAGTGCTCTGAGCATCTGTGCTGTCCGGGTTGGTAAATCCTGGGACATCATCTTCATCCTCAGTCAATTCTCCCTCTGCTCGTTTCACTGCATCAATACTGCCCCGACACTCTCCCATCAGGCGCATCTAAAGACAACATGTTTCATGAATAAAAATAACTAATAACTAAATCATGTGCACTAAACCGATGATAAGGACAAGTATAATTTCAAAGTCATCATAGAAAGTTACTGGTATACTATATGAAAAATCAGATATTGGTAGGTTTCCTGTTTATAGATACTAACATTGAGCACATGCAAAAAGCACTCTGAAACCCATGAATAAAGTGTATAGATAACTTGCAAATTATTCAGTAAATGTGGCGTACATAGCCCATATATGTGGAGTCCGGGCTGCTGCGGTTGGCATTGGCCTCTCTCTGCTGAAGGTGGTACCGCCCTGCGTCCAGAGCCTGGTCCAGCTGCCTCAGACTGGCTTCCAGTTGGGCTGCATCTCCTGAACACACAACTCTGTCAAATTATGTATGCTCAGATATAAGAGAGACAATGGTGAATGACTGTACTCCTGGAATAACGTGCATTAGTCTAAAAACTAGATGGAAACTGTGTTATGTGACAATGAAAAACAAACCCAAAAATATACAGTAATGTAATGGCCATGTATTAGTAAGTAGACAGCACGTGCAAATGTGTCATGCTTGAGTTGTTTTTAGATGGGGAGACATGCAGTTTAAAACTCTTAAATGGGAGCACTGCTGTGCTAAATGAAATTTGACAGTTTCAGGTAGCATGATTGCATGCTTTGTTAACTCATGCTCTGTCATTCTTTAGCTTTAGCACTGTTCATTCTTCGTACCAGACGAGGATTTCAAAGTGTTCTCAGTCAGTTTAATATAGGCCTCTGGACTCTCTGGGATTACTACATCTGGGAAGAAAGGCATAACATTCTTTACAACACAGTTCATAAATGGTTGAGAAGACCCTGATATATAAGCGTCATATAATTTTGTGAAATTTAAGTTGTAATTTTAAATATATATTTAAGTAAAAAAAATTTAGTAATTACATTTGGTCAGTGGAACTCAATAAGTTTTGTGTTTTATAGATGAAAATAGGAAACAATTTGTGCCAAAAGATTTCTGTCAATTAAGGCCCTACAAAGGAGTATGTATATTTTAGCACTCATTGTTATGTATCCTAACCTGAGAGCACAGCTGAGGCTGTCCTCAGGTACTCCTCCTCATCCTCCTGGTCTGGATCTTCCCTGTGGCCCCTACCCCCTGGACTCTCTAGGCCTCTGCTCAGATCGTAGTCGTGGTCCCACTCCAGGGGGATAGAGTCCACACTAGCTGGAGTGTCCCGGCCTGACCGCTCTGCCCTCAGGAGGGGGGCAGTGCCAGAAGCAGGGCGACTGGATGTCCGAGGAACAGGAGAGTCGGACCACTGGAGCTCCGGACCCTCCTCCAACTCCAGCTCTCTGTCTGAACCATCAAGGTCATCATCGGCCAACTGTAGGAAAAGCAGGTTAATTAATACTGATTGAGAAGATATTGAACTGTGACAGTTTTCTCATGTGGATAGAGTCAGTAATTACAGAAAATACTAACCATAAACCAGAACTCAAATCTGTAATCTGCAAATTCCATCATCTCAGATCTGCCCTCCAGCTCAATGCTAAACTAAAAATTCCCGAATGCTGTGATGTGTTATATTGACATGTACAGAGAGTGGACTCACAGGCAGCCGTGTGAGCTTCTTGTAGTAGCGCTCCACTCGTCCGAACACTTCCTGACAGTATCTCTGCAGCTCCTCCAGCTCCTCCTCAATCACCGCGGCATCCAGGGGTTCACTCTTCTCTATCAGAGCGTCACCGTGTCTGAACACCATCTCTATCTTGCCTGTGTTCAGGCAGATCTCCTGCTGGAATGCCTACACAGCACAGTGAAACATACTACATATTTGTAATTTCAGACAATCCTGAAAATTAATTGCTATAGTCAAATCAAACCAAAATTTATTATACCACTGTACCAATATTTTACACCAAGTACCACCAAAGATGATATATGCCTTTCCAGATCCATGGATAAGGTAGCAGTAATAATTAATATTTAAAGGGACAGAAGCATTAATAGATCTCTAATTTGTCTCCAAATAAAACTATACTGAAACGTTCTTATACATTATACAAAAATAGGAAATAACATAACCACAAGTATCCTAAAAATTTTGTTTTAATCACTCCTACCCTGAGTTGTTTAATCTTGGCTTGAACATCACATTCAGAGAAATGCTCTATGTTGGTCAGTTGGAGGTCCATCTCTGTAAGCCACACAAGGATGCTGTCCCTCGCTGTCTCAAACTCCTCCCTCTGACCAATAAAGTGCTGAACGAGAGCAAGAATCACAAAACGGTTACAATGCATTGCAACATCAGAGAGAAACGTTTTGCACATTCTCCTGTGCATTACCTTAAGTCTGCGCAGAATAGCAGTGACCCTCTTTTGCAGGTTGTCCCAGCGCCGGTTCCCATCATGCACCATTTCTCGGAGGCGGCAGGAGGAGTCAGTGCGGTTTTCCCGGGCCAGACGACGGTACTGTTTGTTAATAAGCTCCAGCTGTGTTAGACACTCCTGCACCTGGCGCTGGAAGGCCTGGCACAAAGACACACAGACTTGCATTGAATATATGTTGTTGTTATAAGATCATCAGTAAAAATATAACACCGCTAGGGTTGTTAAATATTTCTTCTAGCACATATTTGTACCTTGATCCTGTGTTAAGTTTACCCAAGGAATAGTAAATGATGATGTAATAACTATTGGGATTCCATAATAAAAAAAAAATAAGGATGTTAAAACGTGCACTATCTATGTAACATTCCTGTTGGAGGGTCCACTACCTGTTCATCTTCATAGAGATGCCATTGCTTTGCCTAGAATGTTCCACAATTTGGCACTGACTATAACTAACAGGTCATGCTACAAGATCTGTGGAGAGGCAGCCCCAAATGAATGTAGGTTTTTCAAGGAAGATTTTAGCAATAAAACCACTGTTATTGAGTAAATGTAAGATAGATACGTTAATTGTGATACTATGGAATATTTGAGACGAAGCCATAACATCTTTGTGGAGATGAGAAGCATGTGGTGGACCCCTCCAGAAAAGTTACATAGTCCCCATTTGAAAACCACAGCCTTAGAAAACCAAAAGGCCAGTGAGTTTACAGTGATCAGAAATGACACGTGAGTATGATGGACCGCAGCAGCTGACCGACCAGTGCAGCCCAGCTTCTGCAACATGACACTCACGTTTCTACTCTGCGTTTGCACTGTGACAACTGCTTCATGCTACAAGTGTTTTGTCTTAAGAGAAAAAAGTTTAAATATTGTGCAAGTATAATTTGACAATACAGTAAATGCCCTTGACAGAATTTTCAATGTTTATGTGGACAGGCACAAGAAGTACACTGGATAGCGAAAAAAAAAAAAAAAAAAATTATTATTATTATATATTATTTTACACACCTCAAATTTCTTCAGTTCCTCTTTGGCTACAGTATACAGCACTCCTGATGAGTTTGGCAGAGCAGCTGTTCTTTCCGATGCCCTCAACCATTCTTCAAACCGGGAGTAATCGTCCAGGAACTTCTGCCACAATCTCCAGGTCTCCTCAATCCTAAACAAATGATGAGTTAAGTCTTTAAGTTTGGATATGATTACAGTTTCACCAGTTTGTCATTGAAGCCTACTTGAGCCTTCTCTCCATAGACATAGCGCAGATGTTCCTCCAGCGGCGGTCCAGGCCTCTTGTTGCTTGTTGGATGGAGTCACACTCAGTCTCCGTGGAGCAGGCATCACAGTCATGGAGCAGGACTTCACACAGGTTTAACACAGAGGCCACACCGGTGCTGTGCTTTTCTATGTCCCTCTGCAGCTCCTGTAGAAATCATAGAAGAAGTAATAATGTTTTTCTATCTACACTTAGAAAGAGTATGAGATGTAGGCAATGGCAATGCCCTTGGACATGAGGTACATATGAGGACTAATGCTCAATTAGAAACGGCAGTGTGCGTAATAGATTTAAATAAAGGTACACCTTCTTGTCTCCATGGAGATGTCATTGCTTTGCCTACAGAATAGCATTAAACCTGGTATTTTTGAACAATAAAAACACCTGTTACACCTCTTATTGAATATAATTAACACACAGAAATTTATTGATGTACTGTGAAACATTCCTAGTAAATCAACAACCTCTCACTGACTGTGCATCTTTAATTATTAATTTATTTTCAATTTCTACTTTGCATGTTGTGTGTAGTCTCTGAGTCTAAGCTTGATTTAGGGCTGGGATGTGTTGGCAGCAGAACAGGATAGTGATACTGTAACAATTTGTATGAGTCACGGTGTGGTTTTCCCTCACGTGCCTATTCATATTCCACAAATACTATTGAATCTATTTTCTCCTCTACACAATACATAATAGTTAAATAAACAACTGAGCTAGTTTAAGTAGCATGGGTATATACTAGCCTTTAACTCTGATGTGTATTTGTTCTTTGATGTGTGTAGTTCTTGCCTGTTGCTGGTTGAGTTTCCTCTGGATCTCCTGGTCGTCACAGGTGTCATAGACGATGGGCCTGGAGAGCTCGGTCTCGATGTGAGCGAGCCACGAGCGCAGACTGCTCATGTTTTTATCTAGCTGCTGCACGGCAACCAGGGTCTCCTTCAGCTTCTTCACCCTGGAGGTCAAACCGCAGATCACATCAGTACCCAAAAAACTTTACTATATACCTTAAATAAGCAGCTTGCCCCAGCAACTAAATAATTCCTCTCTCCACTCATTTTCAAGCTTGATACACTTCTATACTGACTGTACCTGAAAACATATCAACATACACAACATGATATTGAACACAAATTGACCTCTTATTGATTGATTGATTGATTGATTCAGATCGCTGCCATGGGCACTGCAATAATAATTCCAGTTGTTTAATTCTGCACAGGGCTGCCCATCTTGACAGCAAATAATTGTATTCAGACGACATGACCAAGAGAAAGAGCTCATTGTTGACTTGTTGGTGCACATTAATACTGAACACTTTGCACAATTTAAGTGCTCAAAACATTTGAAAAAATTACAATAATAAAAAAAAAAATCATAATACTTGAGCTTTGAAAAGCCCAAAGTAAACAATACTAAAGTTTAGAAAGTGTTAAATATGTGCTCTATTCTAACCTTAAAGGTGGTAAAGGTATATTAAAGAGCATTTAAAGCAGCAGAGCCATTAAACTGTAATGCTGCTAATATAGGTGTAGGTAGAAATGCAGCATGTATGTATGTATGAGCACTCTACATGATCTAACAAACATGTGCTGTCTGATTCCTGGACTTCTCCATTCAAAGCCAAGTATCAATAACACACTGAGGCTTCACATTCCAAGAACTGCTGTAAATATACAGTACAACATGGTGCAGATCAGAACACACGGTTTGCAAATGTAAAACAGATATTTCACATTATTTACATATTTAACATAGACTCAACAAAGCAAGAAGGTGCCCGAGATCAGCTATGATTTATACAGTATATTTGACATTGTGCGTTCTTTAAACAAAAACTTGATCCTGCCTGTTGATGTCGCAGTCACATTCTGGCAGATCCTCACTTGGGCATCCTGCCATGTTATCCGACCCTAAATCCAAAACCATGGGGGTCTAAAATTCCCAAAGACAATGATAGCGTCGAAAACGTCGGTAAGTGTAAAGATCCAAACGTTTGTTTCTTTCGTCTGGGAGCTCCACATTGGACTCTCTCTAAACTTTGGTTGAGCACAGGGGGAGGGGCAGCAGTAGGTACTGGTTGGGCACAACTGTGAGTTATCAACTGTTGGCCACTGAGGTTAAAAAAAGAGAAGGCGAACAGGCGTGTTTGAGTGTTTAGGGAGGGAAGAAGGGGAAGAGAGGGGGGTGACAAATGCTGCTGCTAAAACAAGACCACACTCAGAGGCATGTGGTATAGAGCTGCTTTAATGTGAGTATACAAACACAATGGAAAATGTTGATGGTTCTAACACTGTGTAATTATAGATTGATTTCCATAGGATTTTTGATTTCTCTATTAATTATTTTGTTAAAACTATAAAAGACACAAGATTTTCACTCAGAAGCTGAAATGTCATGCCTTAGTTGTTGATAGATAAGAATCAGAATAAATGCTGCTCTGTCAGTGGGGTCCTCGTCCTTAAAGCGCAAAGAGCAACAGCCAGAGGGACAGAGTGCGAACCCAAAAGTTTGAGTTTTGAGTTTAAGGTCCAGAAAGAAGAGCTTTCTCAGTGGAAGAATATATATATTTATACAATACAATATTTAGTATGAAATTGGAACTGTGTCATCTAGTGCTGATAAGAGGAACTGCATACAAATTCTCATTGTATAAAAAGTATTTATTTTGATGAGGTGCGCTCTCACCTGGCAGCGATGAGGTCGAGCAGATGTTGCCAACGCTCACTGACTTTGCTGAGTTTGTGGTGGATGTCAGAGGCCTTGTTGTCCTGACTGGCCCTGGCCAAACGCTCGCCCATCACCTGCAGCTGCTGTTTATTCTCTTGAGCCACACTGATCTCCTCCTGATAGTCCTGATGGGACACAAGAGTAAGATTAGTCTGTTACTTGATTTATTCCTAATTAGTGAGATCAAGAGGAGAGACCAAAACTAGTATTATAGTAGTAGTATATTATAGTAGTATACCTTGCGCAGCTTCTCGATCATCTCTTCAATGCTGATGTCTCCGTTCTGAGAAACCTTGCTCTCCATCTGTGTGAGCCACTCACACAGCTCCTTGTTCTTCTCATTGAATACAGCCCACTCATTTAACTTCTCGCTCACCTGCTGCCGCCGCAGGGAAAGCTGATGGGGTACAAACATTACAAACATTATTAGAAGTGTATCAGAAGGAATCTAGAAGAACTGGTAACCTCATGTAATTTATGTAAAATACAATATTCAATGGAGACTGTTATAAAAAATGTTGCAGAGCCTCTACCTGGTGGCAAACCTCCTCCCACTGACGCTGGAGGAGCTGGAGGCGTTGCTGAAGGACGGTGATGTCATCAGGACTGACCACACCGTCTAACGAGTCCCTCAACATGAACAAGGATGTGAGGTCATCGGCCCAGCCCTCCACTGTGCCCTCCAACTCCTAAAACACACATAACCATCATCACATCCAATATCATGCAGAGGAGCCCAGCATTACAGGCAAGCACTGTTGGCTACTTTCACTGACAGTATAATGCTATATAAGACATATTCTAATCCAAAATCAAATAGAATCAAAATGAAACCATTTAAAACCAAAATTAAAGATAATACATTTGCAACATGAAATACTAAGCATAAAGATACATTTAAGTGTGATGCAATGAACAAACTAGCTTGTTCTGGCTGTAACCTTGAGAGATGCTAACCAACAAGAGGCATCTAACCTTGTCTCTCTGTCTCCTCTGTCACTGCTCCTGTTTAGCTGCGTTGTTTGCATTTGTGGCCCCCGTCAATGTCTCCATCACACCCCACACGACTAGCACACACATGTCCTCTCCCCCACAGCTAAAAGTGATGCTCTCTGTGATTCGGTCTCTTTCTGCGCATGCACCCTCTACTCCTCCTCCTCCTTTCTCTCCTCCAGGCTTGGCACTCACCCCACCCCCCTCTCTGTCCTCAGTTGATTCTAACAGCCACACTCACTGCCCCCTCCTCCCCAAGGAACCAGCTAGGTGTCATGCATGAAACATTACCACACATACCAACAAGGGATATATCATACACTGGTTGAACTGGTTTTAATGAGAGCTCAGAAGAATAATGTTTTAAAAAAATGATGATTCAACGATGTTTTATGTATAGGCTGGAGTTGTCTTAGCATATTACCTGGATGAAAGATGTAGTGATTTGCATGATAATTTGGCATATAGATGGGCGACCTGTACATTTATCTAGAACTTGGAGCTGGCACAAAGAATACACTACTGCACACTTGTAACTGTTTCACATGTGGCACCAGAAAGAATCAGAATTGATGAGGTACATAAATATAATTTACAAAAACATGAGGCACAAACAGCACTCCTGACAAACCCAAATTAACAAGGTCACACAATGAGACAAGAGCTTATTTTTCATCTGTCTGTCCACTGTTTATCCTGGTAGATAGATTAGCAGGTTAGAGGAAGGACAGTTATATAGTGGATGCTTGAATACCAAAGACTGTTAGGGGCAGACTTATCCTAGTACTTATATAGGCAGGTGTATACATCATGACACCAGTGACCTTCGAAAGCATGTGTATAAAACAACATTTATACCTTGCATCGAATTTGTTCAGCGTGGAGCTCCTCATGATGGTCGGGGAGAGGCAAGCATAGCTTTCTCTTGAAGGCCCTCAACTTCTCCAGAGAAGCATCTATACCTTTCTCACATCGCTCCCAGTTCTGTGCAAAAGATATAATCATGTACAAAACATTGACATAAGTATGCACTACAATGAAATAAAAAAATTTACATTGACAGCTCTTTTATATACCATTATTTGTTGCCCCTAGCTACTTGATTAAATACTTGATTTATAGGTTTTCATTCAATTATCAAATTGACTGTGAGTAAACCAAAGCAGCACTACACAGTGACTAAGCAGAAATAAATCTGGATCCAGTGAGATGCATTAAGTCCACAGATTTGAGTTCTGAGGATACAGAAATCATTAATAAGAAATGCAGCTGCAGTGGAGCTATAGTTAGACTGAGAGGTAGACAGAAACCACTCTTAAGAATATGCCTAGTGCATATTCTTTAGAGTGGTTTCTGTCTGTACAAAGAGGGAAAGGAACCAAAAAAGCATTTTTAAACAAAAAGAAATCCTGACCTATATTCAATAGCTTTCATTTATAATTCCTGAAGCTAAAATCTGTTAAATTAGGATCATCATCATCCAAAGCGTGCTGATTCTACCTCCAGGTTTGTCCAGAATGTATTTTATGCATTTAAGAAAACAAAAAAAAGTTAAAATAATATTAAACATTAAAAACAATTTATATAAATGGTGGGCCAAAATAATATCCTATTCTTCCAGTATCTAAATGTATTATTTGATTTAACCCATAAGAACCTAACAGTATTTGTAGGATTCCTCTGACCTTGAGCAGCCCATGCAGCTCCCTCCTCTGCTGGTCCAGACGCTGGTGGGCATGTCTCCACTTGTCCTGGATCTCCATGAGCTCAGTCTGGAGCCTGGACTCTGCCTGAGCGTCGGCCGACATAAGTAGACTCCGCCCGGCCTCCACAGTCAGGATGTAGACCCCCTGCTGCCGGTGGAGCACCCTTTCTCTGAGCTGTAACAGCCATGACAAAGGCAAACGGGACAGTGGATTTACTAAGGGGGGCTACCACAGGACATGGAAAAGATTAGGAGTTAATTAAGACTGGGATTGATTGGGCTTGATCAAAATCTGAAGGAAAGACTGCACAGATACACAGTAATGAGGTTTTGTAGATTTAATTTAGCTGCACATGCCCTTGCAGCGACCTAATAAAAAATACATACACTTGTCAGAGAAGCTTCAAAGAACGAAGGTTGAGTGAGGGACTCTCAGATTTATTCCTCCAGGGTTTTAACAGTATAATTTACAACTTACCTGGTTTTAGGATTGCTTGAAAAAAACAAATTGTATCACTTGCAAAATGTCTAACCCACCTGTATCTGGTCTAACAGGTTCCTGGCCTGCTGTAAGGCCACACACTCTCCAGATTGGTGCAAGTCTGGTTCATGGGACACTTCCTGGAGCCATCGTTGCAGTTTCTCTGAGGTTTCTCTGTAATTCTGCCACTGTCGCACCAAACTGTCGATAATACCCCTCCTCTGCTGGGCACGTCTCACAACACACTGCCACTGGTTACCCAGCAGGGCCAGCTTCACACTGAAGTCATCCCTATACAGAGGAAAATTAGCATATTGTTGGGGGAATACATTTAAATAATCAGGCATGTGCTTACCTGTCATCCACTTGTCCCTGGTCTAACATACGATGCCCATCACTGATGATCGAATAAAGTATTTGCTGTCGACTGAACATTTCGGCCTGGAACAGCTGTAACAGTGCAAGTCAAAATTATATTAAATTAAAGCTGTTTACAGAGGGCAAAAAGATAACAGCTTTCTGGAGATGCAGACATCACACTGTTTCATATGCTTTTTTAATTTCGTTTTAAGTTCTGTTACAAAACAAACCAATAATTATATGAAAAGTTTTTTGCAGGGGTTTAAAGAAGTTACTTTTGTCACAAACCTCATGGTCTCTTTGTTGCTCCAGCAGACTCTGGTAGTTGCCTGAAATCTCAGCTGCAAGTTTCTGTTCAGTCTGAGACAGGAAGTCCATCCACTTCTCACACTTTTGGAGGAAGCTCTGATGCTGCAGCATCATGGCTTGAAGTTTGCTGAATATGTGAATATCAAAACACTGTTATGAATAGGTTTGTTTTTACTTTTTCATTCAAGACATTTTTAGGTGAGTGTACCTGAATCTCTCTGTGAGGTGGGAAGAGTGAGCTGCCCAGGATCTGTTCAGACTCTGCAGTTGTTTGACGTCAGTGTCACTGACGGGCAGTCGGTATACCAGATCATTCACGCGCTCCAAATCTGCTGCCAGACTGCTCAATTTCAAAAGCTCAATCTGGAGACACAGCACTGAACTCAGTAAAAGCCTCAGCTGTGTGCACAGAGTCTTATTAAAAGCACAATCTTACCTTGAGTTTATCCATATGTGTCTGTAGAGCATTCAAGTCTGATAAGCCTACAGGGTCTGGCTCCTTCAGCACCTCCTCCGCCTCCTCTGCTTTTCTGACCAGTGTCTTCAACTGCTGTCGGAAACTTTCACACGACTGAGAGCCACACTGGAAATAACAATATACACTATATTATGACCTGTGAAGGTGCAAGCACAGATTGAGTGCAAGTCGATTCATTACCTGTAGTACTTCTTGTTGCCTGTGGAGGGAGTGCTCTAGCATTGCCAGGCGGTGTGTGAGGGACAGGTGGTCTGTCTGAAGGGTTGCCGAGGAGGAGGCATCCACTTGGCTCTTCAGTTGTTGCCCCAAAGTCTGCAGCTGCTGAAGGGACTGATGCACAGAGGCCTGGCCACTCAGACAATCCTGCACCACAAACATATGCTGGTCTCTCATTGTGGTATGGTTCACACTGATACATGGCCTATACTATGAGTGTGTTATTCAGGGATCTAGAGCAATTTTGATTTTGTTTATGGATGAACAGGTTTAAATTTGTTATTATTATGTGTGTTATTTTTTTCTATATTGTTTATTGTCTATCTTATTTAGGTCATTTTATACATTTAAGAAATTAAATGATTAAGATTTTATACATTTACTGGGTTTGCCGTGCACAGTACTAATACTATCCCTAGCATAGATATCTTGAATTCTCAAACCAAAACGACAAGAGAAGCTAAGCTCTACAAGTTCACATAGACATTGGGGCACCCATGTAGTGTAAATCAGGGCCTGTCATTCCTCTGAAGCTCCCATCTCAAAAGGCTTTTGTTCGATTGTGCAGTGAATCTACATTTAAACAGACAAAGAGGCAGGCTGCAATTTGGTATGCTGTACATGGAATAGAGGCTTTGTAAATGGTGGAAATAAACTGATGCACTGTTTCTGAACTTATCCAAGACCAAAAAAAAAATCTGAAGAGACGGCACTCTTAATTCAAATTCACAAATTCACTTACATATAAGTGTAACATTTGTATGTATTTCCGTGTTACAGCCAACTGGCAAAGGTTCATAAACTCATCTAGTCACACAGGCTAATATTCGTTATTGAATAAAGCTGACCAACAATACTTACATCACAATCCTTCATCCATGCTTGATTTTCCTCTTCTGAGATCTCCTTGTCAGTGGCGCTCTTGAGCAGGCGGTCTGCCCTTTGTTCCTGTTTCTGAACAGCGATTACACACTGGTTGTATAATGTCTTATATTGTTGCCACAAACCCAGCAGGGCCTTACTGCTCCTTAACTGATCTGATATCTGCTCAAGTAGACTATTCCACCTGAAAAGTACAAAATACACACATTATTGTATACAGTATGGTGAGAATAATGAGCAATGCACGTTATGGCTTTATGGTACCTAATGTTGACATCTCCAAGTGCCCGGTTTAATGTTTCGGCCACAGATGGGTGACATTCTGTTAACAGCTGTTGCGTTACCGTCCCAAACTTTTTCAAACTACTCTCTTGCTTATCCATCTCCTCCTGCAAACTCTGCAAAAAATCAGAAAACTACTTAAATGTCCTATATTACACAAAATTGAGTCATGTGACCTTTAAGCCATGTTAGAATGTTACCTCATCAAAAACAGATCTGGAGTTTTGTTTTGTTTCATTCACACGTTTGAGTAACCCTTTATTATTAGTCTCAAAGGTCAAAAAGTTCGGTTCCACCTTGTGATGTCATGAAGCATTAACAGTGGCCTTTTACCTTTAGTTAAGTAGAGACTGGGAATTTAATTTCAAGGCTGTAACTATCAAAATGATTCTAGTGAAGATGTACAGAGTTTAAAAAACACAGTAAAGCCCTTCCTGTATTACCACAGGAAGGTGGAACAGAGAACTCAACCCAAATATGCAGAATTTCTGTGTTAAATATGTGGCAATGAAACAAAACACAACTGCAGGTATGTCCGAGGTAAGGAAACAACATTATAACATAGATAAGTTTTTTTTTTCTTTTGTTTTGGACATCAAGTTGACCTCTCACCTCCAGACTCTCCACTTGCTGCTGGACTGCCTCGAGGGACCCATTGAGAAGGTGCAGCCTGGACACTGAGTACCTGCCTTCCATCAGGTATCCATTAATCTCCTCTGCCGCGCGTCTGTACAGGGTCCACTGCTCCAATACTGACTTCAAGCTCACCTTCATCAGACTTATCTGCAGAGGTGGGAATCATAACATATTACAAATTTTCAAATCACAGGTATTGCTGTTACATTAGGAGGATCATTTCACATATAATTGAGAGCCTGTATGTTATTGCAAGCTGATGCATTTGTTTAAGATCATTACATAATTCACCATATGGTTAAGATGTATTTGTACTTGTGTTGTTTAGTATTTTTAATTGTGTGAATAATAAATAATAAATAATAAATAAACTGAACACAGAGAGACTAACCATGCGGTCCAGCTGAGTCCAGGATTGATTTAATTTTTTTAGGGTCTCTCTAACAGCAGCACAGGCCTCTCCTTTCTTATTCTGAATAAGTACATTTCCACGTTCCACTGCTTTCTCTAAATCCTTCTCTTTTTCCTTCACTAATTCTTCTAACTCCTAGAAAACATAAATCATTTTATATTAAAACAGAACACAAAATACTTAATGATGAGAAAAATAAGACATGATGATGATATTATGATTACCTGACAGTCTTTAAGTGCATTTTGAACTGATGCCACATCCTCTATCCTGTGCTTCTTCTTTAGTTTCTCCTCCTGTAGCGTGAGCCAGGATTTCAAGGCCTGGACTCCATTCTCGTGTTCTAACCAACTTTCCAAAAGTCCTTCCAATAACTGAATCTAAAAAAATACACATAAGTAAAATTTCCATTCACCAATATTAAAAAAATGCATTCATGATTCAAAATTATTATTGTGGGAAATTATAAACAATGGTACAAAAGTGCAACACATATGCAACATTCTTATTACATTTATCAAATCCAGTCTTAAGTTAACAGGATTTTCCATCATGTTGTGACTCTTGGCCGTACCTTTTCTGTAATCAACCCTTGCAGTATCTGCCACCTTCTGTTCATTGCTCCCAACTTCTCTGCAAAATCGGTTTTATCACTGCGTTTTCCTTCCACATCCTGACTGCTAATCTGCAGCACTGACTGGTTCACAAAGTCCACAGTGAGCTGCTTACAAGTCAAATCTATACGGAAACCCTGTAAAAGCACAGCATAACGTGAGCCCATGACTGTGCTATCTAAAAAAAAAAGTTTGTTTGTTTCTACCTTATATTTTTGTAAAAAGCTCTGCACTTTCTCTGACCCCACTGCTTCTACAATCTTGTTTTTATCCTCTTCGATTATGTTTTCCATAACAGAGATCCAGCTCATGAGCTCTGTGATGGCATGACGTGATGCCAACTTTTCCATTTGTAACTGAAGATAAAAAGTAAAAAAAACAATAATTTAACAAGAAATATCGTATTATTGCATTTAATTACAATTAATTTTCCAGACCTGATGGAGTTTTTCCTGCACCACTGGGATTCGGGTGAGTAGCTCTGCCCATTGAGTGTCAATGTGTCCCAAGGCTGTCCTCAAACCAGCCGTGTCCACTCGCTTCAGTCTAAGAAGCTGATTCCCTGTGCTCAATACTGAAGACCGCAATGAAGACTTGGCATCTACTTCCTTAGAAAACTCCTAAATAAAAAAGCAAATTATATTACTTAGATGCTGTAATTCAAATCTTCAAATATTGATTTAAAATTTTGAAAACTAACTCACAAGAAAAGCATAAAGGTGATCTCGTACATTCTCCAGTTCTTGAGGTACAGTAACAGATTGTGTTGTCCAAAACTCAAGTCGACCCAAAGCTGACTGTAACCACTGGCTCAACTCGGCCGATTCGGTCTGATACCTAAAATTTTAAAACAGTAAATGTAAACACTATACATACTGATGACTACAATATACAAGATTAGCCCTATTGTGCAAAAGATATATCACAAGCAGCCATAGTAACACTGACCTGGTCCAGTGTTTGAGTGTGGAGTCCAGTCGATGCAGCTCTTTATTGACTTTGGTGGTGGATGAGAGCCAGTGGTCCCCCAGCTGTGTGAGCTGGTTCTCCAGGTCTGAACATCCCACAGACAAGAGGAGCCGTTTTCCCTCCTCCAGCACCTGGTACAGCTGGGGCTGGTGCTCTGTCAGACTGGCCTTTAGACGCTTAAGAGACAATTACAGTAATCAATGAAAAAAAATCACTATATCTAAGACTTATAATGTATAGTCATGCTTAATTTCTAACAGTTTGCCAAAGTGTCTGCAAACTAATCTGCAAATAAAGAGGTTTAAACTCAAAATGCATATAGGCTAGGGCTAGACTAGGAATGGGATGATACACATTTACCACAAGACAAGATCAGACACAAGATTGGGTTCACGAGAATGAAACAAGATTCGATTTTGACCAAATGTCAAACATAACTACAGTATGAAAAACACAGGTGTACCTCATGTATATTTGACATTCAACCTGCCATTTATTACACTGCTCAATGTTTACCTGGAATAAACAAATTCTTTCCGTCAGTCTCTCCTCTGTCTCCTCCACCAGAGCGACAGCTGGGATACTGGACTCCACGGCCTCGAGCTGCTTACACAACTCCTGGTAGTCCTCCACCAGCCTGCTCCAAGACTGACAGAGAAAATTACAGATTAGATTTCAGTCTATGTAATATTTCTGAGGTTTAAAAATAACAAATCTACACCTCCAAAATGCCCTCCAGCTCCACTCCTCGCCTGTTAGCTTGTTTTAACACACTTTGGGCAGAGGTCATAGTCTCCTCCAAACTCTGGCTCTCCCGCTGTGTAACCAATCCAGCCACTTTACTGTAGAACGTTTGTGTGAGGATCATATGACTCTCCAAACTTTGAAAAAAGTCCTATAAAAAGTCATGCAGACAAGTTAATACAACATACACAAACTTATTTTAGAATTTTTTTCAATTCAATCTTACCTTGTGTTTGTCTAGTAACATCTGCACCTCAATGACAGAGGCCACAGTCATCTTCTGGTCAGCTGCCATCTTGTCTTGTGCAGTATCCACTAGCTCGGTAAGGTCCCTGAGAGCAGCTTCATACTGGGCTTTGAGGGACAGACCATGGTTCAGACCACTGCGTCGTGATCCCACCATCAGAACCAGCTCCTCGTATACATCCTAACCACACAGAAATTAAAAATATTAGAGATTTTTTGATAAAATAACAAACAATACATACACCAAATATCATAATATCTTCTTTCCTTTTTTTGATTAGCAACAGCTAAAGCAGAAGCAACTAACATGATCCTTTGTTCCATTTCAGTGCAGATAATGTGAAGAAATAATTGTTAAGCATTAAGCATTTTTATATGTAAATTATAATTAACTACAATTCTGCTAACATCTCTACAGTATCAAAATAAATATGGTACCATGAAATTAATATCATGAAAATATTGTACCAAGAGATATGGATATCATTGCATCCTTAACTACAGGCAGAAAAGTTAGTACAAGTGAGGGAAGAGAGGCTAACCGGATTATTCTTGCCTGATTTAAAAAAAATGTATCACCTGAAGTTTTAGTAGATCCTGATTGGAAACTTGATCTCCATGAAGACCCTCTGCTCTGGCCTTTAGTTCCATGACGCGTTGATCAAACTCCTTTATACTGTCCTCCACTTCTGATAATGTCTGCTCAGTACAGCATACGTTTAGTAAAGGTAGTCATAAATAAGATTTTATTTTTTATTATATTGCATACTGTACCTCTATTTGTTTAGCTGCTGGTCGGTCCACTGTGCCAGCCACTTTCTGCAACAATTGGTGCTTGCTTTCACTTAAGGCAGTAAACATCATTCTTAGTTCACTCTGAAAGAATAAAGAAATAGTTCAGAAGTTGGCAGCTTAACAATATAACAACCACTGGCAGGTATTTTATTCACCCATGCAAAGTCAATAATGCATTTTGTTACAGTATTAATTTAAAAAAAAGAAAACATAACAATTTAAGTGAGTTTGACAAGAGATTCGCAACTAGGTCGGATCGACTTCAAGTGGGTATTATTACTACCAATTCCGTGCATGTGGTGACAGTATATAATTTGTACAGTTGTGAGATATTCTCTTATATTGTCTCTTTTTGTACCTGGAAATTGGAGTGTTCTTGCAGCTTGTCCCTCATGCAGTCACAGTGCTGCTCGAGCGTGGAGTCCAGCAGACCCATCCTCTCCTGGAGCCCCTCCAAAGTGTCCTCCATCAGCACCCTGTCGTCTCCTCCACACACCCGGCCCGCCCCCCCACCCAACAGGTCTCTGCACTGGTTCACCTCTCGGCTCATCTCCTTCAACTGTTTGTTCAAACCCTGCATAAAAGAGAAGTCTATGAATGGATTAGCCTTAACAGACTCTTCTCCCACAGCAAATGCAAGCAATAACTAATGTAAAGGGTCTAAAGCTTATTCTCAATGGAGATGTTGTTTTACCTTTCCAGTAAAATGTAATTAATTCTAATACATTTATTTATCTTCACCTATTTGTTTACATTTTCTGCATGATGATTGATGATGATTTCTTGCATGATGATTATATATTATATATTGTATATTATACAGCAGTATCATTTTTGCAGTACCATTACAATGACTAAATAACTGTCTAGTCCTAACACTGTAATCTTACAGTAGAGGTGATTTTTCTGTGTCCTTGTTCCTACCTCTAGATGCGTGAGCTGCATCTCTGTGTCCTCTGACAGCAGCACTGGGCCTGAGAGGAGCTGGTTCTCTGCAGCATCAAGCCAGGTGGAGGCAGCAGACACTGCACTGTACAGGTCCTGCTGCACCATGGCTCCCCCTAAAGATGCAGATGATCTGCTCTCTGTTTCAGTCTGCAATTAGAACAATTTTAAACACATGCTCAATTGTATGTCTACATGATCAAGTGTGCAGTATTTTTCCATAACAATTTAGCATTTACAGTGTGCAGTTTATTACTTGACTACATGTTTTAGCTTTGCCTGAAATGTTCCACAGTATGATGGTAAAATTATCTATCTCATTTGGGACAAATAGGTGATGCCACCAGGCCCAGTTACAGGTCAGGTGTGTGGAGAGGTTACTTCAAAATAATAATGCACAAAAAGAATAAGCAAAGTTTTACCTCTTGGTCTATTCTTTCAAGAGTCTGACTGCAGGTTTCAAACAGAGCTTTTGGAGACCTAGCATCCTGAGTCAAAACATCACTTCTAAAAACAACACTAGGACTTGACAGACGGGAGCGATGGAGGACCTGCAAATGTACACAATGCAATTACAATTTAAGACTTAATCAATCATGTTAAATGTAATGTATGATAAATGTGTCCCATACTGGACTGAGTTGCTCCTGTTCCAGAGAGTTCAGAGATAGTTGTAGTTTTGTGCTTTGGTCCTTGTTGAGGTTTTCCCAGCGCTGCCTCAGCTGATCCAGTGGAGACACGCTTTCTGCCTCCAGCAAAACTCCTCCTGGGACACACATCTCACTGTAGACACAAGATGAGTTTTAGATGTTTTTGTCCACAACAAAAGCTTTTATTGAATGTATAATTATAGTGTAGTAATAATAGTGTAAAGTAAAACATACCTGTCTCCATTGGGTGTAGTCTGATTGAGCACCTCTTCCCCGACTGTGGCCACAGACTGGAGCAGCCGCTTCTGTTCAGCCACTTGTGCCTGAAGCTCCTACACAATAAATATTTTTTTATTAATTCAACGTTTTATATAATTTAAATACTTTCTCAATTTCATAAAAATCCAAAACAAAATAAAAATTGTGAGATATAACACTTAAGACAAATTATTTGTATACAACAATATCATCACATAATTGAATTCTTTTATGTCAAATTATTTAATGTGTGTGTATATATATATATATATATATATATATATATATATATATATATATATATATATATATATATATAGAGAGAGAGAGAGAGAGAGAGAGAGAGAGAGAGAGAGAGAGAGAGAGAGAGAGAGAGAGAGAGAGAGAGAGAGAGAGAGAGAGAGAGAGAGAGAGAGAGAGAGAGAGAGAGAGAGAGAGAGAGAGAGAGAGAGAGAGAGAGAGAGAGAGAGAGAGAGAGAGAGAGAGAGAGAGAGAGAGAGAGAGAGAGAGAGAGAGAGAGAGAGAGAGAGAGAGAGAGAGAGAGAGAGAGAGAGAGAGAGAGAGAGAGAGAGAGAGAGAGAGAGAGAGAGAGAGAGAGAGAGAGAGAGAGAAAAGATAAGGTAAAAAGATAAGGTAAAACAGTCTGACCCTCTGTCGGAGCAGGTTGTCGTGATGCTGCTGGGTCCGAGATGATCTGGCCTGAGAGAGCCAGTCCTGGACGTTTGGACTTTGGGATAAGGATGAACTCGCTTCACTCTCCTCCTGTTCCTGCAGTGAACCCTGGGAAAATATCAGTAAAAGAAGTACAAATAATAAAAACTATGAAAAACTGAATATTTGTCATATATTTTATATGTAGTGGGTAAATAATTACACAAAAATGTCATGTCAACATTTCCTTATTAACAAAGAACTCTTTCTGTGGAGTGGAGTGAGACAGAGATGAAGGAATGTTACTCCTCTCTAAATCAACAGCCTGTGGTTAACCATTATTTACTGGAAAAGTGTTTATGCAAATTGAACAAAAATGAAGTCAAAAGTTCACAAAGCTGTGCAGTGTCACCAGAAATACACCTGTGTAATGTATACATGTGATGAGGTAGCGTATTTTTCAGTTGTCTGTGGCCTATTGTGAAACAAATAGGCTTTGTTGTTCTATAGAAAACAGTGAAGAATCCCCACATGACTTTAGCAACAATGCTACTATTGACAACAAGTACTAGTACCAAGCTAAAGCAACAAAATGCAGGAGTTATATGTGGATTTGGACATTTCATACACAAAAATGATAATAAATCTCTGTATAATTACCTGTATGTCAACCTGTTTGTCTTGTAGCATCTGCTGTAGTTCGAGGAGGCTGTCTTTGAGAGAGCGTAGTTTTAGGGACAGTTGTTCAGCCTCTCCTTTGGTCTCTGCTCGTCCCTCCAACAGCAAGCTCTCACTGTGTACGGAGAGCTCAGAGAGATAGGACACCTTCTGCTCAATCTCAAACAGCATGTTCTAAACACACAAAAATCACAAAATAAAATAAGTTGTTGGTTTTTGATGATTCAAACACACAATAACTCCTTTGTATTTCAAATAACTTAAGTTTTCAATCCCTACAATTTACTCACAAATGACATGGTTTGGTGACAAAAGACAAAAAAGCAGACCCTCTCTTTTCAAAAGAGCAAAGTGTGACCAATTGTGCTGAGAGGGGATTAGGGCTGTGTTCTGCAAAGTACAGGGTTTCTAACCAGAAATGCCAGACCACTAGTCATTCTCCAACAAGAATTTTCTCACAAAGTAGAAGGCAGGGCATGGAACATTAACATTTGAAGATTAGCCTTTTAAGCTCTAATTACAGAATATAACACGTAATTGGTTGCATAAAACCGAATTCAACAATTAACAATGCAAAAGGACGCAAGAAGGCTGTGTTAGGAAAACTACTCAAAATAAATTGTAAGGTGTAATGATATTTACTACACATTTATTTCTTTTCCCTACTGTATAAAAAAGATACAATCATAATTTCTGTTTTTGTCAGCACAACTGAACCCCTAAATTATACAGCATAAGACATAACATTTGAAATCATAGTGGCAATGATTCATGCTTGTGTGCAGTGACGCCCCCTGGAGATAATGATCTGTGCGGACAGACCCTTAGACCTGATCTCAATGGGAGACATATGTGAGCTTTAATCAGCTTATTGTCTCGCAGCTGCTACACACACAAATACACACGCACACGCACACACACACTTGCACACATTTAACAGTTTATTAGGGCCCCATAATACTACAACACTGAACATGTCAGGACCCCTATTACGGCACTTCAAAACACGAATTAAACTAGCACTCACTAGCATTAATTTTAGATCAGTGCTTACTTACTTACTTACTAAAATACTTCCTTTTTGGTTGTAAGAATTTGGGTAAATCAAATCTTTTAAATTTTTCAAAGATGATTAGATAGTCCATTAAATAAATAATATTAATTTTGTATAATGCTGAAGCAGAAGAGTAAGATAAATTTTATATAAAATGTGATATGTTCAAAGATGCCCCTGGAAAAGAAATGCCTATGAACTAGTATCTATAGAAACAAAGGAGGAAGTCACTGAGGAATGTAACGGGGCAAGCGATTCAGACCAATAATTTAACATAGAGCGAGGAACTGTAACTTGAAGCACAGTCACTGGTCCTATCCTGCAGTTGTAAAGGTGTAATGGTCTCCTATTAATTAATATATATGAAAATAACTCCTATATTTTCTTCAGTGACTCTTGGTGACTAGCCTGGAGTTCTACTGAAAACACAGCTCTTAGTACAGTTTTTAGTACAGCACTGTAACAGCTAGAGCAATGAAATCCACGTTATGAAATCTGGATTCCTACCAAACTTAAAAATGAATGTATTGTTTGGTTACAACTTGGTTTAAATACACTCACAGTACAGCATACTATAATTATCTCCTGTGTTGAAGAGATAATACAAGAAGAGTATTGTATAGCCAGAATTATATTACATCACATGAAAGTAAATCCGTCAGAGCAATAAACGTGACCTACATATGGAAATGATTCTATATGATCTGTTAGCCCTTAAGCATTATTACAGCCAGTAGAACAAGTCTCACCTGACAGTCTATAAGCTGCTCTTCCATGTCCAGATCTTCCGAGTGGAGCTGCAGAGCTGAGCTGAGGGTGGCCCTGGTGCTGAGGAGCCAGTGGTCCAGCTCCTCGGCCTCGCTGTGGTACCGCTGTAAGGCCTGCTCCTGCCTCTGCTCCTCCAGCTGCTCACTCAACTTCTCCTGCAGCATCACATTTAGAGTTACTATAAAAACACAAGCTTCAACAGACTATGAACGAGGGCTAAACAGCTTTGTTATGCAGGTCTTTCCTTTTAAAATTAAAATTCAGTTCACAGTGTGTATCTATTACACATCAAATGTGTGAACAAGAATTTAAATTTCAGAGCAGATTAAACTATTGTTCAAGTAATAGTAAGTGTCGAAGTTACAATTTCAACAGAATTTGAGATTAATCTAAAAATAGTTGTTTTGTTTTTTGTCTCTCATATGATAAAGTTTGGCTTCAGACGATAAACAGAGTAAACACCATCAAATATCATAGAACTAAATGCATTTCTATAAAAGTCACTTAATAGAGCTATTTGTGCTATTGCTAAAGATGTTTTCATGTTAGATGTAGGAATTTTACCCCTATAGTATGAAAAAAAAAGATCAAGCAAAAGTACAAATGTCTCTAACCTCTAGTAGTTGTCGTTTCCCAGAAGCCTTCATTCTGATGGTTGCCATCCTCTCTCCGAGCACCGTGAGCGTAGAGTGCAGAGCCAGCTGGTCTCCTGGCTCCCCATCACTGTCATTGTCTCCCAGCTCCTCCGAAAAACATGTCTGTAACTCTCCTATTTCATCCTGCAGCATCAGAATCTCGTCCATGAGTGCCTGGACACAGAGAGCCAAAGAATGTACAAAAAAACCTAAGGAAATGGAGGAAAAGGAAAGGGCATAATTAAAGCTATAATAGTGGCTTGTCGAAACGCCTGCCAGCACAAAGGAACTGTATTTGCTGTTTTTGCTGAAGTTGGCATAGCAACAGTGTACAATGACATGAGGACAGTGGCACCATTGCTCTAGCCAGTGCAAACCAGAAAGTTAGTGATTTATTTTATTACTGAATGTTCTGATACACTCGGCCCAGGACAAATATGACACTAGAATTTTTTAAATTTTAGAGAACTATGTGCAAGTTTTATTAGGTCATATATTACCCCTCTCTTACCTGATGTGCAGCCATTTGGCTTTCCGGGCTCTTGTTGGGCTCCAGACCTTCATTGAGTGCTCCTTCAATGGTCTCCATCTTTGTTGAAATGGACTGTAGAGACTCTTGGTAGTGCTGCTGCCTCTCCAGGGCTTCATATAAACTCTTCTGCTTCTCACTGATCTATTTCCAAGTGAATTAAGTGTTAGAAATATAAATAGCATCAAAAATGTTTCTTGCTACATAAAATGGTGTAAAGACGTACCACGTTCTTTAGTGTTTCCCAGGATCTCTGCAGATCATCCAGGTTAGCAGCATTTGTTTCCATTGATGGATCATAAAGTTCTTGGAGAGGAGCACGACTTAGGTTCCCACGTACCTAGAAGAGAGTTAAAATTATTCAAACATTTCTCCATATTAACTGCACATTTACAGACCTTATTTATTAACACAAGTGTGATTTTTTTTTTCGTTTTTCATAACCACCAGGTCTCATGAGACTGTGACTTTGACCCTATTGATTTTGTCTGTAGTTACTACACAACATTACAGAGAGGACAACCTATGTTTCTTTCATAGTGTTTTATAAAGGAAGAGTGCCTCATTGCACACAAATTGAGGGTAATGTAATTTCAGGGGTTAAAGCAAAGTAAATCAAACAAAATTAGCAGCGAGGGAAGCAAGGGCCACACAGCAACTCTCCCACATCTGAAAACATTACAGTCCCTAACGTTTCTAATAAAATAATTTGTCCAATAATTTCTCTGTTATGTAACTTTGCATAAGATTCACAATGCAAAATACAAAGTATGCATTCAAAGGATGATCCTGTTGCTTTTGCAAGTTCAGTCTAAGCTATATCCTCTTCACAGCAGTTTGTTTTTGCAAAATCCCTTTAAGCTTGACTGAAGGAGAGTTGTCTGAGCTCTGGAGTGTCCCACGATCATGTCCGCAGTACCTGGTTAAGAGCAGCGTCCCCGTTAGCCCCTGGGGAGGGGGAGCGGCAGGCAGGGGGAGAGGAGACCTCACTGTTGGTGCCCTCCTCCCCTGATTCTTCTGTGACAGGGGAGAGGAGCGTGTGGCAGCGGCCTGCTGTCATCTGACCACACCGCACATCAAACACAAGCATCAAAGAAGCAGGTACCACAGGCAACACAAGAGGGTAAGGAGAAAGGAAACGGAGTGGGACAGAGGAGAAAAAGAACACAGCATAAATTAATAGGGAGTGAGGTTAGGAAGACTGCAATGAGCACATCATTTAGTAAGTAGGAAGTAATCAAACAATCACGTCAGTAACATATTAATTTATTGAATTCTAGTGACAGTAAAAAACACAAAGCATATTCTACACTCTTCTACAAAGTAAAAGTAGAAGACAAACATTAAGAGTGAATGAGCCACAGAGACAGGATGCATCAGTACAAAGGAATTGCACATGATGAAAGTCTAAAGTCCCCATTATCTACTGAATGCACACTGAGACTACACTTCAAATAGTTCAGGTATTCAGATTTACTAATTTTCAACCTCAAACAAAGCATTTCCTGTCTCTGTAGCCATGAAAGTAGAATCCGAATCTTCATGTTTTATGTACTTTTTTAACAAGTACATTTATCTCAAAATTAAGTAAAAATTTTGATAGTACGAAATTGAATGAAGTTATAGAGCAGCATTAATTGGCAAAAGAACTTGCAGCAGCTGTCCCAGAAATAGCACAGAGTTTGTGGCTGCATGCTTTAGTACAGAGGCAGACCAGAAATGTGAGCCAAGCCCTATTGGGCTGGCTTTGGCACTTAGTGCAAACCTCGGCCCGGCTGACTTGAGATTTTTTTCCACATTTTATGATGCAATGCACACGCAACAGAGAGCCTTAGAAAACCAGAGGACTGTGTGGGAAAGTCTGATGATAGGAGTTAAATTTCTTCAACACTAATCTACATCAGTGCCTATTTATGCCACATACACACTCTCTGTTCAAAGCCAGACCTGCATGCAGCAACATCCTGTTTCCTGAGTGCACTAAGCAACAGTGACAAGGCTAAAGGAAGCACACAAATCTGAATACAACAGCCACTTGAAAACACAAGGACAATGTATGGAGGTTTTCTGCCTCAAGAAAACATAAACTATCAGGCTCAGTAGGACACTGGAGCAGCAGCAGGCAGACAGAAGTGGGCTAATATGAAGTGAAGTGACACATCAGTCAACCAGAATATTGCAGCAAAAGAGGCTATTTATCTACCTACAGTATAACTGTGCCTTCATATGTTATGAATAAACAGCATTCATGTTCAAATGGGACTGAAATTATAGTACTGATGCTACAGTACATATCCATGCAAAGCTGTTGAGCCAAAGATTATACGTTAACATTTTGCCCATAAAAGTGAGTATGTATTGGTTTTCCCATAGTGACAAGGAATGGAAGTGTAATCATTATATCTGGTCAAAGGTTTGAAACAGATGTGTAAACTATGTGTGCATCAGATTCTTTTTATGTAAAGAGGAAGGAAATGTGTTTTAACATACAGGCCAACAGGTTCTCAGACAGCATTTGTACATGTGCATGTCCTAAAAAGGCTTGTCCACTCACCATGACGACGGAGGGGTGTGCGGGCAGCTGCTTGGAGCCGGTTGTGTTACCATTGGTGACAGCATTTGGCAGTTCATCGTCACTGAGCTCGTCCATGCCGTCAGAAAGCCCCTCCACCTCACTCACGGTCAGCAGCATGGTGGCATGCTTTGCCTTCACTGTCAACATCTTACACTTTGAGTGAAGAGAGGCAATTTGCTCCTGGTAGCCACGGATTTTCTGGGCCAGCTCCTGTCAAAACATAGCCCCCAGGTTACAATGGAGACCCCGACACCCCTGGGGTCAAGAAGGTCCAGTCCACAGAAAGAAATCAATAGTTGCTTGTTAAATAGATCCTTGTTTAATGGGGTAGTCTCAGTCAGCGTTGAATGTGGTGCCGGCATGCGATGAGTAAGTAGAGCGGACGCATTTTCTCTCCTCCCCGTCTCACACTGAATAAGCACAAGAGCTTCCACTCTCTAATATTTTTTCTGTATCTGGTATCCTTGAGCCAATCAGAGCAGCTCAGAGGCGGGCAACTCACAAACACAACAGGATGTTTGGTAGAGCGATTGAAAGACCCCAGCAGAAATAGTTCAAAATTCCTCAGACAGAAAGACACTCCCTCTCTCATACAACACATACAACAAATGCCAAGGAAAAACAGGAAGTGACCTCACCAGGCTGCATCCCCCTTTCCTCTTTGCCTGCTGTCCGGCCAATCCTGAGGGCAGTTTGGTCTAACAAAAGGGAGCTATGACAGAGGAGGTGTCAGATTACAGGGCTGCTATAGGCCAGCCCTCCTCCTCTCCGTGCTCCCTGTGTGAGTCCTGCAGATGGTCGGCTCACTGATAATCGGGTCACGTGACTAACTGAGCCAGTAGAGTAGTGAGTTTAGAGATCAGACATAAACTCATCTATAAACACTATTCTGCAGTGCTGTAGGGAGTATATGGGGAGTAATGTGCCATCTTGATAGCGTGTTGTTGTAAATGTTGTATTCTTTTTCATTTATTTTATTTTATTAGCTTGAATAATTTATTACACTGCCATAGAAACTCTTGTCCCTTGTCAGAGTGCCAACACAGGGCTGCTGCACCGCAGTTTTTGACTCACTAACTCTTGCCTGCATAGTTTCATTCTCTGCATGGGAGATCAAATACACTTACTCAGCAGCCAAGACTGCAGCAAAAGGCCTAGGGCTTAGGTAGCAGAAAGAAATGACAAAAAAATAATATTTACAATACACTGTAGATAAGAGAAGAATCTGTGCAGAGGTTATTCACTGACTTGTTATTGAGTTGAGGCTTTTTATAGCAGCATTACAAAGCGCACAAGTCCATAATAGGTAGTATAGCCGTTCAGGTTTGAACTGTTACTCATAGGTTACAGTGACTTAGGCTGGTGAATATGTCAACTCTCACACATTTCATACATTTAAGTGGACAAGCTGAGTGTCCTCTCTGACCTCGTGATGGTGAATTTGAGCCTGCAGTTCCTGGATGTTGCTGGTGGAGACGGGACGGTCCTGAATGATGCGATGGGCTTCTTCTATTAGTCTCTGGAGATTTTTCACTTCCTGTTCATACTGCTCATATTGCACCACAGCCTCCTGGAAAAAGAAAAGAAAGAAAACATTTAAAGAAAGATGATGAGCAATAACAGGACCTTTTAAATTGTATTCAGTAAATTTTGGGTTCATTGCGACATTTCAGTACAAAAGTTCAAACTTCAAAGGGAATACTGATATATTTATTATCTCAAACTTCATGTCTTCCATGCAAAATATGCAAAAAAAACAAAAGACCATGAGACAACGATGGTCTTATGAGGGCTAAACAAAACATTCCTGAGAGGCCTGTCAGGACAACACACATCCTGAAGCAGAAGGCAAACAGCATTGTAATGTGACTGTGTCAAGCATCTGTCCATTTTAAACATTGCATTTTATGATATAGTGGTTATTCTTGTTTGATTAATGAAGTTATTATTGATGCAACTACTGCCCCCTACCTGCAGTATATTGCACTGCTGAATGGTTGTGTGCTGCAGTTGGCTGGCCTCTTGCTGCAGAGTCTGAGCAGTTCGACAGATGGGGAGACTGGCCACTGCCTCCTCTGGCAGCCGGAGGGCGCTCTGACACTGCTGGACTGCTGCTACCTGCTGCTTGAAGCCCTCCATCTCCACCAGTACTCGCTGATACAGAGATAGTTGATGTTAGATATCAGAAAATATTACCTTGTGATTTAGGAACACCAAAGTATGATGATTGATTACTTGTCTCTGAGTGAGTTGCTCTCTGAGGCTGAGTCGGTTCAGATCTGGAGATGCAAGTGTGATCTGGACCTGGTCCACAGCAGCATGGAGACTCTTCACCTCTGCCTCCAAACGCAACATATCCTGATGAGACAAAATATAAATATAATACAATACTCCATTGCTAACTTATTTTATCCAATTCCTCCATCTTTCTTACTTACAGATGATGAACAAAAACTGAGATAAATACACAATGTATTAATCAATATTCATATTGCTTGGTTTACGTCTTATAAAGGCCAAGATAAGTGTTTGTTAGCAAAACCATTGATAACTCTTTAACTGTTATCAACCCAAATCTATAATTGGCAAAAGGCGCAAGGCTTAAAAATGGGGGAGAAGAGGTAATACAATAGCAAATTATGAAAGAATAGTCTTTCCAAATACACAGGAGGGGAGATAAACAGATTTGAAATCACAATGTTATTAACAACAGATTCTCATCTGTGCTCCAGATGAACACAATGAGATTATCATGAAAGATTACTGCAGCATAAGCCAAAAAAGATGCTGATTCCAATGTGTAGTGTATTACTGGTTAATAGTCAAAAGGGGGCACTCTTGGACTTTAGTTATTTCTTAATTCAATGACAGTGAGTCCACAACACAAGAATGTTATTGAACAGTCATTTCTATATTGGTATACACAATATGAATACATACTATAAATATTTTGTATGCAATTGCTGACATTATGTAACTTTTCTGCCATATTTTTAATTCATTAATGAATAATAATAGTAGAGAGCTCGGGATGGAACATTAAATACATTACTGATGAATTTCTGCCATGTTCCTGGGGTAGTGCAAAAGCTCATAGAGATATACGGGCCAAAACACCATTAAAAAGATGGAACTACCAGATCTTCTGCGTCACTACTGATGAATACATTTACCATTCTATAGTGTCCAAATGCTTTTGAATGACCGCTAAATCTAGCATCTGAAAATCTTTTAACATTGGGCTAAAATTCTAATTACGGGTGACATAACTAGCTCTAATGCCAGCTCTACTGTCAGTTGGTGTTGGTTTCATTACCTTAGCTGCATCCTGTAGATTCTGCAGTCGTGTTCTGGCTGTTTGCTGCAGCTCCTCTGTCCGTCTGCTCAGGTTTCTCACCTGCTGGCCCCACCTGTCGGTCTGTAGCACTTCGCCCAGCTGCCCCTCCCGCTCCAGCATGGCCTCCAAGTCGCCATGGAGACCCCTGCACTCCCGGAGCAGCGCCTGTCACCATATGAACATAAATTACAACTCAAAGCCAAAAGCCTATTTCTGGTGAGCAATTATGCTAATTAAACCCAGTCATCATACCCTACTGTACATGACATCTTATTGCACACTAAACTGCACTGTGAAAATAATTGGTGTTGGTACATGGCATGTCTTAACAATGACGACAGTCCAAATATTCAAATTTATTATGGTGGGATAAATCACACATATTTTCACACAATTAACAGCACTTATTGGGAATTTTTTATGCTTTACACCTCCTCCGGTGAAGCTCGTTAAAACAAACCTGGTGTGCACGGATTTGCTCCTGCAGCTGTGACGCAGAGCTCCATATGATGTTCCCACTGACCATACACTCAGCCTTCTCGATCCAAGAAAGGATGAATGACTTCATGCTCTGGTAGTCCTCCATTTGTCTCTCCGCCTGCTCAGAACAGACCAAAAAAGAGCACAAAAAAATTAAAAGATATTACCATAAGAGAGCATTAATATTTTAGCAATAGGAAATCACAATAGCTTCCCTCTGCAGAGTCTTTTGCATACTAATTGGGTGTAGGTTTTAGGCTGGAAGTCTTCCATATTGAATATAAAAACTTACTTCAATTATCTACCAAAAAAGGAAAACTGTTACACCTTAAATGGTCTATAACATGTATATAATGGTTATTACTACTACACGTGGCATGTAACTGGACACTATTGTGTTTCTCTTGACATCATTAATATGAACTGTTATCATGTTGTTTTCATTGTATTCATGTAAATAAAATTAAAATAAACTATTATCTTGCTCACCTTTTTCAGTCTGTTGGATCTGTCTTGGATCTGTTGTGCTGTGTGACGCTGCACCTCCATTAGTTTGGTCACCGCGTCCCCCAGCTGTTTACACAAAAGAGGGTTCTGCTCTCCAAATTCCTGCACCGCTACCCCCAACTCTCCCAACGTTCGTCCACAGCATTCACACTCCTCACAGATGGTCTAGAATAAAGAAACATTATAGGTTACAGTCACAATAGCACAGTTAGTTATTGTATGACTCTTCTTGTGATATTCTATGTGATATTCTTGGTTACATTTTTTCTGTAAATTGAATTATTAACCTCTCCTAAAACATCTCAAAAATAAAAATTAGGTGAATTTAAGAGAAATGTACAAAATGTTACACCTACACACAAATGTAAACACCTAGTTAAAAGCCATGTTTCTCAAATGAATAGAGAGAAAAAGTTTTGTGACAGGAAGAACAAATGAGAGAAACAGGTGGTACGGTGGGCTTAGACTCCCACGTGAAATTATATTCACTAAAGTGGGTCACCTATGAAGGCAAGATCCAGTCTCTGCCATTCCAACTCACACACACTCATTAACCTAAACATCTGCAGGATGGATAGCCAGTGGAGCCAGGGTTAATTGCCTACTAATTAGTCAATCTGTCTGCTTGATTACCTTGGTCTCTTCTTTGGCCTCCTCTAGATCTCCACTCTTGTCCTCCAGTTTTAGGGCTATGGTCTTCAGCTTTGTCTCCATGTCCTGGAGTCTGGAGTTGAAGTCTTGTTTGACATCACGGGTCTGTTGTATCTCCCTTTCTCTAGCTTGAACCTGGAAAAGACACCAGTACAATATTACTTATACAACATTTGCAATAAAAAAATGTAAATCACAAGTCCATTTTGATATAAGATTTTATATCAGGTATAACTAATCATATTTTTACACCAAAGTTGTACATTTTGTTGTTGATTTATACATGCATGTTGCTTTATCTGTATGATATTTTTTATAATGAATAATGCAAACTTTCTATCTAACATATACACTGATGATGATGAAAGTTACTACCTTCTTTACATCCTCATAATTTAATTGAGTCTGTACTTATCTTAAATGTTTACTATTGATATTCTCCACAGTGTAAGCTTGAGGAGTTACCTGATCTTCTGCAGAGCCCAAAGCCAGAGCCACTTCGGCCAGCTGCATACTGAGCTCTGAGGGGAGACCTGCCTGGAGCTCCTGGTACTTGGACTGCTGCAGCTCTGTGATACGCTCCACACTTTGGCGCCTACTGATGACCTCACCATGTGCAGTCTGCAGAAATAAATAAAGTCATCCATTTCAGAACTAGAAAGAAATTATACACTACATCTTGTCTTTGTGTGACAGTTGAATTTGGGTGATGTACCTCTAGCTCCTGCAGCAGAGAGTCCAGGTCAGCAGTGGGGCTCAGGAGCAGCCCCCGAGTGTCCTGGATCCAGCCTTTGACCAGTCCCAGCTCCTTTTCCACCTCCTCCCGCTCCCTCAGCTCCTGTTGCACCTGAGCCCGGCTGTTTCGCACCTGCTGCAGAAGGCTGCACAAAACCATGCACATACAAAACTATTATTACTCATATTATCTCTAAGTTATCTCTCTATCTAACACTATCATAATGTTTATCAATTTACACCTGTGCTATTAAGTATTATGTTTATGCATGTCCATGTAAAAAATAAAAATCTTATTAGGTCTTACTGTGAAATATGTTATTATAGTTCTGAATTATAATAACTAAATAAACCTAATGAAAAAAATACACAGAATTATATATTAGGGAACAGCATATAGTGATAGTTAAATTAATGTTATTTAAATCCTTACGTATCATATTGCTCCTGGTAGTCACTGATCTGATCCATCCACAGTGTTTGGTTGTGCCCATTTTCAGTTTTCTCCCCCTCCCTGTTCTCTCTCTCTCCTCTTAGGCTCAAGGTCAGCTGATTGAGCAGGGCCAGGATAGACTGCTCCCTCTCCAGCTCCACACTATAAGAGTCATGGTACTCCAGAAGGCTCTGCAGCGCCGCTCTGGTGGCTGCTTTCTCCACTGTGCTGTCAGGGACTCTGCCACGGAGGTCCTCAAATACAGACCGCACCTTCTCCATCTAAGCACACAAATAGTATATTAGACCGACCAGAGAAACCCATAAAGGTCTTTTTTATTTAATAAACATGATTCAGTTTGGCAATTTAAACCCTCTAAGGCAGCTCTAAAAGCCTTTACTCTTTATTAATGCCTCCTTCATTGCACAATGCTAACTCATTTATATAAACTTGGACTTAGCCACCATTTTAGAGTGTGTAGGAACCAAGTGCCTCGTACAAATACCAATTTTTCAATATATATCATTATATAACATACATAAATAATTCAAATGCCCCAAAGCAAAATACTGGACAAGAATTAAATATTGGACAAGAATATGTACTTTTAGGATTAAATAAAAAGTCCTTTTAGTCTAATGTGTTTTCATGCTGCTTTTGGGACTAGCATTGTTGTTTGTAAAGCACTGAAGTAGTGAAAGAGAGAGAGCTGGAGATATCACTCTGATGACATCAGCCCCCGTTAAACAAAAGAGTCATAGAGAAAGAGTGGACAGCATGAGTTGTGCCACATTTAAGGAAGTGTCCACTGTTTCCCACAGTTTGACCTCATTTCCTCTTTCGGCGCAAGGGACTGTGGGAATTTAGAGACAAAAATTCACTTGAACTGGGCTGAAAGGCGGGAAAACACTACATGACACAGTGCTTTGGCAGAGGCGGAGGACTGGACTGAAGCCTGGAGTTACATCACAGCTCCAACTGGTGTGACTGTGTAACCTACTTCTGCGTGAATCAGCTGTAATAGCAACACATGAACAGGTTTGTATAAAAAGAAAATAAGTTATGTATGAAACCAAATTATGGCTGGGGGATATTGCAAAAAAAAAAGAAATCAGTTATTTTCACAATTATTGATCTATCTTGATTTATAACATGCTTTTACTGACAGAGGGTGTAGGCCTCTAGATTAAAAATACCCAAGCATATTATTAACAATTAGTGATTAACAATGTGACTGAATCTCAATCTTGATCACAATTCAAAATTTGCCCAGCCCTATATTGAATTTATACAAAATGCTGTACAATGTTGCAAATGTGAAATACTAGCTTTAAAAAAGTACATATTTTCAATATAAAGCAAAACAAAACAGCAGAAATATTTTACCTTTTCCATAAAATTTCTCCACTCTCTAGCAGTGTCCACTAGCGCCCTCTCCTGGGCACGGGCCACACTGCACAGCTTGGTCCAGCGTTGCCATAGTGCTGAGACACAGTGGCTGGTTACTATGGTGCTAGAGTCAGAAATGATCTGCTCCAGCTCTTTACTGATGTCTTTCACAGCATTTAAAGGCACTTCCAAAAGATCCAAGTGAGCAATCAGGGACTGCAGACGAGAGTTCGCAAAGTGAGATTGCATGTTAGATTGAGAAAAAGGACTAAAGTCAAACGTGATGGATGGAAATGGAAAGAAAAAAAATGTTTTTACCTTATATCGTTGGCATTTGTCCTCTGCTGTTTGTAGACTGGTGGCTTTGGCTGTTGTGAATGAGGCCATCTTGCTCTCTGTATCATTCAATTGCTCAACTACTGCATCTTTTTCCTTTTGAAAGGAGGTGCACAGAGCTCCACACCTATTAATAATACAAGATTATTGTAAGTTTTAGGAGAGAACATACATATATAAGCGATAGTATGACTGCCTTGAATACTATTACACCATTCACAATAGTGTCAAACATAAACTTTTTCATAATGGACAATATGTATAAATATACCTTCGTAGTGTGTCTCGGTGCACATCCAATTGCTGATTTGCCTCTGCTTTCCTCATCTTGATTGCTTCTACTTGCCCTCGGACTTTACTCATCTCCCCTGATTCCGCATATTTCACAAGCAGAGGGTCCACAGTTAGTAACTCCTCCAAAGCAGCTGTGAAGTCCTTTTCCTGAGCTGTAATTTCTTCCAGGTCTTGCATCCAGTCAGTGTGGTTTTCTAGCTCTAGTCCTGCGTCGGCCCTTTGGAGAAATGCAGAGGCACAGTCCAACCATTTCTGTGCAGACTGCAGCGATAAGTGGTGCCTTTGGACCAAGGAAAAAGCTTCGTCCACAGCGAGCTAAAACACACAGAAGGACAGTTAATTAACGTTTAAAATCCTAGGCTTAAACGAGCAAAAAAAGTGCTAAGTTATTTAATATATTTTCAGCAGTGGAGGCTTTGGGATTCAACACTGCATTTATTAAAGATGAGCTCTTCATTTTTACATAATGTTTAAACTGGGAAATATATGAATAGGTACTTATTTCTCACTTTCTCAGTTAATTGTTTAGAAGTACATATATACAAAATTTAGCATGCATACATAACATACTAACCTACAAAAAAAGCTAAAATACAATGTACCTGTTTTTTGCTCATTGCTTGTTGGATTTCTTCTTGCATCTTTGCCAGTTTCTCTTCTGCATGTGTTTTAAAGGTTTCTGCTGCAATAAAACTACTTTTCATTTCTTCTCCGATGGCTTTCAGTCTCCATAGTTGCACATGTACATGATTAACCGTGACCTCCGAAAGGACCACAGGCTCCTCCAGTTTAGACTTGATCCTTTCCAACCACTCCTGTACGTTCTCAAAGTCTATGGGGTCTTTTTTAATCTCTTCAATAAAACATAGTACATCACCATGCGCTGATTGTAATAGTTCTTGTTGGGATAAAAGGTTCCGTAAAGCAGCGGGGTCAAAGTTCAGATGAAGGCTTTTTGTGTGTTGGATACATTCTTCTGTCTGAAAGTTCACACGGTCCAGACGCTCCAGCATCAAATACAGACTACTCATTTTAGCCCCAGCTCCAATTTTGGAGTTTGTTTTTAATGTGACAAGTTCCTCCTTCACTAACTCTAACTCTTGATTCAACTTGTTTACCTCATTGTTGTGTTCAGCTACTATTTTCAAACCATTCTCTTCTAAGTCCCTAAGGCTCTGATTATTTCTCCTCTTTAATGATTTGTGAAGATTTAGCAGCTGGTGTGTCTCTTCAACTTTATAATGCTGGCCTCTACTCAATAACAACTCATTTTTACCATTCAGTTCTCTTATAGCGCCACCTATATGCAATAAACTTTGTTTTATATTTCTATGTTCATTAATTAGATATAGAACCTCTTTTTCATTTATTTTGATAGTCTGCTTTTCCAGATTGTCAAACTGCTCCTGCAGCTCTTCAAGTGCATTACTAGTTAAATCAAAGAAAGTGCTGAACTCTTTTCGCTCCTGAATGATTTGCTGGACCCTGTCTTTCTTCTCTTTGGCTAAAGCTAAAATGTTGTTGTACTGCTGAGGCAGAGCATTCAGCCGCTCGTCCAGGTAACAGTGGTCGATCTCATTCAGAGTGGGGAGGATCTCCTGACCGATTCTTTGGACAATGAGCAGGAGGTTCTCATACTCAGAGGCTTGCTCTAGGACTTGCTGATATTTTGAAAGTTGAGACTGCAGCTCGGAGCATTCCTCAACATTATATACAGTGATTTCAGGGAAGGTGATGACATCTGCCTGTCTCAGCCAGTTACACGTCTTGTCCAAATCAACCTGGAAGTACTTCCTGAAGGTTAGAGCCTTTTCCAGGTCTGTGAGTCTGTGAGTGGTGCTCTGAAGCACAGCCTCGAACACTATCTGCAGCTCCTGAAGTTTGGACATGGTTTCTATCCTTTCTTTGTCACTGGCATCTCTCTCCAGTTCTCGCCCTTGAGCCCACAGAGAGGACAACTCCCTCTGGTACTCTCTCAGGCTACTATGGACGCCTCTGCAAACAGACACCTGTTTGGACAGGTCCTCAGGGAGCAGAGCTATGTGATCATCTATCAGAGCTTTCTTCTCCTGCTGTTGGACCCAGTTTAGTGCTCTGCCAAGGCCCTGAAGGAATTGTGTCCTCTCTGTGAATGCCTGAGAAATGAAGAAAAATAGGTTTCATCTTCTTTCATTATGTAGACTTATGTAGAATTACAAAAGCCCTTTATTTCTAGACAAGCTGCTTACTTTGCTGAGATACTTCCTCCTCTGTGTGACTCGTGCCCCAAGTGCCTCCACCTCTGCCTGGGCCTGCTCCACCAGCTCTTGCAGGTTTCTCTTCTCGCTCAGTCCCAGTCGAGGCATAACTGTCTGGGCCTCACTCACAGCCTGCGTCAGCAACTGCTGTCGGGCCTCTAGCTCCACACAGACGCTCAGATGGTCAAACAGGAAGCTCTGGGCCACATCAGGCGGTGGGCTGCCTTTCAGTGCAGAAGTAAGAGTTGGCCTCTGCTCCTCCACCCACTCCCTCGCCTCCCGCAGCTGGGTCTCCACTCGAGCCAGCTCCTCCAATGTCTGGGCAGAGTCATGGATTTTCTGCTGAATGACGGATTCTAATTGGGCCCAGCGCTGCTCCAGATGGCTCACCTGGTTAAACAGACCATGAAAAGAAAGGCAAAAATAAAAACTTGCGCCTTTAAAACTAAAAACAAATGTAATTAGCAATTGTAAACTTGTCTTGCCCACCTGCTGTTTTACCAGCTCCTTGTCCAAAAGACTCAGTCGAGGAAGTATGGCCTGTCTCTGGTCTCTTAGCTCTTCAAGAGTTGTACGCTGCTCTTCCAAATCACTGAAAAGCTTCCTGAGTGCCTCCAGATGTTCACTTGTGCTTTCTGTATCAGCCCTGAGGAGGAGCAGTTTGAAAGAATTAAAATTATTTGCAAACCATAGCAAACAGCAAAATATGTCATTTGTTTACTGTACATTAAAGTGAACAGTGATACCTGGCAAGATAGTCCCACTCCCTGGACACTTGATGGAAAAGTTCCTCCACTGTGGCCACACTCTCCTGGTACTCCCCACTACGCTGCATGTCCTCCCCTCTCTGGGCCTCCAGCTCCTCGGCCCGCTGGCCAAGCTCCATCCAGCTTTTCTGGAGTTTTCTTATCTCCTCAGAAACAGGACAGTTTTGCCTGTCTGTCAGCCGACAAACAGCCTCATTCAGATGGCTCACCTCTGACTGCTTCTCTCGAATCTGCTGGAGGAACTCCTATAGGGCAAGCAGCAGATGTGACAAGGTAAATCTAAGCTGTCACATTTTATAGTTGATGAATACAATCCATCATCAAACCTGGGCCTTGTCCAGCTGATTTTGTGCAATCTTCTGCTCCAATTCTGCAGGTCTCCTGCAGAGAGTTTGGAGTTGTTGCTCAGTCTCTCGGAGTTGGACCTCTAAATCTGCCTTATGCTCTTCAATATCCCGCCAGCTGTCAGCCATTTCCTCACAAAGGATCATTCTGTCCTCAATCTAGAACATTTTATTAAAAGACATAAAATATTGATTGATAGAATATGTGAGAAAATAAAGACCATATTATATAATTTATTTTTAAGAGAGACAATGGCACTCTACCTGCAGTTTGACCTGTTGTATTTCAGCAGCAGTCTCTCTGACCCTCTGCTCAGACAGATCACAGGTCGAACACAGCAGCTGGAGGTAAGTGCTAGCCTGTTCTTGAAGAGCCCGCTCCTGCTTCACCTTCAGTATCAGAATCAGTACAAAATATGACAGCTATTTCTTTTAGTAAACCAACATAAACAATAGTGCAATAGTTTCAACTTGTCTATGTTTGTAGTTTGTCTCACTGACCTGCTGTAGCGCCTCCTCCAGGCTGAGTGCAGTTTGTGTATTAGGCTCCTGTTCAGGTGGGACAGAGGTCAGCCAGCTCTGGCACTGCTGCAGGGCATCCTGAAGACTCACATGCCGCTGCAACTCATGGTCCAAACTCTGATAAACCTGTTGGATAAAGGATGGGAAATTAATCTGTGGCTCTCTGAAACCAAAGCAATATTGAAGATGTCCTGAGATCCAATGACTACAGTACAAGACAATACAGAATATTGTCATTTCCGCAGTCTCATATTAAACAGATGTTGTACGAGGTAGCCCACATGCCCTCCTGGAGTGAGGTAAACAGGGAGGTCTGACTGACAGTGCTAATATGAGCCTGAAATAGTAGAAAGGAGGGGCAGCCACATATTGGCAAACTGCCCGGTGTATTGGCAAAGCTGAGAGGTTGGCATGGTTGAAAGTGGCAGGCAGGATATTAGAGCGCTGTTGTGCTGGGACACGGTTGGCAGCGACAGTAGAGGCGCGGCTGTAGTGTGGCCAGCGGCGGTGTGGTAAAGGGGTGGCTGGATCACACAATGCCAGATTGGGAGTGCAAGTGGCTGAAGAGGTGGTGCCTTGGGGAGGTGGGCAATGATGACAGAATACAGAGCTTGCCAAAACAACAGAGTGGCACTGGATTATAGGCTATGCCAGATCCACCGAATCGTGGTGTGTGACCAGTTTTGGCCATGGCATGAAAAAGGCAAGTTGACAGGGGATGCACAAAGATTAATATGGGGAGATTGAGTTAGTGATTTGCGTTGGTGGGGGCTTCAGAGGGTAGCTGCACTGGTGCTTCATGTTGGCAGACTTAATTGGTTGTGCCCTCTACGCTGGCAGTGAAGGGCTGTCTTGAGAGATGGGTTTAAGTGTCAGAATGGGTTAGGATTAAGTGGATGTCTAAGCTGTTAGAAAATTAGCAGCATTAACATGTTGGCTGAGTATTTATGCATGTGTGTGTGCTGAGAATAATTCATAGGCAATTGCATGCAACCAATAAAAAGACTTACATATCATCATAAATGTTTTGTTCTTTTTAAGGCAGATAAAGAAATGCTTATAGAATATTGAATTTATTTTCTAGGATTACTGTTTAAATTCAAAAAAGTTTTAAGAAATGGCTCAATGAGAAGTGCATTCACTCTTGAACTTTTAGGTTGCTAGTTACAGCACACTCTAATATTCCCATTAAAAGAGGAGACTAAGAATTTAAAAAATGTTGTAATTTTTTTATATATATTTAATAGCACACTTATCCTATTTTTCACTGTATGTTACTTGTAGAAGAGCTCACTCCCACTCCCCCGTGTCTCACCCTCTGCGCGGTGCTACAGATGGCGGAGTAGCTGTCTCGAGTGCCTTGTTGGTGCGCCTGGACCTGCTGTCTCAGCCTGTTCTGCACACGCTCACTACAGCCATGTACCAGGTGGTCTCCGCGCTCCTTCAGGCCCGCTAAGCGCTCCTCAAAACCTGCGATTTCCTCCATTATGGCCTGTGAAGGACAAAGTAATCATATGTTAGGAATGTAATCTATGTAATGCAATCATTTTAGAGAGGGTCTCCATGGATACATATCAGGCAATGAGTTCAGTTGAACGTGGTCAGGGGCTTTCATGCTCTTTTTGCATGGATTATTAATATGCAAATTCAAGATTCAAACTTACAGCTGAACTACTTGATTTTACTACTGCTGTCTCAGGTGCTGTTACAACAATATACAGTAGATTACATTTCACACTAAAACAACATTAATTACTTTAATAAATTACAGTAATTTTTTTAATCCGTTTGTACACATTTTCAGTAATCATGGTCATGTGATATTTTTTAGATACATGATAATATTTTAAGCTATGTTTAATATAGTAAGGTGTACAAAGCTTTTTAAAAATCTAGAATAATGTATCTTTAAAAAATGTAAGACTTTTTTTAGTTTTTTTACAAAATATTATCCAGCATACAATACACTAGATAAGTTCCGGTTGTTGGTTACCTTGTGTCTGGCCAGTTGTTGTGTAGCTGCCTCCAGGCTGCCTCCCACAGTGGGGTCAGGAGTTACCATCCTGCTTGACATTTGCAGAAGCCAGCGCTCTACTTCCTGGAGTTCATTGTGATATGTTTCCTGCTCCTTCACTTGCACTTCCAGACTCTCCACATGAGCCTACAGTGTTTCATATATTTAAATCGGGGACAATGGTTTTAAAGGGCAATTAGTTTATTTGCAATCAAAACTGAGAATCATTTTGCTAACAATTAGCAAAGGCTACAATTACTTTTTGCAATAGTGTCAGAAAAATTTCAATTAGAATGTTCCAAAAAGCCCTACCACAGCAGTGCTACATAGATCACAGTAGTCCTTCTGTAGCCTGTTCATCTTGTCTCGGACTGAGGGGTAATGGACCGATGCCAGCAGAGCATCACCTTTCTCCACCACCGCCCTCACGGATCCATCATGGGACTGGACCACCTGCAGCAGGGCCTGCAGTGAGCAGCAACAAATGATGAGTAATGATCACTGTTTGTCAAGGGACTTTAATTAAACTGAATTGTTACTTAAACTGTCTGCTACTTATGTACAAACTTCTGGGGTTAAGGATTTATAAAGATGAAAAGATTTAATCTAATCCTAATACCATTGTGAACAAATGTGTACTTGAAATATCTGCTAAAACTACTTTGTCATATCAGTGGAATATAAACCACAAAATCTTGTCAGTAGCAGACTTCTAGAGTCTATTAACATTACCTTATACTTAGCCAGCTGAGCTCTCCTCTGGTACAGCTCTGCTTTGGGCTCCACGGGGGTTGCGAGCACCACTCTTGTTTCCACTAGCCATTGAGCCTGCGCCTTGTAGCGGTCCTGAAACTCCTTGGACAGCAGTAAGGTCCGATCCAAGAAGCTATGCTCCTGCCGAAGAGCGCTGGACAGCTCCTCCAGCTGGGACAGTCGGGCCTCCACCTCGCTGCCCAAATGTTCAGCACCAGCCTCGTCCAGGAAGCCTGCTGCCTGCTCCGCCTTCTCTCTCAGGGACTTCAGGTAACTGTGACCATGCTGGAGTTCAGACTGAAGGTTCTAAAAAATATATATAAATACATAATTTCAGAATGAACAAAAATATATAACTGGATGTGATGTTCTTCTTCTGTTACAAACCCAGAAGCAGGATTTGGAGGACATCTTGTATGTTGTAACTTTACAATATCATTTTAGATGTAAGTCACAATTCAAATGAAAAGAAACTCATGCGACCATTATTTGTGTTTGGACTGCATATTGTAAATACCAAGCTATTCAGCCATTCAATCCAATGTGTTCTTGATACCACATGATCAAGTGGATAATATCATTCTCCTTTCCGTTTTCTTTCCTTAGGTTTTAGGACACCATTGGAAATTGTATGGGTAATTTCTGTCCTTCACCTGCAGTGCTGCCCTGTTCACCTTGCGTCTGCCTTGGCATTGTGTTTGAAGGCTTTGAACCCATCAGGTAGGCTCCACCCAGCGGGAGGAGGCATGGAGAGAAGACCGGGGAGGTCACGCACGGAGAAAACCAGGGTGGATAATATGAAAGGAGGACCCAATTATAAAGGCCCTTAACAGGCAGCAGTAGCTACAGGGGTTTCCAGGGCAACCACAACATACCGCAAAGACACAGAGATCGTCACTCAATGGGACGCCATCTAGCTTTCATCATCTGTCTATTATTGCGAGATAGGAGTGTTACATTGTACCAACCCCAGTGCGCCAAATAGTGGTGTTGATAATCTAATATAACAAGGCTTGTTTTCATCTGTGCACGATCGAGTTTGGTGTGAAGCACTTTCATTGGTCTAATAGGAAAACAAGCACCCCGCCTTGTGACCTTATTTAACAACACTCAATATATCCCAATATCACACAGTTCAGGGGGTAAATTTTCCTATGGTTCGTTATTCCCACTTTACATTGACGCCTGTGAGTTATCTGACACATCTATCACTATTGGTTGGAGGAACATTGCTGTTTGACATAACATAATAAATGCAGAGCAGTCCTGTTCAGTTGGATATTCTATAAGCCATTACTTCAATTTAAGAGAAAACAATGTAGTTTATCAATAATTATATGCTTCACTTGAACTTGCTTACACAATTCAGAGTTCTCGCTGAAATAAATTGCATATTGATGAAAACTGCAGCACTTTCATCTATAGCAGCTGTTAATGATATTGTAGCTGAGAGTGCAGTCCGGGGTTCCTAGGTTTTCATTTGTTTGCAGCTAGAATATACCATGTCATGTGTTTATACTCTTGTTTTCCAATATGTCTGACACTGCATATTAAGATTTGATATATGGAACTATATTTAGTATCTGTGGGAAGATGCTATGGTCACCCCAAGGGATGTTGACTACTGCTTCTAAGTAAAAACACATCTGTGGTTGATTATGATATGAAATAATAACTCTGGAGCAACAGATGAAAAATAGGTGTAATTTTAATATACTGGGATTTCTTATACAGGGAAAATAACAGCAGCAACTATTTAACCTCATGGGGAAAAATAAATTATTATATATACTAAAAAGCTGTAGGGACTTGAGAAAATGTCCTTGAAAATTAATGAATGTCACACATATTAGAAAATAAGGAAAGGGAGGAGTAGTGGGATGATTGGAAGTCTTGCAACACTGACCTGTCTGTTAAGTGGATATTGTGTTTTTGTTCATTTATGAATACCGTGTTTGTATATTCATTTTAAATTTAGCCTTAACAGAAAAATTCACATCATGTTGCAACTTTTTTGTGGGAATGTAGTATACAAACAATAATAGAAAGTTGATGGCCCTTGACAAAGCAATTTAACTTCTCCTCTTTCTGTCAATGCGTAATCATCCAGGCAGACTGAGCAGCGCTGGAGGTCTCACTACAGGAGAGTGGGTAAGTGATGGCGTGCTCATGTGTCATTTGCACAGAGAGGGAAGAACACATGTGGTGACAGCGCGTCTTTGGTCCCTGTGCAGACACTGTGCATCGATCCCAGACATGGATTAGCACAAAGCTCGCACCAGATGATGTACCGCAAAAGTGTGAATGTCTGCAGATTACTGTTTGGAGACTGGGGAAGACCAAAAGCAATGAGATATACACAATCTCCTCAAACTGTGGGACACATACAGTCAGTACATGGGTTCCTTTTTTAATACAAGTACGGCATTTTGATTAGAAGTGTTTTGTTCATTTACTAGCTTTGTCCTAATTTAGATATTTGTCTTTGTGTAGACTGGTTGACACCTGGCTTAGCTATGGGAAGGTTCCTGCTTTAGCTGCGTTTATGCGTAATTTTGGTCTATTATTGAAGATGAAAGAAAGCCAAACACAAATTGTACTAAATAATGTAGCGTAAATGAACCCACAGAGGAGCTATAGGACTGAAAGATGCTTGTTAGCTAGCACTTGTGATATAAAACAAGCGCTTATAGGAGGCCAGTGTGTGTACGCCTGTGTGAAGTGAAGCGGTAAGGGCACCATATCAATTACAGTGTCTGTGCCAGCAGGCTCCTGACACTGCCTCTTCTTCATCCTCTGCCTCACTGTGGGCGGTCCCTCCCCGCTACCACGCATCCTCTCAAACGCACCCGCTTTGTCTTCATAAAGGGGCCGATCGATACGCACACACACTCGATATGAACTATGCCAAGCAAACGATAGCAGTGATTTTCCTCCCCTCTGCAGGCTACGCAAGTTTCCCTTCAATGCCCACATAACGAGATGAGAAAAAAGAAGACCGCAATGACCATCTTGTCTGCTTTCTAAAATAAAAGACACTGATTTTGCAGGCACTTGGTTTAGTGCTGGTTCAGTCTTGGTCTAGTTTTGGTTTAATCCTGATTTCCTGACTTACATTTGGAAATACATTAATGTTATAATATTTCCCTTCATTAAGATTAAAATATATTTGGAAATCTATATCTTTAGGACAGGGACATCCCTTCTGATGCCCATTACACAGATAAGATTAAAAAAAAATAAAAAATACTGCTGTGAACATCTTGTCTGCTCTCCAAAATTAAAAGCAAACACTTTGCAGACTCTACAGAAATGCATATTAAACCAGCCAAGCACACCACACCTGCCAAAAGTGTGATGGTACAAGCATAGTTATTTTTGGCAGAAACTAGATTGGAATGGGAATTTTTGCTGGCATGAACGTTGGATGAGAAGTGCACATGTTTTGTGCTCTAAACTTAAATTAAATCAGGCTAACTTGACATTTCACCTGGGTAATACCAAATGTCTGCACTGATTTATGTCAACCATTTTACACAGCAATACTAAAGGGACCTCTATACACCTGCAGCTAAATCCACTCTGACCCATGGACCTTAATTAACAAACTAACAGCATGTAAAAGTATAATGAGAGACAAGTTTATACCTCTAATTTCTTCATCTTTTTCTCCATAGTGATGCGGTCGAAAGGTTCAGAGCTATCAGTTAAAGTTGTGAATGTTTTTTGAGTTGAGCCAAGCCAGTCAGAAAATGAAATGCAAAGGTTTTCTGCTTCATCGATGCTCTTTAGCTCCTCCTGAAGGTGTTTGATGGTTTCCTGAAACAAAAAAGGATGAGAAATGGATTAGAGATGAAACAATTAAACAAGACCTTATGCTTGCCCCTTACATTTGAAACAAACAAACAAACAAATCATCGAACTCCTGAAGCAGCAACTGGCTATAGTGTTGGCATAGTTTATACTCCAGATTCTGTGTGACCGATTCTTTTTTAAATGTAACTATTTTTATGACACAAATAAACCACTGGCTTGTGATGGAATCATACTATAAATGTAAGAGCACAGGTTGCAAATACATGCAAATGTGCATCGTAAATGCACGCTGTATTTGAAACAATGCCAGTGATTTGTGTCAGAAAAAGCAATATACTTAAATAGCTCTGTCACTGTAAATAGTGGTTTCAAATTCAATGATACACAGTATCTTGGTTTAAAACAGCACTGAACATTATTAACAAAGCTTTAGGCGGGGGGATATCCAGGAAATAACTCTGTTCCTACTCCTTTTAACACAGTCTACAGTGGCCACAAAGGACCAAAAAGCTCTGTGATCACCCATCACAGCAGAAAATATCCAGTTTCTCTTGCCCTGTCTTTCATCTGCTGAATGCCAATAGCTACTGCTACAAGGACAAGAGACAAGAGAGGATTTTTTTGTTCATGTTTTTGATGCTTCATCCACTTGACTGAGCTTTTAGAGTCAATAACATGTGGATGGAGTGTATTTTCATGTAGATTTTGACACATTATTCAGTCTAGTTGCAAATCCTGTGGTGAGAAACTCCAATTAGCTGGAAATGCTGAGTGAACACCTTTTGGAGACTAGACAGAGTAGAGGTAACAGCTCCTCACCTCGCACACATATGGCCCCCACTTCACACAGAATAATTACATGCATCTACTGGGTTAGAAAAATGGTACCGTCAAACAGAACACCAGGAAAATCTGGATCATACCTTTAGTTTCATTCTTGTAAGCCTTACTAAACCAGTATGGTTGTTGTAGAATAGTTCCCATTTGTAAATCCTATTTTCTGGTTCTAGTTCAGTCCTAAGATAGTTCTGTTTAGTTTAGTTTTTGCTAGATTTAGCCTCATGAAATTTTTCCTGGCCAGCCATGACCACATGTTTTCACAACACTTTAGAAAGAAGTCTGGGTCTGGAACAGGCAGATTCACCTACTAGAAAACAAACATAGCAGCTTATGTTAAAAAAAATAACAGAGAGGACTGAGAAAGCACTAAACTCTAAATCACTCTATGTAGGTAAAAGCAGATTTTGTTTTTGCATTTGAATGTTGCAAGGATATTCAAGTGATGGGGCCTTCAACATGATGGTCTGGTTCCAGATCCTAATGCATTTGAACAGAAAGTACAAGGGACTGGCTCATACGGAAATTGTACAGCTGCACTTGAAGACTTTGAAATGAAAGTTTAAGAATTATAGATGAGAATAGGGTGTGAGTTTGACTCCAGAGTGAATGAGGGGAAAGTGAGGAGTGGTTATTGAAGGTGTAAAAATCAATGTAGCGTTGGTAAAGCTTTTCCACTTGCAGTGCTGGGTGTGAGATTGCCTTCTGTAGCGTTTAATTATAGCCTTAGCCCTGGTCCACAGGAGCCCCATTGATTTCCCTTTAGTCCCCCCCAGAGGAGAAGGCAAATACTGCGTCTAGATCTCAGTACTGAGAACAACACAGGCCAAAATCTCAAAGCTATTTCAATGGGGCGTTACACAAACAAGCCCAAACTCTCAGAGGAGGTGAGTCCATGGTGAGACAACTTAACCATGAGAGGAGCCCACTGGGGCAAACAACAGGAATGCACTTCACAGGTAAAGAGATAATCCACCTGTAATTTACATGATAAGCCTTATTTTTTGGAATAAGGATATGCGAGTAAAACAGAAAAACTTTAGATTTCACCAACCTATTGATGAATAATTCAGAAATAATTACTTCAGCACACAAGAAATGTCATTGGAAAGTGATTAGAATTACTAGCTCTGTAATTGCCTTTAAAACACTATGCTATTTTACGTATGTTTACCAATAGATGAGATCAGAAGCATTGTGATACTCTGGTCATTGTTGACTAAAAAAATCCTTGGTTGGCATGTGCTCTGCATCAGTTAACTGACTAAAAGGGACAGCAGTATGGCACTGGCAAAAGCTTTCAAAATGATTAGGATCTTGACCAGTGTAAACAGCGCCTTCAGTGAGTAAACATCATCTTCATAAGAGAAAAGACAGATTATATCATACAGTCAGTCCCCAAACTCCAGTTAATTCACCCCATCCTTCCTACTACGTGTAAATCCTAACAATCATAATAAAATTGTTTCTCGACTAATAAATCAACTAAAACACTCCTTTAACCATCGATTAAGAGATTTAATACTACAGAGATCCTATCATATTTCTGTTAATATGGCAAGCCTAGCCCTTTATATCTGTTTTAAACTGTGTCTCACCTGTATGCTGAGCAGCAGGGAGTGGTAGCGGGCCGTTAGCTGCGTGGCCGTAACACTGACTCGACTGCTGATGTAGGTCTCCTCTAAAACCTGCTGGGCCAGCGGAGAGAGCCCATCCACCTCCTCCTGTCGAGTTAACGTTGCCTCTAGACACCCCTGCTCACAAGGGACACCAGACATGTATAAATTAGCATAATCAGCCCATATTATTCATGATGTAATTGTCAGTTGACTTTTAGGAGTCATAGGGTTAGATATGTAAACAAATATGAAAAAACAGTAGAAGTAGATAAACATATTTTGAAAACAATGTGAGTCAGTACAGTGTGTGTGTTGTCTATAAATCTGCCAGAGAATAATGCAGACTGTCTGACACTGTGACACTGACAGGAAGAGACTGGGAAGGGAGGAGGCCCATAGGAACATTCCCAGTCCCCTACTGCTTCACTTTGAACACACGCGGGGCCTCAATGGCATGTATAAATACAGAAATATGTGATTCATTCTGTCACAGGATGGCAAGTTCATGAAGTTCAAGATGATATTTATAGCTTAAGATACATTTTACAAATACAGGTAAAAAAAAACAACCTATGGATATGTTATGTTTTTTTAAATTGAATATTATCATAATCAATTTAGATCATAAATAAATGCCTATAGAGTATACTTAAAATTTAATATTAAATACTATGCACGTAAATCATATTGTTAGGTAAGGAGATTGTGGAGGAAATTTTGTCTTTTGCTCATTTTGACAGGTCAAAACAGAACAAAAAATTACAAAGGAAAAAGGAAAATCCTTAGACTCTAACAGCTTTATTTGAGTGTACAGTGATGTGTCAAGACTTTCCTCACCTGTAGTTTCTTGAGCTGATCCTCCTTGGTTGCCCTGTCAGACCTTCGATGCCTCCTTATGTTTGCCGCTTTCTCCATCTCCTCCATCCAATGGGCCAGACTCAGGAACTTCTGTCCCATTTTCCTCACTCTGCCCAGGGTCGCTCTGAGCTGACTCTGGGTCTCCTCCAGTCGGCCCTGGTAGACTCCCCACTCTCTTTGAGCCGTGTCTAGGGTGCGGTCCTCTATCTGCGGGGTGCCCCACGGGATAACCCGCTCTCGGCTGGTCAGAACAGAGGAGAGCAAAGACTGGCCCTTTGAACAACGTTCCTGCAGGGTCTGTGAAGAAAACAAGGCAACAAAGAATGCATCAAAACAGCGTTTAATCACGGGACTTCACTGATGTTTGAGCCAAAGCTGAAATTAATATGGACAGAAGCCATTTAGTAATCTTCATTCTTTTTGGATTTTCTATTATAAAGTCAAAACTCCAGATTGCATGCCTCAAAACATGTTAAGATAAGAATAAGAAGATAAGAACTTAGTTAATCTCATAGCGGAGAAAATTACATACAGTTCACATATACCTTTTTTAATGTGTTGGGTCTCTTTGGTATTTTAAAACCATTTTGTAATAAAATCCATGAAAAATTGAAAGAGTACAGAGTGCATAAGAGATATTGCAATTTGCAATTATATTTTATTATGTTATTTACAAGTTGTTTTACGTGCATTACCTGTAGCTGCTGCAATGTGCTCTCCAGAGTGTCCACACTTCCTTCTGGATGGGACAGAGTTGCTAAAGTGGCCTGCTCCTGCTCAAGCCAGTCCTCAAACACATGCAGGGCTCTCTGATACTCCTGATGAACCAAGACCAGCCCTTTGGCCTTGCTCACTGCATTCTGAAAAACAAAACACAGTACTTCAAAAACTAATTTAGAATTCATAAAAGCATAAAACAAAGATGGATACGTACTTTGGCTTTTTCTGTGAGGCTATTGTATCGCGATTGTAGTTGCTGGACTTCCTGATGAGTATTATAGTGTTCAGCCATATTGGATCCCTTTGAGGCAATAGTTTCCAAAGGATTGCTGTGGCTCAGTACTTCCTCATAGAGTAGCTGGATGATTGAAAGTTATTGAGACAAAGTTGAATAAGAAGTACATGTTTAGTTTGGTCTTGCTTAAGGCATGATTTAATATTTATTGGTTTAGTTTTAGCCAATTACATGTGAATAGGTAGACAATGTGTTTACGTTATGTATCAATAATCTTTTATTTCTCATAGTACCTTGGTCTTGCCCAGGTTTGCAGTCTTGTCCCTCATTTCTGAATACTGTCTGTCTGCACAGTTGAGCGTCTCCTCCACTCTGTCCATCCACTGCACAAACTGACCCACATCTTCTTGATAACTAGTCCACTGTGACAGAGCGCCCTCTAGCTGACTGTTGGTTCAAGAAAAACACATGTAACATCAAATATAAATGTCCTTGTAACCTTTCAACCAGGAATAATCAATGAACTGGAACTAGATACTTCCTGGTTTCATTTATCAATTAATTAACGTCCAACCTTTTGCACTGGATGGAGGCAGAAAGCAGTGAGTCCCAGGAGTCCTTGAGGTCCTGGATCTGTTTACGAATTACTGGTACCCCCTCAGCCGAAGTATTTCTCTGGACTGCCTCTCCTCGTGTTAGCAGCATCTTTAGTTGGATCTCCCTTTCTTGACGAGCAGCCAGCAGCGCCTGCAGACAAAGATAAAAAAAATCTTCAATGAGGAATCTCCTCTCAGCAAACAAAGAGAACAAATACACAAGAAAAACAGTGCATGCTGTTATGTGTCTAGATCCTTGGGTCTTACAATGTGGCGAAGCTCTCACTACTCATGGAAGGGCTTCTTCTAGTTATACTAAGAAGTCTGGTTTATTATATTTAGAACTTGGTCTTGGATTAGTACTAACTGTGATTGAGTTTATTCATCAGGTCATCATTCATTGATCTGTTTTAATCATGTATTATATGTTGAAAAACATATATTCTAAGGGTAACTTGGCCTGGTGGTGGTACCTGCTTATCTCCAGAAAAGCAGGTTGCAAACCATGCACCAAAAAATTAGATAGTGTACAGATGTAGAAAGTTCACAGATGTAAGTAGATAGCTACTATGATATTATGTACAATTTATGTATTCAAAGTATTAAAACAATAATATACTTGTACTTACTTCCAGCTGAACCATCCGCTCCTCCAGCACACTCTTGTCTGTGGTGGGAGAGAGGCAGGAGTTGAGGAGGCCCTGAGCCTCACTCACCCAGTCCTGGAGCTCCTTTAGGCCCTGAGAGAACAGGCGGTGCTCCCCAACAATCCGTTCAATCCTGGAGGCTTTATCCTTTAAGAACAGGAGAAATGTATTTTAAAAACATTGTTAAAAGAATACAACAATTAACCATCCCAAAAAAGTGATGTTGCCAGAACTTCTGTCATGAGACTCTGTATAACTAAAAACTATTGATACCGTTTTAGTAATTGTGTAAAATAGTCTGGTATTTAAAACTAGTTAGCTATGTCTCAATATTTGATCTGTCTATGTTTCTTTTCCTTTTTTACTTGAGGACATCTCTGGGGATTTTCCTATCTCTAGACCGGAACAAATAACATGCATTGTTTAGAGTCAGCGCTCAGATAACTTCAGAAGAACTGTCTTGAGGAGGAAAGCCAATTTAAAAATAACTGTCTACAAGAGATGATTTTAAATGTTGTTGCTTCAGTTTCTTTGGCACAAAAAGAAGCATGAGACATAGCCCTTCTTGGAGTGAAGAGGCGAATAAACCTCATTAAGCATTATATCAGTCTTCTCCCATTGTCCCACAGAGAACAGAAAAGTGCTTGTGTGGTCAGTGCAGGGTTGCTGTATGTTGTATTGAATTAATCACTACATGTGTGACCAATCTAATGAGAACTTCAGAAAGGTCAGATTTTCCTGCTCTGACACAGCTCTGGCATTTCCAACGTGATTCTCAAAGTAAAGGTAAAACCTCTGCGTTCTGAACTTTAATATTGAAGACCTTTGTGGGGGAACATAGTGTATCAATAAAATGACTGCAGATGTCAACACTTGTGTTTTATAACCTTAAGGCAAAGTGGCATGACTAATATGTTTGAATAATGTTCAACAAGAAAGAGCCTAGCACTACTAAAGGGTACACAGCCTCCTCTAAGAATTAATCATCCTTGACATATGTTTTGCATGTTAACTTGATTGATTAATTTCTTTCACCTCACTATGAGGACCTATGCTGGAGCGTATCCGTGCAACTATGAGCCTTAGGGGTGGCATATCTATGGTATTGTTAGCAGCTCCGCTGACAACAAACAGACAGGCAATCATTCACGGTGAGAGGGAATTCAGAGTCACAAACACATGCATGTATTTGTACAACAGAAGAAGGTTGAGATCCACAGTAACATTTGAAGAACATGCAAAAATCATGCAGTCATCGCTGTTTGTAATTATATTTACAAATGTTAAAATTAAAGGGGACATATGACTCAAATTTCTCACCATGTTATTACGGTTTGCCATCATCATTACATTAATCAGAGTTGTATTTTTATTGGTTCATGCAAGTTGAAGTAATACTGTAGTGTCCTGCATTGAATCAGTTCTGTTCTGAAAAGAAAGTCGATGGATGTTTTAGGCCAATATTACAGTTTCCACAATGTAATATAATGATGTACATGTTAGAGTTTCATGCTAAATGACATAATATGTCTTCTGTTATGTATAAAAAGGTACACAGAATATTTATATAAATAACCACTAGACAGAAGCTCATCCCTGCAACAAGTTTTTAAGATAACCTTTATTTGTCTCCCATGGCAGAAATTTGCCTTAACATAGAGAAAAGCCTTCACAGCAACATACCCATGCAAACAACATCCACCAATGAACATAAATAAATAAGACACCAAGATAGGGGACCTTCAAGGCACTCTAATCTTAGTGTATGTGACAGATGGACAAGAATATGTAAAAGTATTTAGGCATGCATATTTTCCACCATCATTAATGGCTAACATGCACAAGTTACACAATGAAAGCGCTAATACCTTGGCCAAGTTGCTGAGTGCCAGGTATTGTGCAGAGAGCTGGGACACGCGATGGACAAAGCCTTTGCCTGCAGCCTGTCCCTCCCACAGACGATGAGCGCTCTCCCTCAGCCTGGTCAGCTCCGCCTCCTGACCGGACATCTCCTCCAGCACACACTGAGCCAGCGGGAAGCACATAAAGAAGATGAGAATGGAGAAATAAAGGAGATCGGATTCAGGTGAGACAAGAGAGATGGATTAAAAAACGGAGGAAATGAACCACAACACTGAGGGTAGTTATGGGCCAGCATCAGGAACAGTGGTGTCGTGGGAAATATAAAAGATGAAATAATATTGTGAAGGTCAAAATGATGGGTAATGGGCACAAAGGATGCAGGAGTGGTATATAACCAAAGCAATAAGAAGGCATATAAACAGTTAACATTCAGACTGGATGAAGTCAAGTTTTAATATATGATATTGCTTTTACATGCAAATTATGAAAAAAGGATATTATCTTTAATTTAGTGTAAAAGCCTTACACTTTAAGAGAGCAGAATGACCCAAATTTCAAAATCAAATGTTGCATACAAACAGGTTTTCAACTGTTATGATTCACCCTGATTGCCATGCTTAACAACACAAGTAGAATTGGTTCAAAAAACAAAAAAGGAAATTACAGTAAAAGGTTGTGGATAATGGTTTTGCCAACACATTGCCAACACATTTTAGGTCCAAAGACTAAAGCTTTATTGTACTGTATTGTATTTCAGGTGATGGGGGAGACATGTAATTGCTTTCAGCGCAGGCAAGAGACAATAAGGAGAAGTGCTACAGCGGGTGACACAGTAAATACAAAAATAGCAACAAAGATAAGCACCGCGCTTAGAGATGGGCTTGATATATTTTTCCTTTTGTCAGTTTTATCTTTTTAACGCCCGTCCGTCGCCTGTCCTCTTTTTGTCTCCCTCAGACACAAGCTGTTATCACATCCTGAAAAGGCCTTTTAGCAACGCAGCGCTTCAGCTGTGACAGACAGAGAATTAATTAGATTTCTGGACTTTCCCACTGACTATTGTGTCAAGACGTTGCTCCATTTTGATCCAGTGGTGCTCGACAAATGTAATTCGGCCCTCCTCTTTTATCAGTTGATTTGAGATTGTACTTAAGAGAGGGATATCTGATGAAGAGCTTTAGATACAGTGTCTACTCAGAGAGTCAGGAAAAATTTGACTAATGTCCATTTTGTAAAAGGATTTAGTTATTCAAAACATCAAACTGTAAAAAGGTCTTTGGTAGGAAGTAACAAAAGACACTGAACAATTTGCATTGCAGTTAATGTAGTTTTACATTATGTGAAAAAATAAATAAATAAATGAGATAATGCATCGGTCTGGAATGAAAGAGTAAAACCATCATAAGAGCATCATATATGAAACTCATATACAGCCCATATTACCTGCAGTTTGGTAAGCTCCTCTCTCTTAGCAGACAGGTCATGAAGGCGAGTGCTACTCTCTTGAACTTTGACCTCAGTGTTGCTCAGCCAGTCCTGTAGCGGCTCTGCGCTCGCCTCAAACTCTGTCATCTGAGCTTGAAGGTTCTGGGGACACAATACAATTATAACCAATTATAATCAGGGCTAAATTTGTTTGGAGGACTGTTTTTTTTAAATGCTTTAGACAAACCAGAAAAGTGGTTTTCTTCATAATGACTGACTTCCAATGAGTATACACAAAAAACCTTACACTTCATAAGGGGTTTACCATATAAAACCATGCAAATGTCAGTGTTAATTTTTTAAAGGAAAATAGAAAAGTCTAAATTGTTTTAGATTTAATAGAACTTAAATAAATCTATCTTACTGAGGATTGCACAGAGGCATTGTTGACATTTTTTACATATTTTCCTTTGGGTGACACATTTTCAATTGCTGGTAATGAGACATACAGCAATACCATCCAATACTACGCACTGACTGGAGGCATGGGAGCAGAATAAATTTCTTCCTAAACTGTATTCACAGCAATCTTTACTCTGTAATCTATGTACTTAACATTATCTACCATCATTCATCTTCACATGAGAACAAATTAAGGTGTGATTATAAACAGGAACACATTTAAAAGGCATATTATCGTAGGAGTCAATAGACCAAGATGGACAGTAAGGCTGATGACTCTTCTATCCAAATGCAATTTAAATGTCTTGCGCAAGTGATTTCCATACCATTATTTAATTTCTCATTTAACATATTTAGTCATTCTTTCCAATTTAACATGTTATATGGTTCATGTGTTTTATATGAGTTATATGGGTCATACATTGCAACATTAACCTCAAATGGTTGGTATAACTCAAGTGCAGCATACTGTAAGTAGCTCCATGTAATGCAATGTGACTGTTAATGCTAAATAAGTAAGCAGTGAACCAACCTTGAGAGCATCTTCCCTCATTTGTAAGTTATTCATCAGGCTCTTCCAGTCGTCCCGTGTGCTCTCCACCTTGGCCTTGATCCCCTCCACTCTGTCTTTGGACACTACCGCCATGAGCAGCTCCCCACTGGCCCCCACAGTGCTCAGCCTGGCCTGACCATGCTCCCTGTCACTCAGAAACTCCTGCGGGGAAACAGGACAAAGGGACCTGTCACAGAGCAGCAGCAACACTCACAAAAGGACTGAAGTGAGAAGGTGACAAGGCCAAAAACTAGACTTGATCAGAAAGATCACAAGAAAGATCATTTTTATGGGTAATATAAACAATTGTACAGTAACAGTTAAAAGAAACGTTCACTGCAATTATCCATACTTAGTTGCAAATGTCCAAAGAAATAATTAAGAAATGGTGCATGATAAATTGAGAAGAATGTCTCTTCTCTTCCCAATCTTCACCCTATTTCACACTTGCATGAATCAAAAGTTGAACCTGGAGCCTTTTTATTGGAGACACGGTCAATTATCATGTTACCAAACCATAAAATTATTATACTAAGTATGCAACGATTTTATTGTATGTCTACCAAAGTATGGCATGATTGCATGATAAATGAGCTGGAGTAGTGACAGTGAGTCAGTCATGTGCATTCAATTTTGAGGGTTGTATTTAACTATTTGATATTATGGTGTATTGTTGCATTATACTAGTCCCATTTTGAGTTTCACACGGCTATACAATGTTGAGATGTTATCTGAAATTTACAATTTATAGAAACTCATGAAGTATGCCTGTTGTTCATTTTACAGGAGTTTACTTAAAGGGCCCATATATTACACTATTTTCTGATCTATATTATAATATAATGTTGTTTCATCACAAACATACCCCGAATTGTGTTTTGTTTCATTCACACATGTTTAATACACAAACCATAGACTGTGTATATAACTGGACATAGCAAACACACTAGCCACTGCATTCAAAATAGGAAGTCTGCATGCAGGCTCTTCTGGCTCCTTCTGACCCTGGCTCCCATTGACTATCATTGGAATATTGTGTCCCCTCTCTTTGTAACTGCTGCAGTGAGCCTCATCATTTTGGTATTAAAATGTTCGTATTAACCTGCTCTACATGATCCTGGTGGGGGTTTTTTTCTGCTATTGTGTGTCCGTTAAAAAAATCCTATTCATAATATAGAGCCTGGCTCCGAATTCACCCCTGTATCTGCTAGTACCATGAGCGTCATTTGACTGGAGCGAAACTCTGTGAGTGACGTCACACTTGCTTAATCCAATTCTTTATACAGTCTACGACACAAACCTTGCACATTTAGACTGACGATGCCCTCCACTGTGTTCTTAAACTCCATACACCTTCTCTAGAAGCATTTGAATCTCTACTGACCAAAAGGTAAAAAGGTAGCTGATAAGTTCAAAATTACTGCTTCTTGACATCACAAAGTGAAACAGATCATTCTGAGCTTTGGAAATGCAGACAGAATAATAATGCAGTATTACTCAATGTGTGAAAGAAACAAAACACAACTCCAGATATGTTTTTGAGGAGGTAACAACATTATAACATGGCTTAAAGCTCACAATAGTACATTTTGCATTATAAAATAGCATACAGCAAAATCTGTATGGGCAGGTGGTGAGAAAGAGGCAGACAGGGAAAGTGAGTTTGCCTGGAACATGTTTTTTACATTGCTCGTTTCTAACCACCCCCAGAAAGACACTACATCCACACGCGGCCCACGCCCACTGCCCCCTCCCTCTCTCTCGCTGCCCTTCTCCCCCTCCCTCCCAGAACCAAGCCGATGACAGTAACGCAGCAGGGACCACTCCACCATCTGTGCAGTCAGCAACATCACTTAGACACGCCGTGATCGCACCATACACACACACTGTTTTGAGGCGAGCTTCAACCAAATAAACCAACGTGCATCCTCGACATTCTTCATCATTCTTTTGTCTCTTTATGCTCTCTGTGTGTTCTCCTTCATTGACTCTTTTTCACACTCCCGCTGCTAGTGTAACTGTATACCCCCAATTAAGCAAGGCACATTGGTTACCCTCAGCCCCTCCCACTTCTCCGGCCCTCCTGGAGGTCAGCCATGTGGAAACATTGTTCCACATTCTTCACCAAGTCAATAATAAATAAAACATGCCCGCCTCTGTATTTCTGAACCACTTCACTGCCGTACAATTTATGAGACTGTCTCTTATTGTCAAAGTTTATGGGACAATGACAAAAAACTATTAAAAAAAACTGTAAAATGCCGCCTTTTTTTGACATGCTTTAAACAAAGCAAAAAAGTGGCTTTCGTTTGACTTCTTCTGGTGACACTCCAATGAGAACATGCAAACAAACTTACACTTCACCAAGGGTTCACCATATTTGAAAAAAACATGCATGTCAGTGTTCATTCATTAAAAAGGAAATAAAAAAATCTAATTTGTTTTAGAGTTAATAGAACTTAAATCTATCTTAGTAAGGATTGCACAAAGGCATTGTTGACATTTTTTTTTTAAACATATTATTCTTTGGGTTACATATTTTCATTTGCTGAAAGACATAGAGACATACAATACCAATACCATCCAATACTATGCACTGACTGAAGGCATGGGAATAGAATACATTTCTGCATATATTGTATTCACAAACAATCTTTACTGTAATCTCTGTACTTAACATTATCTACCATCAGCTGGTGCTAGAAAAGTAAATGGTGGAGTGGTCAGGTGTTTAAGATAGTAATTAAATGTCTAGTGCTGAGGACGTCCGCTTTAACGGACAACCACCTGACTTTTAGCCAGGGCCCTGGGGTGCACTAAAGAGCTGCCAGACTGTTACACCTGCCAGCTTCTCACCAAAAACACTTCTTAGACAGAGACACACACTGCTTTTATGCAGAAGATCCCTGCTGCTGAGCTTTCTCTTATCCTGTTTGGCCAAATGCCCTTTTTCAGCTTATCCTGCCTGGGGCAGACCCACCACTCTAACATGCCCACTGGAGGGCACTCAACAGTGGGCATGTCAATACAGTCATCCCCTTGAGTTAATGCTAAAGCTAAGCAGATTTATTTTACATCTATTATGACATTTAACTTTCTTTATGCTTGCAACCTGTTTAAGTGGAATCAATTTGTAAAAAGATTATTTTTTTGTGGCTTGTCCCTGTTGCTTCCCTTCCTGTATTCATTGGTTTCAGGCAAAAGATTTCTTCCTGAATTGAAGGATTTTTCTGAGGATATTTCCCCATTCAAAAGATATAATATTTTGATTTGAAATGTATTTTTGCTATAACAATGTGCCATGCCAAATCCCAGAGGTATCCTTATGCCAGAACCCAGGAATATTTTATGCCTCCCAGTGATGTTCATACACACTGAAATGTCTTGATTGATGATTGATGATTATGTCTAAAGCAAACTAGACAAGATCAGGTAAAGTGTTTTAAGTGTTTCCAAATTAAGACATAAATAATGGGTCAAAATTATTAAGTTATGTTACTGTGATAATAGCAAATATCAATATACTGGCTTTAGCCTATTCAACTACTGCATAAATTCTTAATTGCACTGTGACCACAAAACTGTAATTGGATACTTACTTGTATTCTCTGTAAGGCTGTGGAGGCCTCGGCAACACTTTGAGGCACATCAAAACATTTGGCTGTGCTGATTTTGGCGTTGACCAACCATTGCTGAAAGTCTCGCAGAGCTGCCCTGAACCGCTGCTCCAACAAGCGCTCCTTGTTTTGACACTCCCTGGATGCACGCAGACTCAAGCTGATGAAGAGGAACAAGAACACCCATTAAGAGTGACAGGGCCACATGAAAATTCACTCTGACTACACAATGCTGTATGTCTCCCATGTGCTACTGAACAAACAAAAATGACAGAGGAGGAGGGGGCATTGGGAACTGTGCAGGTGGAGCAATGGCGAAGTGGGTGAAGTGGAAAAATCTGTTGGGGCAAACAGAGAGAGAGAGACAGTGAGAGAGAGAGAAAAGGAGAGGGAGAGAAGGTGGGGGATGGGGTGGAGTGGGGTACAGTGTGTGATGGGGGTTGAGAGGCAGCATATGACTAGGGCGAGAGTTCACAAGGGCAACAAGACAGACACAACATGGCATGACAGGCAGTTGGATGACAACGAGCCATATACTAAAGAGCTATAAGGTCAAATACAGGAAGAAATATTAAGTAAATGAGTCCTTATTTGAAGGTCCATTCTGCATTTTAATATAGAGAGTGCACATCATATCTGGTTATGCAAGAGTATGAGTGACATTCTTTGCTTTTAAAACCTGTGGCAATCTTTTTACCAAACATATTCCATTTACTTGGCATCATCCACACTTCCTGACAGGTCAATTTAAATAATCAAAGTTAGGTGTATCTCAGAAGAATCTCATTATTACCAAAGTTACCAAATATATACTGATTTTCTTTTGCCAAATTTCCCCAACCCTCTGTATTGTATCAATCAATGATGAATGATTACACTCTGGTGTGGGAATACTGTCCAAACAGCGCCTTAACCCAAGCTGTTATGCAACTGGAGGCTCCACTCAGAGACACCTGTGTCAGCAATGAGCAGTTTTCATAGATTCCATCATTTTACTTCAGTGGTTGTGCAGCAAATCATTTATTCAGGCTGTGACTTGTCAAGCAGAATGTAAACTACAGTGGCGGAAAACCAAATTCACTTTTGCTTTAAGTCTGCCTAAAGGAGAGATTCAGATTTAATCAAATATTCTGCAGAAAAGCATGTCATTTTAATATTGCCCATCATAACGAGGATTCTTGTAACGTCCTCATGGACTTAAATAATTACCATTTAATGTCACATCCATCATCTAACTACTTCATCTATCTAAAATAGACAGAAAAGTAAGACTGTCCCACTGACCTATTTTCATGGCCTTAGAAATATACAATGAAATACCAGAACAAAAATGCAGAACAGTAACAGATTTCACAGTGGAAAGAGGGTTGAAGGTTGGAGGTCGTCAGTAAAGGTTAAATGAGAGGTGAAGGGGCAGATTGTGATGGAAAGGGTGACACTAAGAACACCAGCTGTTTTAGCAAGAGTTAACTGTCCAAAGGGAGGATGAAAACAACCACCTCCTGTACCAGCCATCACCTAAACACACACACCTCCACACATACACCCCAGAGTTTTAATGAAGCGATGAGGGCATGAAAGGGTAACACGCCGAGAAATGCCCTGGGAATAGGAGAAGCACTTTTTTCTGCTGTGACAGTGAAAATCTGGCATGTGTTAAGATCTAAGAGGGGGAGATACAGAACCCCCTTTTCTTTCTTGGTTCTTATCTTGTATGTCTTTAGATAATGGAGTTTAGTGCAAGAATAGAAAGAGAAAACAGGCAAAGTACAGACGTGTCATGCTATCAAATCCGAAACATATAATACAAGGATAAACAATACTCAACACCCTTATCCAATATCCAAATCCAAGTTTTTCTAAAAGTCCTAAACCATATCCTAAAGAAAACACCAGTATCACAATGTATTTGTATACTGTCATAGATATATATTAATGAGCCAACCCTCCCAGCAGTAAAAATAACAAACATCTTCATTAGCGCAGACACCCATTCACGAGTACATATGATAAACATTAAGACAAAAACATAGTTAATCTGTCATTGAACTGTAAGTCATTATAGTAATAGTTTAGACAGGCCTAAAAATACACAAAATACATGGGGGAACGAAAGCTGTTTTCTCTCCTCCAAGGACCCCTTTAAATTGGCTTCACTTAAGGTAATTGTCAATAAATGTTGCCAAGTGAAATTGCAAATTAGCAACCCATGATAATGCAATGTAATAGACAATGACAAGTAACTCATTTGTATGAAAGCTATGACTGAATATGCATTTAAGATTGTTTACAAAAAAAATCTAAGCAACTGCACAAACAGCCACTAAATGAATCCAGGCCCAGAAGAAGCAATTAGTGTGTATTAAGTAGATCCAAGCAACATACCACACAAAAGCATGATTAAAAACTATTCTAATTACTTTCATTTTCTCAATTTCCCAAGTACCACTGCAGTAAAAGAGGAGTAAAGAGGAGGTAAACTACAGTAAGGTAACAGTGAGAGCAAAGGATGATGACTATATTCTCCTTAGCAACTGGTGGCTGTTCTGTGCAGCTTTCACCTTTGACCTTTGCCTGGACGTCAGAAGTCTTTGAAGAGGGAGCAGACACAAGCAGCTAGTAAATCAGATGGCCCTGCCCTATTTAGAGAGAGTGTTTCTCTTCCCCTGTTGTGATTTGGGTAATTACTTGCTGTGTTTATAAATGAATGGGGATGAGCGCTCAGCAAGATCCAATTATGGGGAATACAATTCAAGAAATAGCAGTAATAGAAGTCCCAGTATAGCCAGTGAGATTGTTAGATGGTGGTGTTCAGTACATTTAATGCATAATGACAACTATAATATTATGCAGTAAAACTAATGAATATTTAAGGGATTATACTAGTAGAAAACAAAGAATTACACTATATTCATTATTATTGGGGTGCATAGATTCATAATGCTTCAACCAGGCATGGTGAACTTTTAATAAGTTTGCAGATATTGTAGTTTGGATACAGGGAGATCCCCAAACCATAACTGCCAGTAATGCCACAATGCCACACACAAACACCACATAGCAGAACAACCACATCTTATTACATAGTAACTCACAACTCCATTGAAACCACCAAAACAACATTGGACACATTTTAGAATTAGAAGTCTTATTTAAGCTTGTCATAACCAATAGCAGTAATGCTATATACAGTCAATTTGCAGATGAAAGAATCACATGTATAGTAGTATAGACATAGACACAGTAGTATAGACATAGACATAAACCAAAACAAAGTCAACTAGCAAAGACCTTCTTACCTGTTGTGCTGCTTGATCAGTGCAGTCACCCGGTCCGACTGGGAGCTGATGTCTCTGGAGTACCGCACCAGGTCATTCAGTTGGCTTTTCAACTTCTCTGCCATGGGCTCGGCACTCTGCAAGCCCTCCAGTATCTCCTAAACAACACACACACACACCAAACACGACTTGTCAAAAAGAGATGTACCAGCAAAGGATCTGTATGTCGCTGCTACAAACTCTGCTACATTCGCACCCCTCTCTCTCTCTGAGCTAACATACTCACAGCTAGTCTTGTACAATAGCATTTCTGTTCCTCTTCACTGACAGGAAGGAGCAGTGGATAACGCTCTCCCGCTCACATTCTGCTGCCGAACACGGTTGAAAATCTGCCCCATGAAATATGAACAAGCTCTGTTCCTGACGTCGCACCAATAACCAGTGTTCCCCCTCCCTACCGTCTTCTCCGTGGACTCGTTGCTGCGTTCCCTCTCTCTCTCTCCACCTACTCCTGCTCCGTTACTTTCTCTCCACCCTCCTCCTCCCACCTTCTCCACCACTTATTTTCTTCGCCGGTTCTCCCTGTGGAATTCATCTGTCAGAGCTTACACAGATGCGCGGTGGTTCAAAAGCGCGTAAATGGTGCTCAAATAAGGCTGGACATAGGAAGGAGAGAGGGAGGAGGAGAGAGAAACGCGGAGGAGGGGACAGGCTCCACCTCTGTTTGCCTAAAGAGAAACAAATTGAGGCATAGCAGAGAAAGTCATGGTCCAAAGAAACCCAGGAGAGAGAGAGATATGAGGGTGGGCACACTGGTTTGACCCCAGCATTACAAGAACAAACTGTTACAATGTAAATATCCTGTCGAGGTAGACAACACGGCTGCAGAGGGAAGTTGGAGATCATCTAAGAAACAACCCCTGCAACCAAGAAAGACATCACTGCTGAGTCCAAACAAGCCAGTGCTCATACAAGGGCATGAACAGACACACTGTTTGGGGGCAAAAGATAAACAAAAAACAAAAGGACAGAGGGGGGTGCAGGAAATGAGGAGAAATGAGGAAATACTGATGGGATTGTAGCTGTCACTGCCGCGTCGTCCCACTAAAGCTGATTTAAAAACTAATCTGGTTTTGGGATTTACAAATAGAATGGATAATTACTGACAGAAAGAGGAAGGGAATGTATGTCTGTGCAGTGTCAGTGTTTGTACTTTTCATTAGAATTTTTTTTTTTCATAATTGCACTGCAACTGTCGTAATCGTGGATTAACATGTAATTGTTTTCCACATATTAGTTAACTTCTACCATTGTTTGAGTTTCAAAACTCTAAAACAATATGCAAATTTCTTTCATTCTATTGCAGCTTTTCAAAACAGACAAATAATACACTACAAAAAAAACTACCCTATGTAAACTTACCTTAGCGAGGTGCCAGCCCTCCACGGCCTCCTCGCCACTGCTCCGCCCCTCTGCTTTGATCAGCTCTTGGCTCCACCCCCTCAGCCTGAGGTCCAGCTCCTTTAGGTCCTGTTCTAGTCGGGCCACAAGACACTTGTATGCTTCTTCTGAAGCTGCAGCAGAAGCCAGAGCCCCTTCTAGACTGTCTCTGGCCCTCAGTGCGGCCCCCTCCCATTGCTCCAGAGCCTGTGAGAGCGCCCCCAGCTGGCGGTCCATAGCCTCGCAGCCTCCAGCTGCTGTATGCTCTGCTGTGGTCGCAGCACTGCGGCGCACGCGGCTGAGGCGCTCACGGCCCTCCAACAGACGGCTCTCCACTCGCTCCTGAAGAAACATGGAAAGACTAAGTTGCTACGGAAACCGTGTCTACGGAAACAGCCATCATTGATGTGATTCTATTTAAAGTTACATAATAGACCACTTGTTTGTGTCTCTCTAGTTTTACTGTTTTCAAAAACATACATTTGATGTTAGTTTAATTTGCTATGATGCCCTTGTATTTAAGATGTTAACCTCTTTGAAATCTATTTCAGCACTGATTTATTATTCAGAGTGGAAAGATAACACTTCGAAATCAGAAGGTGTGAAGAGCTAACACTGAGCTGTGCCACAGAAATCTGATGGAAGGATTAGAGCAGAAGGAAAACAGCTCCAGATCATTTTATCATGCACATGCTGTGTACAAAGATGGGAATACTGACACCCAAACAAGATTTTTTAAATATAAATGATGCTAGCATGCAGGCATAAATCCATAAAAATATATTCTGCTGAGATTCTTAACAGTACTTTTTATTACATGACAATTGACCCCCTTGTGTGAAATACAAATGTCAGTTAATATTCACTCACATATTTGCTCTAGTAATATTTACTAACCATAACAATAATACTACTAATAGTAATTCCATCATTTGTTTACTTTCATAACTCAAATGAACAGTCTTATGTGACCGCTGTTTGATCTTTTCAGTGGTATTTTAGCAAAAACTCCACATGCAGTTTCCATAGGAACACATGGGTGACTTTTCACACATACTCTGGAAAATCTGTGAATTTCCCTTGGAGAGGCAATAATTCAACTACACATTTTCCATTTGTTTCAGTCCTTTTGTCTTTGTACAATACTACCTTAATATGCAAATTACTATATCATCCAATTACAGGTTATGTGTGTCGTCTAAAAAGTAATAAAATGTCTAAAAGACTTCTTTCAATATAGACTTTATCAATCAAATATTTATTTTTTTATTTTTTCCTTACCCTGACTTCAGAAAGCTTCTTCTTGATAGAGGTAGAATCTCCAGATGTATCAGACCAGTGCTGTAACTCCTCTCCACTTGTCATGAGCCAGTCTGTCAGCTCTCGAACTGACTCCAGATACTCCTGATGCTCCAACACTATGCTCTGGGCAAGACTAACCCTACCCTACAACAACAAGTACATTTATAGTACAATGTTACATTAATTTCTATGTGTTACAAATCTGTGTATTTCATACCTCCACCAGAGCTGTAAGGTCATCAAACTGCGCCTGTAGCTGGGTACGAGCCCCATGATTGAAGCTTGCATCTCCAGTCTTCTTGAAGAGCTCCCGGGCTTTCTCTTCCAGGCTGGACAGTGCCACCTGGTGGTCTTCGAGATCAGCCAGCAAGGCTCTGAGTCTGTCCAGCTGAGCAGCCTTTTCTCTGGGTCCAGGCTGAGGGGTGAGGGGTGCACTCACTTGCCGCTCCAGAGCCTCCATCCAGCACCGCAGCTGGTTTGCACTGTCCAGATATCCACTCCACTGGGACACAGTCCACTCCAATCGGCTAAACACACAATTAAATCATTCAAATTAATCCAGAAAATGTGCTAACTTTTCTTTACAAATGGAGTGAAACAACTTAATATTTTATCATATTTATATTAATCCTAGTATATGTTATGCTATACGGTTAATTGGAGGTAAAAATCACAGTGCTGGAGCTGTACATACAGACTTTCTTGCCATCTGTGAAAATACATGTGCAAATACAGTAACTGCAGTATTTCCACACATACATAAGGATCCAGCCATGTGCATATATGATTCCCCTGTTACCCCCGTCGCCTCTTGTCAGCTCTTAAAAGACCCCTGTGTAATTTAATGCACACCTCAACTGTGTAATTGCACTCATTTTAACTCATTACACTGTCTGTAATGAGTTAAAATTTTTGTTGAAATCACAATTACTCCATTAAAAACCCAGGCATATACACACACACACACACAGACACACACACAGACAGAGCATCCAGATACACTGCTCTGACACATCGATTACAGTTACAAAATTAGACAAATAGTTCTCATTACGTATTTAACCTATTTATGATTAATGACATTCAGGTATCAGTTAATTACAACAGAGGTGACCTGTTCGCTTGTGGAATATGTCTTCACACATGTTACAGAAGATGCATTGTCAGAGTTATAGATTCATATAGAGAACCAGGTTAGAATATCAAACAGTGTGCAGCATGAAGAGTACCTGTGGCAGCTCATGGCAGTCACCAGCAGAGTGGCCCAAGCATCCTCCACTTCCTGAAGCTGAGATTTGACCACTTCCTGTCCAGCAGCCCCATAACTGCGCAGAGCGAGCTCACCCTTCCCCATGGCCATGTTTAGCTTCACTTCTCCCTCTCCCTTCAAAAGCAGGATATCCTGGCAAAACAAAGCAAGTCAAAATGAGTAATTAGATTAATCCTTCTGCAAGGACATTGGATACACTCAAAATGACATGGCTAAATAGACAGAAAAAACCCTCACTCACCTGCACAGCTTCCAGTCTCTGCTCCAACTGATCTTTGGTGCCCATGGTGCTGTCCACTGTCCCCAGTCTCTCCTGGATCTCCTCCAGCCAGGCCCACACCCCCTGGAGAGTCTCTGCGAAGGCCTGGCTCTCTTGGCAGCATTTGAGTCTCTCTCTGGCTGCCTTCAGCAGAGACTGGTGCTCCATATGGAGCTGTCCAGTCACTCTGACCTCTCCCCCTGACCCCCTTCCGGCTTCTGATAAGGACTGTGCCTCTTGACACAGTCGTTCAATGGACTCCCTTGTAAAAGAAGAAAAAAAAACAAAACACTATGACTTTCTGCCTACAGTGGCACACACTGGACGCATACTAATGTTAGACCTACCGTCTCTCCAGCAGCTCACTGTGTACTCTCTCCACCTTCTCCAGCTCCTCTGCAGTGTCAGGGACACCCTGCTGTCCTTCATCTCCAGGAAAAGGCTCACACTTCAGGCTGAGCTCCATCTGCTTCAGCCAGTCTCTTATATTCACCACATTGTCATCAAAACTGCAAGAAAAATATTGTTGGCTATCAAATTAGTCTTTCCACTACCACAGAACTGTACACGACAGAAGGCTTACTTTTTTAAGAGGTCAATAGCGTCTTCCAGATCTTGTTGGCATTGGGAACAGTTGTCTAAATATTTCTTCCACTCCTTCTGGCAGGATGAGAGATGGTCCTGGACTTGAGCTGTTGCAGCTTTTGAAAGGTGATGCTGAAGCCTCTCAGCCTCCTCAGAAACCTGACACAGACGTCTCTCTTCCTCTGCTGTCTGCTCCTCTAACACCTGAAGAAGAAGGAATGGTCACCTGTAGCTTTACAACCCATTTACAAAACTATATGTAATTTTCTGAATGTTCAATTGCATATATTTACAGCTACAGATATAACAATGGAGTAATGCAGATATATAAAAATATATTGTAACTGTACCATTAGCCTGTGCAATTTTGCATTTAGGACAGCAGCATCTCCAGATTGGTTACACCACTCTTTCAACTCAGAGATCTGATTGGCAAGCCAGGAGCGCAAGTCTTTGACAAGCTCTGTGTCAAAAAAAAAGAAACCAACAATAACTCAAAAACAACTATATGTACATATAATGGGCAGTTCAAGTTGTCAGTTATAAGCCAAAAGTAAACATGCAAAAACTAAAACAACAAGAAAGAAGGTGGGAGGTGTAGGAGGGGCCATGCTGTGCAGCTGTGGGTTGTCATGGATACAACTCCCCTGGGACAGATGTGACAAGAGTAGTCGTTTTCTGAAGCTCAGGTGTGTTTTGGAGCAAAGGAAGTGCGCTGGCACCTCCAACCGTGTGTGTCAGAGGAGAGTGGCTTGTAGTGGGTGGACTGAACAAGTCAACAATGGCCATAAAAACTGCCTAATAGATTTGTTAGGAGCAGATTTTCACATTTCTAATTTAAAAATGGTCAGTTCCTCTTGTCTTCATACATCTTTGATGATAAACAATGTAATAAATTCACCAAACACACACACACACATATAATATTGGGTTTTCATCATATTTTTTGGACATAAACATTAATTTCCTGGAGGCTAATCCTAACCTTAACAAAAGTTTCTACTTATTACCCATACTGGAACATTTAAATTCGATTGTTGATGTAATAATAAAGGATTTGCGATGGGAATATGATTTTTGTCCCCAATAAGCTGGGCAGGACTGTGTATACAGAGGTGCCCCCCAATCACCTTACCATTAAAGTGAATCTGTAGTCCATCCTGAAGACTTCCTTTGGTCTTGGCACAGCGCTGAACCACTGTCTCTGTTCGTTTGGCAATAGATGTAAGGTCAGAAGAGAGACGGGACAGCTCCTCAGAGGGATGAGACCTACAAAGTGCACTCAGAGCATCCCGGGCAGAGTCCATGTCTGCCCTCTGCTGCTGCAATACACTCTGTAAGCCCTAAAAACCATGACAATTACCAGTAACTGATTGTTTTATAGGTTTATTTTAACTTACAAGTTTGCATACCTTCAGTGTACCAATATCTTCCAGAGATGCAGCATCAGTCAGATCAGATAAGCAGCACTCGGCAGCTTCAAGCCGCTCAGTCATTTGGGACATGAGGTCCTCCAGTCTCTGTTTCTGGAAACTAAAGTAGGTCAGCGTGTGTTTGGCCTGGTTGTACACCTCCTGAACATGGGCCATTTTCTTCCTCAGGTCAGATTCAAGAACCTAGTTTAGAAATAAGAAAATAGGTTTATGATCATTGCAAAAATATTGAACATTTTCTGTTATAGCAAGGTGTGCTCATAGAGGATTAAGCTGTTTGTGTAGTGTATGTCTTGGGTAATCCTATGATTGACAAAGACACTTACATAAAGTAATAAGCCTTAATCAGTCTTCACAAAGCATGAACACATAGTTTATTACGAATGAACACTAACTTAACTGACTACTACTTAAGGGATTAGGGTATTAATTAAATTGCTACTAAGGAAGAATCATTCTTAATAAACTATTTGTTCATTATAAATTATGTCTTTGGCATAAATAAGCGTAGGTTTTATAAAGGTTTACCCATTTTTTGGTCTTTTATTTGTATTATAACATAAAGCCCAGTTGGGGTATAGCATTGTACTCAACTGAAACATAATATGTAACTACTCCCATTTTCAGAGTTCATTCTGTATGTATCTTTTTTAGACTCACCTGCATTTGTAATGGGGTTTCCTGCAGCTTGGCCCTCTCCTTCAGTTCTGTCACTCGCTCCTGCAGTGAGTCCAGGCTCTGCTCTCGTTTCTCCACCTCTGCCTATGGTACCAACATCAGAGGATTTCAGTCAAATCACTCTCTGTGTGAAACTATAATGAATAGGGCCACTGCACAACCATTAGTCCCCTCAATCTTGTACTGACCTGAAATGCTGTAAGATGCTCCTCTGTTTTCTCCTTGTCACTCAGATTGGTAACACAGTCTGTGAGATCAGTGATAGAAGAGGCAGCCCATTCAGAAATGTCCTGCTCCATGGCTTTGAGGTCGTTCCAAAGAGCCACACAGTACCCAAGTCTTTCTGTGTTGGTTTGAATACGCTCAGATACCTGGAGGACACAAAACAGCTGTCTAAAGAAACTAGATGGTAAATACACTATGGCTACAAAAAAATATTATTTGAATGCATCAGTTAAAAAAAATATTATTACAATGCATATATTCTTTCCAAAATTTGAACCACAAGAAAGTAAATTAGAAAAGCTGAAGCGCACATACAAATCAAGCAAAACATTATGACCATGGGATGTGAATCTCCTGAAAGTGGATGTGTCCTCTTTCAGTCAATAGTAAAGACAGGTATAGATCCACAGTCCACCTCTTTTCAGGACCAGTGAGAGATTGTGTTATAATTGGTCTGACAGAATAGAGAAGTGCGAAAAACACAGAATGGTAAACAACATGTCTAGACGTGTTTATGTTTCTGCCTCATTTGTGACAGCTGAGGAGCAAGCCACATCACACAACAGGGGAAAATTGACTGACAATAAAAAATTTGGGTGCGATTGCCCTGACTTTTATCAGAAATAATAATTGGTTTTGAACAAAAAACAACCCCCAAAAAATCCTCAATTCTTTACCAAGTCATTATCACATTCCTGCTAGAAGGAAAGGCTTTGAAAAATGTATAGAGCACCACATGTATTAGGATGGATGCAATTCATTACTATAATAGAAAAAGGCTATGTTATTTTCCTTGACTGAAATCCTGTATGTAGTCGAAGTAAGCGCCTGAATAAATATAGTGATTTGTTGTCAAAACATCATAACTTACCTCTAGCCACTGGTCTCTTAATGCCTCCATATCTTTTTGTATGGAGGTTGTGTCTGAGTTTGGGAGTTTCTCGAGTTCTCTCTGCAAATCCTCCACTGTACTGATGAGCTGGTCCATTTCTTCTTGTTTTTCTTTAAAGTTCTCCTGGACTGTTTCATGCTAAAGGTAAAAAGGAGGGAGCGAGGGGTTAAAAAGAATGTGATATTTAGTTGTGATAGAAGAACTCTATATGCCAACTCATAACCGGTGACTATAGAATTATATATATTTTTTTTTAAGTAGGAAAAACTGTAACACTTTAGATTAGGGATCACATATTAATAGCTAATTAATAGTAAAATGTGTAATAAGTGCTCAATTAAATCTTGGTTAGTATTTATGAAGTACTTTCAATGCATTTTTGTCTAAGGCTGTATTATGCAAGTGTTGACATTAACTATTTCCTTCCCATTAAAGTAGTGAGGATTAAAATAGATGTTTTTTGCATACACTGAAATATTAATAAGCATTAATAAGTGTTTAACACCAACTAATAACTAAGTAACAGCTAATTAGCATACCAATTACCACTTAGTTAATATGTGGTCCCTAAACTAAAGAGTTACCGGAAAAACAAGCATCTATGTGTAGACACAGATATTATTTTCTGCTATATGTATGACACCACTGACCCGTGAGTAGATCCACTTGGCCTCCTGAGCGTTATGGTTGTGGTCGGGCAGATTGTGAGCAACTGCTTGTGCACTTTCCACAGCGGTGGTCAGGACTGACTTCAGATGGTGAAACTGACGAAGAAGATCTATTAAAACTCCACTTTGTTCCTGGCTGCATTAGGAGACAAAATACATTTGAACTGAACAATTTTCAAGTACAATTTTACTGACAACCATATTGTGAATATAATTAGATTTCAGTTTAATTTACCATTGATACCATTGATGTCTGCTTCATAAATAAATCTTACCCAGTTGAAATAGCTGTCCTCACAGTCTCCCAGGCTGACTCCACCAGAGCCACCTCCCTCAAAGCCTCCCCACACAGCTCAGTGTCTCTTTGGGCCAGCTGGCTGCCTTTTTCCTGCAGCCACTGCCGGGAATGCTGCAGGGACTGGAGCTCATCCTCCAGCTGGATGAAGAAGCGCAGCCTGAGAGGAGAGATGCACACAAAACAATAGGGATTTACTGTACTTATTTCAGGATGTGTTTTCTATTAGCTCTGTTCAACACCAATCTTGGAGCACTTTGGCATCCACCACATATGTGCAGTACCCATGTTTACACAGTTTATCAGTAGGACTGTTACTCATATTGTTAACACCCCTTCTGGTGTCTGTTTAGTCATTTGGGCAATTCATTTTATACTTTTTGTGTCAGATGCCCAACCTGAGACAACCCTCTTTCTATTCAGACTTGATTATGTTCACATATTATGTATTGCCCGAGTGGCCAAAATCTCGTTTTAGACTGATAATACTGCTGTTGTGACCTTTAGTAAAGTACTTTGTTTGCTTTAAATTTATGAGTCATTGGTTGTGGATAATTGGCACCATGGCTGGCAGTGTTGAGTGTTGATGAGAGTGAGTAAATATCGAAATACTGTCAAACCTTCACAAGATCAAGTAGAGCACACTATAAGTCAGAATATTATCAACTGTATGAATATAAATTTTATGTGAATGACAAAAAGGATACCTGTTTTGAAATGCCAGCACAGTGTTTTCTCTGGCATCCTCTTGTCTAAGTCCATCCTCCATTTTTTTCAGACTGTTCAGCACCTCTTCCCTCTTCTCCCTGAAGGAGCTCCAGAGGGCACTGAGAGCATCTGCTTCACTTTGCCTCCAGCCCACGCCTCTCTGTACCTCCTCCAAAGTCATGGTCAGGGCCACCGTCTGACCCCGGCAAGATGTCCTCCCCTGCGGATGTCCCGGATTCTTTGGACCTCGCCACTCCGCCCCACACAAGTGAAGGTGTGCCCTACTCAACTGTCCGTCTAATCCAACTGCCTCTGCCTCCAGTCGCGCCACATCTTTTGCCACTTCCCCTATCCCATGATGCAGTTCTTCAGCCTTGGAGCGGTCCCAGCTGCCTCGGCCCTCCACAGCCTCATGAAGCTGGCGCACTGCTTTTACTGCTGCTCTGTGCTTATCAAGGAAGATCTTAAGCTCTTCAAGGCATTCAGTACGGGACATCAGGAGACGCTGGGATTCGCGGAGGGGTTGTAGGCCATCCTCTTTCCAGTTCTGGATCTGCTGTTGGGCCTCGGGGATGGAGGATAGGAGGAGGGTGGACACTTGCTCTTCCAAACTTTCTTTCAATGACACCAACTGCTCCAATTGTGTTTCATGCTCCTGGAAAAAAGGTTTGACAAATTATCTTAAAATCCAAGGGTATGAGTTGTGTATGTACAAACAAGCATGGAAAATCTATACTTCTTCAACTATAATACACGCTCTTGCATATAAGACTTGACAAATTAGCACTGGCACAATCAATATAAATTTGTTTGTATGCTGACATTTAAAAGTGTTGAAAGCCACTGATTGACTGCTAACCTTGACTTTATTAAATGAAGCCTGCAGGTTTCCAATATCCACAAGAGATGAACCTCGCAACTCCGAAAGGAAATGTTCACTGTTTTGGGTCACATTCAGCAAAGCCTCATCAAAAAGCTGGAGTTTAGACAGTTGTGTTTCAAGTAATATTAATCTAAAAGTACACAAAGAGTAATAAAGATCATTCAAACAATAATTATATTTTAGCACATATATTAAAAAATCTGTAATAAATACAAACCTTTGAGTGATAGAGTTTTTTAAAGAATAGCTTCTCTGCTGTAGTCCTGTCAAATTTTCATTAATCTCTCTGGTGCGAGGTTCAGGTGCAGTGGGATAAAGACAAATGCCAAGATTTAAAAGGCCAAAGAGAAGAGCCTCATAAGATGGAGTCTCCTGCTGCATTTCCTGCACAAGACAATAAAGGTGTGAAGATATAATGCCAGTATAAGAAAGACTGATGAGCCACAACAAGTTACAATCTGATCCTTTTGTTATATCACAACTTTGAGGATATATTATATGTGCTCATAAAGTTATGGCATATACTTAGTTGCACACTTGTTTTAGAGTATAATGTAAATAGTTACCTCTACATTTTGTAGTTCATTTCTCAGTTTTGCTTTGTCTGCAGAGAAGAGGTCAGTGTCTGGACAGCAAACTGACTCACACCTGTCCAGCCAGCTTTTCATTGACAAACTTTCTTTTTCAAACCTGTGTAAGCAAAATTAATCACAACATCTGGACAGAGCACCCAGAGCTATTTGTAATCCATGCAGAGAAAATTGCATTACAGACGGAGCTAATAATAGTATATATTACTTATTTTCATAGCTGATTTACACATAGACGAGCCCATATCAAAGCATATTGCAAGATAAATGAAAAGGAAATGAAAAGTCATGTTCTTATGCTGCTGACTGCCACAAGACTGAAACAAATATATCACTTGGTTCAAAAAACTAAGAGAAAGTAATTTGATTAGTTATACCTCGAAACAGTGAGGGTAAAAAGAAAATTCTATCATTTTTCTATAATTCACTTTTATGCATTTTATATGTGAATATTATGGAGGTAGTTTAAATACATATCATTACCTTTGCCACAGGGCTAGAAGACTCTCCAACGTAGATTGTTTTTCTGAAGCAGCACCCATGAACTGTGCCTGTTGCTTCTGGAGATTTTCCACCTCTTCCTCCAGCTGCCCTCCCTCTTTGAACCTCTTCAGGGAAGAGCACAGGGCCATTAGTCTGGGCTTCAGCTGCTCTATAGCCTGGCACACCTCCTGGTGAAGGAACAGGTAAAGACTGCTGTAACAACCTTACTTATAAAGTACTGTCCTTTAAAGTTTTTATAATATAAATGCAAGTGATACCGTGTGATCTTGGAGGATTTTATAGGTTTCAGAAGAAGATGAACAGTTGTTGATCGGACAGTCCAGCTTCTCCTTCAAATCAGCAATTGTTTTCTTTATCTTAAAACAAAAATATTTCAAATAATGCAACAACACAACAATGTGTAAATAATGTGAAAAATAAATTTATAAAACCTGTTGCAGATTGTCATTATAGCGCTGCCTGTAGCTGGCGCTCTGGTGAAGCTGTCCTCCGACCTGCTCCACTCGCCCCTTCAGCTCGTCCCAATATCTCTTCATCTGTGTCAGTCGTGCCCGGATGCGTCCTGCCTCTCCGGGGGTGACAAACTTGGACAAGCACTCGCAGTCTGCTTCCATGTGAGCGATGACGGCCCATTTTTCACCCAGAGCTTCAGCCATGTCCTGTCGGACAACAATAGATAGCTTCAACTATGTCCTGTTGTACAACAATATGTATGTTTAAGAGGAGTTTCTAATTGGATATTTTGCCTATGTATTGATTTAATACGCTTTGTGTGAAAGAGTGAACAATGTGGACATTTCTTAAGGCTAATTTTTGTTACACTGGTGACAGAATCAATTAAATTATTATTCTACTGAAACTTGAATACGGCCTAAACATTTCAAATAAGTTTGACAAAAGATTGACACATCTTTTTCAGAATAAAATAAAAGTCTCAATTTACTTTTTATGTCCTAGGTAGCCCACCCCTCCACCGCAGCTTCTCAAGGACAGCATATTTCACCACATTTTATCTTAATCTTCAAAACCCCAAGGCAAACCTGATATTGTAAATTATTATTGTAGTGCAAACAGCATTTCCAATTATTCCTGAAGCTACAAGTAAAATGGGATACATATATAGAGAAACAGGTGTGGCGATAATGACATGTAAAATGACCATTTTGCAATGTTTTCTTTACCCCACCACCTCTTGTATAAAAAATTCTAAATTTGAATTTTATTATCTTTTTTATTTATTTAATTTTTTCTCTTTGTCATTATATTGTAATATGTGAGCTACTTTGTCCAAGAATTTTGCCCTTGTGGATCAAAAAAGTTTGTCCAAGTCTAAGTCTAAGTCCTAAAATAGCTCATGAAAAACATTGTATAGATAGAATAAGCTTACAATAGAAGCTTTTGACGAATACCTCCACAGCAGTGATATTCTCATCCAATGGCTCTGAGGATGAGGAGCTGTTCATGGCCTCCAGCTCCTGTTCTTTCCCATTAATCCAATCAGAAAAAGCTTTAGACTCATTGCTAAAGCGCTGCCACCACAAACACATCATCTCCAGCTGGGAAATACTGGAAAATATTCAATACATTTCAAAATAGCTTAATTAATTAGGCACCTTCATTTATTTGTTGTCTAAAATGGTATTTATGTCTCATATCTCACACTTACATTTTATTGAGGTGGTCTTGTAGTTGTGCAGCCTCCTCCCTTGTGGCCTGAGCCTGTTTAAGAAGAAGAGTTTGCGTTTTGGCACTCAAATGCAAATCTGCGGCCTTCTCTAAAAGTAGATCCGCTCGAACAGAAAACTCCTCCGCTTCGGCACACAGCTCCTGTAGATAGCAAAGAGGCAAATATACTCTGTTTCGTGAGCAAATTCAATAAGTACAATGTATACAGAGATGTAAATATGTTTAAAAATGAAAGCAAACCTTGTTATGCTCGAGCTCAGATCTCAGACTGTCGAGGCTGTTGAAAATGAGCTCTTTGTGAAAGTCATTGCTGGTGTGGCTGATGAACCCCCAAATAATTTCTCTTTCAGATTCAAATGTTTGCCAGGAGCTGAGTGTAGCCTGCAGATATATGGAGACGAATGAGAAAGGAAAGCTATAGATTTAATTAAAACCATGGCTTTTATGGCCAGATATTAAAGAGAAATAAAAAAATCAGCACAAAAGATGAGTAGATTGATATCAAAGTCATACCTAAATACAATACTAATTCTCCTTCTATTTGAATTAATTCCTGCTTCTGTTATTACTGCTACCATTGATTTATTACAGCTAATGGTACTTGAAAAATTTCTCTGTGAAGTCAAAATGTAGACTGATTTTCTTCAGGGACTGAATGTAATTTACTTGTGCCAAAATATTTAGTTTGTTTCCGGTATAGAAGACACCCACTGATTTAAAAATCAATAAATAGCAATGACAGTGTACAAACAGTCCCAAACAAAATTAACATACCACACAACAATCGATACCTGATTAAGGCTAAACATGGACCAGTCGATGATCACACCAGGACATGTGTGGACAGATCAATGGTACTCAGACCACTAACATTAACAGAGGGTCATGATGGGGTTGCCCAGGTACCTGCAGGTCATGCTGCTCTGCCTCCGAGCGACTGTCCACATCTCTGATCGTTTTCTCCAGCTCTGACACAGATGCACTCAGGCCCTGTTCTTTACGCAGCTGGTGACAATGGGGCAACAAGAGCTCTGCCTCTCTGCGGTTTGAGTACAGGCGTTTCATGTGTTGCTGTAGGGAAAAACAATGGGTACAAAGCAGACGGTTGGCATGGCATAGAAGACTGACATCATACTCAAAAACCTATATCATGTGTAATAATTATGAGATATACAGATATTTACAAGATACATAAGAATGTCACATTGTTCAAATTAATTTATGCCAAATGTTCTAAGGTAACTGTAAGGATATAAAATGTCTATTACCAGTAAAACAATCAAGTAAAAACTGCAATTACTGACACATAGTACAAGAATTTAAAAAGAGAATTTATCACAAACCTGGTGAATGAGATATATTTGTTTGGCCTCTTCCAGGTCTTCCGCATCCAGGAGTCTGCTGCTCAGATCCTCAGCCTCCCTTTGTAATTTCAACATCTCTTCAAGAGCTCTATGCAACTCCTCTTTGAGCTCACCAGACTCCAGTATAATTGAGCCCTCCTCCTCATCCCACTAAAACAACAAGATATTTTAAGTTCAAATGCTTATGAAGAAAAGAAATAAGAATGGAATAACACAGTATTAATTGTATTTAAATAAACAACCTGACCTGACAGAGAGAAGAAAACAGAGCACGTAGATCTGAGGAGAGTTTGTCCAGGGACACCCTCTGTCTCTGAACTTCTTGTTCAGAACTAACTTCAGACAGCCCAGACAGTCGAGTCTTCAGCCACAAAATACATTCCTCCTGAGCTTCTATTGCTTCTTGTAGCTCCTGTGATCAAGAAAAACAAGAAATCCTGTACAGTTCTGCAAAAGGATAACATTTTGAATATTTAGTATATCAAATTTTCTAATTTACGATACTCACTTGTACAGCAGATTCAACTTGCTCATGATCACTAGAATTTCTTGCAGATTCTTTCAGAAACCTGATATGCCTCCTTTGAGAAGATACCCAATCAGAAAGTTCACAAAACCTACAACAAAAAATTCCCTTAGCGTTAGACGATAACAGCGATTAAAAGACTTGTTTAAACTTGGTTAAACTTCAACCTCTCATTCCAGTCTTTCCATTTATCTGGGTGCTGCTCTAATTTGAGGTAGGTGCTCTTGATCATCCCTGTAACCTCTTCCACTGCGCCCCTGGTGGAGTCAAGTACCCGATAAGCAACATCATTGTCGGGCAGTTTCTGACAGAGATCCTCCATGTTTCTAATCCTCTTCTCGCACAAAGTCAGAGGTTTGCGTTCCCTGAAGAAAGTCTGGAGATAGGAAAGCGGAAAAAGATAAACTTGGAAAGCTCCCAGTTCATGATGAGGACATTAATTGATCTAATCGTAGTTTTTACCCCTGGTTTAATCTTTCCAGAGATTAAAACTAATTCCCAGAGCTTACCCTGTGCTCTTTGATCAATCGCTCACTGGTGCAGGTCCCAGACAGAGCATGCACTTCTCTGTCCAGCTCGACCCGGCAGTCCTGGAGGATGGAAGCCACGCGATTTTGCTCAATTTCCACTTTGAGGCGGACAAGGTGGGTAGGTAACTCACTTTGGACTTCCTGTGCATTAAAGAAGCATTGTTGTTATTGTTGTTTTTTTTTCCACAAGTTGGAACCATTCTTGTTGTAAATTATACAATGTCTCAATATTCTCTGCTTTATTTGTTCAAATTTGTGATTTTGGGAATCTGTTAATATAAGGTCTGTTTCCTGTTTCTATTTCTATACCTATCAAAGTGACTAAATTTACCAGACAGAGACAAAGAGTAAACACAGAAAGCTAGATTACCCTAATGACTACACGCTAATTAAACATGACAGCAGGGGACAGGTTGGGATATATCAAGGTCTTGCTGGGTTAAGTTAATGAAGTTTCGGCTCCACTCCTCCAGAGGTAGACACTGATTTATGGGGAGACTAAAACCATGATGACCTCTGACCTTCCAGTGTTTGTGTAGAGTCCTAACAGTTTCCTGTAGTTTCTGTTGCTCCTCCTCTGGCAGGATGTCAGTCAGCTCGTCACACGCTTTCAGGAAGACATTCAAAACTCGCTGGTCACACTGGCTGAATATCTCCTGAAAGCAAAAGAAACAGGGTGGGACACTGTTATAGTAGATGTATATTTGCCATTACATTCTAAACACAAATTTGACACAGTTACTTCCTAACCCGGTGACTATTTTGTTTATTTTCAACAGTAATTTCCTGAGATTCTTGTACAAATTGAAGCTGATAGATAAAAATAAAATATTAAAGTTATGAAAAACCTCCAGTTGCTATTTTACTAAAACACAAATAGTAAATTGCTTGATTGATTACAACCATGAACATGCCTGGTACACCATCTGACTTCTGAATGTTTAAATCATTTTAGCTAACCAGGCAACCATGAACAGTTGCCCCATTAAATCTTATTAACTTGAACTCTTGGTGGTCCCTAAAGTTATTCCTAATATTTGGCCCTACGCCACAAAAAATATTGTGTATATGTATGTATGTATGTATGTATGTATATATATATATATATATATATATATATATATATATATATATATATATATATATATATAATATATATATATATATATATATATATATATACACACACATATATATATATATATACACACACACACACACACATATATATATATATATATTATTATTATATTATATATATATTTTTGTTCTATATGCACACATTGTACTTCAAGAGATATTTGCTGTTATAATCTCCTCAGCCTGAATAACATATTGATTGAGTATCTTGGACACACATGGATCAACTGCATAGAATATAGTTAAAATGCATTTCACAGTGTGTTTTCCCATGCATTCATTCATGCACATGGCCTCATGCAGCTATAAACAGTGGTGTTTTTGAAAGAGAGGAGAGTGTGATGAAATCTTGTTGTTGAAGTACTGAGTGAGGAGTGGATTGACAGGTCTTTTCAAGTGTGCACCCATATCAAAGGAGAACCATACTGTGTGTTTTTTCAGCAGGTCCTCTGCGTCTCCAGTCTCCCTTAGACAACTCTGAGATTTTTTCAATATTCTCTCCAGCTCCTGACGGGAATCTTCAAACCTCCTTCTCAGGCTGTTGTTGGCCTCCTCCTGCCTTCTCCAGTCCCCAATCTCCTTGAGCAAGGTCTGGCAAAATAACAGAGAGATGGATGAGGGGGTAATTGGTCTCAACAGTGTAATAATGTAATTGAATTGTTTGTGTTACGTCACTTGTGTGAATAATAAGACCCGTGAGTACATGTAATCTGCAGTCTCTGCCTTTAGGGTGTTTGAATGCTTGTAATCTCATTATTATAACAAGTACAGTGGTTAATGTAGGGCCTCGGTAGCACTGCATCCATCCATAAAAATGAAATGCTAACCTGAGCTGAAGCCTGGATCTCGGACACTCTCTTCTGCAGCATCGACATGTTCAAGTTTTTGAGCACCTTGCTTGTGGAGATCGCCCTCTGCAGGCTGTGGTTGTTTTTTTCTATCACTGAAAGGCAACGCTTACAACTTTGCTGCTGGTTTAGCAATTCCTGAAAGTAAAATATTCATATGATTAAAGAATGGGTGCCATACATCAGGATTATGTAATGTCAGAGTTGAATTGAAAAGAAGCAAATATGATAAATGCTCTTTTTATGTCACAAAGCATTGTTGTAATTGACACGATGTATCAAAAATGTGCAAATATAAGTTATGCCAAAATGAAATGTCAAAACAAACTACACTTCACTAATGATTAAAGTACTACTAATTTTGAGCACAGAAAAGCTCCCATTTAGACATCAAGAAGGTACAATAATAAAAGTATAATTCCTCATAAAGCTTCTAACCTGCCACTTGTGTGCGTGTTGAGTTTGGCTCTGTGGCTCTGTCTCTCTCTCCGCTGACGTGATGCAGCTCGCTCGCTCCAGGGCCTGGTAAAAGGCACTGATGTGTTTCTCCATTTCCTCCAAAAGAGGCAGAAGGACATTGCACTCTCTCACAAGGGAGGGACAGCGCTCTCTCACCTGCAGACAAATTAAACAGACCATTGAATCCAGGCACAGGGAGAGTCAGTATGCGTGTAATTAAGCAGTATGGTGATTTCTGAAGTTGTTCCTCAGAATAGCAAATGTGCCTACAGGAAACCTACCTTACTTAGCTGACTTTTGGCTGTGGCCATAGTAGCCAGGACCCGAGCTGCTTCATCCTGTGGCGCGTCTTTCGTGAGTAGCTGAGCACTGCGGGCGGCCAGTTTGTATTGAGTTTCCATGGCTACGACCTTTTGCTTTGTTTCCTGAGATTAAAAATAGCGACAAGAGGTTTAAAACTACTACAAAACAACAGCAATTTCATTCAATAAGCATGTGTTTAGTTAGCGAAGGCTCTTCAATATATTTAGAACAAATTTTGGAGATGATGAATAGTCGCTTCGTTAGCATATTGATTTTAAACACGAGATGCCCTACCTGGCATGATGACCTCTCAGTACTTGGTGTTGTGTTCAAAACTGTGTACTGTAGATTGGAAATTTATGTCTAATACTTTTTTACACTGTAACCACTGATGGACTCCAAGTGCATCAAGATTCCTTTTACTGTTGTACCTTTTATAATTTTTGATTTGCGGGTTCAGAAGATATTAAAAATGCATGTCTCTCATGTCATGGTTTCAGTGGGAAAAGTGATTCCTACCTCCACATCTTGCAGAAACGCTCTCACATTCAGGAAAGACACATTAACTGGAGAATTAATTTTGGTTTCTGCTGTGTCTAGAAGTTCCTTCAGAGCTGAAATGGCCTTTACATGATCCTTTCGGTACTTTTCCAGTTCATCAGCATGAGCATACTGAAAGAGAGATAAATAATCACAATGTAAAGTTATTGTAAAGCAATTTATAGCTCTTCTATTATTGTATTCCTTGTCATTTTTATTACTTGTTTGACTTTGAGAAAAATGTCCCTCCAGCGCCCATTCATTAGTAATAGCTGTTGCTTCAGATCGAGAGATACTGTCTCATCACATGTTTCAATCAGAAAATTTCCTGCGTCGTTCATAGCCGAGTGCTGATCCATCCAGTGGCTGAGATTCTTGAAAAACTCCTACAACAGAGACGTGTTTTAAGAAAAGACATACTGACAGGAGACAAAGAGAAATTAACAATTAACAAAAAGAGGAACACAATGAAACTGAATAGAACAAAAAGAGCTAATCAAAAATGAAACAAAAGACCGGGACAAGGAGAGGACAATACAAAATGGGGGTAATTAGCTGCTTAATCCTTGGTGGGGCGGGAATCGGAGGTAACCATGGCAATAGTGGAGTATCCTCGGTGGCTGGTTGTAAGACAAGAGATCATTTGATACTTGAATGGAGACTGCTAATAGGATCTCACTTAGATGACTAAATTGTAGAAACTGGGCTGATTTAGTAGAAGTTACCACCATTTTTCTGATTAAAAGATAGATTTCATCATGAAGGCATTAAAATTGTAAAGTGTTCATTTCTGTGTAGTGTCTGTAACAGTAATTATGCACCTTCAATGGGGAAAAGTATGCTAATGTTTACTTTTTATTGCAGAAGATATTAGAAGCTTAACTGGTTTTAAGTGTTGTTGTGTTACTGTAAATTGTTCTATTTTGTATAGTGTGTGTAACTGTAGACTAATAGGACCTTTTTCACAACCGCTGAAAGTGCCGCAATGTAGGGTAAACGTATTTTCCGCCATCTTCATAAATCTGCTTACCTCATCACTAAATCTTCATCTAACAAGGTCGACAAAGGACATATTCTCTCCATGATGAATTTATCCACAACTATCACGGTAAGAAAGATGAAAACTTAAGGCGACTAGCAACGACTAGCATTAGTGAACTACTCTTGAGCAAAACTAACCTTATGGTAATGAATAAAACATAAGTAACTTGTTAACTGAGACTGATTCTACATTTAAAATTAAAAATCGATTTCATGATGTAGATATTAGCATAGACAGAGAGATTTGTGCACTTTAAATGCTAGACATGTAATCTGTGAACATCAGTAGCATTTGAACTGCACAAATTTATCTATCTATGCTAATATCAACATAATGAAATAGATTTTTTTATTTTAATTCTAAAATCAGTCTGAGTTAACAAGTAACTTATTAATGAATTGCTTATTACTTATGTTTTATTCATGACCATAATGTTGAAAAAAATAGATCTGGTTTAGTTTAGTTATATCCACCTCTATTTTTTTCCACTCCAGAGACTTATATTTTTGTAATTTTTGTTTTTTATGTTTGTCTTACCCGTTTAATGTTTTCTGGTTGGCTAAGGGCAGCCTCAGCCTCATCTAGCCAGGCCTGTAGCGCGACCACAGTGGAGTTGTACCTCTCCCAGTTGGACAGCACCTCCTCCAGCATGCTCCTCACACTGCGCACCTCCATAGACAGACTCCTCCACTGGGTTACTACCTCACGGATAAAACGTCGCACCCCAAGCTCTCCCTCTTCCACTATAGAAAACATATGTCACATTGAAACTTCTATGATCAATGACAGTGAAAAAAAAAACATTCCTTAGGGCTGTTTGCATGCAGTGACTTTATACCAGAAGTCACAAAGTTAATCAATCTGAAGGTAGCCCAAATAGCACACAGAATGGATTGCAGACTCACCCTACTGAAAAACCTGGGGAAGACTACAGTAATTGTCACACATATCACGTTTGGTTATGATACAACGTGGCTAGATTTGACTCCTTATGAATTAATGGTAGTAAAACACCTATTTCCAATTTATTTGTTTTAAAAATGCACTAATGGGGTGTTCATCACAACCAAAATGCCGTTTCAGAGCACAGGAATAGTGTGCAGATGGTGTACTAACTTTGGGCAGTACATAAAGGCTGACAGAGCCACATTCCTCTATAGACAAATATGTGACCTCAAAAACTTGAGAATGATGTATTGTTGTTGCATGCACCACTTTATAACTACATACTGCATATACAGCATATACTCTAAGTTGGTATACTATACGATTGTATTAGCAGATAATACTCTTTCCTTCTACTGCCCTAGTTACAACTACAACATGTAAAAGACACCAGTCAACCAATCAGAGCTGAGTGAACTAATTACCAGTAGAAGGCACAAAGGTATGATTGCAAAGGCGGGAGTTTGTAATATTTGTGGGGCTGGCTATTCAAATCCCATCAGATGTCCTGGTTTCTTGCCCCTACTACACCTCACGTTCCTGCTTACCCTGAAGCAATGCAACCTCCAAATCTTAATGCAACCAACAAGCTCTGTCTGTTTGCTCCCAGAGACCTGCAGAAGTGGAGCAGCCCCTAACTAGCAAATGGGGTCGTATTCCCCACTGAGAGGATAGGAGAACCTCATTTAGCTGTAGCCCGCAGACGCTCCCCTCCACCAGGCTGTGAAAGCAGACAGACGAAGCAGCTGGGAGGAGGAGCTGTACAGTGATTGAGTCATTGACAGAGAAAGTGTCAGAAAAACAATTATATGTCTTAGTATTATCAAAAGGAAACTTATTAAGGTAATTACTACAGTATCAGTCACACTAATTATGTAGCTCCGTACTCCCACAATATGCTATGTATACTGTCACCTATCTGTCCAGCAAACCAGCAAAAATGGAAATGATCCTTCTTCTAACATTCTAACAAGAGCATATTATTAATTTGCTGCCTATTATATACCACCCACTAGAATAATGCTGCCACCATAAGAGAATTTCTCTTTACCATTGTGTGAATAATGTCATTCCTAATTATTGTATACCGAATTATTTCTCCTTTCATATTGAAGTTTTTTTTATATGCCAATGACTATAGCTGTCTCCTTTCAAAATATGTGCATTTAAACATGCTTTGCTGACTTTAAAAATCAATATGGGAGAATTGGCTCTGATTGCTTCTGTCAGTCTGGATATTAACTTCTATAGTGAACCTTCTCTCATGCCGAAAGCAACATGAGGAAATGAAAAAATTTTATTGGATGGACAAACAATGCAATAAAATACCTCACCTGAACTATCAGCAGTGACGTATGCCTCACCAGAACGTTTAAGGGACTGGAACAATGCTTCATAGTTGTCAAAGAACCTCTGCTTTTCAACAAACAACTATCAAACAGAAATACATTTGGTGTAAATTTTATAATTTACTGGTGAACATATAGCCAGTCAACATAATGGTACATTGACTCACTTTATAATTGTGGAGCATGAGCTCTACAGACTCTTGACAACCATATTTGATGATCCAAGACTTCAGTCTAGACTCAGCCAGACTGAGGAAGGCTTGCATATGGTGCTGGTTTTCCAAAAACTCCATCTTGGCCAAGTGGACACTTGACGATGTGCAAACAAAGTTCATCCTGTGAAAGATGAATTTCCTATAATGGCTTTATCTTAAATTGCAAAATGCAGATTAGATATGACAAAACTCTACAGTATTAACGATCCTATACTATACAAAACTGACTCTTGTGAGCTTTAAGCCATGTTAGAATGCTCTTATCTCCTCAAAAATATACTTGGAGTCTTTTGTTTCATTGCATGTTGTACACATGTTTGAGTACTTATTTCCAAAGCTCAAAATGCAGTTTTACCTTGTGATGTCACGAAGTAGTAGTTTTCAAGTTAACAGTTACATTTGACCTTTTGTTGAGCAGAGATGGTCAATTCCAGGGCTGAAATCATTCAAATGATTCTAGTGAAAGTGTATGGATTTTAAAACCACAGTGGAGCTCTTCCTGTATTCCCATATGACATCACAAGGTGGAACAGAGTGAGGCTGAATATGCAGGATTTGTGTGTTAAACATGACTCAACTCCAGGTATGTTTTAATAGGACAGGACATTATAACATAGATCATAAAATGAAAATGTAATATAGGCCCATTACTCTCACAATAGAGAAATTTCCTTGTTAAGATAAGTATACAAACAGAATCAAGATAAGATTAGGAAATATATATACTATATACTAGTATATTTAAGGAAAAAAGAAAAAAATATAAATGATATAATTTGTCGAAAAATTAAAATGAGCAAACAGAAACAGATAAGAAACTTCACAAAAAGCTATAAACGCATGCATCTGTTGGTACATACTACATTTTTTACCTTTCAGCCATGTCTTGTAGCTGGTCAGGGGGCACTGGTATTCCGCCCACACTTCTGTCTTTATGGATCCTCTGGAGGACATGTCTGTGACTCTCCAGGCTCCTCAGCACATCCTTAAACACACACACACACATATATATACATATGCACACAAATGAATGCAAAGAGTGCACCGGGGCTGATCAAACATCGGCCGTATGTTTAACCATGCGCTGACCTTGTGCTGCTCCAGAGCCCGGTGGATAATGTTAGCTGTCTGCTCATGTGCCTGCTGCATAATGACCTCCTGTCTCAGGGCTCCTTCAGCCTGGTGAAGCCAAGAGCCCACCTGGTCCAGAGGGGCCGGGAGGGACCGGTCCAGCTTCAAGTGCCAATCCAGCAACTACGATAAAGTCACATGAACCGTTAATGTTACAACACAAGGTCTGTGTATAAGCAGACTAACTTGTCTAAATTGTAAACAGGATATATAAGATTTATAAAATAAGGGTTTTCACCAGATGCCCTAACTAGATTGACCTACCCTATTGGACACCTTTTCCCAGGCCTGCTTGACCAAAGCTTGATCCACTGTGAGCATCCCATCTTTTTGAGTGGACTGCAGAGCACTCTCCACCTGCTTTCTCTTCATCTCCAACTGGACACGCAAACTCTTGAATAACTGAAAAGAGATTAATATTTGTGTACGTGTTTAACAGGACTCAAATTACAGTGTATGTTTTTGTTATAGATTAAAATCAACAAGTTCAACAATATTCAAGATTTTTGCGGAAGTCTCAATTTTTTTGTCAAAAAAATACTAAAATATAAGACTAGTTCTGTGGAAATGTTCTTTCTAGAGATAAAACTTATCTTATCCATAGAGAATGTTCCAAAGTTTCTATTTCTATGGAAAGGTTGCTTTAAGATTTGTTGTCTAGTTAATGAAATGGCTATTATTAAAAGTTGCAAACACTGCAGCAAATTACCACTGATAGCTAGCCCCTATCTCCATTCATTTTTCATTTGAAGAACAAAAAAGGAAAAAGTCAAAAATATGAGGATAGCCCACATGTGGCTGCTGTTGAATATGAATCCTATCCTGGGGCCTGGTGGAATAAGCCAGATTGAGTGAAAGTACGACTGCTGGTGTCTGATCCCTACAGTGTAATGCTCCTGATTAAGCTAATAATAGGAGCGTCTGTGCCCAGTTTGCCCTGTCTAAATCCTCTGTACACACAGGCACACACACGTACACACACACACACAGCTGACACGTGCACTGTCTCACTTGGTATTGCAGGGCGAGATTGGCCTCCGTCTCCTGGGCCTGCATGGCGTCTCTATCCAGCTGGTCGAGCCACATTTTGAGCTCCCTCAGGCTCTTGCGCTGCTCTCTCTGTAGGAGGCCAGGATGCAAGGGTCGGACATCAAAATTGGGGAGAGCAAAAGGGTATGAAAGAAAAAGACTGTGTGAAAAGAAGCAAGCCAGGCAAAAAAAGAAAATAAAAAATGATGGGTTGACTCCATGATTCCAGACATTCCATTAGATGAAATATTTGTGTAGTTGGGGATAAAATGCAGGTGTGCTGTGTACATTTGATGTGTTATTCGTAATGTACAAAAAAGTTGTGTTACTATACTGCCTGTATGTAGGCAGTGCTTGTTGCTCCCTTGCAAATTTCCCCATTAAAACCCAAATATTCCTAAACAAAATATTAATTAATTAATGTTGTTAATTCTAAATAATAGTAAGAAAACATGTCCTTGTATTGTAATCACAACTTTGTCAGACTTGTTTTAGCCAGCTCTCTAACTCTAGTGGATCAAAGAGTAATTAGACAGGCACAAAAAGGGGGAAAAAGCCAAAATGTAAGCAAGTCAAAATTCACTGGAGACATAAAATTGATTGAATGATACAGGAAAAAATTGTGAGAAGGAAGCAGAGCATGTACGATTAAACATGTGTTTTTCTAATCCACTGTGTCTCACGTCAAAAAATTCTGCAACTGCCAGAAACACTCATCTTAAACAGGGCGCTTTAGGACCCCCTACCAATATTTCAATGGGTTTTAAGTAACCATGACGATAAGACGATGGTGCTCAAAAGCTTGTGTGACCGTCAATTCAGCTTAAGAAGTGTTTAGCCTATTCAAATTCCCCAGTGGTTTTAAATAAAGTCTATTTAACTTCAGTCCTTTAGACAGATTATAAAAGTCAACAAAAGACAAAGGCAGTCCAACTTTTTTAGACAAAGCATTGTTATGTTGCATTTTAAGACACAATTGTTCAGACAGCCCTACACCACATACCACTCACCATTACACCATCATCCAGGTTTGTATTGCATCGTGTGTTTTTGTGTACCTGTTTTATGTTTTCAAATGATTCTGTAGTGCAGTGTCCATGGGTGCTTTGAAAGGCGCTTATAAATAAATATATATTATCCTTATTACCATCTACTTTATATATATTTTAGGAATTATTGTCCTATCAGTGAGCACTGTGGGATGCATATCTGATAAAAAAATAAATAAAACAAATTGTGCCATAAATGCTTAGGCCTAACAAAAATACATTCACTAAAAACACAACAGTCATCGCATAATGCATGTATTTTATACTCATGCATCATTTGGAAGCATAGCAACACAACAAGAAAAATAAGCACAGGAACCAGCATAAGAACCACAGAAAAAGAACCACTTATAAATATGATGCAGCAACATAAGTGTTTAGTGCAGCTACGTAGCAGCTAGTTTCCCTGTTAACCTCAGAGCAAGATCTATTCAAAAGCTTTCTATGAAATATGCCATGTCAATATGACCTGCCAGTGCCAGAGGCTGTCATTGTCATGCTAATGGAACCAGGAGCCACAGCGCTGGATGGTAGCATTAATAAATGGTAATATCACGTCTTATTAGACTGGACTTCCTGTTGTTATCTAACCTTAGGGCTGTAATATCACATCAGGTAAGATAAAAAGGCAGGATTACCATAAAGGTCCAGAAAAAACAATGTTTAATCCAACCAAAACAGTATATAGTAGGCAGTGCTACAGTACAGTGATTCAATAGAATAGGAATTAATCTGATTTGGATGGAAAGCATGGAGGTGTATGGATGCTAATGTCGTTTGGGCTGCAGATAATGGAAAACCTGGCCCCTGGGAGCATACAGTAAGTCTCCACATGAACCTACCTCCAACATTTCCTCTATATGACGAGGAGCAAGGCCATGCTGGGGACAGAGGCCAGCACAACAAGCAAAGGAAGTTACACAAGAGGAGAAGGGAACAAGGACATAGGAGACATAAGGTCTATGTGAGGGAAAACCATTTTACAGGGAGCATGTGTACTTGAAAATAAGAAGGAGAGTAGAATAAAATAATGAAAGATGTGTTCAGATAATCTTTAAATATGCAAGTAAATGTTCTCCTATGTGTACTTATGTATACATGTAATTACAAAAAGAAGTTGACAGCTGGTATTACATCTGGTATTGCTCAGTTGTTAGAGCATGAGTTGCATTCTCAAAAAAAACACAGGTTGTCTGCACACTGTACAACTCAACGTAATATGAAACAAAACCCAAACTGCCTAAAATCATTAAAAGGTCAAATAATCTAAATGTGTGGGAAATATTGTAAGATCTGAGGTGAGTATGAGGGATGAGAAACAATGATTTTCCAAAATGGGGCAGATGGGGCAGCTGGTTACCTCATCCTCATGTGTGCTTCCTGGATCGCTCTGTTTGGGATGATGTTTCAAAAACTGGGCAACATATGTCATGATAGATTTCTCATCTGGCTTGTCCACATCAACATCTGAGGAGCAAGAACAAAATGGATTTAAATGTCATGGTTTTAGATCCCTGTTTAAGTTTGAAGGTTGAACCATGCTGAGTTTTTCTGGCCTAATGGTCCTTAATTATGCTAATGTCAAGCTTGATTTGTCAGAGTTCATTGTGAAGGGCAGCCATGAAAAAGCCACAGATGGTGTCACTGAAGCATATATCTTCAGCCAAAATGCAGCATCGGATCATTCATCATACACACTCGGGCTACTACTCAAATATTTAGGCGGAATTTCAGTGTTTTTCCTTTTTTTAGTAATTATTTCATACAGTATAAAGGCTGCATGGATAATATTGTCAGACTACATCACTTTCCACTCGACACTCTAACATGTCTTGATGTATCATGACAGTGTCGTGTAGGATTTCAGGCTCTCCAGGGGAGCAGGGCTATGTGTCCATCAGGTATGAATGGATGTCCAGCCACTGAAGTTTAGGTCATTTCTTTTCGTCATTTACCCACTCACCATCATTTCCCATTTGTTAATATTACACGTATTATGTTAAAAAACAAACATAATACGTCCATAAACCGTCTATACAATTGTAATTTTTAAGAGACTATGCACGTCTGAGCACTACACTGTATTTTAATCAATGTTTCAATAGTTATGGCTCATACCATTGTGGATGTCAGTAGGCTCTAAAATATTTATTTGAAATCTTTTTATGTTACAGCGATATGTGCAAAATTTTGGAAATTAGTTTAATACTTGGTACTTGGTTGGTGTAAATTGTATTTATTTTTAACAATATTTATGCTTAAGAAAGCTACTTAAGTTGATTGTGGATTAACTTTTTACTAAACCTATTTAACTTCAGACACAGATCTTAGTTTACCAACCACTGTGAGAATAATGAAAGGTTGTGTATAGCCATATTTCAAGATAATAAATCTCTAATGTGATTTTGTCTGTATTTACCTTCTGGGTCAAGCAGCTGAGGAATGCCCAGCTCTTTTTCTGCCAACGAAAAGGCCTCCTGCAGGTTTTCTCGGTTGGGTCTCCCCCAAGCTTGCTCGATGTCGACAAGATTTGGTCGAAGGTAATGGATCATTGCAAAGAAGGCTAGACCTGTCCGCCAACTCGGGCCAAAGTCTCGTACATCAATACCCATTCGCCTGGCAGATATAAAATACTACAGTTAAAAGTTATATTTTCAGTTGTTAAAGTCATCAAGAGTAAATAGTCATTACTTTGTAGCTGTTTGTTGGACCCATTTTAAAAGAGCCTTCCTTGCCCCACCCTGTGGAGGTGGGAGGGGCTTCTTCTTGACAGGTGGGCTGGTGGTCTCAGTGCTGCTGGCTGAACTGTCCAGTGAGGAAGTGCTGCTGGACTGGGCTTGAAGTGCTGGTAAACTGCTGGTTAACTCTTCAATCTGTTTACAAAAGGCACAGTCAATATTTTCAGTTTCAGTTTGCATAACTATTTATTTAACTGATTCATGATAAGTGTGACTATCTATTTGACCAACTAAGGCCTTTCAGCTGTGTATAACTTCATGAACCTTCTCTCCTATTACAATGAAATTCTTATTCACTAATGATGCAAAAAAATATATAGGCTTTGGACAGTGGAAGTTGGAAGCAGAGATTGTGCTTTGCCTGGTGCAGGTTTTGAACCCACTGCCTCTACACCAAGAAGCAAATTACTTTCCCACTGTCAAGAAAAAAAATAAAAAATCTAGTATTATCTATTATCTTTACTTAGAACCATTATTAATACAGGACCTGTACAAAGGACACAATTTGAATAATCTGTTTAAGTTCATAGGAGGGTTGTGAAAATACATGAAATAAATAAGTTCACAAATGTACCAAGATAGATGGTAACAGATGGACCCCTGCTACAAATGAATCTTCAGTTTGTTCTCTGTTGCATATCTGATCAGCTCACGACACACAAACCTCCATAAACACCAGTGTACAATGAATAAGTACATTTCACACAGACTACACACCCTTTATTTAATCCATATGCTCCCCGGATGTGCTAATGTGGTGCTGCGACTGCAGCATTTAGATTATATTTCTGTTGATCAATGCATGTCTCAAATGTCAGAGGAGGACTTTTTTGTATTATTCCATTGAAAAGCACATTTTTCATAATAGATTTTCTTCTCATGTAACATAATACCAGAGAATTAGGATTTAAAGATACCATAATCGCTTCATATGTCACTCTGATTTCCATTACAATGTGCTATCACGAAGCATGCATGGATATCTTGGTGATTTAGTTTACAAGACTTATTGGAAATTTGTAGACAGCGCATTAGATAATTATTAGAGGTAGGATGAGATACAATTCCCAAGAGAGGAGATACGAGATTGGGTTTATGAGAATGAGACAAGACGAGATGTTGACACAATTTTAATAAATAAACTGTGCAATGTATTTCCCAGTTTTGATTTTCTAAAAATGATTTTATATTTTTGCTGTCATTGTAGCACTGCTTTTTGGGACTATAGCTTTCAAAAAATTTAACTAGCCAGTACTTAACTCAATTTTTTATCCAATACAAACATAAAAACAGAGAAAAAAAAATCTCACAAGATAATTTTCAGGATCTCATCCCATCCCTGTAATTATGGGAAAGAATAGTGCATGTAACACAGTTAGTAAAAGATTCTGTTATAATGAACAACATAGTACCTGAAAATAGAGGATGATTGTCCACACCAATCCCAGAACAATGGCTGGTCTTCCGTCTACTATGTCTGTGGAGTTGATGTTGACAAGTTTGATCTGAGGGGAACAAATAAGTGACAATCACAAAATGTATTTACGTTATCTCAATCATGCAGGGCTGGTTCACACAAAGCACTATGTTAACCCTGTTAACTTGGTCTACTGTGTGGCTAATGCCAAAGTTATGAGTACTGACCGGGGATCCTCGGTAGGCAGACTGGGAAGGAGATAGGAAAAAAATTAGAGCAAGAGACGAGAGAGATAGTAACTTACATAGGTTTGTAAGTGACAGTTGTTGCAATGGGATGCCTCAATTGGTAAAAGATGACAGATAGCACCAATAGCATCTCTAGTTGAAGTGGGTGGAGAGAGGAAAGATCTATCAACACCGCACAGGCAACCAGGATTAGACCAAGCTGAGATGGACTGACTGAGAGGAAGAAAAGAAAAAGGATAGGGCCTATTTGTGCAATGATAGACCTGAGTCTCACAGGTCAACATATGGAAATGTACACCACTTTGTATGAAGGTGAAGAGTGAGGAGAAAGAGATTGGGGCCAGACAGGGGCAATGTGGGATAAGAGCTGATAAGAAAACATGTATTACATGAGTTTTTATTAAAAAACACACCAGGTCAGTTGGGTCATTCAATACGGCAATGAGAGGATGGAAGAATGGTTGGTTTTATAAAGGCAAATCCAAATCCAAACATGCCCAACAGTATCCAATATTATTTACTATCTAATGCCATCCATCATATTAAACACAACTGGAGATAATATGACACATTTACAATGGGTAATTCTGAGAAGATATTCACAGTTTATGGTATAGGGACAGGTACTAATGTTCATCATTTTTAGTGATTCATGCTAATATATACCAAACTATTATACAGGTTTACAGAGTGTGATGAGTGCAGAGAAACTTCAGGTTATAACAGGAAAATGCTGACTAAACAATCGTGAATTGTTGATGAAGCCTTGCGTTTGACATGTTTATACTCCTTTTCCCTAACACTGAATACAGAACAAGAGTGATTTATGTGTAGCTAAGAAAGTTCTATTGAAATGCAATATATTATTTCAGGTAGTTGTGATCAGTATATCAGCAAAATATTATGAGTATGGTTGTTCAATGTAGTGAAATGTACCATACATGTTCTTGAATAAGGAATAGTCTATTGCAATCTTTATGAAACATCAACAAGGTAACATAAGAAATTACTCCTCAAAGTAGGTAGTACTGACCCCTTTTTATAGCCGATATACTCAATATTCTAATGTAATGCATATTTGCATATTTACAAAATAACACAGTAACATAAATATAATAATGTTTTTCTTATATCTCCTGTTTTTACCTTATAATACAATTTAATAAAGTATGATACAAATAATTGGTTACAATATGCATACTGTCATCCATAAACACTAGTAAACACTAATCAATACAGGAGTCCAGACATACATCCTTTCAAACAAAGCATATTCATTAATTTCACACATGCAAACACACATGCAAACACACACACACACACACACACACACACACACACACACACACACACACACACACACACATACACACACACACACACACACATACATCTTCCCATATATACAGCAGAGTGCCCAGTGAAATCTCATCTCCAGACTGCTGCAGATTACTGGTCTAGGATTTGTGGTTTTAACCCTGTCACGTTTGAGGCAGACAAATCAACCTCCCTCTAGACGCACGCTCAGACTTATGGCTTTATTTATGCATATTCAAGGACAAACTGGTGGGTGCTGCTTGTACACTTGTAATATCATTTGGAAATTATTAGAGAGTCAAATTGTTGGTTCACTGCAAAACACCCTGAAGATGTGAGTGTGAAAATAGGAAGAAAAAAATGTACAACGTGTAAAGAAAAATGGGGAAAGGGTCACATGAGGTCAAGTTGTAGTGTTTGGACCCAGAGGGCAGGAGAAGCTGAGCGGGAAGAGTATCGTGTTGGGAATAGACAGAGGGAAAAGAACAGATAAAAAGGGGCAGTGGTGAACTCGTACCTTCCTCCCCTCCAGAAATTTGAGCGCAGTGCCGATGTTGGCGACCCAATGGATCCTTTTGAGTTTCTTGCCCCTCTCACATGGCTGCAAGGGAATAAGACAACAATAGAGATAAACAATACAAAAAAAGAGAAAAACATTACTGCAGATTGTCAGTTTTTACACTTAAATGTTCATTACATGAAACAGCATTACAAAATAAATAACAGAGACAGGTCCATTTCAGATTTATCAGCACAATTTTTAAAAAGAAGTATTTATATATATTTTTTTTATTCAGACTATATTGTCTCTATATTGTTATATTATATTGTACTGTTCTTGCTTTTAGACATGATCTTCATGGTTGACCAATTATTTTTAATTGGAGGTTTTGCTGATTTGACTTCTTTTCATACAAAAATCTATTAAATATTAAATACAAACAAGAAAATACAATTGTTTCAACTGATGTAATTTTTAGAGCATGGTTCTTATGGGAAAATTCAAGTGGCTCAATCAGAATGTGAGATCAATAGTGCATATAGGCGGCTTAGACCTGAGGCTATATTGACGAAGAAAGATCCTTAAGCTTCCTTTGTATGCACTGTGAATGAGTAAACTTCAACCTGTCCTTGCTAATCAGGACTGTCCAACATCATAATAAAACAAATCAATTCACACCGAACCTCATCACATTCACATCTATAGTTTTAATGTCCTTCTGTTGTCAGTAGTACTATTTAAGAGCACAAAGCACGCACTGTTACTACATAAATAACCAGTAAGTGAATTTCTCTGTACAGTCTTCGATCAGCCGGTGCAACGTGAGGAGTTAAATTTTAATCCACTCAGATCAGAGGGGGACGAGAGCGTGTTTGAAGTGTGCAGCCAAATCACGTGCTGCACTAGTGACCATGAGACTCACCAGTTTCTGTCCCGAAAGCACTTCCAACAGAGCCAACAGCATCACCCCATCCTTAATGTCCTCAAACAGGTCTGATACCACCAGTGGGGGCACACACTGTCAAACAAAATAGATTAGCATTAAGAGGAAGTAAATGTAGCAGTAATGGTGTTTTTAAGAGGGCTCAATCATAGACACATTTAATAAACTTGATTTTGTGTGCTACAGTGTGTAAAACATTTAACATTTGTTTTTGCTATAGCATGAAGCATTTCAAGAGCTCATGACAAAGACATTTAAAGTGAAATGAATGCCTTGGATATGTACTACATATAAAACACCATAATAAAATCTAGTAAACAATAGCCAAATTCCCTGTTGTAGGTGCTGCAATACTATTATGTAAAACCTTCCCTAATCATCTTAAAGGCACAGCTCCGTGTTTACACAAATGCATACCATACCACACTAGAACAATGGTTTCTCAGTTTAGGTGGAATTTTAAGATGTTAATCTTAATAGCATTTGCATTGTACGGGATGCAATGAGGCAAGGCCTTTTGACTGCAAGGGGTGGCTCAAAACACTTGATGACAAAGGTTCTTTATTTTGATTCCTACAGCATTTGGCCATTTTTAGATTCTTTATCAATCAATCAAGCAAACAAACTTAATTTATAAACCACATTTCATGCATATCATGTAATGCAAAGTGCTTTATAAACAATTAAAATCATTCTCTCACACCCACCCACAACCTCCAAAACCCATTTTCAAAAAGCTCTCAGTCAACACAGCCGAGTGTGCATTATTGATATGGCATATTTCCACAAAGCATGACCCTCTACTTTCTGTGCAGGCTTCGGACTGGCACTAAGAATGTACTGACTTGGAACAACAATTTGTGTCCATCTTGCAGAAATTTGAGCTCTAGTTCATGAGCAGAAGATACTATATAGACAGAATTATACACAAACACAATAATTTAAATTTGTGAAATATAGATAAATGCAAACATGAAAAGTACTACTTGAAAACCCCAAATAGAGTTTGTCTGTGCCATGTATTACTGGGGAGTGAAGATTCAACCCAAAAGTAGCAGCTCAGCAGACTTTGAATGGTCTTTTCCAAATCCTAAAATATGCTGATGATTTCAAACTGCTTTTTGCCTCTCTGACCTGCCACATGCGCTTCTGCGTTTGGACGGGGATTCCACATCAAGGATTTCTCTTAAAGCGCAGTCACATGTCGCAGCTATGGGGAGGAGGGCGTACCATTCACAAGAAGATTATCACAGAACTGAGGAAAGTACGGGTACATGTGTGTGCATGTGCAAAAAAAGTGTGAAAAAAAAAAACATCCTGCAGAGTGCAAATGAAAGTGGTATAATTGTACGGCTAGAGTGGCAGCGGAAAAGATGATAGCAAGCAGAGTGGAGAGGGGACACTAGGCTGGAGTCTTTCAAAATTAATTACCAAATGCAGGCGCCCGCTTCTCTAATTCCACTTCTAATGGCATTTTATGGCCTTGGATATTTGGATATTAGGGTATTTAGACAGCGCCCATATCAGTGAATGACAGGAGAAACAAAATCATTTCAAAGGGATAAATGGCGCGGCATGCTAATTGAAGTTAAATTTACCTTTTTGTTAATTATAATCCAAAAGCTAATGGGAACATTTGTGACTAATTACAAAATAAGGAAGTCATATCAGTTCTTGTATGCAGTTACAATAAAATGAATCAAGTGTTTAATGAGCTAATTACATGTGAGTGTCTAGGCCATAATTGATTGCGAGGAGTTTGAGGATGTGTGTCTGTTTAATGTTATTCCCTTGGTGCCATTTGGATCAGTGGCTTTCCAAAGATCAACAGTGAGACAGAGGGAGGAGTGAGAAACAGCTTTATTTTAGATTGGATTCAAAAGTACATGGGGTTGGTCTTTTTAAAGGACATAATTGCAAATAAGATCAACGAGGCAGTAGTGATATGTTTACTTTTGCTGCTTGTATTGACATTTTAGTATTTAAAGTCTGTGCTTTGGCCAGTGCAAGGCGGTTTAGTAAGGTATTGAAATGAAAGTTAAACTATTTCTCAATCAAGATGCAGTAACATTGTGAAGAATTGTGAAGAGTTCACTTTGAATAAAGATCTCAAATCATTTAGTCATAGAGTCACAGATAAGCAAAAATTTTATTTGGCCAGTGGATTTTCAGTGAAACTGTAGTACACTATGAAGTATTATTTCTGCATTGCCTGTTAAATAAATCACTAAAGATGTGTATTACAATTGCAGTTAACCATAAAACACAGCAGTAAACTTTCTACAGATCATTTGTTGACATAATATCTTTGCTCTAACAATAATGTTTTTGAAGCACAGTTAAATATATCAATTCCTCCACTTCTTTCATAAGTAAATACTAAAGAGTGAGACAATTGAAGTGATGAAGTATGACAGACAAAAACACCTTTTTGTAATAGAATCAATTAAATTACACTAAATTTACTAGATTTCTTAAACACCCGCTGCATTAGGGAAGATTTTTACAAATGCCATTCACTACATCCTCATCTATTGAAAAGGCTTCTGCTGCAAATAGATAGATAGAGAGTTTAATGGAAATAGTATGAATGCTAAGTGCTTTTACTCAGGCCACGGTCAATGCTTTGGGATATACAAGTTTCAATAGAGAGTCCATGATGCACAGTGCGTGTCATCCGCTCAGTCGCCCTCTCTGCACCCTCCAAAAGACGTGGGAATGGAGTAAGTAAACATTTTGGGAGCAGGGGGCTAATCTCTAAGAACACTTGGTCCAATGATCGCTGCACTAAAGTCTAGAAACGCTCCACAGACGATGAGACCTCTGCAGCTACAAACGGCCACTTTGTAATTAAAGCTTCTCAGGAAGGATTTGTCAAAATTGAAACTGAATTCTACCCTTGCCAATCCTCAACTTTAAAGAGACTCATGGCTTCAAAATTTTTAGGCTGGAGCTGGTGATTTTTGGAAAGTAAATGTTGCACATGTTAAATTTCTTTGGCGATCTGTGGGGTATTATTAAATGGGTCAATCAGAGTAAAGGCTTAATAAATGTAAGATGCACATGTCAGTCTTAGGGTTTACAGCAAATATGAAATGGGTGTCTAACTGGTCAAAAAACACAAAAATACCAGTCTTGAAAAATGAGAGGTGAATGAAACTCATTCTATTCCTTTAATCAACCTTTTGAGTTGGAATAAGTACTTTTTCCACATGGTTCAAAATGATAATTGTTGTACCTTTATTGATCTGTATATACTAAAAAAATCTCCTTTTAATATGGCTTTAAAAATAAACATATGAATAATTATCTTTACACTGTACATATCGTGGAAACAGTTGGATACAACAGAGCTGCCCTCCCACACTTCTAACTTCATCTGGTCTAAACTTGACTTAATCTGATGAACCGCTGGGTATAATGAGACCCATTAATCTCTGGAGTAAATTACCACTCATATAGAAAAAGTCTTTATATTGCGGCTTAGAAGACTTCTTTGTTGTACCTGTGGAGTGGAGAGGGGGAGGAGCCGGAGGAAGGAAAGTCCTAGCACCGTTTCTCACCTAGCGATTAATCACACACCTTTAGGCACTGAATTAAAAGACCTGTGATAACTGGAGTGGCCCAAGGCATGATCTGCCCCAAGAGACCACTGCTAAACCAACCATTAAAATATCCTTGTCTTGTCTTGCAGTCATTTCTCTACTTCTTTTCACATGCATAGCAATTTGAATGTTGGTAACAATACGACTGTGTGCAGAAAGCTATGCAGACTAAAATAGGCTACATTTGTTTGTAGTTTAATGTAGCGTAGCATTAGCCAAAAAATAAAATTCAATTCATGAATAATCAAAATGATTTGGACGTCAATAATTGGTTCGGGCCAAAATTGGAGCTTGGTTGGAATATTTATCACTGTGATGAAGTATAATCTTACAAAACCAACCAGCAGACCCCAGAGTCAGTTAACTTTCAGCCCAAGCCTCCAAAAACAGAATATATCAGGGAGGGTAAAACTATATCATATTAAAATGCAAATCATAAAAAGTACCACCTGAGATAATATTCTCTTCTAAACCAGAACTATGGCAATATTGATGTGTCTAAACTGATACAGTAGGTCTAGTAGTTCTAGTCTAGACAAACCCAAAGGAGGACAAAATATGATCAAAAATGTATTTCATTAACCAAAGAAAAGATCTGCAAAAAACAGTGGTGCTCGTACTATATGAGAACAACCAATGTCAAAGAATTTACTATAATAATCAACCATTTTGCTGTCTAATAACATCTTATTTCAACTCATGTGTAAAAATGAAAAAGTATGCTCCTCCTCTTCCAAAGTTGCCATGTGGGAGATATAGATTTGAAATGCTCATAGGATGTAATTAAAGCTCTAATTGCTCAGAATAACATCAACTGTCTCAATAATACAGCCCCATTCCCATTGACCTTTAACCCCTCCTCGTATACTCCCTCTTTGAACACTCCCCTGAGCTGCGGTGACAGCCCGACAGTTTTGAAGACAAATACAGACCAATCAGCATCGCTATGGCAACCTCAGGCATCAGGTGAAAGGGTAAGCAGTTTGTGATGAGCAAGGAGAAAAGAGGAGACAGGGAGAGAGGGGAGCGGCTAATTTGATCAAGAGCACAGAAAGGACCTAGCATCGTTATCTAGTCCAAAGAAATGTGATGCTATCGCTAACCTATTGATTAAATGAAATGGTTAATTAAAGTGGAATTAAGGGTTTTTCAAACATAATGAGTATTCAAGGCGCTGTCAAACCAATTTATTTGTTTTCTGTATATAACCATTGTAGTTGTAGAAATATTTGCTTTAAATGCAACTGTGAAGAATCCATGACGGCAGCCAGATAATGACTTAATAAGTAAACATTGCATTCACCATATTATTTAAATTCATTTAAATTATGGTTTATGGGTAATTTTATGGTGTTAGAACTTGTTATTTAATATTACCCTGAGTTTTATTCCCTCCAGAATGCTTTTCAAATGAATTTTCTGCTTGGTGTCACTGTGCTGCACAGGCCTTCACAGCTGTCGAAATCGAGTATGAGTCCCAGAGACGGGCGTAGATGATTGAAAAAACACCTGTTTGTGTGTTACATTGATTTGTATTTGCTTTGTGTGCTGATCCTGCATAATTATTATTGCATAAATATTCACTGGTCCATTGTTTTGTTCAGTAGTTCTAATATTACAGGACTACATTACAAAAAACTAACAAAACATTAGTCCCACAGCTCTTTTCTCAAAACCCTTTTCATTCTGCGATCTCATGCATTATTTATGTATCCTGAGTGAGACTCAATAGAGCAAAAGCCACAGCTGTCCTGAGACAGACTGACAGAAGTGTGACTTCCAATCTTTAAGCTTTGGCCCCTCCAACCACCATCAATGCAAAAGGTAGATTAAGTATCTTACCCAAGGACACAACAATGACATCCACTTATAGCAACTGAGATTGAAATGCCCATTGATTATATGAGCAAAACACACACTGAATCAAAGCTGCCTCTAGCTACTATGTAATCTATTCACTAAAAATAACATATCACAATAAAAAATAAATGGCAAAAGTCAGACATTTATTTAAAGGTGCACTGTGTAACTTAGAGGGTTGGCCATTTGCTTGTTTCCCGTCAGATGTTAGATGTTGCTTTGCCACAATATGGCAAGCTTGTGCAGAGGGTTGCCTTTCCACAGATCCATGAATGTAGAAAAGTTTAATGCCATAGTGTGTAACTTTCAAGGCTAAGAAGTAACATCTCCATCTAAACAATCAGGTTGCAGACCCTCCACCAAAGTATTAGGTTGTGAAGTAACATGCAGGGGTAAAACCATCCTAATTTTGAGTTGAGCGACCAAACTTTGAACACTGCACATACTCTTGCATAGTCCAATGAGGATTTGATTGACTGTTTCTTCTGGCTAAATGTACTGTCTTTCTCCATACTCATTGTTTATCTAAAATTAAATGCAATGTTTAAATCTCTTATCCAGTGCAATCTAAATGAGCCACACTTAGACAGAGCGTTAACTAGGGCTTAATTACAGCTTGAAGGCAACTGATAGTACGTGTATTAATGTGAAAGTATTAATTGCTATGGAGTTAAAATCCTCGCTACCAGCCATTTCTGAGCAGTAATGTAGACAGAGAGAAAAGGCATGCGACTGAGGACTATGTGTGTGGTCTAATCTGCAGAGTTAGTCCCATGACCAGTTCTACAAAGGAATGACTGCATGTATGGGGTTGAAATGAGGAAGTAATTTTGCACATTATCAACAAAAGGGAAAAGGAAACTCAATACTGGCAGCCTGCAGTCGTCTTACCTTTGCCAAGTGGGAATTGATCCATTTAGTGAAAGTCCTCTTCTGCACTGCCTCTTGCTCATCTGTAAATCAGAGCCCACAGCATCAGCTTAAATCTCCAGCAAACACAAAATGCTTACAATACAATTATCTCATTGTCTATTGTTTTCAGAGCTGGGTGGCAAGCAAACAATAATTAACTGAAGTTTTATAGCTTGGATGCAAGTATTTACCGTATTTTAACATATAAGGGACTGGCATTCAAAGAGAAGCCATTTGACATTTAAAGATGGCATTTTGACTAGTGGGATCTCCCCTAATGTGGGCAAAAACGTGCTTTCAAACCTGCCTTTCATATGTTATAAGGGCAGAGGATGAAATGGATGAAGGCATGTGTTGCTTTAAGGTGCGTTTTTTACATACTGGAAGGAGAATACAGATTTATGGGCACATTTTGGGGTTATAAGTTTGTAAAAATTATTACATTACTAAACATCACCAAGTTATTCATTCACTTAATTATTTACTTGTACAAGTGGCAAGAATGTATAGCAACAATGAACCTTAGGTGGAGTGCATCTTGAACTACTCAATATAATTTGCAAAAGCACAAAAATATTAGCCCATCAAAACAATACATTACCACCAGCATTATTACTGTAACTAACACTGACCATACACACTAAATGGCAAAAGGGAGAAAGCCCATTAAGCAACAGAACAATCAATAACATAGATGTCCTCTCTGAGTGTCCCCTAAAAGCCACTTCCCAGAAAGTAGGGCAATGTTCAAGTGATTGTTTCTTTCATTATCTTCTCATTGCCTCAGCCTTTGAGTTCAGCATACACATTCCTGCTGCAGTTTATGCAATAATATGGCCTGACAGCAAAATTCATTACCACTTGCACTACTAAATTGGGACTCTTGCTTGCACATATCAGTATGCAGTCACACACTTCTCTCATTAGAGGCTGTATAGATCTCCAGTCTGTACCTGGCATGCTGAGTGTACAGCTACACAGTGACTGGCATATGTGACAGGGGCTTTCTTCTATCCCATCTGCGGCATGGTGCAATATCCTTGAGATAAGATAGGGCGTCTGACACACTGACTCCCTTTAGCTTAATGAAATATGCTGACGGTTTGATTACACTGGATAGAAGTTGGTCACCGTGTCAGTGGGTAGAGCGGGGCTGAGGAAGAGGAGTGTGTGTGTGTATGTGGCAAAGAGACTGCTGGTCATACATAATGCAGACACATAGTCATACGTGCCAGTGAGCATATCTCTCCCCACTATAGATTAATCTTTTGATTGGGACCCAAGATGATCAAATATTGATGTCTGGTAATATCGGAAGAGAATGAGAAAAAGGTCTCGGTTTAATCTTAGATGGGGGCATAGAGAAAGTGTCTTGTGTGAGAGTGGTGCCAGCCTTAGACGCAGGGACAGGGTGACTTTGAAATCACATTTTTTCAGTATCACACAGGGATAGTCGCTAAAACAAGCCTAGCAGCACTGATTCAATGCAGCTTAATTCATAGTTTATTTTGTGTGTAATTAGTCTCATTACAGCCCCCCACTCAACCCCCCCAGCCCCTCATTGTGAACATGACCTTAACAAAATCATCATTATCATCATCATTACCATTATCACTTTTATGCATTGTGACAAGACCCCAAAGAGACAGCAACATTTTTAACAATATAAGAATATATGCAGTATATACAACTTGCTATGACTCCAATGTGGGATATAGACAGACAAGCCGGTGGGACAAGCCGGCAGACACAAGATGAATGAATTGCATGTAAGTCCCTATGTGCCAGCAAACAGCCACAGGGTCAAATAGAGAAAAATGTAGACATCTGCCCACTGCTCTGGGACCCAAGACCTTATCCCTGTGTGTTTGCTTCACCTGCTGCAGGCTGGAGCAACCCGCACACACACTGACACAGACTCTGCCAAAAGTGGAAACGCCCCCCTCTCCTTCCACGTCTGCCCATCTAGAGCTTTACACACCACCCCTCCCGCGGCCAAAACAATCTCGCCTGCAGAGAGGAGACTGCTGGTACCACACTGCAGTAAAACACTACTACAACTATATTTGTAACCGAAAACACTGTATGCTGTTCCACTTACCACGCAGGTAGTGATAGACTCCTGTCACCAGATTGAGGGATGTGTTATTTCTTTTCGGGGAAGATTCGCCCCCCATGCGTCGTGCCATCTTGTGCCCCAGCCTCTTCGGATCCTGTCTGCTGTCATGGGGACGTAGGGAGGACATCCACAATCTCCAATAAAAAAGCTACAGAGTTAACCTTGTCCCTGCCCTTGCTGTTTTTTAGGGAGATGTGTCTCAAAACAACTCCCCAGGGATGACAGTGTGGTGAACTGTTGCTCTGGGGAAGAAAAAAGTGTCCAAAATCTTGTAATGGTCCCGTGTCCTCCTCGCTATCCTGTCCTGCAGTGTGAGACCGCAAGCTAAGTCAGTATTTTTGCAACTGGGCTAGTGTGGTGTGAATGCTCGTGTAATGTTCGGGTTTGTTTTGTGTGTGTGTGTTAGAAGTGATAGCGTGCAGTGCGGTGCCGGCTTGCCTCAGCATCAATCTTTCTCCTCTCTCTCTCTCTCTCTCGCTCTCTTTCCCTCTCTCCCTCTCTTTCTCTCTTTCTGAACTATACTCATTCCCTCCCACGTTCTCTTGCTGGTTTCACTGACTGAGTGTAGGCTGCGGAGAACAGTCCACTTCCCACCTTACCAGACAACCAATCAGAGCGCGTGGGAAGAGTGATGTCACAGACCAAAAGGGAGTGAGTTGAAGGGGACTGTTTAGCGGGTAAGGAGGGGCGGAGGAGTGCGACTTTAGTCTGACAGCTCCGGGACAGACGTGCAGGAATTCCCTATGATTATATTACCCCCCTTGACGCGGGGAGTATGCAGCGATCCGAGGGTTTGTGGCTTTTCGACTCTGCAAAAGCCTGAAGGAGAGCAGACTATCAATGTCCCTGTTTGTTCAGCTACTGTATTGAGATCACTTTTATCTCAGCCACAGTCATATCTAGTACCGCTGTCTGTGTGCGAGTCTGCAGCCTCCAGGGTAGAGAGGCTACAATATAATGCAGTAGGTAAACATCTTTTATGAAAGGAGAAAAGAGATACACAGTGTATGTGAGGAAAGATGGTGAGACTAGGGTACAACTTGTAGTGCTGTTACTTCAAAGATTTGTGGTAGAACTGTTTTTATTTATTTTTTCTCTAGATAGGCATATCAACAAACCTAAAACACTCAATTCATGCTCCTCCAGTGACTGCCTGAGCTTCAAATATCGGTTTAGACAATTACCATGATTCATACTGATTTAAACACACTGACCAAACACTTCCATTCATTCAATTTCATTCATTGGATTTCTCAAAAGCTCAACGTTGTGCCAAAAAAATCATAATACATCTGTTGTATGAAACGTACATATTTTTGTCTAAATAATTTAGCATGGGCAGCAACAATAATGAGCGGCAGTTTCTTTCTTTAGTGCACTGCAAACCCAACACAATGGATGCTTTGTTCATCCAAACTATTGTAAATTCAACATATAAAAGACCCTCTCCAAAATCCAAGAGCCACTACAGTCACTAGGAACTGGATCAGACACAGCGTTGTATGTGTTAGTGAGCCAAAATTACCCCTAGACACCACTGCCATCAAGGCTGCAGTAAAATTACACCAAAATGCACCAGTATTTTAACACTGCCTTCCATTTTCACTTATTGTGCAGCCCAGAGACTGCAGTATTTTATAAGGATCACCTTTAAATGAATAGCCAATAACTATGCAGAATATCTCATATCAGGGTTAAAGATGATAGGGTCATTTGTCATTTGTGAGATTTTTCCATTTTGTTCTTTGGGTTTCCCTCGTAAGAGATTTAATTATGGAAGTCATCTATAACCAATGGCAGCTGTCATCCGCTATCTGTTGATAATCGCAGTACTGACGCTCTTCACATAAAAATTGGTCGATGTTTGAACCAGTGCAAGTTAACATATTCTATTTCAATGTAACTTTAAACATATGTGGATATATCATGAATGCACAAACATACACATATGAAAATGACCCAGAAATCCTACACCAGCATATCTTGCAATCCAATTCCCAAATGTAATATAGCTTTAGTTTAGATATAGGGCCCAAGATAGGGTTTAGAATAAAAGGTCTTCTGTTTATAAGCTACTTCTAATGGGACCTTTGGAGAATATTTCATAGCCACTGATACTTAAACATTTTCACTGCTGTTTTTTTTTTGCACAGCATGCCCACTTTACTATGCATGTGTATTCAGGTATTATAGATAAAGTCGTGGATTCATGCACTTTTATATTTACATATACATTGCTTTTACTGCCTCGCTCAACACTATAAAAACACAATTTTACGCTCATGGAAGGAAAATTCAGCAAACACCCCCAGCCTCTACTCAATAATAACACAAAATCACAATAGCCCGACTTCAGCGCTGCATAAACAAAAATCTATTGTTCCAGGGCTTTTCTTGCAGCTCTCGTTAGCCTCTGCAAGAACTGGGATGTTAATAATAGAGAAGAATATATCGACGGATGCTTGCATGAAAAATTTATTACAATTAAGTCCAATTCTTCAGCTTTATTATGGTGATTTTAATCTTATTTGTCCAACATTTACCAAGCGAATGTGTTAATAAAATGATACAAGGTACTTCGTCTAGATAAGAACTGTCCATGGTGCTGAATTTGTCATGTCAATGGATTTAAGTGTGGTGTTACAAAAAAATGTAGTTTAAGTCAACTCTTTTCTTTCGGATCGCATGGTGTAGATGCTCATATTATGTTCTCTGTGAGCTATTTGTTCAACAATGAGAAACAGAAAGGTCTACGGGGAGTTAAACTGTTTAGCAAAAACAACCCCAGGATGAAATCAACAGGACTGAAAGGGATCATGGGGCTTATTAGAGTTCACAATAGGAGAGAAGGAAATGGCAGAGGCAGGTGTAGCAATGCAAGGCTGATCGGAGCATTTTTCCATTCCCGGTTATGCTCCCCTGTAGGCTGTGGCCCCTCTAGAGTGCACCCATCCTGAAGGAAGAAGAGAGGGGGAAGAGGAGAGGAGAGGAGGGGGTGAGAACAAACTGAATCTCAGCTGGAGCCCCTAGCAGCGTTTCACAGCACTGGATCCTGTCTGTAGTTTAGGGGCAGGTCGTCAGGTCAAAGTCCCACTGCTTAAACACAAACTGTAAAGAGGAAGAGAGACGAGGAACAGCCCGATTTTCAACCATAAAGGCAAAAACAAACAAAGCTGTGAAAGACTACTACCAATACTTGCACTGTTGTACACTCAGCCTCAGGGTATTTGGGCTCTCAAAGGATCCTAGAATTCTCATTTAATCTCATGCAATGCCAGAGGAGACACAGCGCCTCCTTGTGGTAGATATTCAGAAATAAAGCAAGAATATGACCTTACCACCTCTTTGATGCAGGAGGCTAAATGTAATTGATAATAATAATATAGTGGCAGAGAATTGTAGAAAATTCTTTGCGCTAACACATTTTACACAATATAATGGGAAACAAATGGCTAGAAGAAGGAGGATTTTAATTTTGACTGATAAAAATGGCCTCATAATTATAGTATACGGCATAAAGACAGGCGTGGGGGACAGGTCGAGACCAGACATGGAAGAAAGAGAAAATGAACATACTCAGCACATCTCTGTAGTAAATTGGTGTCTCCCTGATGACCCCACAGTGCACTCAAGGATTTCTGATCTCTCTTAATCCATTAATGACTCCACATTTGGCAGCTGTGATTAGGCCTGGTCAGTTATGGACACACACAGTCTCTAGATAATGAGATAGGCTATACAGTAGGTGTACAGTATTAATATCGTAATGGAATAATTTAATTACATTATCAGCATATTTCAGCGTATAGTTAGCCTAATATATGAATTGTCAGATGTAGAGGAAATAACCACACATAGTAATCTTGATGACACTTAAAATTCTTTTCTACTTCATCGCAAAGAAAAAAGCAATGTTCCTTCCAATAAAAAAGAAGAAAAACACTTTTCATATACGAGATGAATTCCTAGTGCCTCAAGCCAGTACCATCAAAATGAAAATGGCTTCTGGATGGGAGCCGGAACGTCTTGATTGTAAAAACAGTGTCCAGATGACCACTGTTGAAACATTTTTCATAAAGTTAGAAGTATGTAAGTATTCGGTGGTTTCAGTCACATGACTTCTCTAGTTATATGGATGGAACTGTAGATCCAAATTCAAATATTTAATTTAAATAATTTAATAACTATGGCAACTGTCCTAATTTGGTATCACTTGAAATCCATGCTTAGAGAAGAAAAAATATATACAATGTATGTACGATAAGAAGTATAGTGTATTTTGTCAAGTAAAGCTTTTATGACTACAAACAAAATGATTTGAAAATTTACATAAATGTATATGAAACCAGACATACTTAGCTGATGCAGTAAATAAATAAAGTCATACAGGTCAGAGAATACAAGAGTCTCCTTATGAGGTGTAGCATTAATGGAACATGTCATCTTGAGCTATCATGCACTAAATGGACCAGGGCTGTGAGCTACCAGGGTGAGTACCTGGTAATTGCTCTGAATAAAACACACACATGCACAACACACACATCTCTAATCCACCACTGCTAGAGCCACACATTTGGCTTGGTTAGGGCAGGCTTCTCTGGTTTTTCACCCCTCCCCAAAAGCTTTTATGTCTGCCCCCCACCCAAAAATTCCAGCTTTTCCCTTTCACCCTGACAATTCCTAATTTAAAAAAAACCCTCTTGTGTGCACTTCCGATGGAGTGCTCGAGCTCTCATACCTCAATAACATCCTCTATCTTCACAAGCCTTGCTCATTTACACCACATTTTACCAGTCCCGACATAAGTGCTGAGGAGGAAGTCCAAATGCCACCCCATTAGCATACCTAATTACATTTCAGTAATAATGACACAGCTTTGAGGAGACTGAGAAGGCAGGAACAAGTCAATGTGATTACCAAAACAAGCCCCTTTTTCCTCTTTTCAAGCACTATCCAAAGCCTTTTGCCATGGCAGATGTGCAGAAAAGGCACTTTAGCATTGACAAAAGTGTCCAAATATCACTGCATTCAATTAGCTCCCGGGCCATTGATACACTTGTTTAAGGCAATTCAGCACCTGCAACAACTTCACACAGGAAGTAAATGAATAAGTAATTATAATGGATGGATACAGAGAACAGTGAAAACCACACAGCAAATTATCTCTCTCAAACTGCATCGATCTGATTCACATAACCACACATTAATGCTAGGGCTGCATGAGAAAAATGCATAAATGTAACAATTGTTCAACTATTGTATGTTGAATGGAGGTTATCTTTTAATAGCCTTTTGATAATAGATATGGGATACTTGAAATTGTAGTTATGAATTGTTATAATGGTATTGTTAAATCTATAAGAAACAGGCAAAATATTAGACAACCTACACTGCAACCGTGAACAACTTCAGGGCTAATGCTTCATGTGCTATGGGAATTACAGTAAATGCAACTTGCCGTGTGGGAAATTACACATGAACGGCCCCTCATGTTTTAATTTCGAGAACTGGAACTTAAATTTGATGCCCAAGTTGCCACGATGATAATAACCTTTGACCTCTCACCATGGAGGACAGCAATGAAAGAAGAAAAGGTGCGGTTTTACTTTTGTTAGTTGGTTGTTTATTATGCCTGCTTAAATATTTTGCATTTAGAAGTTTAGTGTACATTTATTCCCACTTAATTACATAAAAAGCAGTTGTTGTTTTCTTTTTTTTTTCTGAGCCATCTCTAGACTACTGTCTTCATATGAGTTTACCTGTTTGTGTATTTGTTCAGAAAAAGTGTATTTCGTTTTGCTGCAAGCACAAAAGCACTTGAACAAAATGCACTCATAATTACTACTTGCCAAGCATAACCCTGAACTAACAAATGCACAAAAAAATAAGGACTAATTATGCCCAGAACATGTTGAACTCGAAAGATAAACCTATGACCAAGACTTGACCGCATACACCAGGACTGAATCAGGTCTACAACAACAAAAGTTTGAGTCATTGTGATAGCTAATATAAGATTACAATATATCGGCAGTGTTTTCTTTGAACAGCTAATGTAATCCCTTTCTTCGGGAGGATTTGGGCCCCATTGTTAACAGCCAGACTTTTTTATCAAATGAATGCAGCAAATATGTGTTTTAGCTCCATGAACAACCCAACACGTGGCCAACACAAAGCAGCTACTTCACCAGGGGCTCCAGGGGTCATCTCCGCACCCCTTTCACTAAGAGCATTAAAGAACTCAATTTAGCTTTCAAAAATGATTTTCAGATTTCCCACTGTACTCTCCTCTGTGAAGTAAGTGCAGCACTGGGTCAGACCGTCTAAGCTCTTTATCCAGATTGACCGATGCCATGCGCTACAGAGAAGTGAAAGGACACCGTCAGCATACACAAAATAAACCTCGGTAAATGTTGCACTAAATTCAGTTATACGCTTCTTCGTTGCTGAAATATAAAAATATACTGGAACAGAGCCCGGGTGGAGTACACTGTCACTGTACACATATCCATTTAAGTGCATTTAGGCTCGTGCAGCTGCAGCCAATTACTGTCTTATAGTGACAGATGTATAACTTTCATCTAATTTTTTAACCACCTGTTCATTCAGTAATCAATCTTTTTTGTGCCAGCATTTTTCAAACATCAAAACAACAAAAAAACTTCACCAAAACACACTCATGCTTTTACTTACACTCCATTAATATCCATTTTATTAAAAAATAGTGTGTTGTTTCACCTAAGAGATTGTGTTATAGGGATTACTTCGAGTTCAACAGGACCCAGGGGGCATGCAACAGGAAATAACTTCCCCAGACACATGAAGGCAACTGTTTACAAAGAAAATATCACTGTTAAGGAGGAAGAGTAGCTCAGAGGTTACAACATTCAGTCACCAACCAGAAGGTCAGAGATTTGATTCCTGCTCAGACCAAGTTTTGTTTTTTGTCCTTAGGCAAGATTGACAAGTATGGAAAGAATGAATAATTACTATTTTGTGGCACTTGGAGAGGCCTTGTCAAGCCTGTAAAGAACAATAAAGTGTAAGGCATTATTATTATTAACTATAAGAGTTGCAAAATACTAGTTTATGTGAAAGAATTTGGATTCTCTTGTACTTGACAAAGCTTTCACTTTTACATTCTTACACTTTTTATAAAAGATAAATTAGCAATACATGACTTACACTTATAATATGATGTCATTTTGCATAGGTATAACTTTTAAACAATATTTCCATACAGGCATTATTGGATTTTGTTAAGCAGTGCCTGATGAATTCCCTTATTATTAAACAGTTAGATTAAAGCATCTCTCACAGTTCTGGTAATTACACATTGCTTTAATTATTGCAGATCTCAGCGTCATTCTCCATGTTTTATTTATTTATTTTTGTGAGCATAAACTTAATCCAACAGCAACAAAAGTTGTTCAGCTCTTTCTATCCAAAGCTCACCAAATGATGAAGTGTACAAATCCATCCCCATCAGATTAAAATAAACCTTTGATCGTCCTCTCAGGTATGCTGTTGAGCTGCTGAACTCATCACATTATCTGGCCAACTGACCCCAAAAGGTCACCACCATACCCCCATCTGTCGTCTATTAAAACCCCTTTAGAGACGAATGCAGGCCCAGGGGCACAGTGTCCTCATCCAATCCCAGAGACAGGTAAAGAAGGCACAGCGTCTGGCTGTGAGAGATAAGTGCAAGGATGAGACACTGGCATCAAATGAACTATAGACCAATGCGTGCAGGGGTCAAGGGCAGTGCTTTGAGGAATTATCTAAAGAGGCATTGTTCTGGACGTCCTACAGAAAGTATCACAGTCATCAATATGCAGGGTTCAAAAGATGCTCAATCAAAATGGAAACTTGTATTAGTGCTGATTATGAACAAAGAATATGATATTATCTGGTATGTAAAGAATATGAGTTGACCTACAAAGTAAAGAACCATGTCTAAGCAAGGTGTCCCAAAATGTTCATCTATAAATCATGTTAATTGTTCTCATGATCCTTTGTAATAAAAATATAATGAATTACTAGTTTACTCATAATGTATTTAAAGGGCCCATATTACACTATTTTCTGATCTAGATTATAATTCTCTCAAACAGATAAAACTCTGCTCCACCCTGTGATGTCATGTGGTGATACAGAAAATGCTCCACTGTGTTTTTAAACTCCATACACCATCCTTACAATGATTTTGATCATTCTGGCCATGGAATTGCCAATCTCTATTGAACTAAACGTAAAAAGTTGCTGTGTTTTTACTTGAAAACCACGACTTCATGACATCACAAGGTGAAACAGCATTTCGATCTTTGGAGATGTAGACAGACCAGTATGTTTTTGAGGAAGACATTATAACATGGCTAAAGCTCACAACAGTAAATTTTGTGTAATACAGGACCTTTAAAGCTAAGTGTTACCAAGGTCCAAGTAATGTTCAGTAGCATATAAAACCCCAATCCTACCCTGAGCAGAGGTGAATTTTACTTTCCTGTTGCAATGCAAAGAAAGCAAGAAACTGTGCAACTGAAAAAACAATTATTTGTAATATGTACCATGTCACTTTTCTGCCAGTTTACACTGGCAAATAACAAGCTGAACAAACAAAAACAAACAGAAATAAAACATTTTTCAACAACTAAAGTAATTTCTGCTTACACTTATGATTGCTATACAAAAAGAAGTGAAAAAATGAAAAGAATACGATTTTAACAATATACTAGAATAATTATTTCAAGTGATATCAGTATCACCCTGTCTGATCACATAAGGCTGCAGAGTAGGTGTCAGGGGACAGCGTCTCATTGTGTGGGCAGGACCCCTCCGGTGGCCTCATTTTGTGATGTGTCAGTCACCTCCTCTCTGAGCATCAGGTTAAAGAGATTATAATCTGATCTGTCACTGATGTGTGGCTGAAGGCTGGAAACATACAACCAGCACATTCACTCAGACACATTTATCAAACACAATGTACTGAAACAGAGGCAGAACCAGACATTACCCATAAGCCTGTGGGGCAGACAGGGCAAGTTCTGGATGTCATGTGCACCAATCGCTATGGCAACAGCTCATAAACATTGGTAAAGATGAAATGAGGAAGTGATAAAAACAGTGTTGCAGCTCAATAATGCTGTAGTGGTCTAGGCTTGTTGATATATACAGTCACTAAAAAAAACCAACATGCCACAAAATGTCTTGACTTTTGTAGAGCTCTAGTTTTGACCAGTGAGTCCAGAATATAGTATTGCTTTAGAAGTCATTATTAAGTATAAACTTCTGATAATTTGAAGAAGGGGTAAAAATTTACCTGTTGAAGCATTCTACAATTTTATCAGTTTGTTCCCACATCAAAAATATGCCTGTAGAGGTTTTAGATGTCACCCATGCATTTGTATTTTGTATTTTAGCAGTGTCTACAAAGCCCTATTCGAACTCTCCTCATGTTCAGCTGTAAGAATCTGGGCAATGCTCAAGCCTATGACATTAGTCCATAAATATACAAAAGCATGATGCAAAAGTAGTTGTAGTTTAATTAGTGGAATCCACACTGATTGTAAAGTGATATCACTTTGAAGGGGGAGTGATTAACGCAATGAGCAAACATGTTGTTTTTGGTGAATATAGCATTTTCAAAACAATAAAAAATAACATGATTATCTAAAATGTTATGCATTATCAATTAATACACCACAGAAGTAAAATACCTACTCTTTATATTTATCCTTATGAGTTATGAGTTCTTAGAATTTAGTCATTTCTTGCATGATAAAATATTACATTTGCTAGTACAGCCACATTGCCATATATTGCACCGTACTTTTATAAAGTAAACCCGTGTTCCCTCACTCTCAGCACAGAAGTAATGGCTTTGTGTAAATGGTCAGACAGCTTTACTGGACTGGGTTTATCTCTGTTTCTCCACTTACAAATATCTTTCTCCTGGTGGCAGCATTTGAGAGAGTAAAAATTACCCATAGAACAATTTTCACAGTAAGAATTAGCTTAAAATGGAAAGCATGGCTATACCCTTAACCAGCAATAATGTATGCTGTGAGTGAAAAACATGGTGAGTGAAAAAAGTCCCAGGTGGGCCAATTTTAACATTCCACTTGCAGCCAGAGTCAAAGCTCCAGCAGTCTGAAAGCTCATTGTACTTTATCGTTTATAAATAATCCAAATGCTGTCTGTCAAATTGTTATGACAGTATTCAGTGTTCACCATAGTGGTAACTGACATATGCTTCCTCTAATTTAGTGCAGCTCAAATTGCAGCTATTTTGAAGAGTTTGCTTCCATGTGGTGGAGTGTGGTATCCAGTGCTGCAGAGGATAAATGGCATTGTCAGATCTAAACAGGAGGCTGGCATGGCTCAAGGTGACCGTCTGCTTGGGCCTGAGCTGGACCAGAATGTGGCCCCTGGCAACAGGATGCCACTCTGGCCCTGTGCCAACTTGGAGAGGGGTCCCACCAGCGATCGCACACATTAGAACTGGTGTATGGGCTCCCTCTGTTTGTCCTGTCTGCTGTCTCTGCTCTCTTTGTAGCTTAGACACACCTATCGTCAAGCATACAACTTAACTGTTCACAGTCTAATATGCAAATAAATAAAACCTTTTTGAATATGATTTGCAAATGGCATTTAAAACAGGTATAAAGCCTTAACAAATATGTATTGTTTGCTAACATCAAGAATCACAATATTGTATATGCCATGCATTAAGTTAAATATGACTTTTGGCATTTAGATTTACATTTGAGCATAGGTTAACTCAGATTCTCAAACCTATACAATATTTTTTCAATATGTTATTATAAGAACATACATTATATAGTTGGGTTTTAGAGGCAGACCACTGACTGATATATCAAGCTGAGTTGAATATATTCTCTACTAAATATGAGCAAACATGTGGGTAAAAATGCTGATCTGCAAGATGCCTGCAGACAGAACACTATTCTTGGTCCCTGTTTCACCTCAATATCTTTTATATGCAGACAGACATCACTCTTTCTAAAAGCAACTGGTCTTTCACCTCTTATTTGCCTGAGGTGCCTGCTCCACTCAATTCAAAAATCCTCCATCCCACGCATTGAAAACCCCACCAGGTGCTCTCTGTACACAATAAGTCGGAAAAACCCCAGGTGTAGGCGGCGTAGTTGTGCGCCTCTAACACCTACGCACCGCAAAAACAGGTGAGGAAAACCCAGTCCGGCAAAGAGCTCTCATTAACGAGTGACAACAAACGGGCAAATTCCACAGCATATGGACTGGTTCAATCTGGGATGGGTTTCAAAGTGGCTGCACCATTCATTGCCATATGGTGTCACTAATTGCTGTTTTTCTCAGGCACACCAAAAAGCATAAGAAAAGAACTAAAAAAATCATGATTTAAAAATGGGTACTAGTTTTGATGTGGTATTGCTAGCCAGAGGGGACCTTATTCCGTATAATTCAAAAACAGTGACTCTATTTAGGGTGTAATGTTTGAAAGTAATCAGGCTTCAAATTATGGACAAATGGCATCAGATTAGATTTAACAGCTAAGTAATGGAAAATTGGGTTGCATCGAGCTAGGAAAAAATAGCAGTTAAAAGCTATCCACTTAAAACATTCTTATGATGAGAAGCAGTTAACCAGAATGATTGAATTTACATCACTTGGGATTGTCACTTGGGACAATCCCTATACAAACATCACAGTAACACATGTTTAGTGTATGTTCCAGCTATGTTCAGGGCTGTTTCATGTTAATAGAAACATTAGCTTTCATACTCACGACCCTCAAGTCTTGATTCACCACAAGTGGTTTTGTGCTAGTCTCCCGGGACTGCAGGCCAGGGCAAATAAAGGATCAAATGAAATGTCACTTCAAATTAGATTCAGCGTGGCCCTGTAAATAAGCTAATGCAATCATCTGAACAGAAAGGAATCAGATGTAGTTCAGGTGTCCAACACTGCAACATGTGGGGAGGGTAGATGCATTCAGGATTAATTTATACAGCAAAAATGGGTAAGAATATTAAAGCCGCATTATGCAAAAAATTTAATTATCTACTTTATATTTATAAAATTTCTATGTATGTATACATGCAAAAGTTTGTATCAAACTTGAATATATTGTGCAGTCAAAAGCATTTACAAAGGTTCCACTTTTTAGAGACAGTAATATTCAAACAGAAGATTAAAAGTATTCCAATCAACATAGTGGCTGAAGTGAAAGCACTGGCTGTGAGAAGCTTGTCTCCAAATTTGGGTAAATACAAGCTCATCCATCAGTATTGTCTCCCTCTGCACTGCCTCGAGCTAAGTGTCTAAATTTAGATCAATGGCAGCGAGCGGTCGGGATCCAAAGAGAGCACTCACACCTGCACAGCCTGATGCAGAGCAGTCACATGGCTCTGACGCTGCGCTCGCACAGAAACTGCCACCTCAGACACCGCACACAGAGCGGCCATATTGGATCTACGCTCTCATATCACCTGACTCACCAGCTGCACTTTGCATACTAATCAGCTACACTTGCTGATTATAAAGTGGATGCTGCAGGGGAGTTGACTCTGTTAGGTCACTTGACATCTATAAGGCAAATAGGTAGCACTCATATCCTATGCAAAAAGAAAGGAAAGATATGGTCAAAGTTGTTAAGTTATGTTTGTGTGTCAGAGCATTCTGTGCTAAGTACTAGTTTAATGCCTGATTGAAGAAAACAGAAGTCTATTTAATAAGTTAATATCCCAGTCCTCTTCTTTCGCATTAGTATACTGACACCTACTGCAGTATTGACTGACTTGCATCCTCAAGTCTATAAGCATCAGAGCATGACAAAAATGCACCATCAGCTGTATGTAATACTGTATATAGAAATTGGTTCATTGTGTTTAACAATGCCCTCTTTAGAAAACTTGCCTAGTGGACAAATTGCCAGGCAACCAAATGTTCAAACTCTTCCACAACTATGTGCAAAGACACTGCTGTATTCATATTCATCACATGGTCTCAAACAATTCCTGATTGAACAGAATGCACAACTAGCAACTTAATGTTAAACACTGCATACTTGTTAACACATTTGTCTCATGTGACATTGCAGATGCCACCCAGCTTCGATCCTATTACACCATTGATTGCACTTTCACAGTTGATTAAAGCATAATAAATCAGAAAAGCAATTTGCAATTTTCAGTGGTTGTTTTGCTGTGTCATGCTAGAGTCAGGTCACCTCTAAGTCTAAAAATGTGAGTATGCACTTTAAGTCTTACCTTGAAGCCTCTGCATTACATTGGCAATGTGCCGGGGAGAGTGACCATAGTGTCTTGGAGATGCCATGACGATGTCCAGACAGAGGTCAACAAAGTCACGTCCAAACTCCAGTACATCAAATCCGCAGTGCTCCCATCTTCAAATCTGCATCCATTTAATCTATTCACAGGTAGCACTAGCTGTTACATGAGCTGGTGGTACAAGTGACTATGTCCATGTTGTTGTTGTGTTTCTCAAGTCATCCCTGTTGCAGTCTGTAGCGGTCTGCACTCACAGCTCCTCCCCTGGCAATGAGGTAAGTGCGTTTATCTGTGTGTGTGTATGTGGGAGGACATTTGTGTGAATCAGCCCCTCCTGCTCCTGAGTCTGATCTCACTGCTTCCTGGTCCACATGCACCATCCAATCAGAGAGATTGGTGTGTCCATCGGTGCGGCATCTGCACCAATAGGACTTCAGATGTAAAGCCAGGTCTGCTGAGCTGCAAGACAGGTGCGCAGTACAAAATGGTTGAGAAGTATTTGTTGGATACTCACAAAATAAGTTTAAATTATGTAAATACATAGTTTAATGTGTAAAAAAATGATTACTGGCAATTAATGCATTACCTTGAAGTTAAGTTAGTTGGTAGCTAAGTTACATATTATTGTCCCTAAATGGCAATTTGTCCTCTGTAACCCTGTCAATAGGCCTGGGGACCCTTACACACATCTTAAGATTGTGTAAGGGTCTTGCCATGGTCAAGTGTGCCTAGTTGGAGGATTATTCTATTGTACATGTGCTAGATTACTATCTTCAAACTATCAGTATTGTCAGTTACACATATCTATATAAATATATCTGCAAATATCCTGTATTCGGTTTGGGCGGTTCCAAACCTAGATAGATAAAAGAGAAACAGACTTTACTGTAAGCCCAACAAACCAACTGTCAGGAATTACCTCATATTTATTATGACAATTCACGAGTTGATTAGTGGCCCTATTATTCAGTCGAGCCTGATTTACTCTCCTATTGACTGTTTATTGACCGTTGTTTAAATTTACCTCCTACCACATCCTCTTTACCTGCAGCTCTGATTAGATGGAGCAATCAATCTTGTGCAATGACATCTATCAGCTTCAAATATAGTGCAGTTTAGAAAATATGCTGATGTCTGCAAGTTTTGAACCTAAATATATCAATATATCAAAAAATGGCAACAATAAATCTACAAACCTTCACTGTAAACTAGGCCATAGTAGATCAATTCAATGTAGGCGAGAGGTGAGATGGAGCAGTGGACGCAAAGCACTTATCGCGAGGTGTAATCCCATTAGACAAGTCCTTTTATCATCATCTCCAGAGAGCTCTTAGACGAACTGGAGGAAGACGTCCGGCCACTCTGTCATTCATTGAAATGAGAAATGGAACACTGGGAATGAGAAATATAAAGGTGATAAATGATGTCTGCTGTCCATTGGTACTCAATACTGAATAGAAACGTACTGGGTTTAGTTAACTGAGATTATGATAATGGACAAAATCTGCTTTTACTTAATTAATGTAATGGCTTCATGCAAATGCACTAACAGGTAAATTAAAGCTTGGCGGAGCATTTTATGTGCTATTGCATTAAAAGTATTATGACCTTTGACCTTTCCGCTATTTGAAGGGCTTTAGAAGAGGTTTTAGATGCATTTTCATTTTGGCATCAGGAAACCATTAAGCAATGTTTTGACATCCTATCCTCAAGCATTTATCCAGGTTTATGATTAGATTTAGTTTTAAATGTTATCAAATAAAAGAGAGTTTAAAATATAAGGAAAGATACTTCACATTGCATACATTGCTATGCTGGCCTGATAACGTGAATATGCATATTTAAATCAGTTCAAGTACATATCTAGTTTTGCATTTTAATGGATATTGAAAATCCATTCAGTTGAGCCTTAATATTGTGCTAAATAAAATACACTGGAGAGTTTATGAATAATTAAAGAAATAAATTATTAAATCTAAAACAAATGATTTAGTCCTACATGCCACAAGTTATGCAGGCTTAAATATGACTCTCTCTTTACACTATAGTACATATTTAGAAGTTCCAGTACATCCTAACCAAGAGCCTGACTTGCCAATACAGTTATTTAAACAGGCCTGCTCTTCTGACTACTGCAGCAGCATGGACTGCTGATCCGGACATTTTCCGATGCTGTTAGCTCGGACCGAGGTCACCCCTACGGTTCAAAGAAGTCCCCGAGGACCAAACACATTCAGCAAAAGAAAGTGGAGACATGCCGCAGTGAAAAGTGAAAGAGGTGAGGGAGACAAAGCATGTGGGTCAATGGAGACTGCACCCAGTAGCACCGTTACAATTCATTTCTTATCTAATCTTTGCACAGGCAGAGAGCATATACAGGTGGTGCAAAGTGGTAATCCTCCTTCTACACAGTCAGCATGTTTGCAAAATCTCAGAGAAGACTGTTGTAAACCCACAAAATAACAAAATCAACCAACTTCTGCAGAGCATGTTGTGCATAGATAGATAGACCTGAAATGTAAAAGAAGTGGCCAAGTTGAGCACTCTAAGCATGACTGGTAAAACGCTATGTTAATCTTGCCAAAAATAATTCTTGCGTAATAGTTGTTGTTAATAATGTTAAAACAATACATTAATCTAAGTGGTAATACTGGAGTTATCATTATCAATAATCTAAGCAACAGCTCCATCTTGTGGTGAGTAAGAGTACCTGGAAATCTGATTTAGAATTTGATGTTAATGGACAAAACATTTTATAACCTGCATAATTATGTATTTTCAAAGGATTGACTTAGTAATAAAAAAAATATCTATGGGAGTGGCACACAAATGTGTCACATCATGACAGCATCAAAATGAAGTCTTTGTAAAAGAAGGAAGATGAAGATTACTGAAGTGAGACTGCTCTTAACACTAAAAAATAAGTACCATAAGCATGGTATCTGTAAACTGATGTGTCTAGAAAAAAAAGTTTCTCTAAATCATTCATAATTTGTTATCTTATAACAGCATATCATTACTGAAATGATATTTTCAAGAAAGATATGCTGTAGATATTTGTGGAGTCCATATAACATAACTATGGAATTTTATTTAGTTAAAACAAAATCCAATGACGTAGTCCAATGTCCTCACCAGTGACCTTTCTCTTGACAGCATGTGCACTCTTAGACTGATTGTTGTGTTTTTGTTGGATATACAGGCAGGTTTCACAGCTACTTTAACAATCAAAGGAAATGTTAGTAGGGTCAGTAAGGACAGAGATATTATGTTTGTCATTTTATATGACATGCTATACTTGCTTTTAGTAACATATTGAATAGCATAAAATTGACTAAACAGTGGTACGGACAAGTCATGGTCAAATGTATACATTTAAATTTAAAACCAACAGTATTGTACAGTTCTAAGCATTATGGCTCTAGGTACTAGGTACTAACTAGGTACTAAGTGTTAAAGTAGTTAAGGTAAATCAAAACGTGGACTTCAAAAGTGGGCTGAGTACCAGAAATAATATCTTGAACAGACTTTGAGAAGGACTAAACTTATACTTGATGCTGCTGTGGTTGCATACCAGTACTGAATGAATATCCATATCCTTCCTTGCAGACCAAAAATGATGACATTGCACATCAGATTCACTGTAAGGCAGAATACACAACACTTTAAAACCACAAAAAATATCAAACCATAGTTTTATCCAAAGGAAACTACTGGTCCTCAGGCAAAGTATATGGAAAAAGTAAGGGAAGATTCTTAGAGAATCACCGTATTGTTTATTGTTTTAATGTTTTAGGCTATTGGGCCTATTTTAATATTTTCCTCTCAAGACCAAAAACAGCTGGTTTAGCCGATCGTATGAGATGCCTGTGGTCTCTGTGGTATAAGTACAAGTAGGAGCATCTTAAATATTCACTAATGTTAGATCCAGATGACATATGGTTTAGAGTCATTTGTTTTGTTGGTTTCAGTAACATAAACTATTAGGTAAAAGATAAACTGGGGTCCCGTACTGGGTGATTTATCAACTCCAAAGGAAATAATGGCTAAGGATGTGATTTTAGCAACACCCTTTAGTTACCCCACCTCCAGGATCTCTGTCTCAAATAGATAAGCCACTCCTGTGGCCGTATTTCCAAGCCGGAAATGTGACAGTGTGGTTTTCCAACTTCCACAAAGGATTGTCTCTCTGTCCAGCACATTTCTTTTGGTCGGAGGCTCCTTAAGAGGGACTTGGAGAGCATACGCAAGACCAGGAAAATCCATCAGATGTTTAAAGCGACGCATGCTTTTTTCAAAGGAGAAATGAGAAGTTGGGAGAGGAAAAGCAGGCTATAAAAACTGTCTTCTTCTCTGACACAGGCAACCAAGTCATGGCAGAGAACAACACAAATATCTTTCTGGAAATACTTCAGTCTTATGATGCAGGTGAGTTTTTGACTTTTTCTTGTGGTTTTCGTTTTAGAATCAAGATATGTCCTTCTGGGAATACAAGCTTTAATTATGGCTAATTAAATGCAATTAGTATTCTGCATTATAAGAAACAAGATATGTTTCTGAACAAGATTTCAAATGCACAAATGCTTTTGTTAACTTACAACCCTTAAAACTACAACATAGTTGTGGTGTTATAGAAGGAAAATGTGTTTGTTTTTGTTGGCGTGAGGCCATATGGGTTTGTTCTAACTGTTGCATTCTTGTCTTGCTTTTCAATAAACTTATTGGCACTGGTTCTTCCTAAAAAAGAAACTGTATCTGTGAGTAATGCACAGATGAAATAGTTTGTTCCCTCTGTAATGTTTTGGCACTTATTTTTAGCACTGTAAAAGAGGAAATGGTGTTATTAGGGACTTGTTCCATGTCAAAAGCAATGTTCTAAAAAAATTCTCCCCAAAGACTTACAAAAAAGAATTGCTGTGGACTGAATTCTACTACAAAGATTTTAGTTACATGCATTTTAGTTGAATATCTCTTGTGTTGTCATGCTGACCACTGCCTATTGATGATTAAGTATTATTTTTTTGTAATAATTTCTTTTGTTGTTTTCATAGTGCCTCTGATTATTGCTTTCTGTGTGTCGGTGGCTGTGGGTCTAGTCTTGGGTGCTGTGATCTATGTGCTCCTAACCTGGATGTCACGGCGCAAGGCGGGCTCTGCAAGCATCACACGACGTACCTCTCGCAAATCCCGCACCTCTTCACGCTCGCGCCCCAATTTCAAACGCAACAACAGCTATGATCGCCGCAGTAACAACAACTTACTGGGAGCTGCCTTTAGCTTCCAACGCCAAAGCTCTTTCCCTGATCAAATGGACCCACTGGGGTACAAATCCAGTTTTAGAGGATCTACATTCCACCCTTTGCTCCATTGCAGCCAAATTGCAAGAGAGGCAGAGGAGGGGAGCCAGTGTTCACTTCCACGTACCCCAGCTTTGACCTCCTCCACAGGGACAGCTCAAGCCTCTGGGCAGGTGGCTGTTGATCCGTCCAGACCTGAGTCTTTTTGGGGAAACACAAGTCTGAGAGGTTTCCATGTTACGCAAACACCACCTCCAGCTTATGAGAGCATCATACGAGCTTATCAGGAGACAAGCACCTGAGGAGATAGAGCAGAGAAAGAAATGGTTATGGGACATTTACACTATATGCATTTATTGAATTAACTGTGTTCTGTAATGTACAATGTTGGAAGTTATTTATGTTAAGAAAAGTTGGTGAATTTTTTTGTCATATAATTTAAGAATCATGTGACAGATCCTACATCATCCTATATAAGCGTAAAAATTATGTGCAAATATTATGAGTGCAGCCGCTATTAAGTATGATGTACATAATGATTGCTTGATAAATGATGTTTAGGCTGTTTGGTCAATAAAGGTTGTTTTGCAAAGTATGACATAACAAAGTGCGTTTTCACATTTGGAATAAGGCTCGTGGAAGTATTTCTTATTAATTCATAATATATAGATATCCATGGTATGGCTGAAATAATTTTACAGTTAAATCAGGATCAGTATTTACAGCATTAAAACTGTTTTGTCTGATCAGTTATTGTTTTAAGTACTCACTCTTCGAAGACACTGTGAAGTTGGAGAGATGTACGTTGATCACACACACACATATTTACAAGAGTCTTTTTTTTTTTTTTTTTTTTTGTAAAAAAAAAAAAAAAAAAAAAAAAAAAGAAAAGAGGAGGAGGCGGTGGCACATTTCGTGACGTATTATTTGTGAGACAACTTTCTTCCGGGTCGACTTCGGCGCTGCTACTGGAAAAACAGACTTTTAATTGTCGTTCATTCTTAAAAGGTAAAATATGACACATGGATACGACAACATAAATATAGAAGATCTGCTGTGATCATTGCTGTGGTTGACATGCTGTTGGTGAAGATTGTAGGTGGCTTAAATAGGATACAACACAAATATTTAGCAGTGTAACAGCTAGCGTTAGGTTAACACAGAACCCGGTTTGTACGTGGATCTGTTAAAATACCGGGTTTGTAAGATCGTAAGGTTGTCAAATCTAGTTAACCATGGATATTTTTCAGGCCTCATGTCCTTGTGCATGCCAACGAAGGATGTCTTTTGCAGCACTGCGTTTGATTCACTGTCGAAAGCTGAGTTCAACAACGAAGTCTGAAGTGTTTCAGTGGAGAAGCTTGATAAGTGAGTCATAAAATATGCTATTATGCTACTTTCATGTTTTATTTTGTTTTTTTAATATCAAAGATAAGTCAATGATAATGTAATAATATTAATAATATTGGCCAACATTTTTTATTTCAGGAAAAATAGCCAAAGTAACAGGTGCAGTTGTCCTAGGGTAAGGTGCAGTCAAAACATGTAACCTACACTAAAATGTAGTTTTACTTAAGTTATTAAGTTAGTTTTCTTTACACAGTGGCTGTCTCTTCATCACATATGAAGTGGCCGCTTTGGACAAAGCTGTAACTATTGACACAAGTGCTATCATCAAAGAGAAGTACAAATCTTATATTTATCTTAAAGGAGTCTCCTCAGAAGAAAAAGACAACTTCACTGCAGGCAAGTGTTCACTGTGTAGGTGCTTCTAATAGATTCATTTGAATAATTTTATCTCATGTAATTTGTTATGTTTAAATGTGAATCATTAATTGTTCACTGCAGTTACTTTTAAATAGTTGTGATTATATAATGGGCAACAAAGTGTTATATTTATGATGCCACTATAGTCCAGATTGTTCTTAGACTATGGGGGCGAACTATAGTCTCCTATATTTAAAAAAGCCTGAATGTTTGCTTGTAAATACCTGGGTGTTTAGTTTCCCTGTGTTGCCACTCTATTCCTATCTATACTTTGATAATGCTTTCCTAGGATGTGAACTGGTTTAATATTTTAATGTTTCAATATAATATTGTTCCAGAACTTACACAAAAAGCAAGAAAGGAGCTACATAAAGCAGCAAGGCGTTTTTTGGAAGTATCGTCTTGGCTCTTTCAACATTCTCTTGATGGTAAACTCTTGATTTGATTTTGACCATAAAACCTGTTAACTGCTAGCTTCTTCGATGGAATAGAGTGAACAGTTTGTAGCTCGGTGTTTAAAGGAAACACCTGTCTACATATACACATCCTGTTTTTTCTGGCACCACCACAGTGTCTCTGTGATTTTGTCAATTCTAGTAGACTGCAAATCACAAATCACACTGTGTTCCAGTGTACTGGAAATTCTCCACTGTGTTTTTTAAACTTCATACACCTTCACTAGAACATTTGGATAATTTCAGTTTTGGAATTGTCAGTCTCTACTGAACAAAAGGCAAAAGGTAGCTGTTAACTTGAAAACTACAACTACATGACATCACAATGTGGAACAGTGCATTTTGAGCTTTGGAGATGTAGACCTACTAATTATGTAGGAGGATTACTCAACAGAACTCTAGATATGTTTTTTACGAGTTGAACATTATAGAGTTAACAACTTTATACCATGGTTTAAAGATCACAAGAGTCCATTTTACATCATATAGGACCTTTAACCATGGGCTTTTAATGATTAAAGCTTCCGTGGTGATAAGTCAATGCATGGAACCAGAAGGTTTTATGACTCAGCAGTTATTGTTTAAGAGTGGCATTCCTTTATGCACCTCTTGTACCAGATGTGGCGTACTGTAGTTTAATTTACAAATGCAAATTATCACATTTATGTAGTGCATTTCTACTCTTGAGGCAAAAAGGTGTAATACGAGTTGTCACCCATTACTCTCCCACCTTTTATATAAACAGAGCATTTTCGCCATGTGGATGCTGACCCACATGAGGTGGCGTTATGGGTCCTCCTGAAAAAGACAAAGTCGGCCAACAAGGCTGTTCGTCTGCAGGCTGTTCAGGAACTTGGGGAAAATCACAACTGGCAGGGTAACATTATATTTCTTTGTTCAGTGCCTAGTAGAGGTGGGCAATATTGACAAAATGTGTGCAATCACAATGCATAGATTATAGAATCTATCAGAAATGTTCTAAAACGTCGCTGTCAAATGTTATGGTTGCGGTTAATGTATCACGCAAATATTACTCTAAAACTGAATAGAAATATGCAGAAAAATCTAATTTATATGAAACATTACACCACACATTTTTCAACATATATCTCCCACCTCTTGCTTACAGTGTAAACCTGTCTTTAAATGTTATAGATTTGATTCTTATTTCAGATTATCAGTATCAAACAGCAGCTCAGGTCATAGACCAACGAACAGCAGTGGGTCTGGCCAGGACTCCTCAAGTTGACCTGCGCTTTTTCAGGCCACCACCAGCACTTTTAAACCCTCAGGATGTATGTATCACAGCCTTTTTGCTATGACCTTTTTTTTTTTTTTTACTTTGAATTACTTTATTACTTTATGCCATTGGTGAGGCTAGACCTTTCTTCAATGTATGTGATTGCAGCAAACTAATCTTCATATGAATCCTGCTCATCTTAATTCTTTTTTCTCTAGCTCTAAATGCGAAGGGAGAAGAGTTTTTGTGATTTGCTACTTGATAATACCATTTTTCCCAGTGTCTGCTTTATGGCAATTTACATTAGTGTTGTAATAATCTTTTTCATTTTATCTGTTTATATAGGATGTGTCAGCAGAGGATGGACTGAGACAGCTGTTGGGCTCTCTACCTCAGTCAGAAGTGGACAAATGTGTTCAGTACTTCACTTCTCTGGCTTTGCGGGAGAGCACTCAATCTTTGGCAGCACAACGGGTAGATGAGTGTTTTAAACTGTGTTGGTCTTTTTAATCCGGATTAAATGGTACGTACAATATTACAGGGAGGGCTATGGTGTTTTGGTGGTAATGGACTGCCCTATGCCCAAAGCCTGACTTCAGTCCCTTCTGAAAAGGTGGAGTCCTTTTGTTTACAAGCTCTGGTGCAACACTCAAAGGTACATTCTTGTTATGTTATTTGATCATTGCCAGTTGGATCTGGTTGAAGTATTGGTACTTTAGTTTTCTTGTTATAGGTCCAGAGTCACTGTGATCCTATTGTAAAAAACGGGGGCCTGCATCTGCTTCAGAAGATTTTCCAGCTTCGTAACGATTCACTTAAAATTCAAAGAAATATTGTTCGCATCATAGGAAATCTGGCAATTAATGAGAATCTTCACCAAGCCATTGTACAGTCTGGTAGGCCTGGAATAATTACTTTGATTTTGTAGTGTAGTATGTTTTGATCATCTTAGACTTGTATACCTTTAGGGTGGGTGTCTGTCTTGGCTGAGATGGTGCAGTCTCCTCATGTCATGCAAGCCTCACATGCAGCTCGTGCTCTGGCCAATTTGGATAGGGAAACAGTTATGGAGAAATACCAGGATGGGATATATATTCTCCATCCTCAAACACGCGGCAAGTAGGAAAGCAGTTAGCTCTGTTGTAACAATAATGTATACAATGTGGATATACGACCTTTTATTTTAAATTTAGTTCAGCCATTTCATAATCTATTATCTATTTCCAGTCAGACTATCAAAGCAGATGTGCTCTTCATTCATGGGATTTTAGGAGCAGCCTTTAAAACATGGCGACAGAAAGATCGCAGTAACTCATCTGAGGAAGACGAAATGGAGCATAGAAATGATTACACAGAGTGCTGGCCCAAGGTATGCCTTTTACTTAGAAGAAAAAAAAATATTTTTATATGATAATTAATACTATTTTGATAAAGTCTTGGCTGGCAGTGGATTGTCCTAATATTAGAGTGTTATCTGTGGAATATGACACTCATCTCAGTGACTGGATGTCCAAGTGCCCTGCTGAGAATCAGAGGTGAGCCCTCAACTTTTCTCTTGTAAATCATGTTTTTAATGGGCCTATTGATTTATTTCACATTGCCATATTTTACTGTTGTAATACATAATAATTTCTCTCATTCATCACTTTAGAAAATCATTAGCCTACAGAAGCCAAGAACTGCTGAAGAAGTTGCAGCAGGCTGGGGTTGGACAAAGACCAGTGGTCTGGGTCGCACACAGTATGGGGGGTATTTATCTACTCTTATTTGCTTTTACTAAATTTAAAAATAATGTCTGTATTGATATACTGTTGAACCCATTCACTCTGTGTGTATTATCTAAGCCTATTGATTGTTTAAATATCAACTATACTTGTGTCATTTAACTAATTTCTTAACCTTTTATCTTCAGGGCTACTTGTCAAGAAAATGCTCCTTGATGCTGCAGAAGACCCAAACATGCAAAAGTTGCTAAAAAACACCAAAGGAATTTTATTTTATAGTGTCCCTCATCGTGGCACCTACATGGCTGAGTACTCGGTGAATGTCAGATATCTGCTGTTCCCTTCAATAGAAGTCAGGGAGCTATGCAGAGGTCAGTGAAAAGATAAAATGTTTTCAAAGAAATGGTCCGAAACTAATGCACTGTTGTTTTGTACTTTAAGACTCTCCAGCACTCCGTAACCTTAATGAGGGCTTTTTGGACATAGTCAAAGAAAAAGACATTAAAGTTCTTAGTTTTGCTGAGACACTTTCTACAAACATTGGCCCTATGATCAAAATATTGGTGGTGCCAACTCAATCAGCAGGTACAGCCTTAAAAACAAGTCTTGGTGGAAGTGAAAATTTTGGTTGTAATTATTATTTTACATGTTTAGATCTTGGCATTGGAGAGCTCATTGAGGTGGATGTAGATCATCTAAACATCTGTAAGCCAGAGAAGAAGAACTCCTTTCTGTACAGACGAAGCCTCCAGTTTATTCAGGAAGCACTGCACAAATACATCAACTCCTAACATGAAGGGCATTAACGAAACCAGTTTGCCTGAAGCAGGGGAAGCTCTATGCCCCAAACCACAGTAACCTGCCGTTTGGGCTGTGCATATAAATGTCTGACTAGTACTACATATGTATGTGTGTAAGTTCTACTGTAAATACTAAACCTAACCTACTTGGGGTGCTTTTCAACTAAGATGCCATTTTCTTGGTGTATGAACAGCTGGTCCCCTTTATTGTATAGCCAATTGATTGCAGATCTTAACCCTCGTTTTAAATGGTTGACTTTTGCAACTGCTTTATTTATTTTGTCAGAGAATATCATGTCATTGAGAATATATGTAAATGAGTAGTTATGTGAGTCACTTTATGACTCTAAATAAAACTATCCTAAATAAATGTCTGTTTGCACTTAATAATGCTCACCTTAACAGTGCACTATGTAGGTTTTGGTTGGTGGCCTGTCACCTGCTTTTTTCTATGGATATGTTGCTGTTCTGCCTGGAATGTTCTACGATATGGCATTCAACAACTCTGACTTACATTTATTAAATTACAGAAGGTTATATTAATTACATTACATTACATTTATATAGTGCTTTTCAAGACACCCAAAGCGCTTTACAGTTCATTGTTCATTCACTACTATTGTAACCACAGCTGCCTTGGTGCAGACTTGACAGAAGTGGCTGCAAATCTGTGCCATCAGCCCCTCCGACCAACACCAACACTCTTGCACAATCCAGTTTCTTACTAGGCAATGAAGGTGAAGTGTCTTGCCTGCGGACACAACGACAGTTTTTGCCACTGGTGCCCCATTATGGCACCTAGAATTCCCAGTGGTCTTCCATCCAAGTACTACCCAGGCGGCCTTGCAAATTCGCAATTAGCTTTGCAGCTCAAAAATAGGTAGAAAAAAAAGGTATTCTGACCGAGTTGGGCTGCACAGTTCTGACTTGTAACTTGGTCTGGTTTGGTTACGTACGTACGTCAGACAGTTCGGATTAAGAGTTCCTCTCATTGATATTGTCCCTCCAAGGTCTCCGTACATGCTCTAGTATCCTCATCACGATCCAACATAAATACGGTAGCGACACTTTTTATCCAATTTATTTTGGGAATGCTTCTAAGGTCTGTTTAGTGTTTGCTTTTCATTTTGGCACATAGCATTTATGCGATGCCAAAACGCTAACACTAACTCTTAAATGCGTTCATATTAAAAGATCTCTGCTAATGCTAAGAAAGCTAACACGTTGATTTACTTTTGTTTGTTTGTTTTGTTGTTTTGGAATGCAGGATTTTTTTCTCCATAAACCAAATCGAACAACATGGTAAACGTGCACAAAGGAGTTCTTGTTGAATGGTGAGGGCATCTTGCCATATAACATTACATCATATTTAATATTTTTAAGTACATGACAGGGGCAACAACCCATTTCACTAAAAGGTAGTCAACATAATAGGTATTTTACTAAAGATTTTACATGATTCTCCATGTTTTGTGAAAATGTGCAGCTGAATAGGAGTATAATGCCTATTTGGACATGGACTGTTGGATTTTTTTGACTAATGTGAAACCAAGTAAAGATTTACTACAATTGTCTTACCAAACTATCAGTAAATTTAAAAAAAAATGCACTTAAAAGGGACAAGGTATTTTGAACCCTGACCCTATACTCGTTTTGAACGAACCCTACACCCTGCAAGTGTTTATAACTAATGCTTTTGTCCTGTATATTTGTGCTTGAACTAGTGATCCTGCCATGAAACAGTTCCTGCTTTACTTGGATGAAACAATGGCCCTCGGAAAGAAGTTCATTCTCAAAGACTTGGACGACACACACGTCTTTATACTCGCAGAAGTGGTGCAGACACTGCAGGACAGAGTGGGACAATTAATGGATCAAAACTCATTTCCTATCACTCAGAAGTAGCTGTGGTTTATATAACGGACTCAGTGTTTATCTGAATAGAAGAGTGCTATGTAAATGTAATAATAATGTGTCAGTAAACTGACTTGATGCTTCTTTTGTCATGCTAGTCAATAACATTGTATTAACCAATTTGTTTTAATCATTCTTATACTGGTGGTTTGAGTGTTTCCCCTAATGGTGGTGGGTTCACATATTCTGCAACAAGCTGAATAAAAAAGTATTACTACTTGGAACTTTCATTTAACCATAATAATATATTATTAAAGAGGCTTTGCTTAAGAGAGAGAGATCCTGAGGGAATCAAACGTGTCATGCCTCAGTCAAAGGAGGACTGGCAGGAGGACTGGTCAGGTACTGTCAGCAGATCCTGTGTTAGGGCAGTTTGACCCTTTAAGGATCAAGGGTTTCTTGTTTGGTTTACCACCACCACCACAAAAGGAAAAAAATAGACGAGTGCAATTTCTTTTTATTATTTTATCAATCTACTTAAAATGTAAATGGCGAATAATTATCGTTACCGAGCCAAGCGAATTACTCACATTTATTTTGAAACCTTCTGGCCCCTACTGTTTCCGGGTTTTGTCGAAAGCAACTTCCATGATCGCATCCTGAACATAGAACTATCCATGATTCTGATCGTCGCCCGCTGACTAGAATGGACGAATTTCAGGTTGACGAGGTTAGTATTTTCAAAAGTGTGTATTTGTCATATTACATTATCCAAGTTTTGATTAAATAAAATTCACTGTTTTGGTATTTTACCACTAACGTGTTGTTAAATCAATGGAGCAAACGTTACCTGGCAACAGCTAGTTACTAGCTATGGGGTGATTTCTATGGTGTCGACGATAATGTTACAGTCTAACTACAAACTTCTGATTCTTCTTTTAACAGACAACCTTTGTCGTTGAAGAAGTTAGCAAAATAATAAAAGAGGTCAGTTCACTCGCTTTTTCTACAGGTTTATGTATTTATAATACCATTTCTCACGTTTACTCAGCTGTTTCTAAGGACTCTTACGGTTGCTAAGCAAAGTTCGTGCGTGGCGTGCGTTGTGTCAAAGAAGAAATGCACAACTTTAGTTAATTAAATATTTCCTATTAACATTATTTTATATATTACAATAGTTGACTCTTTAAATTGTAATTAGCTTAAGTTACAAAAATCATATTGCTGTAGTGTGACTACACTGGTGGCTGGTGACTTCTTCGACTTTAGTGAACAACTTGAATTTGTATAACCTGCCTTAGTTTATCTATTGTATTTAATAAGACAGAGACACAGTGCAAAGTTTACATTAGCCAGCCTTATAGAGAGATACATTGTACCAAGCTGTAGCACTAGTGCTTTTTTTCCATCTGTAGTACTAGTCCCTGAGCAGGCTAGTGTTATACCAAACTTTTCACACCAAGTACCACCCAGGACAAAAATAGGCTTTCTGAGTAGATCAACCAAATCAAAACCAGGTCTCAAACATGAATATTTAAAATTGAACTACATCATGGCTACAGGAGTTCTAACCAAAGAAAATAACTGCCCAAAGGAGGACCAAAAACTGCATAAAACATACTAGAAATTCAGCAAGTATTAGAGGATGTGTCCCACCAGAAGAAGCCAGTAGTATGTGTACCATAGCTTGAGGAACACTGTTATAGTTCATTAAAACATTAAAGGAAAATTTCATTGCCAGACAATCATAAAATTTACATACATAATATGATAAACATAACTGAAATCTAGTCCTTTGGATCAGCCTTTGTTTTGCTTTTTCCTTTGTAGTCTGTTGAAGCAACCATTGGTGGGAATACTTACCAGCACAACAGGGTAAATCAGTGGACAACCAACGTTGTGGAACAGTGCCTTAGTCAGCTCAGCAAACTAGGGAAGCCTTTTAAATATATTGGTGAGTGAAAAGTTAAAAAAAAAACTTCTTTTTTAAAAAAAAAAAAAGAATTAATGTTGTTTTTAATTTGACTTTTGTAGTAACCTGTGTCATCATGCAGAAAAATGGAGCTGGCCTGCAAACAGCTAATGCATGTTTTTGGGATAACAGCACTGATGGTAATTATTCAATGTTGTGCTATTCTGTGAGAAACCTAAAATAAAATTTTATTATATCTTGAACAGGAAGCTGTGCAGTGAGATGGGAAAACAAGTCGATGTACTGCATCGTCACAGTTTTTGGACTGGCCGTTTGATGTTTTGCATGTTATCTTGAATTACATTTTCACGTATTGTGTAATAAGAGTTGTATAATAAAATTTATTTGTATTAATTGTTTACAAAACTTTTATTTACACAGAAGAAGCACAACTTATCATGCTTATAAACTCACATCAAGTCACATTTACTGGTAAAACTGAAGCCACAATGTTGCACAATGTTTTAAATTTAAAATAAAAAAAAATACCCATTAGAGATTAAGAATGTCGCTCGTAATGTAAAAACAAGGCACAATTTTTGATTAGAATACATATAACAATGTAGGCAAAGAGGGGATTTTGGCTGGTTTTCTCAATATAATACAGTCTCTAAAAAATAACTGTAAAGACAAGAAAACTTAAATGACTACCAGTACTTAAAAAGCAGATTCTTGGCCACAGGTTTATAAGGTGCAAAAATAAAATATGTCAGTAGTTCTAGTAATTTAAGAAAATTATTTAGAAGTCATGCAAGTGAGTACTTTGGCTTCAAGCCTCTTGATACTGAGAAAAACAATGTACATAAACACAATAGTTTAAGCATCAAAACTGTGATTTTTAGCCACCCATCCCAAACTTGTTTTAACTTTAGTGGAAAAGAATATGTACATTTACTGCTCGATATACAAAATCAAGAATTCCAAGTGAAAATACTCCTGTCTTCTTGTTTTCTTTTTAACTCAATAAAGAAATTCAAAGGCAAACTGAAATAAAGATGGTACATTCAGAAGGTGTCTTTCTAAAAAATAGTAAATTATGTACATATTCAATACATCCATGATTGGTGCAAATACTTAGTATATACAGTACATATAATAGAGTTGCTCTTTTCAAAATATCCATTGGAAACAGGTGAAAATGAGGTTGTGCACTCAGTCGCTGTCAGTCTCATCCTGGTATTTAGCGGTTGCTTTAATTGCACGCCCGTTTTGTAAAGGCATATCTTCATAGTCACTTCTTAAAAACAACAAAAAGAGATTGAGAGAGGTTGGGAGACCTGTAACAAACACAACTAAAACTAATTTGCTTACCCATATATAACTTCATCATCTGAGTCATTTAGCATTGAGAAAGCAGGGTTATCCTTTAGCTGGGAGTCTGAAAGCGTAAATATGATCACATCAATTAATATTCCTAATTTTAAAAAAATACCAAACATGTAAAATCAAAATTTCTTACCATACAGGGCATTTTTGGATGGAGAATACACAAATGCTAATGTGTACAGGTAAAAGTTGAGTAAACCATAGAAAGATAAAAATTCAGCTGGTATGTTTAGATAAGGAAGGTTAATACTTCAATACTGAACAAAAACTTTCCACATAGTAAAAGGATATAGTTTTGATAATGAGTGGACAGTTCAGCTACAAAATTGTCCTGAAGAGCTTTGGCACCAAACCTCAAGTAGAGAATAACCATGCTGAGAAATGGGAAAAAGGGGAAAAATGACAATAGAATGTGAGATCATTTAAATGCATCCAAGCTAAATGCCTGAGGAAAAATACCTTATTATCAGAACCACAAATGTCAACGCTGTCAAAAACTTCAACCGGAGATCTAGTTTTAAAAAAAAAATAAAATTACTGTACAATAAATACAATTTAAGATGAATTACATTATTATGTACTCTACCAGAATAGGGCATATTCTTTAGTTCAGAACAGGCTCTGACAATCAAGAAAATGAGGTAGAGGATGTAGAGGGAAACTACAATAAGGAAGAACACTTTCATGCCCTGAAAGAAAACATAAAGCAATACATATAATATGTCACAGTTAAACAAAAAAAAAGTTTAACCACAAAATTTTTTGTTTATATGATTTATTACATATCAATATCCCTACATCCAAACAGTATATAGTTTTACCTGAAAGTTACCAATATCCACCTTGTACTGATAGGTTGGGTCCTGAAGTTCATTTACCCTGAAAAAAAAAAAAAGTTACAATTAGGGTTTTCAAATTTTGAGTGTGTGTATTGATGTAGTACTTACGTTTGCCATATACCAAGTGTGACTGCTGAGAGCCACAGCAGCCCAACAATTATTAGCTTTGGAAGATAAAATGTAAGACACTTCCTCTCCCCCTGGAGTTTCAAAAAACAATTATCTAATACCTTTATAATAATACTTAGCAATAAACTCGGGGTGAACTCACCTGAACCCTAATACCATGGTAGACACAGAGCCAAAACAACAAAAGGGCACAAAGGAAAAGTGCCTGAAAAAATGCATCCAACGTCCCAGGGAACCAGCTATTTACCAGGAATGACAATGGGAAAAAGGGATCTACAGAGATCACAAAGAAAGTATTAATGGAGGTCTTCAATCTCATTAATGTCGCTACACCACGGTTTCTAGTCTTCTGGTAGGTTGAAATGTTTATAAAGATAAAATTTTAAAAACATATTTGGCTTTTAATGTTAGATTTTTCATACAAGCTTCAAACAAACAACTCACCATTGTACAATAAAAGCAGAGGAAGTAGGACCGACATCCATTTTTGTTCAATGCCCCAATCTCTCATGGAGAACTTCCTCAGTGAGTGAGCAAACATGCACTTAAACACAAAGAAAGAAATGAATTAAAAGTTAAATAAATAACCAAATGTTTAGAAATAGAAGGCATTTTTATCTTAAAAACTAAAAATAATTCTTACTGTCACAACAAACGTCATCACCACAAAGACAAAGCGAAACCATATCTCCACTTGAGAGAAAGTAGGGTTGTACATTTTCCACTACAAAACAATATGTCATTTTACTTTTAAATACAAATATACAAAAAGTTATTGAAAAACAAATCACATACCACAAAATTGGTCTTAATGTCATTGGTAATGTTTTCAAGGCCTTTGAAACGAACTGTCACTTGGTATTGTGTGTAGTTCAGGAAGCCCAAATGTAATACAATGATTTCATCACATTTCTGTCAAAAAAAAAAAAAAAAAAAAGTTAATAAAAACTGTAAACAACAAATCATGAAATAGAATGATTATTTTATATTATTCTGTCATACTGAAAAATTCAGGAAAATCGTAATGCAACAAAGAAAGAAAACAACAGAATAAAGATGCATACTCACAATTGTGCTGCAGTGCAACATTCGAGATTTCTGGTGGACATTGTTTATGTGCATAACACTGGCATCCTGCATTACTCCTTTGAGCTCCACATTGATCTCAAAACTCTGCTTAAAGTCGACCACTACAACACACACCATAATATTAGGCATCTTTACAAAATCAGTAATATAAAGAGTAGCTAACTGATTTAATTGTAATTTTGTACAATGTAAACTTGCATATTTCAAATCTTACCAGTGCTATGATCAACCTGCATCAAACATATGAGCCATAACTGCTGGTTGTAAGTAGTGAGAGGAGAAGATGTAAGACGGTAGGGGCCAGTCTGCAAGTCATATCAGTCAGTTATTATTTACTTATTTAAAAAAAACAAAACAAAAAAAAACAAAGTTAAATTCATTTGAAAACTAATATGATACGAATTAAGATAATGGCTATTGTAAAATTTGAGATTCTAACAGACGCGATACTCACCTTTGCTGAGAAATTCTTCATTAGTAGCTGCTCACCACTATGTCCTTGTTGTTCAATTATCTTTGGACCTACAAATATAGTTACAATGATCATCACACAGTTGGTTGTTATTATTATTATTATTATTATTATTATACGACTTCTTGCTATTGTCAGTGCATAGCGTTACCTGCAATTCCTATGAAGACTGTGAGGCCAAAGCATAGTAGAAACACTACAAACACTAGGACAAAGTGCCTTTTTGACAGGGTATAGAGCCGCATAGGGGCCAATCTGAAAAGTATGGAAAATAAACATTTATCACCACCACCACCAGAAATCCAAAAGACGAGGAAGGTACAATAATATATTAAACTGTTAATGTTTGTCTATGGTGGACATCAGCCTGCCTCAGCACAGGTGTAAAGTGAAAACTACTGTATTAGCTGCAATGCTAATTTGTCCTAGCATTACCAGATGGCACCATGGATGTCACAGTCCTAGCAATCCATAAACACGTAAAAATGCATGTTCATACAATAATTATCAACACAAAAGAACTTACAGCTCCATTATAAGTTTTTCACGGCCTTTTTTGGAGGAGAAAAGTCGTGGGTATTTCTGCGTGCGCCTACATCCGTAATCAACTAACGTCAGCCTGTGACCACGTCACCAGGGGGCGGGCCGGGGCCGCAGTACACCGAATATATATCTATATATCTATACACAGTCTATGTATTTAACCATAGACCGAATATATATCTGTATATCTTTACACAGTCTATGTATTTAACCATAGACCGAATATATATCTGTATATCTAAATATATCTATATATCTATATCTATATCTATATCTATCTATCTATCTATCTATCTATCTATCTATCTATATATATATATATATATATATATATATATATATATATATATATATATATATATATATATACACATATATACATATATACATATACAGTCTATGGGAGCCACCGTATTTAATAGACTATAGAAAAGATTTAACAGATCCAGGGCAAGAATATTACAAAGATGATTAGATTTGAATCAAGCGTTATTTATTCAAGTGAATGAGATTGACTGAAATAAATTAGTAGCATGCAATATTGGCATGGTGGCATACAGGCATTGAATAAGCTATTGTAGGGGAAATGACATTAAAGTAAGTTACCTGCACTACCTGCGGTAGATGATTTTTTCTTATACATATTTTGTCGGGTATAATTTTACCTATACGTTTTATTTTTACTCTGGCAGGAGTTAATGAATCAGTGCATGAGGGAACAAATTGTTTTGTATTGTATACTAAAAAAGCCTAAAAGTTCTATTACATTTTACAAATCCTATAGGAATACAATAAGACAAAATCCACTCTAACGGAATCCCTTTCAGAATCCTACTGGACAATTGTACGATATGTATCAAGTGTTGTGTTAAATAGTGTTTTATAGCTGGTCACTTCAAAATGCATTAGGGTGTGATACAAAGACAGTTAACAAGCTTTGGGTTGCTTGTTTTCGTTTTTTTATTATCGACATAAAGGTTTACCACTACACAGCACACACTAATAATTGAGTGATGTTAGTGGGGAGATTGGTCTATTCATGTAGGCCTAAATAAATGTGCCTACCTGTAAAATCGATCATCACGATAAGGCGTTAAATCCTCTTTCAGATCGTTGTATGCCTCTTGAACCTTTCTACAAAAATATTTAAACTCGGAATACAAAGGATTTTCCAACAACCCAGACGAGTAGTCAGTGTCCATAATTACAGTGAGCGCTTGTAAAAATGGCGATCAAAAACAGGTGCACTGGCAGAGCAGTCGCTGACCTTCAGAGGGAAACTCAGTGTTGAAGCTGCATTGTTCCGTCGTCCGAATGAAAATGCAGGCGAGGCCGATTTATTTGTGTCGCTTTAGTTAAAAGATAAAAGAGGTGAAAATGGAAATAGAGGGCGAGCGGAAGCACGAGCAGTCGAGCTATAGATCACGTGACCTCATTTCAGGACCACGGACAGAGGAAGAAATTTAGAGTTGATTTGTAATAATGGGTCTTGGCTGGTCAGTCAAAGTGTTGATTATTCTGCATCTCTCATTGTTTTAAATTAAGGGAAACATTATGTGCTATTTTATTTACATTACAAAATCAAGGTGGAGTCACACACAAACACACACAAACCTAATAATTAATAATTTTCATATTAAAAAGTAAAAGTCTATAAATCCAATAAAAGCTCAACTGTGAGTCTCTCCATAAATATTATAGGACATTTCATTAGAGACAAGGACTTTTTATTGAAAAGATGTGTCACATACACAATTAAAAAATCATTTACATGGCATGCCTGACTACTCATAAACATTCAGTCACCAGATCATTTTTTTCCTAGTATTTTTGTCCTTAAATCTACAACTACAAGTACAAAGCACATCTTTTCCAAAGAAAAGGGGGAAAAGCCAAAGTCTACAACATCTACAACTGGCCATCTCTGAAAATCAAAATGAAGTAAACTCTTAAGTACAGAGGAATTCTGCGCCCAGTTTCTTTAACTTGGCTAGTTTTATTGTAGAACAACAAGGCTGTGGCAACTGCCTTGTCCACACACTCATGTCATGAATGTTAACACTAATGTTGATTATTGACATACTCAACAGAAACACTCCAACTATCTTACCATTACATTGAGTTAATTCATTCACATAGTTTCCATTCAATGAAAACATTAAAAAAGACAAATCTGCTTCTTCTGACCTCACCCCAACGCTACATCAAATTCTGGGGTATTTTATGACCAAGTTGGATCAACAAAGCAATGTTTTAAAACAGCACAAAAAAAAAAAAAAACATAAATAGAAATGGACAGAACGTTGACTGGGATGTTGAACTAAAAAAAATATCAGATGTGGTCAACTAAATATTGCACAACTTAAAATGTACTTGACATGCTCAGGGTTGTTTTCTTTTAATAAAAATACAGTGGATATGCTTTAACCATAGACTCTTAAACATGCATTTGAATGCTATATGGAAAGACCACAGTAAAGGATTTTAAAATATAATTGGCAGCATAAGTTATAAACATCAAGTATCACTCTTCATAGTAGGACCAGTATTTTTCTCTTGCCTTGGTAAATGAATTTGGCACAAACATTAATCTCAACCATACAGCACTTTACTAAGTTACAATGGGTCTGTTTATTGGTAGTGTGTCGTGAATTTACCATGAATAGTATTACCTTCATCAGCGTTTAAATTTTTGGTGAAATTTATTTCATCGTAAATCTTTTTGAAATCAGTTAAACAATATACCAGGCTTAATGCCACACAGTAGACTAAAACACAGTGAGAATGTTGTAAACAGCCTGTTGTCACCTACATCTCATTTATGATTCACTGATATGTATTTACATAACTTCTGAAACAGTATGAAATGGCATAGGTAAAATATAGAAAAATATTTTCCTGTACCTTGTTACATGTAATGTTTGGGCTTCAAGTGCAGGGACATCCCCCAACTACACAATCACTTCACAGAAGTGACAGCAGGTGACAAAAACTTCAGAGGTTAATATGTTGACAACAGGCCATGGCGACTTGTGCTCACATCACCATGTGCTGATGCACTACTCAGGACAGGATGTACATGTCAAAGCTTTCTGCAGCTTTTACAACCTGAATACTCCTGAATCGCACAGAAACATCAGAAAATAGTCTCCCAAATAAATGTAGGTGAAGTTAAAACATGACATTGCTAGAGTGGGAGATTGCAAATAACAAACAATAATGTTAAAATGTTAAAATGAGTAAACAACTGTACATATTTTCTGGCAAGATCATTTCCTTCAAAATCAGAGGAAAATAAACTGAAATATTCAATATTCTAGCCACCTTCCCAAAATAAAAACAGAAGTGTGAATATAGCAGTACTAAATTATGCATATGTCCTGACCTCTGCAGCAGCTCAGAGATCTTGAGATAGTGACAAAAGGAATGGCAGGGAGCACCAGCTTACCCCCGCAGCCCACCAGCGGATCTAGTCATGTAATGAAATTGTGAAAGCAAAATCAGCGTGATTACTTAAGTGATGATTTTTTTTTCATTGAATGTTTATACAGCAATTGATTTCAGTGCACAGTGGTACATGTGCACTCTGAAAGAAACAGCTTGCATCTCCATAAGATGGTTTTCAAGTATCATTGCTGCTTTTTAGACAAATGACTGGCTGGCAGTTTTTCTCTATGTAAACTACTTCTACTTAAAGCAACATCTGTTGCATGATCATCACCAAAGCTCAGTTCTTTGACCCTCCATGTGCTGCAAGGGTCTACAGATAGCCACAATGGCAAATGTCAGCTCTAGTGGCAGCTTTGAGTAGTGCAGCATGATTGTATCTTTCTACAACAAGGGCTGAATTCTCCAACAGCTATTAAAGTCACATGGAACAACTGTGCCCTTAGGTCATTAATTCCTTGAAAGAACACAAAGTAAGTATTAATATTATTTGAGGCGTTGAGTAACATTGGCCAAAGCCACTGCAAAGGCTTGCACTGCTGAGAAGGGATACTGAAAGTCCAAGATGTAAGCATTGCCATCGATGCGGCCAAACTGCATCACCTGAAATTGAAAATAAAGCCATACTGTTAAAACACACATATTAACATATCACTCTGATTTGCATTAATCAACAGAATAACTACCTGTCTGCCTTCCAGTTCAATCTGAAAGTTTTTGGCCGACTCCTGAGTAACCCGTCCTCCAAAGTCTAGCTGGTAAACCTGTGTGGCCTCATTCCACAGTGGCTGCTTGTTGGCCATAACATACACAAAGCCTTGGCTCCCAAAGCCTCGGTCCTCCTTTTCATTGGCCTTTCGACACTTGATCTCATCTAGTTCTGTTGCAGCCCGCAAGTTTCTTTTACTTTTCCAGCCTTTCTTACCACTTTGGCACTGGTTGAGGAGCTCATCCCCACTGATGAACAGCTCTGGCTCGCTCTCAGAACTGTCCTGAAACTCACTATTGGCAGTGGCTTTACTCAGTTTTTTAGCTTTTAACTGTTCCTTTGGGCCTTTCAATTTCTTTTTGTCTCTTCCTCCAAGTCTTGGGCTCGATATGAGGGAGTTAAAATCAGCCAAAGCTCTTCCTTCTTTCTTGGATTTATTGCCTTCAGCCAGAGGCATGTTGCCCTCCTCCACTCTGCCCTCTGCTCTTTTGCGGCTCTTTTTACTAATCTTCTCAGAGCGCTGTGGCACGGGGCTCTCCGTTAAAGACAAAACCTCCTGAAAGCCCTCCCCAGAATCTGCCATGGGCTCTGGCAACTCTGTGGGTGGGGGTGGAGGTGGGGGTGGAGGAGGAGGAGGTGGAGGAGGTGAAATGGCTGTTTTCTCTGCTATAATATGGGAGGCTTTGGGAGGAAGTGGCACCGCAGGACTGGGCATAGGAGGACATGGATTGTAAGTTCCCCACGGAGTGTGAAGCGCAATAGGGGGAATAATAGCACCTCCACCTGGATACATGGGAGGGAGAGGACAGCAGGCCAGGTTGGCTAGGTTTGCAGAGTAACCTGGAGGCAGGACAAGTGTGGCATCCTGTTGAGAGAAGGGTACTGGAGCTACCACCTCCTTTGGAGAGGAGCAGGGTCGTGGGGATGTGGGCATGGTTTGGAGTGGGGTGCCTGAGTAGGCAGTAGCAGGGTACTGCAGGGAGATTTGGTAACCTGCAGCAGCTGCAGCAGCTTGAAATGAAGCAGCGCTGGGGCTTGTGGGGGACTTTGGAGAGAGAACAAAAGGCATTCGAGAAACATCTAAATGCTGACCTGGATTGAGGATAAGCGGCGGTGGTTTGTGTGAGCCTGTGGGGCCGGGAGGGTTTAGAGTTACTGTCCGTTCCTGAGGAACCCACACCTCCTCATTGCCAGTGGGATCCCAGTGATATGGAGGAGGGCGTTTGACAACCAAGCCTGGGGCCTCACTTCCTCCTAAAGCCAAATGCCTCAGGGACTGGTTCAGTGTCTCATCCTCAGAAAAAGCTGAGTTCACATAGTCCGCCCGATCTCTACTGTCAGTCCGTGCGCCACCTGCTGTAGACACAGAGCCTTCAAGAGGGCTCAGCAGGCTGTACGAGGACTGGGACGACAGAGGTGTAGCACTATTTGAGTGAACTATCACTGTGCTATGTGGAGCCCCAGTCCCAGGAGGAAAGTCTTGCCTGATGATAGTTCCTCCAGCTATACCATTGGCACTACCCAAGGTAGAACCCCCAACACTGGAGCCACTGCTACACTGACTGCAGGTGTACAAAGCTGTTGGCACCCTCTGCTGAACAGAAGCTGCTAGTGCACTACTGTTTTTTGTCTTAGGTGGCAGTGGTCTTGGTGGTTCCAGCATCTGGGAAACCTTAAGTGTAGCCTCTCTGCTGTTTCGCCTCAGAGTGGCGTGAATTACATTGCTGTCAAGTCTTAATCCAGTGGTTCGGCCAGCCACATTGTTCTGACTGGAGGAGTCAGGGTAAGGTGGAGGGTCTCCACTAGGTATTGAATAGCGAGGTGCTGTGAGTCTGTTGAGGGTGGCAGATACATATGGCATCTGGAGCTTTTTGCTCTCTGCTGTAGATGAAGATGAGGATGAAGAGGTGACCCTGAGTGTGGCTGAGCTGCCGGGGCCCTGCAGTGCGTACACATTTTGGTTACACACAAGACGTGTCCGTGGTCGACAGACCTCCTCCACATTCCCACTACTGTCAAATGTTGTGATTCTCTCATAGCCAAGAGGTGTGGGGTACTGAGCAGGAGGCTGGCTTGGAGGATATAGTTGGAACTCTCCCTTTTTGAGACACAGATCCCCAGGGGGAGGCGTCCCACTGGGACCAGGTCCAGTGTTGGAGGTAGCAGTCGAAGCCACAGCTGCATTCCCAGGATAGGGTGGTGGAGGGTTCATTTTACTGAGTTCTAGAGGAGCACTAAACACCAGAGTGTCACCCTCTGCCAACTGTGAACCAGAACGAGTTGTCTTAATTTTCAACAAATGTTCATGTTCACTTCCTACAGAACGGTCAGCTAGGTCTGCTGTAGAATGAGGGATTTGGATATGCAATGCCCCTGGGTGAAGCAGGGAGGCAGCTGACCCAGGGAGCTGTCCAGGCAGCGGTGATGGGACAGGGATCTGAATTTGAAGAGGCTGTTGGAATGGCTGGAGTTGATGGTGCTGCGATGGTAGAGCCTGGTGCGTTGGTGGGTGCTGAGGTGGGTGCTGAGGTGGGTGCTGTGGCGGATGCTGTGGCGGAAGGGCCTGGTGCTGGATCTGGTGCATGTGCTGAAGATGCAGTTGTTGGAGCTGCTGCTGTTGAAACATCTGTTGCAGCTGCTGGTGCTGCAGAAGCTGCTGCTGATGACTGGGCTGTGACTGCTGTGAGCTGTGAGACAGAGGGGGTCCTACCATGAGCCGGCTCATGTCCAGTCCACCAAAAATCACCTGACCTGGGTTTGAGTACCGGGTGGGAACTGTATACTGGGCAGTGAGCATATTGTCCTGGCTTTGTTCTGACCCACCAGCAGCAGCTCCCACTGGGCTCACAGTTGGATTGGTGAGAACATCTAACTGGACATTCTGATTAGCAAGAAGTGACTGGACGAGACCAATGCTTTGAGCAGGGGACATGGCCTGAGCAGGACTATGAATCGGGGCAATAGGGATGTTAACAGTACAAGGAGGGTTATCATCGGCCCCACCAGTGGGGCCTGTAACGGGTAGGTCGTCCTCATCCTCACTGAAGACATTTGGACTGAAAACGGGAAGATTGATGTAGTCTATGGAAATCTTCCGCACCTCAGGAAGGTAGATCGTCATTTGCCTGGGCTGCAAATGAAGAAGGCTTGTTTTGTAGATAACTAGAACAAACAGAAAACAGAAATTGTTACATGTGTTTGCACCTCTCTATATATAAGTATATGTAAATAAGAGACATAAATGATATGTAAGGTGTTTACCTGCACCAAGGTTAGTTGGCAAAAATGCAGCTAACCCCACAATTTTGAATTTTGTTCCCCAGATATTTGACGTGACCTGAGCAAGGTAGTTTTGCTACAAGACAAAAATGACAAGTAAATTAAGAAATAAAGGCATTTAATAACCACACTCATTGTTTAACTCAGACTGTTACCTGCACAATGTCATCAAGAGGAAACTCTCTGCGTGTTAAACTAGGTGACCCAATTGAAGGTTTTCGTATTGGTAACCGTGGAGACCTGGAGATTTCCTGTGTAGTACGAGAGAGTTTGGGCGATTTTCTGGGATCTATGTTGATTCTGTTGGTAAAGGGACAAACTAAGTCTCTACAGAGAAGGTAGCACATAAAAAATAAAGTTTAGGCATGCAATGAATGAACAACACAACAGTATAGTGAAGCAGAACTAGCAGTTACAAATCAACAAACACAAAATAAATATTAAAACACACACAATTTAATTTAATAGCTTTCATTTTGCTGTTACAAGCACAAGCACCACCAGCAGAATCACAGAACACAGTACAGTACAGAAGTCTTTGTTTACCTAGGTAGTTTGGGGGATTTACTACCCCTGGATATTTTTGGAGATTTCTTGCCAACCCAGTCATCACTCAGTTCAATATCACTGGAGTCGGAGCAATTGCAGCTGTCAATCATTGCAGATATTAGACTGTTGCCATATATTTCATCTAAGAAAAAGAGGGAGAAATACATTTTTATAAACAATTCAGTATATACAGATTAAAACATTTTTCAACATGTTCAAATACAAAGAAACCTACTGCTTTTGTTTAGGTTAAGCTAATTTACTTAACATGCAAGTGTGAATAGACTAGAATCATTTTTGACAGTGTACGGTCAGAAACAATGATTTATGAGGAGCCCTAGAGCCTCCAGAATCATTATCAAGCAGTTTCTAATTAACAATGGCTAGTGTATCCTATTCCAGTCTAATTTAGTGGTGAACATGGATGGATCGATGAAGTTGTTTAGAGCCAAAGTTTAACATTCTGAAGTATGTTCAAACCTGTTTTTCCATCTGTTTTCGGGTCCATGATGACAAACTCTGGTCGTAGTTTACTTATTCGCCGACCCTTGAGGATTGGCACCAGGCCACCAAGGTATTCGAGGTACAGGGTGTAGCAGGGTCCCCCCACCTCAGGATTATCCTCCGTACGCTTCATTGTACAGTGCAGCCGTTCATTTCCAGACGTTGGGTAGCTCACAAAATCCCGCATGTTATTAGGATCTGGGATGGGAGGCTATAAAACAAAGCATTTCTTAGTCATGTTAGGAATGATACAGAGTTTAACAATAGCTGTGTGAGTTACCTTTATGGTAGGGACGAAAGCGGTGGTGACATATGAACAGAGACGAGAGGGCATAGTGAGTTTGGCTACATCCTTTTCTTCCTTGACTGCTGAGGCGATCCCTTGCTGGCAAAGAAGCTGCAGGCTGGCCACCCGGTGTTCTACTCGTACAACATAGAGAGCAGGGCCACATGCCAGGAAGAGGCGGGAGTCTTTGTGTCCCCAGCACAATGTAGTGATAGGGCGCTACATACAGAGTTACAGTAAGAATAAGCTAAAATTAATTTCTATTAGCAGTAGTAGTTTAATATCTCAGAGCTTTTGCAATATACAGTACTTTGTTGTATATTGTGTTTGTTAAACATTGTCTGTAATATATCATGATGCTGAAAGTGCCTATAACAGGTTTGACTAACCTGCAAACACACACAACTATATATTTCTATATAATTTAACAGTAATCTGTATATTCCTCTATATGCAGTGTTCATTACCTGAGCAGGTGTGTCCAGTGTGTAGATATGGTCACCTCGAACATTGTAAAACTTAACCACAGCGTTTTTTATGGCAGCTGGGCAAGAGTCAGGGGGCATAGCTGTTCTTTCCATACCTGCCACTGCCAGCAGGTCCCCCTGGGAGCACCACTGGACCACCACATCTACAAGACAAGAGCTTTGTAATGTATGAATGGACAACTTAAAAGAATTGTGAAGTAAGATACACACCTTTCAAACCAGTGTGAATAAGGGTAGGAGAGAGGTCATCATAGTTGTTCATCAAGCTGATGTCTCCAGAGCTGAAGCCGACTGTGAGCAGAGGCTTGTGGCTGTGAACTAAAAAGAGACAAACAGGAATGCATTAATAACAGGTTAATTTATTATTATAGTTAATAATCCAGACAGGCTAGTTACAATGCCAGAGATTTTGAGGTCAATAACATTTGTAATTTAGCAAATAAAAAAAATCATAATAGATCACAAGACGCAGGTGCAGGAACAAGTCTGCTATTTAAGGTTATTTGTCTCCTCGAAACGTTCCTTTTTTCTGAGTTATCCAATTACCAAAGACTTGCTCATCTAGAGCACGAGAACAAAATCTGTTTCAGCGTACACCAGCATTTTTCATCATTACAACATGACCAAGGGAAAAAGAAGCAATAACAAATCAAGGCAGTGCTGTTATTGTTCATGTTTGTGGCAATATTTAAATCACAAAAAACAATTAAAGATGCACATCTTTTTAGAAATATTGTTTCAGTTAAAACCTATTCTTGATTACCAGAATTTAATAAGCCATTTAAGGTAACTTGAACTCAATGATAGAATAAAGCTATATGCACATTTAAGAGGATGTAGAGTTCTGAATAATACAGCATGAGGCTGTTTTGGCAGTGTACCTTGTGGAGGAGAGTAGTCATCCGAGTCTGTGTCGCTCTCACTGCTGTCCCCCACCAGGAAGCTGGGGTAGTTCCAGGACATGCTGACTATGCCATCCGACTCATGCAGCAGAATATGTGCCAGCATCCGCCCATGACAGTCCATTACTATCACCTGCCCATCAGCTGTACCAAACAGCACCTGAAGACCCATATGAAAGAGTTTGGAGAAGCTAGAAATTTGATTTGCATTTTAAACTCGATAATATATATTGGAACCAAGCCAAATGAGTCTGGGTCACCTGCTGGTCATCGGGTGTCCAGATACCACAGGTGATCTGGCTTTCTAAGTTGATCTCTGAGGACCAGTGTCTCTGTCCACTCACTGAGCCCACTAGGACAAAGCCATCACGGTATGAGATGAGAGCCTGGGTTCCATCATGAGACCATGTGAAATCGCTCACCTACAAACAGCAAATGCAGCCATTTAAGTAGCAAAAAGGGAACAGATTTGGTAAGAACTGAGAGCTTAGTTTTTTTGTACCTGGGCTCCACGATCATTAACCAGCTCGACCGACCAGCGTCCCTCATATTGGATCCAAACAAAGATACCTCCATCAGTGTCACAGGTGGCCAACTTCTGGAAGGGCTCATTCCACCTCACCAGTACCACCTGAAAATCATATTACAATGCTGTTACTTTAGAAATTAAAATCGAGAGACAAATGGTTACTTGCCAATCTGAGCAACTATATATATTCCATTTATTCAATTACTAGTTACAGTATTGCTAACAGAAAACAAAAAAAAAACATGCATTCTTACTATGAGCTGTGTCTCCATTAATAGACAAGTCTAATGCCATTTTGTGGAACATTTAGGAAAAAAATATATTTTTGGGTGGGTTTAATGTAAGGTTACTGTTAGGGATTACCGTTAGTAAAGTACTTTTATTAGTAGTAGTAAATTAGTATTTTATTATTAGTAGTAGACTACTTTTATTCATGTATTTTTTTTAGTAATGTAAAGTAAGTAGTAAAGTACTTAGTAAAATAAATTAAATAGTATAGCACTTTTAGTAAAGTATACAATGACATTGACTTTTCCTATGACATTCAGAATGTGACTTTCACAAAATAAAACATTGAAACTTACAAGATAATCACTAAATACTGAAGTCTAGTTTTTATTTACACAATAGAGGAACACCTTACATTAATTGTTTTGACATCCTCCCGGGGGCTTAGAGTGACACCCTGATATGCATGTGTCTGCTCCGCTGTGGCGTGACTTGGCCTATTCCTAGAGGAATAATCCTAAGAACCAAGCATCTCCGGTCTGCAGTCTCACTCTGCAGCGCACGTGTGCCGTACATGCCCAGACACACAACACTGGTCAGGTTTTAGTGGGCTTAGAGAGCAAGTATAGTTGTACAGTAAGTGACAGTGTGTGAGACATACAGCAATGCTACCATCTCTTTTACCAACGAGCCTTAGACAGAGCTCTTCATGAAAATTGAAAGGAGTTGCTATTGCAGTTTCACAGTTACAGCTTGATGCATCATTAATGCAATTTTAAATGCAATACAGTTTCACAAATCAGCACATAGAAATTGCAATGAACAAGAATGATAAAGGCCTTCAGAGGTATATGCATACAGTTTGCATGTCAAAAGAAAAAATATATAATTTTACATACATTTTAGTAATAAGAAATTACAAAATGATCTTTTTACTCTTGTTCTAAGAAATACAACTCTTTTGAAAGTCCCATTTATTTAACACAGGAATGAGCTTTAGGAGCAGTGTCTTGGCTGTGTGTACATTCACAAGCAACTCCATGAAGGTGAGAATAATGTGTATGTGAGTAAATATAGCGGCCTGTGAAGATTAGAGTGAGCTGGTCGGGTGAGGGACAGCTCTGAGTGACGCAGCAGAACTGGGATCAGACCTCACATGGAGACAGAGGATCAGGCTGAGAAGCTCCAGGACACCTCAGGGTCACAGGTGAAACATGTATCGGTGAATGGCTTGCACCAAAGCGTCAAGACCAAAGGGCATTTCTAGATGAGCATCTCTACGGTTCTTCGAGGAGAGTCATAATACAAATTTTTGTCTTACAATTACTGGCACCATGACCAAACAACAATTAATCGATTACTTTGATTGGCATGGTGTAATAGATTAACTGTCCTTAACAATGTGACTAGAAAAAATAAAACTTGAATGAATGAGCTCATGTGACATAAACAAAATAAGATAAAAAGACACTAAACAACAGGTTTAGGTTAACTTTTTTAAGAGTGGCTACACTGGGCAAGGGCATATGCACAGTGCCCCTAGCCCACAGGAGAGGACTAGGGGCCTACACTAGCAGAGTATAACAGGAGTATTTTGCTTCTAAAATACTCACTTATTACTTTTATTTCTTATGATTACTTGGTGACCTGTATAACCATGATTATAATTTATTGGATTAATCTTGACATCCCCATCTTCTGCTATGGTTTGTGCTTCTCTGGGACATTTGGAACAGCGCTGAGCCAAGCAGTTTCCCTGAATCTACCAAATCAAATAAAGGGACATCTCTGGGTTGCATTGGAGTCAGCAAAAGTGAACAGGCCCAATAGCAGGGCAGTGTCTCAAGAATAGGACACTGTGCATGCTACGCCTCAACCATCTTGTAAAATTAGATACAGGATAAAACTGAGACAAAGACAATACTTGTAGGTCAAGGGGTTTGGAGATGGCTTACCATTACTTCAGACATAAACTCAATCTGCTGTGTTGTGCAGATATAAAAAGTAGAGTAGCCCAACTGTGATGTGATTTGCAATGTCACAGAAAGGGAACTGGTACAAGATGACTTTTAATGACTTTGAAGCAAGTGATTAATTTCTACAACTATATTAATAGTTAATAGTAGAAAACGGTACAATATATTTTTGGATGTGACACGAAAGCTCAAAGGCAGAGGCGGCTAATGTCGATTTTGATACTTACTGATTTGATTGTGGTGTTTTATCATTTTACATTTAGTAAATAGTGCTTTGTCGATTTCACAATGGAATTAATAAACTATCATTGGTAGATATGGCGTAAGCAAAATAGTTCAAAATATTATTATCCAAGATAGGGAATTGGGATTAGTCCAAATTCCCTCAAAAATAAGACATGAGATTTTTTAACATTATTTATAGTAAATACAATGTGCCATTCAGTTCCAAGTTTTGGCCTGGACTGCTTTTTTTTTTTTTTTTTAATTATGGCTTCTCAAGTGGTCACCCTTTTCTGTCAAAGCCACAACACATCTCACAAGCTCATTCAGCACAGTCTTATGGCAACTAAATTATCTAAATTACAACATAAATAAAAATGCTGAGACTGTTAAGCACATAAGCAGACAAGAATACCTGCACCAGAAGAAGCTACCAGGTACTGGATATTATGCAACATGACCTCACAGAGCAGGGATTAGCACAGATAAGCCATGTCTCCAAAGCACATTGAGTGAGACCCGTTTAATGCAGACAAGGGTTTATATGTGCTTTAGTTTTAAGATGGTTTGCAATGTCAACAGGTCACATAAAACAAGAGGGTCTGAAACATGAAAAAGCATGTAAGATAAGCAAAAGCGGTAGGAGCAGGTGATATTGACATGATGTTCATCCATTGTCTTCTGCTTTATCTGAGGTCGGGTCACAGAAGCAGCAGTCTGACATGATGTTGACATTAATATTTATTTTTTTATATATCCTGAAGCTGATATTATGGCAATCCCTCAGAAATTAGTGTTGTCATGATAGTAAGATTTCAGACTCAATTCCGATACCAAGGAATAGACTTGATACTCAATACCGATACCAAAATGATAATAAAGACCCTCTTTCTTTAGACCATAGAACGTAATTTTCAACATTAAATAATAGTACTTTCTTTTATACCATGTGATGTTATGTCTATGTAACTCCTCAGTCATCCAGGTATTTTCCATATCAGTCCATGAGTGCATACTAGTCTATGTGGTCCTATACTAGTTCTGATGATACAGCTCAAGATCATTTTAAAGCTATTCAGGAAAGGTTCATTTCTGTCCTGTGAATGTGACTTTTTTGTAGCAAAACCTGCCCAAGTATTTACTTTCAATACTAGTTTTAGTATCTGCATTGTTTGTAAAATTGTTTAAGTTTAGTTTTAAATTATAAATCAACTTTATATAACCTTTTAATAGTTCTTGTTCTTACTGACAACATACTCAATATTGCAATTCTGCATATCTCCAAAACAATAATTGCAATATTGTAGATTTATTGATTTAAAATGCCCTAAGTTCAACTGTTTTGTGAAACTGCTTTAATATAAGAATCCCATGCATTTCAGAACATAATTTGTGGAGGTCTACAGGGTTAGTAGTTTTTGTTCATTCCTGTGGTTTTGCAGCAATCTTGTGTTGTTATATTACTTAAAATTGCAGTTGTTCAGAATTGTCATTTGTGACCATTCAGCTCTACACTACACCTGCCTGGAATCAGAATAAATACATTTATTCAACAGCAATTTCTCCCTCATTTTAAGTATTGGTGTAGTAGAATAGCATTTCATTACTAAAGAACCAAATGGTAGGTGCAACACAATTAAGTTAATATGTAGGACAGGGAACTAGTACAGGGCAAAGTGGTAAACATGCTGTGGTGTCCTGGGTTTACCTCTCTCTAAAGTAATAGGTCTCTGGGCAATTTGTCTTAGCAGGGACTCAGGGTGCAGTCTCAATGGAAACATGATGTGATAACATAAAACACACCACAGAACCCCAAATAAACAGGCTTATTGTGAGCTTTGTTCTAGATTTTTTAAAAGTACACTGTTGCTTATTGCTGTTTATAAAAGGTGTGAAACTTACTTTTTGCTAATAATGTATTCATACATGTTATAGCTTAAGAACTAAATAGTAACGTTGTGTGGGCACAAGCAACAGATTTTCCTGTGCTGCTGAAAGCATATTCCTGTCCATATGTGTAGAATAGACTCTAGTCATTGTTGTCTCTTGTCTTAAACCTTCAGCGCACTTTGAGAATGAGCAGACTCGAAGTGACTGCCTGTTCACTTTCTTTTAATGTCTAAAAGTATACAGTGATAGGAATAGCACAATCAATGCTTTACATTTGTTTGCGCCCAATAAACTATAATTTAGCTGATGTTTGCAGCATACGAGATCCATTTCTGTTAAACAAAATGGTATTTTAGGCCAACATCAGTAGCTGCTAACATAGAGCTTTGTTAGATACATTAATTAAAAATTTAACTGACCCAAACACAACACAAAACTCATTTGAAAAGTAAAATACTTAATGTTTACAGAGGAAAAAAGTGTTTATGATGGCAATTGTTGTTTTAGTTGTCTGACAATGTGGAACTTTTACTGAGCATTTAGCTACCTTGAAGTCATCGCCTTGTAATTATGTGTCTACCTGGTACAATATTACACAGCCGCTAGTGCAGGCAACAAAACAGCTTTTCATTATCTAAGAGGATGAACAACTAAACTACACACCAACCCCTAATACAATAGTATAGCACTAGACAGTGCATAAAGAGGCTATACTTGAGAATTAAATAAATTACAACATTAGATATCCTTACCTAAACAACCGTTCTCTAAAATTAAGGTCTATCAGGATTCAGAAAACAAAATAATGTGCATTTCTGGAATTTAATTTTACTGCATGTCTTGTTTTTTTTCTTGACATAAATGGCTTCTTGATATAAAAAATACATTCACCAGTATAAGTTGCACCATTAGAGAGGACAACATTGTCAAGGGACAGGTTGTATCTGGTACTGAGCTAGCAACAAGGACAAGGCAAAAAAAAAAAAAAAAAAAAAAACAGGTTACAGATATTCCTCCCAAATAATCATTGGGCAATGTCACTTACTTAAAAAGAACCTGGGTTACCTTGAAAAATAAGCTTGCTATTAATAAAAAATGAGAAATAATATAGTTGCAGTAGTACTTTATAGGTGTGCAGGGCATGTTGTGAGATATTCACTGGTCAGATAAGTTTTTGGCCACAGAGAAAGTCAGAATTAAGACTGAAACTAACATCTACTATACCTGAGTGCACTGGATTAATTAAATATATCAAAAGCCATATAAATATAGAGCAACAGTGGTGGAATTTAGGTACAGTGAGATTTTTTTTTAATTTAACACACCATATAGAGTGGTCTCACCTCACTGTTATGGCCTCGGAGGTTGAAATTGACCCTCTGTGGCGTGGGCCGGTCCCGTCTGCAGTGGCTGGAAGTGAACGTGACGCCCACCACTCCTCTGCCATTCCCTGTGGCCAACCAGCCCTCCTCATAGTAACGCTTTCTGCACACGGGCTTCTCCTTCTCGCTCTTGGGCACTCGACCTTTCCAGGACAGACACAGGATGTTGGAGTCGCTGCACAGGACTGGACCATGCTCCACAGCAGCGAACATCCCTGCAGCTCTCTGGTTCCCCCGCCGATAAAAAACACGCTGTTCGCTTGCGGTTTTGTGGCAATCTGAGATTAGGAGAGCCTCTCTTCAACTGAGGTTACTGCTTCAGTATCTGGGCTGAAATAACTGTGCATAGTACAAGTATATTCTGTTGTTTACAGTGGTGATTTGCAGCAATTTGAGGAGGTTTTAGACAAAAAAGGTTTTAGAGAAAAAAGTCAAGTCAAGAATAAAAGGCACTCAAGTCATTGTGATCCAAAATAGATATTAGATTGATGCTGTCTCAAATACAAGGCCACAGATGTGTTACCAATAGGCTGTGGCAGATTGCTTACTCATGTTGGTATATAAAAAAATAACCATCCACATGAAAACAAATCCAGTACTTAATTTACTCCAAAACGTGCCCAGTGCTTCCAGTAGAATGTAGCCACATATTTGCCCAGTTCAGTGACTCGTGTGTGATGCGTCCTGTCCACACCAAGGCGACACAGTGGAGGAGGAGGAGCGGGGACTCCTCTCCATCAGCTGTGAGCTTCTCCCAGCAACGTCATCACGTCAACAGAGTGCCTTCTCACCTGCCTCAGGGATCCCATGGAGAACTGCAATGTTCACCAAAGGACATAATGTTAAAATTAGTTATTATTATTATTAGTTGTTTAAAAATTTTAATGTATCCTTTTTTCTAATTTCAATTTCAAATAGGAATCAGTCCATAAATGCAATAAAAAACTTTTAAAACACCCACACAAACATTTAAATATTAATGATTTAGCCAAAATGTACTCGTGATCTCCCACAGAAATGAAACGATTAAAAGTGGATTATTTCTAAATAGTTGTTAATAATATGAGGAAAAGGTATACTGAATAAAAAAATTATAAATGCTGGGTAAAATAAACATATTTTATTCCAGAAGTGTTCAGGATTATTAGTCATATATATGTTGGATTATTTCCTAAAGATACACAGAATCAAACGTTTGGATTTAACATGAGTCTGACAGTTGTCAATCTTTCCAAAAACACAACAGTCCACTGGCTTGACACTATTACACAGGTATGACAGCATTAGTGCATCGCATTAGCGCGACAATAACAACATACCCCACCATGACATTCACAAACCTTTGTGTTTTATCGTGAAACAGTCGTCTTACCCACCACAGTGCCTAACTGCTGCTGGCCCTAGGAGAAAAGCTAGCCAGCCAGAGACAAATCTAAACAAAAATGTGCGCTGTCCTGATTGCTCCCTATAAAAGATGTGATAGTAAAATAACAAAGTAACCTTCGTGGGATCGTGACTAAGTGACATTTTGAGAGACGCAAATGCCACAGACTGATCGTTTAGCCTTTCCAAAGGGAGAAGAGTAAAAGCTAACAGGCTAGCAGTTCGCGAAGGCTAACTGCGAATAGAGCACCATCACCGGAGACGGTCCAGTCCATCTGCCGCTGCCGCCGTGCTACAGGCTAACATAGCTCTGTGATTATCCGACACAATGTTCAGATTCATTAATAACAATGTAGGTCTATCATACACACTAACTCCTATTTAGTTACGAGATGTATATGTGGTTAGTTTGCCTCTGTTGACAGTGCAGCAGAGGATCCCCTGGAGCCGTGGGAAGCCTTACCTCGCCTGTGTTGTGATTATGCCCGTGTTCCCCGCAGGCTGCTCGCTTCTCTCCTCCGCTGCCTGCCTGGCTCTGTCCTCTGCTCCTGGCTCCTGCTCCGGTCCTCCCGGAGACACGAAACCGACCAGTGACAGGGCCGCAGCTGAACCACGTGATGTACATGTGATTCAATTAGCCTCGTACAGATCATGGATCTGTAACAGAGGTGTGTGTAGGGTATTAGAAATCTTTATTACAACAAAGGTAATCACCATAGAATTGGAATTAAATGGTCAAAAAGCCCACAACACTTTTTCTCTAGTAGTTCTCTCTTAATACAATCTAATTATTTAAGGCCAAAATTGTTTGATGTAGATAGTGTAGTCTGTTTTTGTTTACAATTATATAAATAAATATATAGCTTATATATATTGCTTAAAACCATTTTCAGCAATAGATACATATACAGCATATATTTACATTGTTTGTTTTGTTTGTTGTTAATGTTTTATCCCATTTCACTTGAAATGTAATTTCAATGAAATTTATTTATTTATTTATTTTTTTTTAATGTACCAAGTAATCCAAAAGTGATAACTCTACCAAGTCTATAGTAGCTGTAGTAGCCTTCTACTAGCGTAGTATCCGCATGTATAACGCTTAATTTGACTCACTGTCCAGAAGGTGGCGCTCACAAAATTATGAGGCTGCTGCAGTACAAGAACGAATGAGACGATAGTAAACATGGCGGCTTCCATGGGGGCTCTTCGGCGAAATGTTTTATCACTGCAGAGGATTTTGACAGGAATCTCACATTTGGTACTGTACACAGCTCAATTATTTTCCTTTGTCCACTCACAAATATTTGGAAAATTATTTTTTAGACTTTAATTTCGTATCATAGATAGAACCAAGCGAGCTGCGTGTACCAAGTATGGATCTCATGGATCTCATGGATCTTATGGATCTTATCTTCCATGTTACCAAGACTAAACTGTCTCTTTGACATCGTGTTCTTTTTGTGCAGAGTCCTGGAGGCTGGGCAGCTTGTTCATCGCACAGAAAAGCCAACATACATAGGTACAACATGCTCTTCTGATTATTCTAGTTGTATTTTGCTGACCTTCACTCTAATGCTGTAAGCGCTGTGCAAAGTAAGCTACACACGTTGCTACAAATTGAAATTGTGTGTCACTGCAGCCAACAACCTCTTAAAACTTAACTATTAGGCTTAATTATTCATAATATATGTCTGACAGTATCTACACTGTTTTCCCACAGGCTTCCCTCTCAAACGTCATACAGCACTCATTTTCATACATCACCTGTCTTTTCATCTGAACCCAAAGTAAGTCAATTTTAACTTGGAAAGTGTAATTATAGTTAACTTACTTTGTACCGTATTCCCTCCACAGATCACAGTCACAGAAGAACCAGACGCTCTCTTCCAGAAAGTGTCTGTGTTGGTCAAAGGTCATGACAAATCTGTTTTGAACAGCTTTGAATTCTTTGCAACAATGGCAGCACAAGAGTTGGGTCTTTCTCTTGGCAAAATGTGAGTGTCAAAAAGAGGTATTGATGCTTTGTTATCAAACATACAAACGATTTGTGATATTGTGTTTTATTAGTTTTGAACCACCAAAGGATATTGAAAGGCTGACGCTACTGAAGTCAGTTCACATCTTTAAGAAACATCGAGTCCAATATGAGATGAGGACACACTACAGGTGCATTGAGGTGAGAAGCTGAAGTGAAACTTATTTGAAATGTATTGAATACATGATTCAAGTTTAATCTGTCTTTATCCCATGCTGTTGAAGTCTTGTGTGTGCATTTAAAATAGTTGAGAGCTTTTGCCACACCCCATTTATTCGACTACAGCCCTACTTGAAGCATTAAACTGTAAATCATAGAAACAAACATACCAAACAAAAAGGGGACTGGGCAATTTATAGACATAATATTGTGCAAGATATACATTTGTCCATATCATAAATGTAGGGATCCTTTGCCTCAGTCTGAGGTTACTGCTGCAGTCATGTCTCAAAAAATAAAGATGCTTTAAATGTTCTACTTTGTAATGACAAGCCCAAGTTTGGATTTTTTTCTCCAATAAAAAGGGATCAAATTGAGATTAATGTATTATATTTACTTCACTATATTTTAGCTTAATCATGTAACTGGCTGCACTGCTCATGTGTACCTCGAATACATTCAAAGGAACCTCCCTGAAGGTGTTGCAATGGAAGTGACAAAGGTAAAGTTACATTTTCACATACATATTTTAAAAGCACATACCTGAACATTCTTTGACTTCAACATGTGTATTTTTGTTGTCAGACTGCTATGGAGAAGATTCCTGAACACATACTTGAACCAATGTGGAAAGACCATCCCACAGAAGACAAGCCAAGCCACTAAAATGTTCTTTTATGCAAATGATTGTAAATAGTATTTTTCAAGTAGGTCTTGTCGGTTATACTTTAGCATAAACAGATATTGTGTTAAAAGTACTCAAGTCTTTTCCATTTATTTCAAAGCATGGATTGGCTGCATCCACATGGCATGGTTGGCATCAGCAAAACATGAAGTTGGCACTGCTCGATTTGAAGTTAAATTGAAATGGCACTTTCACCCTGGGGGTTCAGTCATTGGAGGTGCAGCTATCCAAATAATGTCTCAGTTATACCTACCTAGCAGGCTTGCCTCAGTTTTTGTTGTGAATATTAAAAAAATCAACACTGTAGTTATTTTTGAGAGCTTTATTTAAGGCAAACATTGTCCATTTATAACAATGCATCACATCAATAAATTGCAGATGGTCACCCCCCTCCCTCCTTAATAAAATGTATGTACTGTAGTTAGACCTGAATCCCCAGCAGCATGTCATGCTTTACTACCCTGTGGCTCATTGCTCCTAATTTCCAAATACTTAATACTTTTTTTTTTCAATTTGCATTAAAATGAGTCAATAAAAACAAAGGAATTTACATAACTGATTTATAGTTTTAACATCACCCCAAGTATAAATTTAATTGTGAACCATAAAACTTTTAAGTTCTGAACCTTCATCATAGCTTTGATGGAGTATATGGTGCTGCTTTATAGTTTTGAGTAGAGAACTGGTTACATAATTAAATATATCAGAGCTTTAGCTTTAATACATGTAAACATAGGAGCCTGGATTCTGAAAGAACATGTGCAAATATTAAACCGAAGATTATTAGCTCACCTTTCCATTGTGGTGGCGGTCAGCTCGGGAGAGGGTCCTGGTCTCCTGATGGCTGGGAACTGTACTGTACTGTGTGCCCCCTTCAGGAGACAACAACAGTCAGTGCAGTGCAATCAACCAAAGCAGAAACAAGAAGGGACTGCAGAGATGATTGGGCAGTAGATAGCACCAATTATAGTGCAGAAATGAATATACACAGGAGAAAGCTTTGACTATACTAGTGTTCTCCTGTAAACATATAATAAATATCTGTGTGTAGACTGTAAACATAGTATGCTTGCAAGACATACAGAGCATTGCTAGGCTTACAATCTAAACATTGTTTCTGGAAAGCTATTTTAACCAGTATGCTTAGTAATTGATTTAGTAAAAAAAAAAAAAATTAAAAGAGAAAGACTGCGTCTTTGTACTGACTCCTAGGAACTTTTTTTTTTTTTTTAAACTTAATCACTAACAGTAAGAAAATTATATTTATCCTTAGTCATATCAGAGTGCTTAGCCTTGAAGATGAAGTCTTCCTTTTAGACATGCTACCACTCCTTCAGTGATGAGAACAAGAGAAATTTATTCAGTTATTATTTAATGTTTCATTTAATGTTGTATGTATATTGTTTTTAAAAAAATACTAATGAAGTCAGCCCATAGCAATTTTTGAAGATTCCGAGTGTGGAATGTAGACAGATATATGCAAATCAAATATTTATGTACACCTTTGTAGTGTTTTTAACATGGACCTCAGAATGTCACCAAATAAATAATCTGGTTGTTTAGCATCAACAAATATGTTAATTTCAGATGTACTACATTCTCAACATGAACTCGCACCATCATATCTGAATAAATAAAAAGAAGAAGTTGAGTTTATTTTTTATTTTATTTTTTATCCACTATTACTGTCATATCTTTGTGATTTTCATAAAACACATTGAACAAGTTCACAAACTTAATAACAGTGAACATTTAAAAAAGGTTACACAAGAATGTAAATTATACGTTTTCATTATCTTAAGCAATTACTAATGTAATTTGCTTGTTTTTATATAAAACTACTAAATATATATATTCAGTAATAATGCCTTTAATATTTGTCATTACTAGAGACAAACAAACAGCAATTATCATAAATCAAAATAGCTTCACAATAGCTGCATTATAGTTAAAAATACTGGTAATACAGATGGAATAAGTTTTTCATGTAATAAAAGTGAGCGTGAATCAAACAAAGTTTGCAGCACTGTGACCTAATAATACATAACTTTTCTATGTAACAAATGGAAAGCTAACAAAAAGGTCCAAGGTGTACTGAACAACAACTTAATGACTTAACAAGAATGCTTGAGGGCTGCTGAGCTATTGTGTCCCCCACCTTTAAATATACAGTCACCCATTTTATTTTTTTTTTTATATTTAAAAGAAAGATCACATTTTAAGGCTTATAGGGTGACTTACAAAAACCACAAAACATGTAATGAACTTTGACAAAATATTACTCAATCACTAGTCACTAGATTAGTTTATCGGAGTAGTCAAATAGTCCCTACAGTACCAACAATATTACATACAAATGTAATTCTAATGACTGCAAGATGCCAGAGGCATGTAATGTGCCAAATAGCTTTTATACAGTATTTCTTTACCAACAGACAATACCAGTCATTAGAAATATGGCCAGATAATATTGAGAATCTTTATAACACTTCACGCCATTTACTTTACAGCACATATTAGGCCCTTTACAGTAACGTTTTCAACATTTTGGGCAGGCTGTGCTAAAAGCGTCGGCCACTAGGAGGCCCTGGCCACCTCTGGCCTCTGCCAGGTGGGGGATGAGGCGGAGGAGAGACCGGTCCATTGTGGTAGCTGTGTAAAAGGATAAAATCACACATTGGATTCTGGGCTTAGGCCACTAGAGGGAACACTCTGATAAGAGCATCAACTTGGAGTCTAAGCTAAGGATACTCTGTAATTCAGTATAAATCCTCATAAATCATACATGCACTATTTACATTTCTGTGCATTTCTTTATCAGTAACCCCTTAGCTAATAAACTCAAAAAAAAAACAATCTAACCATTTTATTTTATGTGTTAAGTATTTGATATGATGTTCAGGTCAGTATTATTACATTTAGTGGTACTACATAATACACAGTTATTATGGAACTGCTGTAATCACTTTATCAGTATTATTTCTGTCTATTTCAGAGAAAGAACAAAAGTGGTTTGCAAGCAAACAGCAGAAATGTTAAAGCTGCAGCTTTTAATGACACTTGAAGAGCAAGCTCTACTTACCCTCGTGGACCACGTGGGAGGAAGGGGCGTGGAGGTCCAGGGGGAGGCATCCCACGGCCCCGAGGATGTGGGGGACGTCCTCTGAATCCAGGGTGTCCCGGTGGAGGTCCATGCCTAAAAACAATAATGTTTGCCACAACACCAAATTAAACCCAGTTTCTGAAAAACACTTATTGCTTAGTAGCATAGTGTACACAATCCACTATGTAAAGGTTTTCTGTAATTATTGTCTGAGCTGTAGTTTATTTTTGGAAACACCTGTGGCATAAGATTGTATGCATTCACCAGTCAAGTCAACCTTACTAGTGGTGCAGAAAGGTTACAAACTGTGTAAGATTGTACCAGGATATGGATAATCATTGCAGAATGCCATGTTACCTGGGCATTGGAGGAAAGGGACCTCTGAGGTGCATTGGAGGAGGTGGAAGGGGTGGTGGTCCCATACCCATTGGCCCTCGTCCACGGTGTCCTCTGAGGTCAGGATATGGTCGCATTCTTCCCATTCCCCTTAAAGAAATACAATTTGGATGTGCGATTCAACAGTAAGCACCTTTAATGTATATATGAAAAATATGAAAATACCTCATAGGTGGAAATCCATTCAAAGGCCCATCATGCATTCGACCCCTGCCACGACCAGGGGGACCAAACCCTTTAATCATACCTCGTCCACCACGCATCCCACCACGACCAATCCGACCACCTCTACCACGAGGTTTTGCTCCATGACCCCTGAAACTATTAAGAATAAATGTAAAATAGAACATTTTAACATAAGTACAACATTAAACACAAACAAACACAACGTTTCTATGGTAAGACAAGAAAGAAAAAGAAAATTTACACAACACCCTGAGGGGCTTGCACACACCTAGCCTTATTTTCAGACACAGGTTTCTCAGGTTCTCCCTGTGAAGTCTGATTTTCTGTCTCACTTTCTTTCATTTCTGTATCCATCTGAAAATAGAGCACATATCACACTCAAATATAACAAAATAAGGTTACATTATACTTAAATTCCATTTGCATAAATACGGTACACATTTTATTAAGTTGAGTCTACAGAGGTCAAAACCAAAATTTCAGTTCAGGAAAAAAAAAAAAAAAAAAAAATGAAATTCAAGAACCACATTGTTTAGTGCTGGTAGTATAGCTCAAGCATACCTCACAGTTCACGCTGCAGCAGGTGATGGGCATTCAGCAGGGACTTAAAATGAGTGGCATTATTTATAGCACCAGAAGTCAAGCCAAAGACAAGAAGCCTCAAAATGTTACCGACACATTAGATCCACATTCTTATTTCTGGAAACTATTTTCAAAATGCATAGTATAATTCTTTGTTTACAAAAGGATGAATGGTTAAACAAAGATAAGTCTAGATCTAGATAAGTTATACATTTTATAAATTTTACATTAGACTAAACAAATACTGACAAAAAGTGATATCCAAATTTTAATTGAACTCCAATGCTGCAGGCTACAAAAGTACAGTGGGATCGAGGCTTCTCTGTTCAAAGAAATGTAGCGACTGTAGCACAAATCTGTGAAAAGCATCCATGGCGGAAGGCTTGAGATGCAGCGGGAGCCATTGCATGAATTATTTCACTGAAACCTTGGCATGGCTTGTGCTGCAAGGTCCGCAAATTTACGCATAGCGAGGCATTAACAATGAAATGGAAACATTGTTAGTTTCTGTACTACGACAAAGACGCATACAACGCAAAGTACATACTGAGGAAAACGGGGCGTTCCTGGGATTTAAGCATTTGTAAATTAAAAGAATGAACACTTACTTTTCAGGTGAGGTAGATACGGCGAATATATTATTTTCTGTTGCTATGAAAATAAAATATGTATTATAAAATCTACAAAAGGTCTTTACAGCCTGTTTATCCTCGTTCGCGTTGTAATGGCGGCGGATTTGTCAGACAGGAGTAGACAACCTACATTCCCAAACGGGGATTTCTTTGTGAGGGTCATGTTATATAGAGTCCCGCCCATCTGGAAAAAACTCCTCAATGATTGGCTATGTGGTGCTTTCAACCCACCTACAAACTGTTGAATTAGAGTCTGATTGGACATACTTAATGCCATGATAGATTCAAGGCAACAATAGGATGATTCAATAATTCATTCAGGTGATCCAACAACACAAGTTAAAAATTTCAATTTATTCAAATTTTCTTTTTTTAATGGTATAATTGACAAGATGCAATAAGTATCAAAAGTAAGACTTTAGAATAAGAAAATACCAAAAAACAAACGTATTTATTCAAATTAAAAAGCCATGCATATCTTGTCTCAATATAAAATGTCACAGACAACTTACAAAATGCCCCAAACTATGCAAAAACAACCAAGAACAAAATAACAAAATCTAGAGTAACTTGCTTAGCCTTGTATCCTCAGCCGGTTGACATAGGCCTATAGGGATGCGTGATCTTGTATAAATCTATAATGAACAAGATGTCAAAATATACACAACAATCGTCAAGTGCCCATTTAACAATATTTACAGCATCTAGAAAAGGGCGAAGAGTCAGAACGTGCGTAAAATTCAATATTACGCAAGGCTAAGGATGTCCGAGAGTTTGTTGATGTACTCGATGGTGTATTTGAGGGTCTGTATTTTGGTGAGTGGTTGTCCTCTCTTGGTGTAGTCCGGAGGCAGGTAATCCCGGAGCTGGTGCAGGGCCTCTGCCAGGCTCCTCATGCGCAACTTCTCCCTCTCACTGGCCTTCATGCGCCTCTTGGTGGACATCTTTGACTTGATCTGCCTCTGCGTTGCGTTACTTGTCCTTCGTCCACAGTAACCAAACGAAAAGTCCGTGTCCTGAGATCCGCTTGGACAGCACATCTCCGGTGAAGAGCACATGGAGTCCACAGAGGACCCTGGAGAGCTGGCTTGTTCTTCTCCAAAATGACTGGGTGCCCACTCAGTTATTATTTCAGATGTAACTACATCCATGTTGCAAAGGTCAGTGACGCCGATATCCAGGTGAACGACAAGTCTTGAGCTCAGGACAATCTGCAGCGGTCTTTTTATATAGAACCGGTCTCCGGAGGTTTATTGGTTCACAGCTGAGGCGGAAAAAAGTTCAAAGAAAATCTCCAAGTGCCAAACCGCGACCTTCCAGAAAGACGCTGTTCGTTATCACCGTGGTGTGAATAAGGCTAAATAGACGGTTAATGTGACAGAAAGAAAAATAATATGTGGGAAATCACTCTTTAATGTCAACTTGACGACAATTGTCAGTTTGATGTGATTTGTGTAATAGAGGAGTGACGAGATGATTTCCCTTCTCTTGTGTCTATTCATCTGAATTAGGCCTAGTTCATGTGCCAACTGGTAACACTGCCAAATCATTAAACACATAAATAAACAAATAATTGACAACATGAAACAATAAAATAATTTGTGAACTTTTGACCCATAAATGAATATAACAAGAAAATTGTAATTGAAGACATGCTAAGAATTTGGTTTAATTATTTTGGTTGTTACCAGCCCGTTTTAACCAGTTCTGACCAGATAGCTGGATTGGTCATGTGCAGAGGATGCAGCTGTCACCAAGCTCCTGCCAGACCTTTTCATGTCTGAAAAGGTGTGCAAGAACTCACTTGTGATCAAGGGGAACAACACAGAGCGTTGTAAAACAATGTCCTCTGTGTCCCTCATCTGCTTCTAGGACATGGAACTTGTCAATTGTCAAATAAACTCTCTGTATAAACTACCATTCATAACATTATCAACAATATTGTTGTGTCAAATAAAATAATAAGGGCGGTTGCCTTCAAAATACTGTCCATCAAATTTGAATGGTTTTTAAAGCAAAAAAAAAAGTGCTGCTCACTTCTGAAATTTTAGTTTCAGTCTTTCAGTCAATGGTAAAGGACTGTCACTACATATTACAGAATTATCACTCTCCAAGTCTGCAGCAGGTGAAGGTGGACACTGACTGAACACATCATCAGTAATAGAAGGGAAAGCATCTTTGCATTTGTACTCCATTGGGAATCTGATTGTCTCAACTGTACCAACTTCCAAACTATAGCTTCTGGGTTTGTGGTTTTTTATCTGCGCTTTTGGTCCAACTGCTTTAGACACAGGTTTTGAAAGAATGTCCAACTGGTGAATTTGTTTGGCCTTTATCTTTATCTTTGTTTTAGATTTTGTCTTTGGTGCAACTTGCTGGTTTTCAGAGTCACTGTCATCACTAGATAATCCACCACTCGCACACACACTCTTTTTTGTTAAGGTTTTGAGTTTGACTTTTTCAATTTGTACAGGGTCAGAATAGCATCTTTGTGGCAAAAGTGATGAAGCAACAGCGGTTTTAACAAATTTGAATTTTTGTGGGGGCTTCGGAGGTGCTTTGCATGTGTTCTTGGATGGTATGGGATCTGGGTCAAGTGCGGGATGCTTCATTGGTTGTTTTGACACATGTAATTCACATTGTGTTGTAAATGGTACACACAGGTTTTTCATCAGTCTTGTCTTTTCTAACAGTTTGCTTTCTGCATGGTAATTTTTATCATTTAAAGTTATCCTTTTGCTTCCCTGTTCGGCAGTAATGTTTTTATTGATTTGACTAGTATTCTTCATAATTAATTGATCTTGCAAAGGTTGCTCCTTCTCACACAGCTCAGAAACTGAAATGGAGGTGGGAACTTCATTTACATGAACGTGCAGGCTTTGAACAATCTTTGGTTGCATTGTCGTGCTGGTAGTTGTAGGAGGTAGTGGAGATGATGTGAATGATGCTGTATCCCAGTCAATATCACTTAGATGAAGAGCATTTATAACAGCAGAAACAGACAAAGATGCAGCATCTTTAGACTCTGGGGGTAACGCAGGAGATTTGGGACAGTCATCTAGACCCAAGGAGCCATCATTTTCTTGCTTTTCATGTCTTACTGGAGTGTCCAAAACAACTATGTCTAGTTTATCTGGAGAAGAAATAGAAAGGGGCAGTGTTGCAGTTTGTGGCTGAAGATCTGTGAGTGAACTCTGAAGAGTCATCTGAGCCAGGAGGTCAGAAATACCATCTGATTCACCCATCTTCTCTTTTTTACTTTTTGGCTTCTTCTCTGAAAGAGGGATACAAGTGTGTTAATTTGACTGTGATATTATCAATAACGATGATCAAACATGCTGATTGCCAATCATGAGCCACAGCAGCAAGATACCAACACAACCTGCAAAAAAGTGACAACAACAAAACCTGTGAGACAGACACCTCTGGGCTGCTTCAAAGCCAGTGGTGCCAAACAGCACATTTCAGGTGTCAGACCTGCTGTAAGGAACAGTCTTGAACAACACCACAAACTGTAGGTGTCTTTGATCCGGACCCATCACAAAGTGTTATGGGAAAGCGCTTATTAGCCATAATCAGTTCATGAGAAATAAAAGAAAACCACAATTATGAAATTTAACAATGCTTAAACTTACTCTTGTTCTTGTTCTCCTCTGCTGTAGCTTTCTCTCTCAGGAAGATTTCCACCACTTCTGGATAGGCCACTCGAAAAAGAGATTCTTCCTCCACGGTTCTGACTTCATCCTGGTTCTCAGGTGCTGGGTCCTCGGGAAATGCATAATGCTCTGAAAACGTAAATCAAAATATTTAAATATTTTTTTTCCAAATAAGTATATAACTGTTTAATAATAATTTATATTTGTCTGACTTTTGCTAGATTTAGAGACGTAACAAAACCCAAATTTAAAATTAAATATATGTAAAAGTATTTGTTTTGTAGAGGATTTTCAATGTACGTTTTGTGTATGAATTTAAGTACACAAAAGCATAGTCAAGTAGAATTAGCTGATTGGGAGTTTCCATATCCCAGTCTGAAGAGGAAGCAACTTTAGCACCTAGTGACTGTTGTGACTGATCTGCCACCTCTGAACCCCGGCTCACAGGCTGTCACTAACAGACAGGTTAGGCGCGAGCACCTAGCACCCCAATTCCTACCACACACAGCAGTCCTGTCACTCAATACTCAAATCAATATCATTAGATTCAAATCAAGAACATCTGATTTTCTAAATATTATAACATAAACTGACCTGGTTTAGTCCAAACAACTTCAAAACACGACACTCCATTTCTCACGCGTGGCTTTAATATTCTGTAATAAAAATGTCAATAATTAAAACTAGTATTTCCCTATATTATAATGAAAAGTAAACAGTGTCTCACCGGAGTGGCTTGACTTGAATGGAGACATCTCTTCCATATTTTTTATTCATCAAATTCATGTATGTCATCAAGATAAGAAGCTTTTCACTGGTGTAGTGTTTTGGCCATTCCATTTTATCATATGCAAATTTCTACTTAATAAAGAGCATTGTTATAATACATTGGAATGATCGAGCAAATGTAACTTGTGTAACTATATGCTGTATATTTTTACCTGCATCAGAAGCATATTGGGCAGCCTCCTTTTAAAATGGAATTCAGACTTGTCCTTGGATATTAAAAACTCATTAATAATCTAAAAAGTAGAATCACATACTGTTAGCAAAGCTGTTAAAATGTTTATAGTTTCATATTTCATATAAAATCATTTGTCTTACCTCTGTAAATGGAAAAAGGGGATTTGCAATGGTTTTTCTAGAAAAATACAATATGACAAAATATGTATATTTACATAATTGCACAAAAAAAAGAGAATAATTATACACAAATAAACCTACTTTCTGATGTTTGTCTCTAAGGATATAGCTTGGCGACGGTGTTGGTTGAGATGCCAGTCACATGGACACTGATAGTCAAAGTCCTGGGGTTCACAAAATCTTTTGCTGTCACAAAGCAGGCATCCACTTTTCTCATGAGCCTTTGCTGAGCCTACAAGTCACAAACTGATAATTTTTAACAAATCCGATACCACACACACCTATGGTCTCACATGTGTGTATGTTATGACATTATGGGTTGAATGGCTTTGAATCATCTATGTGTGAAATACTCTGCCCCAGTTGTTCAACACTATCCTTCTTAATGGGACCAGAGACAGGTCAGAGTTCAAAGCAGGGCAGAACTCACCAGGATGTCGGCATACATTGCAATGAGAGACTTTCTTCACAGTTGATTCGGGAATGAATGTGTTATCCTCCTTCCATTTACTAAACCTGAAGTGATCAAAATTATATTAGACATAATTAAAGAAACAAAATAGAAATGCCAAGAATGAGGAATACACTTGTCTTACTTCTGAAGAATAGTTTGCCCTTCAAGTTTATAAATCAACCTCAAAGCTTGCTCTTTACCAACTCCTTGTATCCCCTGAAGCAAAGTTAAGAATATGTTTGAATGCTGTTTTATAGGGTTCATATTTATGTAACCACTTTTATTACTTTGGGAATATAGTCACATCCAAGAAAAATTGCCAGCCCAACAAGATTTTCCCGAGACAGATGCAGGTCTCTTTGCACATGAGATGTTTGGTAACAGTCCACTTGAGGGTCCTGGATTTATCAAATTATTGAAATTAAATTACACAGGCATGAAATTAAAAAACAAAATAGAATGGCAGATGTTACTAGTACTTTTGTGTTCATGTTGAAGTTCCTGTAAACAGTCCTGGCTCCATACAGAAAGACATCTCCATCATTTGTGATGCAGCCATCGACCAAGCCCTGAGAATCCAGGTAAGCACACATGGCTTCTGCTTCCCCAGCTGCTGTTACCCATGGTACACCCATGTAATCTAACATCTCTGCACACTATGCAAAAAAACAGGCAATTAATAAGGTCTATTAACTAAGATGTAGGTCTATGCTATTCTTAAAACCAACAATACAAAATGCAATATTATTGTTTATTAGAAATTAGAAAGCACAAGTTCACGAGATAAAGTAAGAGCCAAATTTTGAGAAAGACCATAAACGTTTATTATGTAATCATTACAGTAAAGTGTGCGTCTAAATGGAAAAGTCAAAAGGATTTGAGTTATTAGAGTAAAATATTTTGTCTCTCTAAAATACAGAAGCACAAATGGAAAAAAATAAAACGAAATCTGATTGCCATACCTCTCTAAGAACGGCTTTAAAACGCCCACGGTTGGTTTTAATGGTGCCCTTTGGAGCTGCTGCCGCTTTTGCTCCAAATCTGCCTTGATTCCTTTTATTCATGGTTTCTGCTTTAAGTTTTGGAGCCTCTCCTTCCATGACAAAAACAAGCTTTACCCCCATGAGGGTAAGAGATGACACTCTAAAGAACAGGTTTCTAGACACACAGAGGAAGAGTGTAAGGCTATACTTATAGAACTTATACACTTATAGCGGAATACTCGATGGTTACCTGAGATGGGGTTTAGTGACCCTTCCCATCATAGCCTGAACATGCTGAGCCTCGCACACCCAGAGACTCAAGTCCACTGCAAGCGTCTTTCCACTCAAACTGTACAAAGGCACTGACTTTCGAACAGGCTCTAGAATGGACCAGAGCTCATGGACGCCCATAATGTCACCAAATAGTGGGCATCAAGTTAGCTTTGCAAATTAAAATACCAGCGAAAAGATCATCGGTTACCTCAACTAACAAATTTCAAAAAAAGGCGCCGTGCTCGGATTTCGTCATGGTTCGTTCTCATTCGCTAAAATGTCTCTTTAAAAAAAATCAGTGTTCGACGTTGTGCATTTCTCAGAATTTCATTAATTATATTGCACTAATTTGCTCCTGTGATCGCTAAACTATCATTAAGTACTATTTATCACAAGAGCATTTTTAACGATCCACCAGCCGCCGCAGGTTGTCCACGTCATCATCCAGCGTCGGACAAGCTGTTGCCATGGAGACGGTGGGTTTGTTGATAAAATGAGGGTTTTCCAGTTTTGACTATTTTAACGATGGACAAAACAGAACACTCAAAGCTTCTGATCGAAGTTGTGGGTTTGATGAAAGAGCCTAATTTCTACATAGCTAAAATTATTGCAGAGGTATTTATTTATTGCATTTTAAAAAGTTGTTTTGACATATTTTAAAACATATTTTGTTCACAGGGTCTTAAGGAAAAGTTTCAAGACACGTTTCATAAACCCCATATAAAACCTTTACTTGAAAATGAGTGGGATACATATTTGTGGAATAAGAAAAGGGTGAGTGACTAGTTTGATCTAAGCTAGTATAAATTTTCTCTATTGTTTTGGAATTCGCCATAACTGGCATTATTGTTCATGCTATGGTTTGACTTGATTAAATTCCAATAAAATCAGCTTTTTATGCCACTTCATTTTTTATCTGAAGTACTACAATGAAGGACTACAATGTGATATAGCCTACAATATGACTATTTGGGTGTTTTGGTTTAATCTATGGACAATTATTTATTTGTTCCCACATAGCTACTGTGGATTGTCCACTTCTGGTTTGTGATTAGTTTGCACAATACATTTGTTTTGTGCTGTCTTGTAGGAGATCAAAGGTGAATTGTGGCAGTACTCCAGCAGTCTGGTGTGCTTTCTAAATGGAAAATTTCTGGGAAATGAGAAAGACCTCTTCAGGTGGGCGAAGGATAAGTGGGATTTCACTATAACTCGGCCACCTGCTCTCTATAAGGCTCTTGCTGAAGACTGTTACCACAAATACCTACAAAATACAGGGGTTAGTCAACGTCAAACATTTTATAGTCAAAACGCAAAATTTGCATGCAATGTTACTGAAATCACATTCTCTTTCCAGTCAGTTTTTTTTGTTGAATCAATTTTACATTTTAGTTCACTGAGTCAATCAGTCCTTTACATCAGCCAGTTACATATACTGTATTTTGTTGATACCTGTAATTAACATGTTAAAACATGTCCCTCTATTGCAGCATCAGTTTGTATTCATGGATATGGAAATAGCAGGTGAAAAGGCTGGCAGACTGTTGTTTCAGGTAATGCTGTCAATTGTGTTGGTTTGCCCTTGAAGAAAAGTGACAGATCTGATCTTGAATCATTGCATCAGAAGTGTAAAAATGCTGAACCAAATTAAATCAGTAAACACATACCAAAACATATACTGGTATTCTTTTAAATGGTGCAATATTTCTTTTTAACTGAGCATGCTATACTAATACGATATATATGTTTTCTAAAGCTGTTCACAGATGTGTGTCCAAAGACAACAAAGAACTTTGAAGCTCTGTGCACGGGAGAGCAGGGCCTGTCAGTGAGTGGATTCCCACTTTGCTACAAGGGGACAGTTTTTCATAGGGTGGTGCCAAATGGCTGGGTTCAAGGAGGAGGTAGAGTATTGTCATTAGTTTACAGTTCAGAATAGTATATATTTATAGTCATGGCTTGGGAACTGTACAGATTGAACTAATGACTCTTGGTCATACACATTTTTTATTTTATTTAGATATAACACCAAAACAGAGAGGTGATGGAGGTGAATCAATCTACGGACCTACATTTGAAGGTAAAGCATAATTAACAAATAGTAATACTATTCACCCTGACTCTATGCCTCTTTTTTACCAGCTGCCTTTATATATCTTTTCAATTAGATGAGAGTTTTGCCATATCTCACTCACAGCGGGGGACATTAGGAATGGCAAATAAAGGCCCACACAGTAATGGATCCCAGTTTTACATCACCCTGCAGCCAACACCATGGATGGATCAAACCTATGTAGCATTTGGGTCTGTATAACTTTGAAGCCTTTGAAGAATGCTGTTTGTCAAAGTTTTGATTTTTTATTTCTTTCTATTTTTGTTTTACAGTCAATTAATTGAAGGCCTGGATGTACTTAAAAGAATAGAGGAAGCCCCAACGTGTAATGAAAGACCAAAACATGACTGTGAAGTAATCAATTGTGGCATATTAAAAGTTTAAGTTATAGAGAAAATTGCATTTGATTAGTGTATGCATCACCATATCCATGACGTGTATATTTTTTATTTGCGTGTTATTTGTTGCTTGTTTGTATGGTAAATAGATTTTTCTAAATAGATTGCTCTTAACCCATTTTGATCCCATCATTTATATTTAGCCTATTACATTGTTTTGCATAGCCTATGTATTCAGCGATGTCAGAGAAGGAATAAACCACATAATAAAAAAATAAATGCATTGATTGATGGAAGGATTATGCAACCTGTGTCTGACGTCCTAGCGGCTGCCTACGTCGTGTCCCTCCCTTCTACTGAAAAATGCCACATGACCTGCTGACTAGGAAGTGGAGAGCCCTGAGCGCAAGAATCAGCAGCAGCAGAGCAGACCACGGAAAGATAAACCCAAAGAACCCCCTGAAATTTAGACTTGCCAATCCCGACGTTGTTGGTGGATACAGGTTACTTTTGCGTTGAAGATAGAGCAATAAGTTGGCCTTAGTCATGGACTCCAGGGCGGTATTTGTCGCTGTAGTTTTGCTTTTGGTTGGCGCATTTGCCGCGGCGGACTCAGGTAAGTTTGCGACCTCTGCGCTGCTGAGCTAGCGCCGAGCTACAGTCAAGCCATGTTTTTCATCAATACTTGTTCTTACACTGTTTTAGAGCCCTCTTCCGCCTTATTCTGTTCGTATGACTGGTACAGTGGGTGTCATCTGACTCTGACACACTGTTCCTTGTCAGTTTTTTAGGCATTGGCAAAGTTATGATTGTGTTTATTTTCTTGTTGATCATTCAAGAATTGCATGGCCAGCTTTTAGACGTCAGCCGGTCAGCATGAATACAAAGAACAATGTTTATGTAGGCAATGTATTTTGTAACAACCATTACTAATTCTAACTAGGCCTTTTTACACAATGTGATACAGCTTTGCCTTCTATCTGCACAAAATGTACAGTACAATTTGTAACATCAAGTCCATATTGTAGACAGAACAAATTGTAGTATGTTATTTTTTATTTATTTTATTTATGTCTTTATATATTTACTTTTACAGATTGTTCTAATCTCGATGATTGTGAAACATGTGGAACTAATATGGACTGCCAATGGGCTAATTGCTCATCAAGTAAGTATATAAACTTTAAAAGCCACAGCAACACATTGTATGGACAGATATTCAACCTAAAATTGTAGCAGAGTAGGACACAGGTTGGTCCTTATGTTGTCTTAATTATGAAGACAAAGCTGAATTGATAAGGTGCTTTATTTGAGGGCATGTGGAGAATGAGAGGCAGGCAGCTTCAACATCTTCAACATAACTTTCTCCAAACCAAAGTGAGGCTTAAAGATCTGGGAACTCTCCCCTGTGAGTCTGGACCGGCTGATTTACCAAGGAGATGGATTTGGGTTAAATCTTGATGATGCTGTTGATCATTTACAACTATTTCTACAGTTTTATTCAATACATTCAGCATTGTCTATCAAGTGTTGAGAAATCGGGTATATGTTTTATTTTTGTCGGCATTTACAGGCACATCATAATAAGATACATTTTTGGAAAGTTCTGCCGTTTTCATGTATTTCTTATAACTGGTTTTAACCTTTCCAATTTTGCACACTTTCACCATATGACCTTTGGGTTGTTTTGTTCATTGCTGTGATTGTGAAGATGAGAAGGAAGGATGCACAGCAGGAAATCTGTTCTGTATTTGGAAGGAAGTATGGGATGCATGGAAAAAGAGTGAATACAAGGATTTGTGCTCAACTTGCCCATTCTTTATAAACATACATTAGACATTGGTTGTTTACCATTACTTATTCAGATAACTCCAAAGGCAAAAGTAAAAGGATCTGATTACTTGGATTGTAAGACCGAGTCAGAGATCCTCTTACGTCCTCTGGGAGACAACCTGTTTGACAGCCTCACTACAGGACGCTTTGATTTTCTGGTCATGATGATATTCGTTTGCTCCACTCCCTCTACTGGGTTTGTCTCCCAATTGTTAAAACAGGACATGGTGCAATTACGAGTGGTTGGACAGGACAGATAAGCTGTTGAGGAAGTGCTGACCTGGTTTACAACTACTAACCTCATTCCATCTGCACATAATATACTATAATGTTAACCACTATTTTATAAGTAAGGATACATTGTATAAAAGGATGAATTAAAAAATTGTAGCATGTTTCTCACTGTACTGAACATAACGTGGGCTATTGGGGGAAAAAAAAAAAAAATATATATATATATATATATATATATATATATATATATATATTTTTTTTTTTTTACAAGTATCTCTAAACTACACTTTCCTTGCCACAAACTATTTTAATAAAGAAATATTATTTTCTCACCCAATAAAAGAATCACATTTTTCAGAACATGTGTATAGAGTTGGCAAGCTCAATACATACGATTTCTTTGTTCTCTACTTGGATGTGAATGACACAATTTTAATCTTTTGCATTTGGCTGATTATTATTCAAATTGCTATTTCAAGTCTGTTGCAATTTATTTTGTGCCATGCTTACCTTATGATCATATTGGAAAAGGTTTGAGGCCAGCTGCAACTTTCACAGCAGCATGTGAGATAACATGACCACAGGGAAGTGAAAATACCTTCTACATTACTGATATAAAATTACATTACAACACCTGAAATACAATGCAGCTTGTCATTAGATGCATTTATTGTTTTGACTTTTATGTTATTTATTATCATATTCTTCACTGGGGTGAGCAAAAATACCAATAGCTCATATTGTTTATTTTATAGATATATATTTCACCAAATGATTTTGTGATATTTTGTTGCTTGTTTTGAGGAAGGAAACAATTGGTTTATGCAGTAGGTTTGACATAGTCACTGTTGATGATTAAAATGGGCGTGTTTCATATTAACTTAATAGAGGTAGTGGTTGAACAAACACTTTTTGTATCACCACCATGATTTAGTAGTTCTCTTGTAAACTTTTACAGCAGTTAAGCATGTCCCTTTTATACAAGTAAATGTTGAGTGTGTATAAGCTATGGATGAATAAGTTATTCTTCTAGTTAGCAACATGCCCTGAATAAAATGCACTGGTTCAGCAAAATGTTTTATATTTTTTTGAGCTTTAAATAGGGGGCCAAAAGCCTTTATTTTTTTACTGAATCGTATCACTGTATTGAGATATATATCATTGCCTATGTATTTGCAACCTCTTAATGATAACCAGTCCTATTGTTCACTAGGGCATTTCTTTTCCTTTGTTTCATTATTTTATGATATTGAAGTCTGGTAGGTCAAGTTTGTGGAAAACATAGGTGAGACATTTGTCCTTGTGTAGAGAAGAATTGGTTCTTTTCTCAATGATGTCTGCTGTCATACCATTGAGCCGTCTGTGACACATGGGCCATCTGGTAGCTGTCTTCTGCCTGGCTATTTAATATTACTGTACAACACTGTAAGGACCTGGCACACCCTGTGTTTCATTAACGTTTGGGCAGTAATCCTCCAGATGTTCGTTATAAGTCACCAACCCAGAGAGAGGGAGGGTGGAGCTCAAAGGTCACCTATATACCCACACAGTTTTGTTTTTTTCTATTTATAGAAATATGTGGATTTCATTTGGCTTTTTAGTGTTCAAATAGTCCCATGTTTATCAAGTTAAGGGTGAATATGACATATTAAGTTTTCCTAACCCATTCAAATTTGACTCCAGAATAAATAAATAAAAAATAGTATATAATAATTATAAGTGAATTTTATTGGTTGGTTAAAGAGCTGTCACATGTTTACTCATGTGTCAAAATGTTTTAAAACATTTTCTGGAAACATACAATTTCAATGGATGATTCACTTTTATCACTAGGAATTCATGCCAGATGAGGGGAAGACCAAAGTCCCTCACAGACATAGTTAATCAATAATCACATTGTACAATGTAAATCGTCTTTATGTAGAACAGAGGAATAAATAATGAACAGTATATTCTCTGAAACTCTGACACACTGTAAATGCTTTACTAACAGGTTAAACCTAGAATATAGTAAAATCACAATCATTTCAGTAAATTGTACCTCCCTATGCTAAAGGCTGTTGTAAGTTTAGCTCTTGTGGTTTACTATTATATTTAGCTAATTGCAGGTCATGTGGATAATGTTAAGCATAATTTATATGCTTATAAGAATCAGACATTTACATGTATCAACATTTTTTTTTTCTTTCATTCAGCAATTGGCTGTGTCAACAAGACCGTGGCTGAAGAAAACTGTTCCAATGCTACCTGCTCAGGTAAGTTTCAATGCTTTTAAGTGGATTAAAAAAATAACACACTGGGTTCACACGTTTTATTTTGGCCAAGCTAAGTGGAGTCTTTGTGGATCTAGCTCATTGGGTTATTTTTGGGCTTCTGTTTTCTAACATTAAGAGGTGTATGTGGACTGTTTTCCTACTTATGCTAAAGCAATAACATGGGAGTTTTGTCGTGTTTTCTAACCTTCGTCTGGGGGACTTGTATTTGTGTCTTCCCTTGCTTGGTGTTGGTTTCCTGTCTGGCTGTTGACCCAGATCCATCCATTACCCCCACGACTACCCACAAGACCCCTGCTCCTCCTCCTCCCTCTACGACCACAGTGTTTACCACTGTCACCACTCATAATGCAACAGGTAACCTCAGATGTCTGCAAATCTGCCTCTAACAAGTTTTGTTTTAAATGTTTTTTTAGAATCCTTATTAGCTGCCCATTTAATGGCCACTAGTGTTCCTGGGGTCCTCTTAAATTAATTGCAATAACAATATAGAAATGACCAACATAATTTAAACACCATGCATAATATAAAGATACATACAGTAAGATGGTGGTTCCCTTAAAATGATCAGTCTCTATAACAGCTTACTATTCTGATTTTGTTTATAGAAAATTCCACTGCTACTGTTACTCCTTCTGTTACTCCAAGTAATAGCACCAATACCACGTCTACTACTACAACTACAGGTATGATTATGGCTATAATGATTATGACTGAGTGCATGACTGACTTATGTACTTAATTAGTTTACTTTGTTATGGTTTGTGTTTACATAATTATAAAGAATTATATAGTTGTAATAATAGATTTGTTTTTGATCTGTAGTGTGCTTGTAAATCCCTTAAAGCTACATCTTAAAACTTTTAAATTGTTCTTTGACCAGTATAGTTAATTGAATTGTTGTGTATCTTTTTCACTTGTTTTAGCTCCCTCTAATGCAACTACAAGTCTCATTCCGACTGCCGAGCCCCATCATAACACGTTTGACGCTGCAAGTTTCATTGGTGGAATAGTCCTGGTCCTGGGTATTCAAGCTGTCATCTTTTCTCTACAAGTTTTGCAAATCAAAGGACCGCAACTACCATACCCTTTGAGGCCTTTATTCTTTGCACTTTTTCCCTCCAACTTAGAGCCACTCGTAGAAGAAAACATAATGGACTCAAACAGTCTTTTCAAGCAAGTTATTTAGCATTTTCACAGGTCATTTTAGTGCTGCTGCTGCATGCATGATATTTATTTGCACAGTTGAGGAGCTTGAAACATTATTGAATACGTCATCTTGTCGGTACACATCAATCATAGCATTAGTCATTCTTGCATATTAAACGGGAGTCGGGTTTTCAAAAATAGCATTAGCTGTTAAACAATTACAGGTTCAAGGGGAGCTGTTCTGCTTAGTAGAGGTGTAGTTACAATGGTGTACTATTTTTGCTTATCAATTTTCAATTTGGAAATGCTGTTTGAGTTCAAAGTTACCCTTTAGCAAGTATACTGATTCTGTGTTGCTTTTAGACTATATTACAATTGGTCAAACTTGAAAAGTCCCTGAAAAAAATGAAGGATTTCTTAAAAGCAGCACCTAATCATTTCATGTTGGAGTTTAGGGTCCACTGCAGTGAGTGTCTCCCTTGATGTTTAGCCGTTTGGGTTTGTCCATTCAGCAAATGCTAGTTGTTTATAAATGCCAAACAACTGACCAACTGCAGTGCAATAAGCCACACATTCAGATCATGATCCATAAACCCAACATTTTTATCTGGCTACAGTTGTTGCAGGTCAAATGGAAGGAGTGTATAGAACATTTAATGGAACACTAATGTAAACATGCGTGCTAGAGTGGGGAAGTGGTGCGCACCTTGTGGACAGCAACAGCAGTGAAGTGCCTTTTTAATGTCCAGTCTGACTTCAAGTGAAGGGGAAACTAGTGTTGTCCCCCTGGAACCCAAGTATTGTGTGAATATTGGTATATTTCTTCTATATGACATTGCTTGTGTTAGTAGTGAACCAGCTGGACTGAAATGGCTTTTATGGAAGATTATGGTAAACAATAATTGAAGAGATCTTAGGAGAAGTTTGCAAGCCTATTAGTTGTATACATGTGAAAGATAAGGTACACACAACCTCAAATGTCCTCTCATCTTACAATTTATGCTGTTCTAGTTATAGTTATAGTAAATTTTGACCTAAATTGAGTTGGTGGGACATTTTAGCTGTGTGCTGTGGAAACATCTAAAGATTGTACCTTACTGGTAACATAATAACTTTTCAGACTTGAGTGAAGAAGTGATTACAAAATGCAAAACAATCAAGTGGCCAAGCTTAAGCTCATGTCTAATTCTTGAAGAAGCTTGCTGCTAACTGTGATTTACGTTAAATGGACCTCTTGTAGATAGCCATGTTCTGTTTTATTTTGCATTCAGATTGAGAAATAGAGGAGTATGTCTTTAGCTTTAATGGCTTGTCATTGTCAAGAATGTTACCTGGTTTATTGCCTTTTGATTATTGCATGCTGAATGTTGAGAGTTGTAATTCCCCCATTGCATATGCTCTTAATAGGCATTTAGACACACGTAATAAACCACTTGTGTTGTGAGCTATAGATGAAATATTGCCTTGAAACATTGTGCATCAAACCAAAGTCCTCGGTTCTGGCATGGAAATTAAGTGTTGCACTGACAAGCTTTTTGTTGATTGTTTTTTAAATAATTAGCTGCCTGTAAGATAGCCTTGAATATTTCTAATAATAAGAAGTTATGTTCCTTTATTTGCCAAACGTTAAAAACACAAATTAAATTTTTGTTGCCTTGGATAATTTCCGATGCCATGTTTTTGCTGCTCACTATCATAATGCCTTTTATCTTTCACATTCACTTAGGGGCATTAGAGTCAGCCCAAGACAACAGGCCAGAGTTTTGCCTTAGCTGCAACAACACGCAAAGATACATTTTAAAAACACTTAAAAGGTACTCTAAGTATCCACTGGTGATTTGTGAGCTCTCTCCATTTTGAATATCCCAGTTACATTCCACAAATTCACAGCATCACATGTTGACAAGTGGTGCCACAAAACATCCCCAGCACCATAGAGACCAATTGTCGTATCCACTGCAGCTACAAGTTACTCAGTCCCTTATGGAGAAGTGCCTTATTCAGTTAAAATAGAGAATGTAGAATGTAAAATGATATGCTACAACTAACACTTGTATTATAGGACTTGGCACTTTTAGATTTAAATGATTTTGGTGTTGCTCAGTTTATGGTCATTGTTAATTTCACTTTCACCATGCGGTCCACTTGCAAGTTGTTTTGGTCGGATCATAAGTATTATACCTGTACAAGTGCATCTCAATAAATTAGAATAGAAAAAAATTATTGTATGCCTATACGTATTTTAATATAATAAAAACTACACCATTTACATTTAGTGAACAGAGTGAAGGATTTCTTTTGATTACGTTGAATAATCCTAAATATATAAAACTGAGTAAAATATGTTCACATTTTTCCAACATAATTTATTGTGATGCACATGAAACTTACTTTTTTACTTATTAAACTCATTTGCAATATTATCACACTTCCAATGGTACTACTCCATAACGTTCACTTTTTCTGTGTAGTACAATGTGTTAATTCACACGGGCATGTCCAGTTTGTATGGTCAAAACCCATTTTAGTGTGTTGATTTGTATTTCCCTGGTACAATCTCTAGGCCCAAATATGACATTCACAGCCATATGTGTGGAATACAGATCCCACAATGCCTCCTGGTTCTGCTTTATTTGAGATTTCCATATATCTTCTAAATGATTGCCCTTTTTGTTTTAATGTTGCTTAGTTTGACAATGTTGAATCATTAAAGTTGAATATTGTAAAACATTCGTGTGCGTTATGCTTCATTTGCAGTGGCCACTTCCTTGGAGCTTAGAGGTTGCATAATTTACATGACAAATCACAAGTGGGACGTTCTTGAGCCTCGTTGCCATCGCAACATTTGAGTGGTAAGAAAAATAAGGTATCAAATTCAGGCCCTCCTTTCTTAGCAATAGCATAAAGGTGTTGATCATGTTTATTTTTTGAGGAGGTAAAATGTTAATTTGGGAATTTTGCTGTCCTGAAATCCTCACTAATTATTTAGTTACAATTTGAGACAATTTTATTCCTGAATTTTCCTGTTTGGACTTTCTGTGCTTTGTTTTGGGTGACATATATCTGGTTTAGTTTGAGGTGTCCTGGCTTAAGTCTATATTAGAATGCAAAAATAGAGCCAATCCAACCCAACCTTTAATTTCACAATCTTCATATAGAATAGTAGTAGTATTTTAGTGGAACAAGTTACAATTTTGTTGCAAGACATCTATGATCATATTTATCATATCGTCTTGACTACATTTTGGTATATCTACCCCTCATAGTCATTGCAAGCCTGAGAATAGCTATGAAAAGTCAGGAGAGGTCTTGCTAACCTGATTGCCATGTCCAGTCATGCTGTGTAATCTAATATGAGAGCACAGAGAAACAATGCAATATGTTAAGCTGCTCTCAGTCTGTTAAACCAAGTGGTGAGGTCTTAAGTGTTGGAGGTCCTTGACAGTCATGCAGAAAATACCAGACCAAGTAATGTCTGCTTGATAATGAACTGAGAAATGTGGGCTGGGCAAAGGGACAACAAAATCAGCTGTTTTCCATCCGATAAACCTAAACTTATTTTGTTTCCAAAGCATAATGTTCAGTTCAGCACTAGAGTACTAGGAAACGTGTAATTCAGAATACACATACACATTTGTGGATACTAATTAGATTAATGGCGATTAAGTTAAAAAATCTAATTCCTTACTTAAAAGCATGATCTACTATGAAAAATTACCATAATAGAAAACTTTTTTTTTTTTTTTTCAAATTGTGGGCAAGACTTATGTAGTTGGAATAAAAGATTTGGGTTATTTTTTGTCTGTAGAGTGCTAGTAAATCCCTTAAAGCTACATTGTAAAACTATTAAATTGTTCTTTGACCAGTATATTTAATTGAATTGTTGTGTATCTTTTTCACCTGTTTGAGCTCCCTTTAATGCAACTACAAGTCTCATTCCGACTGCCGAGCCCCATCATAACACGTTTGACGCTGCAAGTTTGTGGTATAGTCCTGGTCCTGGGTATTCAAGCTGTCCCTTTTTTTTCTCTACAAGTTCTGCAAATCAAAGAACCACAACTATCATATCCTTTGAGGCCTTTATTCTTTGCAGTTTTCCCCTCCAACTTGGAGCCACTCGCAGAAGAAACACTAAAGATGTCACAATGTTAAAGGGCATATTTAGACTGTTAAGAGTCTTGAAGACATGTGATAGTGTTTCATGAGTCACACTGCTTACACCAGTGTTTGGTTTAGTTTATTTTAGTTATTATTAGTATTTACTTAAGGAGACAGGGCCAGTTCACAATATACATTCACTTTAATAGGAGAAATGCATTGTACCAGGTTGTAGCACCAGTGCTAATTTCCACCTGTAGTCCCTGGGCAGGTTAATTGATTGACCTTAGCTATTCTTCCTGGAGACCTGTGTAGCATGTTTTGGTCTTGTCATATAATTATCTAGGTTAAAGGTGTGATGCATAATGCACTTTAGAGGAAAATGAAAGTTTTGTGACAGTAAATGATCAGAAAATATTCGTTAAACAAAAAAGTGTGACGTTACACTTCCCACAAGTTGTAAAACAGGATATCTGAGCTTGAACTTTGCCTCTTAATTGTCTGATTATTACCAGTAGCTTATGCATATCATATAGAACACTGACCTCTAGTGGGGAGTCGCAGTATGAACTAGTCACGTCAACAACTTTTAAAGACGGGTGCACTTTTATTTTGAATATTTCATGGAGACTAATATATTTATTTACTGCTACAAAATATGATAATAATTTTCAAAAGTCCTACAACAGATTTCAGATCCTACAATCACTGTCTTCCTCCACATCTTGAAACTACTTAGGCAAAGGAATTAATACACTTCATTAAATAAAAAAAAAAAAAAAAGTTGCATGACCTAAGAAGATATGCGTTCTTAACAGTCAGTAGTTCATAATATATTAAACTTGCAGCTTGCTACAAACACGCCAATAATTGAATTAAAATGAAGCATAAAAACAACTGAAATCTTAATTTTATGTCATGAAGCAAGACATTGGTCCTTGTTGGCAGCAGTCTACAGACAGGGCTGAGCCTTGGGATTAGACTGCCCTCTTCAGGTCTCCCAGAAGAGGTCGCTCTGTTTGAGAAAGTTGCGAAACTGCTGGGTCTCTCTGAGGAGCTGCAGGTTATTACTAGGCTGTTTTTGGGGTCTTTTTGTGGGTTTAACAGGAGACGGAGCTGGAGGGTGGATCATGGGTGCCTTCAGAGTCTCTCCACAAAGTGAGGTGTGCTTTTGGCTCTCAGCCATTTTATGAATCTGTGCAGCGAAAACACACAAAAGGATAAATGTCACCAGAACACAACAAGCAGTAATCATAAACCAAAAGTGATTTGGGCAAATAATATTTCACACTGCCTTACACCAAAAATAACTGTTCTGTTTTGTTTTAAATGTATAATTATTAACAAAATTATAGACTTAACATACAGATTTTTTTTTAAAGTATGTCTTAATCACAAGTAAATACAAAGACATCACAAACCATCTGTTGGTGCTTGCGGAGTTTGGTGATTTGAGCTCCTTTCTCCTCCATCTTTGTGACCAGTCGTTCTAATTCATTTTTCAGGTCCTGCCTGTTCTTATGGTCATGTGTACTGTCAATTTGGTGTATTAATTCCCGGTGTTCACTGTTGTTAACATACAAAAACAGTCCACATAGCAAATAGGAGAATCCCAGTGTTTTTACAGATTGTATTGGACTTTGCACTCACAAGCTCATCTGTCCCAGCTCATCCTGAAGAGCTAAGAGCAGGTCGGAGAGGGAGCCCAGAGACTCCTCAGATTCACTGGATTCACTGTGTCTTTGGAGCACAGAGCCAGCTGTGTCTTTCTGTAGACTCCTTCTGGCTCCATCCACAGACCTGTGCAGCAGAGACACTCGCTCGTGCAGCTGAGGCTGGTGGTGCTTCATCATGTGAAGGACACTCTGGACATTGGCGTGGACTGAATGACTGGGGCTGATCGACTAGAAAAACATGCATTTAAGTTTTATAGTGTGTATGAAAGTCTCCTTGTTATTCAAAGTACATGGTAATGTCATTCTTGCACTTAATTCAGTTATGTAAATTTTTCTTTAGCTGTACTGTAGGCAGTATAAATGCAACTTTCCAGTTGGGCTATTTACTGCCATTACCCATATGGACAGCACGCATGGGTTATTAGTTGCCTAATCTGACAGTTGCCATCGTATATATATTTGTCTTCTTATGCTGTGCTATTGCATGTGGTCCTCAAATACCCTAAAAACCAACTGGGAAGTGTTTCTATAAGTCATAAACCACACGTACCGTTCCAGCGACGAAAGGCATTTTTTGAGAGAGGAAACAAATTGGTGACTTCTTTTCATTCTGCTTCAAGGCCTTCTTTGGGTAGATTTAAAAAGGTAATTTTCATCAGTATAAAAATGCAACATATATAGCAGTTATAAAGTCATGATTATGTTTTTAAATGCATACAGTACCTTTTCTTTATTCTTAATCTTCTTTGTTTTTTTCTTGATTTTCATCTCCTCTGGGCTCATTCGAAGAGTGCTGTCAAACTCTCTCTGGAGCTGAAACAGAATTTGTTCGAAATTATACATTACCTCAAATCCTCATCACATCCTCATCACATCCTCATCACAAAACCAACCCAACATCCATGATACAATATAAAGTTCTACCTGGCAATGCTTTACACTGTTCTTTCTTATTGTCACTCTGA